>NC_044985.1:73130858-73739432 GCF_008728515.1 Papio anubis | reverse complement strand
TATACCTGATGTAAATGATGAGTTGATGGGTGCTGACGAGTTGATGGGTGCGGCAGAGCAACATGGCACAAGTATACATATGTAACAAACCTGCACGTTATGCACATGTACCCTAGAACTTAATGTATAATAATAAAAAAAAATTAAAAAAAAAAAACAAAAAAAACCCCTAAAATTCCCCGGACATCCTCTGAATAAAAAGAGAACCTTCTGAAATGATGGTGCTCACTATTTTGATACATTGAAAAAGAATAGATAACAAGTTGAACTTCACTAAAGATTAGGACCTAAAAAAATGGCTAGTAAGCATGCTGTAGAAGCAATGAATAAAGAAATTGTTAACAAAGAAATGACTAGAACTGGCCCAGATCAGTGCTCAACAAAACTTGGATGGATAAAGCCAAGACTCTTAGCTAAATGCAGTCCAGGGGAAATGTCTGCAGGTCATATGGTGAACTACCCTCCTTTGCCATGGGGACAAGGATAAGCACAGGAGTTTCAGAAGCAAAAACCAGAGACCTTTGACTGCAAATATTGAAGCCCCACAAGAGTGGAGAGAGGAGAGGCATCTTTGTGGGCTAAAGAAAGACCCCCTTCCTCATGCAGATGTAAATGGGGCAAAGCCGAGGGACTTGCATCTAGAAAAAAAAATTTTGGAAGCCCATTTTCCAAATGATTGAGCTTTATCTATATTCTGAGCAACTTGGCAGCACATTGATTCAGAGCTGGGTAAGCAGATTCTGAAGTCTAGGAACTTTGACTGGAGGACACCAGCTGCTACTTCTTAATGCCCCACGATCTGAGAAAGGAAGTCTGGAAGTATAAACCAAGCAATAACTGCTCTGAAGACTCAATAAGATTTTATGAACCTCTGTAATTTCCCTAATCACAAATTTGTAATTTTTATTATTCTTATTTATTCCTTGACTCAAATATTACTTCCTCAAAGAAGCCTTCTCAAATCCCCTACTATGTAAACTTGCCTGGCTTTGCAATCTCATGGGATTTCTACAATGGTAATTAAAATATAATTACAATTATTTTAAAAAAAAAAAAAAGAATCCATTTTAACTCTACATAGAAGGTGCATTTCTTTAGAGGCAGCTTCATTTAACCAGAAAAATAAATCTTTTGGGATCTGCAGTCTTGTAAGATACAGCCTGATTTAAGCCCTGACTTTCCTAAATCTAAACATGCCGCAAAGATCAGGTCATCTGTACTGTGGCATGGCCCACAGCCACACTGTGATTTGGGGGAGCATATAGTTGCCAAGGCTATACTGTAGTCTATCCAAGAGAACTCTGGCCAGGATCTTGCCAGCTGTAGGCAGCCATATGTCTTGATAGTTGCCTCAGTGAATCTTTTTGCTTTGAGTAATAAAAATAACCAAGTACTTTAAATCAAAGATTTATTAGCAACTTAAAACTAATTTTTACAGAAATTTAACGCTAAAAAATTTGAATAGTTTTCTCAGTATAAAATTTTGGAAGTGCACTGAATTTTTCACTGAAATAGTACACTACTTTGAAAAACAGTTTGGCTGTTTCTTATAACAACAAACACACCCATCACATAATCTAGCAATTCCATGACTAGATATTTACCCAAGAAAAATAAATACATATATCCACAATAAAATCTGTTTGTGAATGTTCAGAGTTGCTTCACTCATAACAGACTATCATAGGAAATAACCTAAATATCTATCACCTGGTAAATGAATTGTGGTACATGCATAAAATGAAATACAACTGAACAACAAAAAGAAATAAATTACTGATACATGTAATATCATGAGTGAATATCAAAAGCTTTATGTGGAAGAATCCAGACACAAAAGGCTGTTTGAACTCACTTATATGACATCTAGAAAAAGGCAAAATTCCAGGAATGAAAATAAATCAGTGGTTTTCAGGAGGTGGGGGTGGGTGAAGAGACTGACTACAAAGTGGCATGAGGGGGCTACTCTCAGCACACAGCCCACAGTGTAGCCCTGCTATGCAGGAGCAGTGACAAACAAAACAAAGTGGCATGAGGGATAGTTCTGTAGTAATGAAAGTAGTCTATATCTTGAAGACAATCTTTTTTTTTTTTTTTTTTTTTTGATGGAGTCTGGCTCTGTTGCTCAGGCTGGAGTGCAGTGGCACGATGTTGGCTCACTGCAACCTCTGCCTCCCAGGTTCAAGCAATTATCCTGCCTCAGCCTCCCAACTAGCTGGGATTACAGGCGCTCGCCACCATGTCCAGCTAATTTTTGTTTTATTTTTATTTTTTTTTTGAGACGGAGTCTCGCTCTGTCGCCCAGGCTGGAGTGTAGTGGCGCGATCTCGGCTCACTGCAAGCTCCGCCTCCCGGGTTTACGCCATTCTCCTGCCTCAGCCTCCCGAGTAGCTGGGACTACAGGCGCCCGCCACCTCGCCCGGCTAGTTTTTTGTATTTTTTAGTAGAGACAGGGTTTCACTGTGTTGGCCAGGCTGGTCTTGAACTCTGACCTTGTGATTTGCCCACCTCGGCCTCCCAAAGTACTGGGATTACAAGTGTGAGCCACTGTGCCTGGCCTTGAACACAATCTAGAACACATATACAACTGTTTATGTTTGTCCCAACTCTTCTTTATTTTTAAAAAGAACACATTAATATATTACATTTTCTACAAATGAGACCTCAATAAACCTGCCTTTAAAAAATAATCTGGGGCAGGGACAATGAGTTAGGGAATAGATAAAACAAGACTGGCCATTGGTTAATAAACATTAAATCTGGTAATAGGTCAATGGGGATTCACTAAACTATTCTCTCTACTTTTGAATATTTTTAATCTTTTCCATAATTAGCTTTTCTTTTCTTTTCTTTTTTTCTTTTTTTTTTTTTTTTGAGACAGCATCTCGCTTTGTCGCCCAGCCTGGAGTTCAGTGGTGCAATCTCTGCTCACTGCAACCTCCGCCTCCCCGGTTCCAGCGATTCTCTCACCTCAGCCTCTCGAGTAGCCGAGTAGCTGGGACTACAGGCATGCGCCATGATGCCTGGCTAATCTTTTGTATTTTTAGTAGAGATGGGGTTTCGTCATGTTGGCCAGGCTGGTCTCTAACTCCTGGTCTCAAGTGATCTACCTTCCTTGGCCTCCTAGAGTGCTGGGGTTACAGGCGTGAGCCACCATGCTTGGCCAAATTTTTTTTTTTTTTTTTTTTTGCACTGTAGACTGCTAGGCTTGTGCCACTTACAGCCCTTAAACAATCCTGCCCTACTTTTCCCTGGAACACATGATAAAACTTGAGGAACTTCTAAACAGTTGATTTTTTAAAGTCTATTAGCTATTTTTCAACATATATACACAAATTAACAATCATTAAAAGTATCTTAAAGGCCATAGTTGATTAAAAAAATTATGGTCAGGATTCATTAGAAGCAAAATATTTCATTAGAAGCAAAAATATTTAAATGTACCTTTTAAGATATTTCTCTAGGTCTTTTAGAGCTCATCTAAGCATGTGAACAAACATTTATTTAAACACAACAAAAATGAAAAGAATTAAGCTGTATTTATTTAGTAATTGACTTGATAAACATCTCTGTTTACCACATGTTAAACACACCATAATGTCTCTTTTGAGTAGCTCACAAATAAAGTACAACCAGCACAACATGACTGCTAAGCGTGTGGAAGGAAAAGTTAATATTGTCTATAATGGAAACTGGATATGGGTGGGGAGAGGTGGTGAGAGGTCTAGAAAAGAATCAACAGATACTCTAAACCTTGAAAGATGTGTTAGAAATTTACTTGATCAGAAGAGAGGTATGGATAAGACGATAGGGAAGAAAAAAATAGAGCAGATTCCAGGTAGATAAGACAGCATTACCAAAGCTATTAAGGCAGAGTACAAAGTAATGTTTGGGGAATATCCAGAATAATTATACAAAAGTAGCAAAGCAAAACTGAATAATTCAGTTATAATCACCCAATTTGTTACTGTTGAGTCTAGGAACTGCTCAGTTTACGAATGCATATTGCTAATGAATTCATTCTACAAATAAATTGGTTTTGTCCCATGCTCACAAGTTATGCCCATAACCCTGGTAAGCTATTTTGCAAAGGCATATTGCTAACCATGAGGCAAAACTGTGACATATAGTTATATTTATTGCCTCTATTGGAAAACCAATTTAAATTTCATACCATCATTATTTTTGCCTATATGCAGACACGTTTAAGATTTGTTTTTTTGTTTGTTTGTTTGTTTTGTTTTTGTTTTTGTTTTTTTTTTTAGCCTTTCCTTAGCATTCTGGAAGGATTTGCAAAAAGGGAGAATAATTTGCTAGTTAAAGAAGACTAATCAAAAAGTATTCCTAAGTCATCTGTAAGCAGCACAATTATGTTCTGGCTGGAGAGACACTAGAGTATATATAACTTAAAAAATTATTACGTTCTTATTAAAGGTCTGTTTCTTTTATGGTCCCACCTGGCTAAAGTCTTGTTGCTGGCATGGTTGGGGATAAATGTATGTATGTAGACTTGCATACTATCATGATCCATTAGCGAGGAAAAAGAAGTTGTTCTCCTTACTCTATGATACCAGTAAGAATCAATCCTTTTCCTTCTCTTTTCCTCCACTTGCTACCACTAGGAAAGGTTGAGTGGATTTATTTTATTTCTGACTCACTTGTACATAAAGCAACAATTTTTTGAATAACAAATATTAACTACATTTAAAAAATCAGTAATATTTAATCAAGATTGATGTGAATCCTTGTACATTTAAGAGCATATTCATGCTTCTAAATTAAATTCCAAGGAAAGAATGTAGAGAAATGGAACTGCTTATACCTGTGGGTACCTGCAACTTAATGTTTTATGTAATTTGATTATTCAAAAGACAGACAAAACATTTTGCCAGGGGGAAAAAAAAAACTCTAAGATGTTATAATAAGGGGAGCCACTGTGGGAAATATAGATGGTCAATTTTAGGAGTAAAGTAATCTAGTGAAAGGAACAGGTCCAAACACACTTTTCTGCTACACAAGCACAGTTGGACCTATTTTAAAAGGCACATTAGTAGGGGTGAAAAGAGTTCAGGCCAGTTAGTCCTTGGCACCTCAATCAAGATTGCCAGCATAGTTATCAATTAATGTTGCAGTGGTTTCAGTAATGCATACACGTGTCAAATAGGAACTATACTGAGTTCACCACTTCAGTTTACACACGATCCTGAACACCTGTCAGGTCATAATGATTTTCAGTCACTACTGACCCAGGATAAATTTTAACAGGTGACAGGCTTTGTATCAAATTACCAATTCCCTGAGGCATCCAGTACTCCCAATCCTAAGTATTTTTGGCATGATTTATATGTTCTTTAGCTTCATTTATAATATAATTTAGAGTTATGTCAATTCTAGTACAATTCCTGAAATTCCAGTAAATTTACAATTCTTATAAATTAGAAAATACTGAGTGTGCAGTTTTTAAGACCTCCTTAACAG
The DNA here is from genome assembly GCF_008728515.1 of Papio anubis. Taxonomy (NCBI): domain Eukaryota; kingdom Metazoa; phylum Chordata; class Mammalia; order Primates; family Cercopithecidae; genus Papio; species Papio anubis. Next base: position 73,733,954 of record NC_044985.1, on the reverse strand, counting down.
AAAACTATGGACAGTGGAAGATAAAGGAAAAGTAACAGTTAATGTTGCAAAAAAGAGAACATTTGAGTCATTCAGAATATTGTATTCAGTCTCATGTATAATCATCCATAAGAGTAGGACTGATGGATATTTTAAAACATGTATAAACAAAAATATAAGAAAACTTTCTCAATAATGATAAAAACTGCAGATCAATATTTTGAAATGGGCACTTAAAATGACAAATTTTATAATTCTAAAACTATCATATGAACTTCATTCCCCTCTTAGCACATCTTCAGAAATTTTTTGTAAAAAACTGACCCAGCATTTGTCCAATCTACTAAGCATAAATAGTTATTCTTTCCAGGACAGTGGAAGTTCAGCATTTGCCAAGCCCTTTTAAGCATGTTATCATATGGTAAGGCTCAGCAATGCTGTTACTACTATCTTCATTGCTCAAGCTCTCCACTTGACTGGTGATTTGTGGCTGTTTTTTTAAGGTGTTGAAGTTAAGTAACTAGCCTCTGAGTTCCTCTTTTCAAATAGACGTCTAGTGTTTATTAATCTCCAGCAATTCTTCATTAATTAAAAAATAAAGTCTTATGATAATTACAATAATTTCTATATTGACTCTAGGATTTATTTTGCCACCATTGTCAAGTGAAAAATAAAGTCTTTTAAGAGATCTCTGATATTTTAAGATAATGGTTTTTATTACTGCTTTACAAAATAAAAGAAGGCAACTCTGTTAGTCCATAAATTGGATATAAAATGTTAGCTGTATATGAATCTCAGCTGTCTGAGAACAGCTGAATTATAAAGATAAGGTAAACTAATTAGCATGGGATTCAAGACCCTTCACAATCAGGCTTCAGCTTATTTTTCCAAACTCACTTCTCTATACTGCCCTTCCCTACTCCACATCCCATACTACTGTGTTCTAATTCCACTACACTATTAAAAATTTCCAGAAAACACTGATTATTTTCACATTTTCAAGCCTTTGTTAATGCTGCTCCTTCTGCCTAAAGTACCCAACCTCCTGTCCCCTGGCTGGCAAAGTCCTCAGCTTCTGAACCCTCACTTCTGTTTCTCAGCAGATGATGATAGCCTTCTATTTCATGGGGGAAAGGGTAACCATTATACCCCATTTGCACAAGCAGCAGACCGTGAATTATCTTTGATGGGCTCTCACCTTATCTCTCTAAATCTAGTCCATCACCAAATCCTGCTAATTTGTCTTCTTAAAATCCCAGAACGCATCTACGTCTTTTTACTTTCACTGCAATCTAGTTAGTCAGGGCTACTATCATACTTTGCCTATATGATGGGTAAGATCAGCTGGGTTCTCTGCTTTTACTTTTCTCTGTCTCCAAATACATATCCAGAAGTCACAAACATGACTCTTTCAAGGCTGACATTGAAAAGTTAGGTTTCTAAAGTTACATATTGTGGTGATCCAGATGTTAAAGCCGAGTTAATAAATCCAAATTTGTCACATCTACTAGACAAATTTGACAGAAAGCTAAAGCCTACATGAGGACCTGAAAATAGTTATGGGTAACTGGTTATTGTGAGTGTAGGTTTTAATAAATTTCCAAGACATAATTTGCTACCTATCACCTACTTCCATGAATTTCCAGATGAGTCCTCCCATGAGGTGGCAAGCCACAGGCACGCCAAGGGCAACAATGTAGTGGAAGAAGAGAACAAGGGCAGAACCTTGGTGGCACCTATACTAATGGGATAGGAGGATAAATCAGAAAGCTGGCAGTAACAGAAACAGAATAACCAAGAAAGTAGTGTGTGCATATGTGTATTTATTTCCTATTACAAAACTGGGTTACTTCTGATAGATTCTAGAAGACCTAGACAATACAATTGTAGATTTCAAAAAATATTCTTAGGTAAATCTGGCAATTGTGAATGTAACAGAATGGGGAAGAGCTATAAGAACCAGGGGCAAGTAAATTATTAAAGAAACAAGTGCAATAACACAGACATGAGGTGATTTTGCCACAGACAAAATGGTGAACTATATTTAAATATTACTTTATTTGATATGTACATATGTAACATGCAAGATCTCAGAATCCTTTGGCATGTTACACTATGAACCTGCTTCTCCGAAGGGTAAACAGACTCTGTCTTTTCATGAAATAATAATTTTTATGACATTTCCTAGTGCCTATAAAAATCATATAATACAGAAAAATATAAAGTAATGAAAATCACCTAGAATTCCCCATGCAGAGCCATCTACTGTTAACATTTGGGTAAACATTATTCTAGAAATGTATATTCTCTCGCTCAGTCTGTATGGGTGTGTATGTGTGTGTTTACATATATACTAGGGGTCAGCAAACTTAAGCAACTGCCTGTTTCTGTAAATAAAGTTTTATTGGAACATAGCCATGCTCACTTGTTTACATATGTCCCTGGCTACTTTTGCACTACAATAGGAGAGCTGAGTAATATGACAGAGACTATGCAACCGACAAAACTTAAAATATTTACTACCTGACCTTTTACAACTAAAAGCTTGCCAGCCTCTGATACACATTCTACACATGCTATATTGTAACCTGTTTTTTTACTCAAGAATGTATCATAACATTTTTATAGATCAGTAAATACAGATCTACATCATTTAATGGCTGTGTGGTATTTCTTTGTATAAAGGAATCACAGCTTATTTAATAGATTTCTTATTGATGAATATGTAGAGCATGAATTCTTCTATGATATAATCAATGCTGCCATAAACCAGCCTGACCAACATGGGGAAACCCCATCTCTACTAAAAGCACAAAATTAGCCAGGCAAGGTGGTACATGCCTATAATCCCAGCTACTCAGGAGGCTGAGGCAGGAGACTCACTTGAACCTGGGAGGTGGAGGTTGCAGTGAGCCGAGGTCGCACCATTGCACTCCAGCCTGGGCAACAAGAGTGAGACTCCGTCTAAAAAAAAAAAAAAAAAAAAAAAGAAAAGAAAAGAAAAGAAAAAAAATCCCTACATGTCATCTTACCACACCTCACCACACTTGAATATCTCCTTAAAATAAATTCCTAGGTATAGAACTATTGGAACAAAAGCTCCATACCTTCTATATTTGACACATATTTCCAAACTGCTTTCCAGAATGAGTTGAAGTAATTTTCACTTATATCAATAGAGAATGAAAGTACTCATTTTTCCCTATTCCTTTGCCAATCCTGAAGATAACCAAGTATTTTGAATCTTTGGAAAAAAAGATATATAGGTTGTTTCCATCTATATTATTTGACTCTTAATGAGGTATAACACCTTTCATGATTACTGGCCATTTGTGTTTCTTTGTGCATTGCTTTACTTTATATCTACATAATAATATACTTTGCATACTTTACCATTTTTATGCTGGAATGTTTCTTAAACTAATTTCTAAGTACACTTATATGTTAAATAACAAATATCTGCTGAAGCTAAAAGCATAGAGAACATGACTGAGGAAAAAACAGGTATGGTTCCTGCCTTCACAATGACAATTCAGTTAAAAAAAAAAAAAGGTAGTTATCATTTTGTCTGAGATATAAAATGCAAAGATCTTACTAAAATTCAGTGAATTTTTTCATGAACACTTAAGAAGAACAACATTCTGAACAAGTCAAACCAATTCATTTGAAAACTAATCTATTCATGGGAAAACTAGGCTAGTCTTTAGAGCCTGTACATTAAGAATTCTACTAACCAAGTTTTTAAAGATCCTAAAACATTAATGCTAGTTTTCTTTGTGATTCAAATAATCATTTTTTCATTTTTCTAATGCTTATCACCCCCAAACAATACAGAAAAAATAAAGGAAAAAGTAAAACCATATGAAACCCTCCATACAAACATCCTTTTATGTTTGTTTACTTCTCCTTATGAAGTTTTGTATATATCTCATAACTGAAGCATATAGCAGGGAATAAGGATAATAAAAAAGCTAAGCAAAGAATGAAAAAATAAGAGAGCCAGGAAGTCAGGGAAATCTGCGCAGAGAGCAGGAGAATATAATAAAATAACTATTTGAGATTTATTCTGGGGTTATTTTTAAAAAGGTGGTTAAGAATTGAGTTTCATATACAAAATTACATTTCAAAATTCTATAATGCCTTGTTGGACTTTGCAAAATAAAACAAATAAAAAAGAACCCTCACATTTAAATTTATGGATTCCAAACAAATATAATTATATATGAAAGAATGTAAAGAAATTCTAAACACCCTTTCATTACCTGTTATAAAATCTGAGAGAAGCAAGCTACCATATACTTATAGTCCTTGCAAAATGCACAAGGGAAATTGATAATCAAACACCACTGATGACAGACATTTATATCAATTTCACATAACTGTTCCTAATTATAAATCTAGATATACATTCCAGGATTATCCACAAGTATGTACTCCTATTAATACTTATTGCACTTACATATGCACATTGAAAGGAGATATGCCCTTTCACCTTTTATGTACTACTCAGAAATATTAGAGTATCACCAGCTGCCATAAAGGTCACACTGAATTTTGGGTGCTAACTGTAGCAGACTTATATGTACATGACTTAATTTTAAAATAAGAATGCCACTTTAAATCTTCATTCTAATAACTCCTCCTGCTTAAATGGAAACCAAAAGCCTACTAATAGCCCATATTTACACATACTCCTCCATCTATGCAAAATGTGATTGGTATATACAGCATGTGAAACTTGATAGAGAAATTAGCTAGTTGAGACCTCCAGTCAAGTTTGATCTCTAGTACACAGCCACCACATGATTTCCACTGACTCTATTAAGAGTAGAGCATTGTGCATGCATGTCCCAGGCTTAGATTTGGAACATAATGTAGCATGTGAGGTGAGGGCAAGGGTTGGGCAAGAAATATTACTCTTTTAACAAATGGTGTTGGGTATAAAGTTAATGCTAAGGTATATAATCTTTCCAAGGGCCAATTTAAGGACTTGTATTTTAGTACTTGCAATAAAGCTGCTATCAAATTCTAATCATGGAATTTTGGACCTGGATTAGACTGGAGTTTATAATTGAAGTATGGATTTGTTAGGTAAATTACTATTTTTATGGAGTAATATAATTTACCCTACTTTTTAAAACTTAAGTATTTTAATATTAAAAAAATTCATTAAGTTACAGCCATGCTGTACTAACTCCCCAAAATGCCGTTTGCTTCCACATCTTGTGACATGGTACCTGCTTTTTCCTTTCGAGTGAATTTTCCTCCAATCTTCTCTCAGTTTCAAAAGCCCTTTCACAATGCCTAGAATGTCTGCCATTTCCTCCAAGAAGCCCTTCCCTTTTCATCCTCTATGCTGAATTTATTCTTTCTTCCGTACTCCTTTAGCTCATTCTCTGTGATAGAGATTCAACAGTTATTACACTATTCCTCAAATACATAGTCACTTGTTTACATTTCAGCCTCTTTCTCTAGATTGTAAGCTACCTGAAGGCAATAAATGATTTTATTAATCTAGGTATTATGCAAAGTCCTTATTTAGTATACTAAATGCTCTCAATATGTATTTAATTCAGTAACCTTTACTAAGCACCTACTATGTACAACAGTATGCCAGTGTGCAAGAAATGGTTTTATTAATCTAGATATTCTGTGAAGTTCTTTATAGTATACTAAATGCTCCAAATATTCATTTAATTCAATAATATTTACTAAGCACCTACTATGTACAATAGTATGCCAGTGTGCCCAATACAGTCCAATGACACTCAGCTCCTACATACTCACACCTCTATATTCTCCCTAGAACTACTGGGAGTAGCAACTTGAAAATGACATTTCTCAGACTTCATTGCCAACTGATTTCTGATAGATTCTGTCATTTGGAGGTACTTACATCACATTAGAAGGAAGAAAGAAGATAGGAGCCATTCTTTTTTGTTTACTTCTGGTAGCTGCAAAGCAGAAGTTCTGATTTCTAGCCCTTATAAGGACAATAGGAGTTTTGGTTCCAGGGCTCTGGTTAATTCATTTCCTGTATGCTTCTCCCACCCTTCTAACATTCTTAAAACCATATCATTATATTAAAACTTTCTGTGTTAAAATATCTAACATAGTTTCTGTTTTCCTAACCAAGCCCTAACTGATATAGTTACATTCTGAGGATGCAAAGATTTCATAGTCAAGTGGAGTAGGAGATGCCAAATTTTCTCTGTAAAGAACTACTTGGCAAATATTTTAGGTTTTGTAGGCCACATACTATCTCTGTCACATAAAGCTGGGGGACAGATTGGTGGAGTGAGCTGATTTGGCCTGTGGACATAGCCCACAGGCTGTAGTTTACCCATCCCTAGAGTAGAAGAAACAAGCAACTACACAAATCACTGCAATGTAAGGTAGTAGTATAGACAAGATAATATCTAAGTTGGCCTGAAGTAGTCACATTTAATGACAAATGAGCTAACGATGTTTGTGTTTTTTTAAATGAGCAGATGTTCAGCAATTTAACAAGGCATTTCAGAAACAAAGAATGCTCAAAGTCACGAAGACAAGATAAGTTAATGGGAGTGACTGTCTTTCTTGGGGTAAATATAAATGATTGAGAGCTATGATATGAATAAATCTTAAATCCTTTGTGCTAAGTGAAAGAGATTTAAAAGGCTATATACTGTACAGCTCCATTTATTTGACATTCTGTCAAAGGTAAAGCTATAGGGACTAAACACAGACCAGAATTCACCAGTGCTTGGAGATAAAGATTGGGCAAAGAGAGCCTCAGATTATTATGCAGATCTGACAGAGTTTCAGTTATATCAATGGCATCTCCACAGCAAATACTGCCCATTAGCAAAGTCTGGTATTGCGCAGAAATGGCTGGGACTTTGTGTCTGCACCATGCTCAGTCATTGGCTGTGGATTCCCAAGAAGAGTATGGGCTCAGCTCAAAAGCTTAGACTACAAAGAGCTTTATTACAAAGGGATAGCATGAGGTGTTTTTTTAGGACGATGAAACTTCTCTGTGTCTCAATTACTGTTGTGGCTAAATTACTATATGTATTTGTTAAAATTTATAGAAATCTACCCCAAGACGAGTAAATTTAATTTATTATATGTGAATGTTCTTAAACTACACGAAAATATTCAGTTCACTGTGAACACATGATGTGGGGGGATGGAGAATGGGCAGAGGAGATGAGGATCTGAAGGCAACCAGAGACAGATCCTGAAACACCTTGTATGCTCTGCTAAAAAAATTTTGAAACTTATCCTGAATAAGTAGTGTATAATTCAAAGAATTGAAACTTAAAAATAGTCCAACTACTTTCAGAAAGAACACCCTGCTATTAGCAAACAGCATTAATGAAAATGAGGCAAGACTAGAAGCAGGGACATTAAGTATGAGGTTGTTAGCCTGAGTGGACATGTGGGAGAAAAAAATGGTAAATCTTAGTGATCAATGTGATATGAAAGCTGAAATGGAAAGAGGTGTTTAAAAACAATATACTTCCTCCTTGAACAGCTAGATAGACAGTGATATCAAGAATTAAGATTGAAAATACTTTAGAAGGAGCAGGTTTCATTCTGAGAAAATGAATTCCATTTTGAGATGCTGAATAAGCAGTGAGTACAGATCAACTAGCATTAGACAGCTATTTAAAGTTATTATAAATATATTTAGAGATTTTCCTTTGTAAGGAGGCAAGAGACACATAGATATGGCACATCAATAGACTAGGTTAGAAACAATGAAGGTCTGAAATATTAGGTGTATGTTGGATTAGAATCAAATATTGTAGAATATATAGGACTCCTCAGGCTGCCTTGGAGGCTTACAATTTACCCTAGAATCAGTCAGAGTAAATTCAGGTACCCATTCAGGGTGTCTCTAGCCTAGACTGTGTCCTAGGTTCTCAACAAAAGATATATGTGTGCTGGTTTTCAATGACATAAATTTGAACAAATGCTTTCTCTTAGGACATGCAGCCTAGATATCCTTAGTACAGTTTAACATTGTATAGGATTTGTACCCATTCTACAGCTGCAAAGGGTATACATAAATATGATTTTACTTGTCTATTCACTTGTATAAGGGTGAAATGAACCGGGAATCTTGAAAAATGTGTGTGTATGTGTGTGTGTGTGTGTGTGTATGTATATATGTATATATATACTGGTTCTGCAAATCTTGTCTTGATGATTTCTCAATCAAAAGAGCTTTTAAGATTCCAAGTGCATTCCAGCCAAACTGCTTGATCTGGACTCACATCCCCAGGAGGACACAATTACCAGGATGCTATCCAGTGACAACGACTCCAGCATGACCACCATGGCGTCAGAATGCTGCCTTCCCATCTCATTATTTCTCCACAGGTTATTTGCATTTGCATAACATAAATACATTTACTATTGCATCTAGTGCCCCCTGGAGGATATGTTGAACTTCATAAGGCAGCAAGAGGTATACATTTATAGGTACAGAAAAATTACCATAAGGAAAAATTGATATTTTTCCCCTTAGTCTGATGAAGTTTTAACAGTCCTCAGCAAAACATCTAAAAGATGTAATTGCAATTCAATTAGAAAATGTTACAATGTAACTAATATAGCTTTACTTCAAACTACTTAAATAGAAATCAGAAAATATATACATATACATTACCTACAGGATAGCAAATATGATATTTTGAGTGTCTGTTAATGCTCCAGAAGATGTCAAAGCAGTTTTTATTTTCCTTAAATTTCTGGTAAGATAATCTTAAAACTAAAGAGAGTATTTGATTATAAGAAAGAATGTAAATTTTAAAAATTCAATTTTGTAAAATAAAAAAAGAACACTGGAATAAAAATAATTTGGAGAATATTTTTCTCCAAATTATTAATCTCTCAAGTATTTCTCAAGATTTTACATCAAAATATCTCTTAGAGCGAACATTACCACAAGGATGGTTCTATAGTCATAAAATGTGTCAAAGCTTCAGATTTTATTTTAAAATATGTGAATTTTGTTTTACACCATAATATGCTTTTATTTATTTTAGTGTAAAAGTTATGCCATGTTACTACATTAATTTTAAGTAAAATTAACACCCTGGGAAAGATGTACTATGCTTATCCTATGGCTCCACTACTACTTTCTGACCTCAGATGTTCTTCAACTTGAGATAAACTGGATAACAAAACATGGGATCAACTTATAAAAACACATTATTTATTGTGTTTAATGTGTTTATAAAAACACATAATTTTGCAGTTTACAATATAGCATAAAAAAGTAGTAATCACATTTGAACAAATGTGTAATTATCATATAATATAAATATAAATCATATATAAACATAAACATAATATGAAATATCAGTTTAGAAGCATTTCTGCTCAAATATACATATAAATTAAATACCAGCTTGGCGGCATTTCTCCTTTCTGAGCCTTTAGCCAAAAGGAATCAGAGACATTGGCCTAACATTCTCAGTTAAGATATCACCTCTTCCTTCTTAAAGGTCTCTTCTCCGAGGTCCCTTCAACCAACCACTCTATCATCTCACCTATCCTTCTACTTACAAAGGATGAAACAAAAAGCTCCAGATTAGGAGTAAAGAAACAAGTACACGAGTGGCTCTGCACTTAGCAGGTGACCTTGAAACTTCATTTATAATAAAAAAAATAATTATAGAATACATTTGAGACTCACTATTTGCTAGACACTCTCCTGGCACTTTGTTTAAATAATATCTAACTTTTAAAACAAACCTGCAGATAAATATTTCCTGTCCTATGCATAAACCTCAGAATGGCGTAATAATTTGCCCAAGGTCACCTATCTAGTCAGCAGCAGGATCTGAATTTTTAAGAATTCTATTTATTCATCCATAATACCTGTTCTGCATCCTAGGTATTAAAACAAATCAATAAATGTGAAAGTGAATTATTCAATGCAAGAAGAACTTACTTCCATATATTTAGAGAATGGGCAAGAGTAATTTGAATTGGTTAATAAGATACAAATTAATTCATTGGTTAATTTACTCCTGGGATATTTGGGTAGGGTGCATGATTTTCATAATAATTACTAGGAATTTACCTTTGTACACACTTCATGTCCATTTTAAAATGTGTTTTACTGCCAATCCATATGTGACGTTTTGCATATCAGTCATAATCTTGAACTGTAGATAGTTCTCTCAATTAGGAGTGTAAGAAGTCTGCTATGGTTTGAATATTTGTTCTCTCCAAAATTCAGGTTGAAATTTAATCCCCAATGTGGCAGTATTGAGAAGGGGTGCCTTTAAGAGGTGACTGGGTCATGAGGACTCTGCCTTCATGAATAGATTAATTCATGCATGGATTAATGGATCAATGGCTTGTCATGAGAATAGGACTGGTGGCTTTATAAGAAGAAGGAGAAGAGAGACCTGAGTTAGCACACTCAGCCTCTAACCATGTGATGCCATTTGCTGCTTTGGGACTCCACAGAGAGTCCCCAACAGTAAGCAGGTTCGTACCCAACACAGCCCCTCAGCCTCGGACTTCTTGGCCTCCATAATGTAAGAAACAAATTATTTTGCTCCTCTTTAAACTATCCACCTTCAGGTATTCTGTTATAAACAGGAAACAGACTAAGGCAACACCTAAAAAGAATAATAGGAGGAGGAAGCAGGATTGGGCAAAGAGAACCTCAGATTATCATGCAGATTTGACACAATTTCAGTTATACCAATGGCACCTCCACAGCAAATGCTGCTCATAAGCAAAGTCTGGTATTGGGCAGAAATGGCCAGGACCTTGTGTCTGCACCACGCTCAGTCATTGGCTATGGCTTCCCAAGAAAAGCATGGGCTCAGCTCAACAGCTTAGATTCTGGAGGCACTTACAGCTGGAGGCTATCAGCTAACTGCACTCCTTGCAATCAAATGGTAAGTTCTTTTTATTTTTTATTTTATTTTAATTTTTATTAAGTTTTTAAAAAAATGTTTATTTTTTCAAAGAAAAATGGCAAAAGCCAATTGGAAACCTACTTATTCTTCAACTCCAATTTTGTTTTCTTTAAATTTAGAAGTGACTTACTGATTTACTATTTTAAACAACCCCCCCTTTTCCCCTTTAAATGTTTACCATCTACTCGTGCTGAATCCTTCCAAGGAGATTGCTCCAGTGTTTATCTCCAGGTCCTCACTTTGCTCCTTTTACCAAAAAACGCAAAACACAATTCCATTGTGCATCTTAAGGGCTCCAATTGTCAAAAATAGGGAAAAAAAAAATCTTTGGAATAGCCAATTAAGTTGAATAAAAAAATCCACACGAATGCGGTTTGGTTGGGGCAGGAATCCACTCCTATGTTCCTGGTAATCTGATCCCGCTCCATGAATCCTGGTAATTCATCCTCCCTATCCTATCCACATTATGATTTGAATCCAATGATCCAGCTCCAAGGATTGGGATCCAGTGAGCCCTCTCCAATCCAAACCTTTATAACCAGCAAAACCAAAAAAGAGGAGGCAAAATGTTAGATATTGTAATCAAAAAAGGTTTCTGGGGAATGATGAGTTATATCTGTCATCAGTTTAACAGATGCACATCAATAACTATCAAATTCCCCAAAACAAGTTTCTGAATGGTGTTCAGATAAATTAGAAACTTAATCATCATAGAGACTAATTGGAAGAAGCATTTTGTATTTACAGTTCAACTGATAATGCCAACACTTGTTACTGTACAGTGTATTACAGGTTTCGTGGTTGCAAGAAGTTACATAATTTAAGTTTACTGGCATTGCTACCCACCTAAGTCTAAAACTATATCTAATGCTCCCATTTGCAATTTAATTTGTAAATTAAAGTCTTTTAAACATATGAATCAGTTATGAATATTAGTTTAAAGGGGAAGGTGAGACTTAAAAGTATTCCCAACCAGATTATCTACACCAATACATTGGAACTCTATATTTTGCTTTCATTTTGTCTTAAAAAAATGAAATAGCAACGCTCTATCAGTCACACAGAGGACATGCAGATTTAGCAGTATTGATATTATACTCTATCTTGTTGGATTTAAAGACACCCTGTACCCACATGTACACCAACAGCAGGTCACACATTAACAGTTGTAACTAAGCACTGTGACAAATTAGCCAGTTCTTCCCACATTAGTCCCTATTAAAACAAAAATGGGGGGAAGGGAGCAAAATAAGTTGCTACAAAATGGGCAATATAATTTTGCCACAATTGCCAAGGTTTAAAGAGCAAAGCAATTGTAGCTAAAGATAACTGAATAAAATGTTTGCAAGTGTTTTAAGGAAAATGTATATAATCATTTTTAACCCCTGCCTTTTAGTATAAGGTCAATACTGCCAATTTCATCTGTGACAACAGCACTTGGAGTCATACCATTGCCTCCATTATTGATCTGATCCTCCTCAATCCTCCTTTTGACAATCCTAAAATGATTGAAATGTGCTCCACAATCCTTAATCCAAAGCATTCTTAATCCATCTCTTCAGATATGTCTACAGAAAGACACATGAAAAGCAAGATAAACATAAGAACTTCCCCAGGTAAGATAACCACAAACACCCCCAACATCCCAGTTCACACAAACCAGGGCAGAATAGACATTTACACAATATCATAGTCTGAAGAGTATGGAGTTAACTAAATTTAAACAATCCTGTCTATGACATCACTTAAAATACAATTTATCGAAGACACGAGGGGAATGTAGATGTTAGGAGCAAGGGGATATTGCAAGAATGTAATTCAACACTTTAGCCCATTCTGAACAAAACAGTTTGAATTAAAAAATGAAAGATTGTACTGAATAAAGGAAAACTGTATACAACATGGGTTCTACAAAAAGTGTCACCAATCATCTTATGTAGGAGAGCGAGATCTGCTATGATGGGGAGAATAGCGTGGTGATCCTCTGCTTCTCCTTGGGGAGTAACTGCGACTCCTGCTGTTGCTTCTGCTACGGCTTCTGCTACGACTACGGCTTCGAGATCGAGATCTTCCATAACTTGGACTTCTGGGCCCATCAACTTTAACCCGGATGTAGGCAGTTTCTCCCTCATGAGATCTAAACTTAGTGTTATCCAGTTTTCGAACTGCATAGGTCATATCTTCTTTCCGTACAAACTCCATGACACCAGTGCCATCTCGGTAAACATCAGCATAACATACATCACCTGCTTCACGCATGTGATCCTTTAAATCCTGCCAACTTCCACTTGGAGGCAGTCCAGAGACAACCACTCTGTTTTCAGACCGCCTGGATGGGGGGCCATAGCGACCTCGGGAGCTCCGCCACCTCCACCCCCGCTGCCGCCTCGGCCTGTTCCACCGCCGCTTGGAGGAAACTCCACCCGCAGACGGTACCCATCATAATCACAGCCGTCGCGACCATACACCGCGTCTTCCACGTCTCGCGGGTCCTCGAACTCAACGAAGGCGAAGTGCGGTCCCCTGCGGCGATTCGAGGTCGATGTCGCGGATAGCGCCGTATTTGTAGAACACGTCCTCAATGTCCTTGGTTCGGATGTCTGGAGGTAAGTTACCCACGTAGATGTGGCAATCGTTGTTCCCTGCGGGCCCACGAATCACAGCACCTCCCGACATGGCGGTGACGAAAAGCGCGGACTCGAGAACAGGCCTTCCCACCAAGCCTAGCGCACCGCAGAGCCAGCCTGCAGTGGCAACACGTCTCCCAGGTAAGTTCTTTTTAAAGAGGTGACCAGAACAGTGACCCTCCATGACTGCCACAGTGGAAAATCCCCTTAATTATTTAATAAGGTAAGCATAACTCTAACACCAAGTGTGTGCAGGTATAAACAAAATACTAGGGAATACAAGAAAGCAAACCCAAGAAACCATAATAAAATTACAATATAATAAAATCCTGTAAATATAGGAATCATTATAATAAGGTGATTAAGTGCAACAAAATATACAAAATCAATAGCCTTTTGTAATAGCAATAAGCATCTAGAAGTATAAATAATAAAATGATTGCTTTCAATTGGAAACAAAAATCATAAAATGCTTAGAAATAAGCATGATATTGGCATAGCAATAGGCAAAACATTTCAGTTATTGGGTATATATCCAAAAGAATTGAAAGCAGGGACTCAAATAGGTATTTGGATATCCATGTTCAGAGCAGCATTATCCACAATAGCCAAAAGGTGAAAGTAACTCAAGTGTTCACTGATAGATGAATGGATAAAATGGAATATTATTCAGCCTATAAAGGAAGGAAATTCTGATATATGCTAATACAATGTTATGCCAATATAACATTATGCTAATGTAAGGTTCATGAATGAACCTTATGAATATCATGCTACGTGAAATAAGTCAGTCACAAAATGATATCATGCATATGAATTATATGCAAATTCATAAAGACAGAATTTGTAAAGATAGAAAGTCAAATTCATAAAGATAGAAAGTAGAACAGTGGCTGCCAGGGGCTGGAAGGACAGGAAGTAGGGAGTTAGTGTTTAATGAGAACAGAGTTTCCGTTTGGGAAGATGATAAAGTTCTGGAGATAAATGGTGGTGATGGTTCCACAAAAATATAAATGTACTTAATGCTACTAAATTGTACACTTAAAAATAGTTAAAAACAGGTTAAAGAGAATAGATAACCTCAAACTCAATCTGAGTATTTAAGTGACAAATGTGATATCTCAATTCAGTAGGAAAAGGATGGTTTATTTGATACATAGTACTGACTCAAATGGCCAATCATCTGCAAAAACTAAACCTGGACCCTGCTCTTGATATCTGAAATTGTTCATGAGAAGTTGAAATAGTTGCAAAAAATATAGTTTAGGCATATTATAAATCTTGACTTCAGAAATAAAGCTATAACTTCACTCATTTAAATATATTCATAGAATCTTATTAGTATAATGATTTTATACACATTATCACTTATTTTTAAAAATAAATGAATAAGCTCTTTTCTAAATCTTTCCTTTTAATCTTTGGTCTCAAGTTTTCATTACATTTTCATTTCAGAATTTTATCTAAATGTAATATTTATTTGTCCTAGTCAAGGCACCAGACATTTAAGAGAGCGTACTAAAGATCAGTTAAGTTTGTAGCTGACTTGGATGCTATCAGTAGACATAGAGTGAGATCTACAAAACCCAAAATTAATTCAGCAAAACTACTAAGCAAAACCAAAGAATCAGGAGCTACAATAAATGTGTGTTCAGGGAGTGGCATAAGCAAGATAGCAGAATAGGAGGTCCCAGTCCTCACTACTCACTACAGAAAGTTCAACTAGCAACTATCCACAGACAAGAACACCTTTGTGAAAACCTCAAAACTTGGGAATAAGCCTGAGACACCTTCATAGATCACAGAATCCAATGAAAAATGGCATCAGAAGGGTAGGACAAATAGTTTCACTTTGGCTGTGTCACCCACCTCCCCAACTTGGCACAGCACCAAACAGAGAGGATTATCCTAGGCCCACAGTTTCTACAGTAGAAAAAGAGAACTGGAGGCAAATATCCAGTTGCCAAAGTATTCTGAGATGCTTAATGGGAAGCCCACTCAAGTCTTACTTCATGGGGGAAAATGAGGGTAATGGCATGACTAGATGACCTAGGGTCAGGTAGAAACAAAGCGAGGAAAAGAGCTCACAGACACCAGCACAGAAATCTTCGTTGTAGCTCTGTGTACCTGCCAGCAATGGCACCACATCAGAGGTACCAGCCATTACCTAGCACACTGGCAAAGCTAAGCTGGTTGTTCCCAGAAATGGTGGGAAGTTCTACTTGGCTTGTATCCCTAGATTGCCAGCCTCATGCCCAGTCTTTTACCCCACCCAAAGGCCCCACCCAGAGAGAAAGACACCCTCCACAGCCCATTTTGGTAAAGGGCAGAAGATAGATCTACCCCCATGGGAGTGTAAAGAGCACTTGACTCAGCCTCAGAGACCACCCCAAGGCCCTTCCAAGAGGAAAGAGATCTGGCATGGTGCATTTTGGCAAAGTTCAGGGGCTAGACTTTCCCTACCTGGGAGTTCAAACAGTGGTTCAGTCCAACCTCAAAGCCCACTCCAATTCCCTACCCAGGCTGGGAGGCAAACCTCAACTGTGTATTTCTACTAAGCATAGTGGCTGCTGCCATCTATCCTAAGCAGTGATTCCACCTAGCCTTAGGGACTAGCCTGCAACCCTATTTTACTGCAGAATGCAAACAGCAGTACCACCTGGCCAGAAAATACACCCTATGACCCATCCCAATCAGAGACAATTGTGGTGTCCAATCAGCAACTCTGCCCGACTGCAGAATCCAGCCAGCAGCCCCACCTAAACTCAGAGCAAAGACGGTGGCCCAGCCATCTAGAGAACCCAAAAGCAAGCTCTGCCTGCCCAGGGTTCTTATCAGCTGGCCCATCCAGAATCACAGGCTACACGAAACAGTGAAGGTCTATTTCTGCTTAATAACATCTGTAAAACTGAAAGAGGTGTCTCCTCAAACGTACAGACATCAACACAAGGACACAAAGATCACACAAATAAGGGAATCATGACACTTCCAAAAGGAAATAATAAAGCCCCCAAAATAGACCCTGCAGAAATGAAGATCTATGGAATGACTGGTAAAGAGTTCAGAATAATCTTCTTAAAGAAGTGAGGTGAACAAAAACCATACATATAGAAAATTAAACAAATAGAAAACGTGAAATCAATGAGAAATTTGACAATGAAATAGAAGCAATTAAAAAAAAACAAATAGAAATTTTTGAGCTTAATACAATGACTGAACTAAAAAATGCAACAAAAAAACTTCAACAGTAGGCTCATAAAGCATAAGAATCAATGAACTCAAAGATAGAACATTGTAAATCATCTAGGCAGAAGATCAAAAAGAAAAAAATTAAGAAGGAAGAAAGCCTACATTATAAGGCATCATCAAGAGATCAAAAGTTGATAGAATAGGATTTCCAGAAACAGGAGAGAACAGAAGCCAGAAAACTAAAGAAATAATGGCTGAAGACTTCCTATATCTGGGGAAAGGCACAAATATTGAGGTATGGGAAGTCCAGAGATCTCCAATCAAATTCAACTGAAAGAGGAGTTCACCATGACACATAATAATCAAACTATCAAAAATCAAAGAAAAAGAAAAAATTGTGAAAACAGGAAGAGATAAGAAACATACCATATACAAGGTAGTTCAAATAAAGCTACCAGCAGATTTCTCAGCAGATCCCTGAAAGACCATTAGAGAGCAGAATGATATAAAGTGCTGAAGGGAAAAAATTACCAAGAATATTTACCCAAAAAAGCTGTCCTTTATAAATGAGGAAGAGATAAAAACTTTCCCAGACAAACAAAAGCTAATGGAGTACATCACCGCTAAGCCTGCCTCTTACAGGAATTTCTAAAAAAAATTCTTTAAGCTGAATCAAAATGCTGCTAAGTAATAACATAAAACATAAGAAAGCATAAAACTCATGATATAAGTAATACAGAGTCATATTCTGAATACCCTAGGACCGTAATAGTGTGTAAAGCAATTTCATCTCTAGTATGATGGTTAAAGGACAAATCTATAAAAACAGCTATAGCTAAAATAAATTGTCAAGGAAGACAGTTTACAAAATAATGTAAATTTTGACATAAAAAATATAAAATGGTGAAGGGGAGTAAAAATGTAGAATTGTGGTGTGAGATAAAAATTAATTTATCAGCTTGAAATAGCCTGGTATAGGTATACAATGTTTATGTTAGCCTCATGATAACCACAAAGCAATACTCTATAGCAGATACAGAAAAAATAAATAGAAAAGATTAAAAGCATTCCACTATAGAAAACCATCAAACCACAAAGGAAGCAACACAGAAAAAAGCAAAATAAAACAACCAGAAGACAAATTACAAAATAGCAGTAGTATGTCATTACTTATCAATGATGATTTTGAATATAAATGGATTATATTCTCCAGCAAAAAGACAGTAGCTGAATGCATAAATAAATAAGACCCAATTATATGATGCTTATTAAGAAGCTCTCCTCACCTTTCAGGACACAGACTGAAAGTGAAGACATGGGAAAAGAAAACATTATAAGCAAATGGAAATGAAAAGAAAGGAATGGTAGCCATACTTATATCAGACAAAATAGACTTCAAGTCAAACTGTAAAAAGAGACAAAGCAGGTCATTATATAATGATAAAAGGGTCAATTTATCAAGAGAATAGAGCAATTATAAATACATATGTACTCAACATCAGAGTACCTAAATACATAAAGCACATATTAATATATGTGAAAGGGGAGATAGTCAATAATACAATATTAGTAGAGGACCTCAATACTCCAACTTTTAACAATGAACAGATCATCTATACAGAAATTAATAAGAAAATATTGAACTTGAACTACACTTTAGACCACATAAACCTAACAGACATATACAGAACATTTTATTCAATTGCAATGAAATATACATTATTCTTAAGCACCCATGGGACATTCTCCAGGATAGATCATATGTTAGGCCACAAAACAAGTGTGAACAAATTTAAGAAAACTGAAATCCTATCATCTTTTCTGATCACAATGGCATGAAACTAGAAATTGATAACAGGATACAAACCGGAAAATTCACAAATATGTAGGAATTAAGCTGCATAATTCTGAACAACTGATATGATTAGGCTTTGTGTCCCCATCCAAATCTCCTCTTGAATTGTAATCCCCATATTCCTCATATGTTGAGGGAGGTACCTGGTGGGAAGTGATTGGATCATGGGGACAGTGTCCCTCATGCTGTTCTTTTAATAGTAAGTTCTCAGAAGATCTGATAGTTTCATAAGTGTCGGAGCATTCCTCCTTCACACATTGGCTCTCTGTCACCTGCTGCCATGTAAGATATACCTCTTCCCCTTCTTCCATGATTGTAAGTTTCCTGAGGCCTCCCCAGCTATGTGGAACTGTGAGTCAATTAAACCTCTTTCCTTTATAAATTACCCAGTCTCAGGTATTTCTTCATAACAGTGTGAAAATGAACTAATACAGTTAATTGGTACTAGGAGTGGGGTACTGATATAGAGACAGTTGAAAATGTGGAAGTGACTTTGGAACTGGGTAACAGGCAGAGGTTGGAACAGTTTGGAGGGCTCCAAAGAAAACATAAAGATGTGAGAAAGTTTGGAATTTCCTAGAGACTTGTTGAATGGTTTTAACCAAAATGCTAATAATGAGGTAGACAATGAAGTCCAGGCTAAGGTGGTCTCAGATGGAGATGAGGGACTTCTTGGGAACTGGAGCAAAGGTCACTCTTGCTATGCTTTTGCAAAGGGACTGGCAGCATTTTGCCCTTGCCCTAGAGATCTGTGGAACTTTCAAATTAAGAGAGATGATTTAGGGTATCTGGTGGAATAAATTTCTAAGCAGCAAAGCATTAGAAAGGTGATCTAGTTGATTTTAAAAGTGTTAAGTCTTATGCATTCGCAAAGAGATGGTTTGAAATTGGAACTTATATATAAAAGGGAAGCAGAGTGTAAAAATTTGAAAAATTTGCAGCCTGACCATGAAGTAGAAAAGAAAAACCCATTTTCTGGAAAACAATTCAAGCCAGCTGCAGAAATTTGCATGAGTAATGAGGAGCCGAATGTTAATAGCCAAGATGATGGAGAAAATGTCTCCAGGGAATCTCAGAGGCTTTCACAGCAGCCCCTCCTATCACAGGCCCACAGGCCTAGGAGGAAACAATGTTTTCGTGGGCCGAGCCCAGGGATTTGCTGCTGCTCTGTGCAGTCTCAGGACTTGGCACCCTGCATCCCAACCATGACTAAAAGGGGCCATCATACAGCTCAGACTGTTGCTTCAGAGGGTATAAGCCCCAAGCCTTGGTGGCTTACATGTGGTGTTGGGTCTGTGGGTGCGCAGAAGCCAAGAATTGAGGTTTGGGAACCTCCATGTAAATTTCAAAGGATGCATGGAAATGCCTGGATGTCCAGGCAGAAGTTTGTTGCAGGGGTGGAACCTTCATGAAGAACCTCTCCTAAGGCAGTGCAGAAGGGATATGTGGGGTTGGAGCCCCCATATAGAGTCCTCACTGGGGCACTGTCTAGTGGAGCTGTAAGAAGAGGGCCGCCATCCTCCAGACCCCAGAATGATGGATCAGCTGACAGCTTGCATGTGCACATGGAAAAGCTACAGACACTGAATGCCAGCCCGTGAAAGCAGCTGGGAGCGGGGCTGTACCCTTCAAAGCCACAAGGATGGAGCTGCCTGAGTCCATGGAAGCCATCTTTTGCATCAGCATGTCCTGGATGTAAGACATGGAGTCAAAGGAGATCATTTTGGAGCTATAAGATGTAATGACTGCCTGCTGGATTTCAGACTTGCATGGGGCCTGTAGCCCCTTTGTTTTGGCCAATTTCTCCCATTCAGAATGGGAGCAATTATTCAATGCCTGTACCCCAGCTACTAGGGAGGCTGAGACCAGAGAATCACTTGAGCTCAAAAAGTGGAAGTTGCAGTGAGCTGAGGTCATGCCACTATACTCCAGTCTGGTTGACAGAGTGAGACTCTGTCTCAAAAAAAAAAAAGACATTTGAGGACTGTTGGAAAGACATGATTGGTTTTAAATGTGAGGACATGAGATTTGAAGTGGCCAGAAGTGCAATGATGTGGTTAGGCTTTGTAACCACACCCAAATGTTATCTTGAATTAAAATCCCGATGATCCCCACATGTTGAGGCAGAGACATGGTGGGAGGTGACTGAATCATGGTGGCAATGCCCCCCATGCTATTCTTGTAATAGTGAGTGAATTTTCACGAGATCTGGTGGTTTTATAAGTGTCTGAGAGTTTCTCCTTTACACACTCACTTGCTCTTGCCTGTCACCATATATGACATGCCTCTTCCCCTTCTGCCATTATTGTAAGTTTCCTGAGGTCTCCCCAGCCATGTGGAACTGTGAGTCAATTAAACCCTTTTCCTTTATAAATTATCCAGTCTCAGGTATTTTTTTACAGCAATGTGACAATGAACTAATACAACAACCAATGGATCAAAGAAGTAATTAAAAGGGAAATAAAAAGAATTTTTGAAACAAATGATAATGGAAGCAGGACATACCAAAACTTATGGGAGGTAGGAAAAGCAGTTCTAAGAGAGACATTTATAGCAATAAGTGCCTAAATAAAAAAAGACAATCTCTAATAAACAACCTAACATTATGCCTTAAGGAACTAGAAAAAGAACAACTAAACCCAAAGTTAGCAGAAGGAAGGAAATAAAATCAGAACAGAAATAAAAGAAATAGAGATTAGAAAAACAATAGAAAAAAATCAATAAAACCAAGAGTTGGTTTTTTACAAGATAAACAAAATAGATAAATATTTAGCGAAACTAAAAAATAAAGAGAAGGCCAGGTGCGGTGGCTCACACCTGTAATCCCAGCACTTTGGGAGGCTGAGGTGGGTGGACCACATGGTCAGGAGATTGAGACCATGTTGGCTAACATAGTGAAATCCCGTCTCTACTGAAAAAATACAAAAAATTAGCCAGGCATGATGGCAGGCACCTGTAATCCCAGCTACTTGGGAGGCTGAGGCAGGAGAATTGTGTGAACCTGGGAGGTGGAGCTTGCACTGAGCCAAGATCACACCACTGCACTCCAGCCTGGGTGACAGAGTGAGACTCCATCTCAAAAAATAAATAAATAAATAAAAATAAAGAGCAAAGACTCAAATAAATATAATCATCAATTAAAGAGAAAAAAATTATAACTAAAATCACAGAAATATACAGGATCATAAGAGGTTACCATGAACAATTATATCCAATAAATTGGATAATCAAGAAGAAATACATTCCCAGACACATACAACCCACCAAGGTTGAATCATAAAGAAAGAAAATCTGAACAGACCAATAGTGAGTAAAGAGATTGAATCAGTAATAAAAAGTCTCCAATCAAAGAAACATCCAATACCCAATGGCTTCATGGATGAATTCTATGAAACAGATTAAAAATAACTAATACATATCCTTCTCAAAATCTTCCAAAAAATTGAAGAAGATGGAATATTTTCAAACTCTTTTTGATCCCAGCATTACAATGATGCCAAAGTCAGACAAGGATACTAGAAGCAAAGAAAATTATGGGCCAGTATATAACCCTGATAAATATAAATACAAAAATCCTCAACAAAATAACAGCAAACCAAATTTAATAATACATTAAGAGGATAACTCAATATATTCACGTAGGATTTGCCTGTAGAAGGCAAGATGGTTCAAGATATATAACTATACAAGTGTAACACATCACATTGACAGAATAAAGGACAAAAATGATATATTTATCTCACTAGATGCAGAAAAAGCATTTAAGAAAATTAAACATTTTATGATAAACACTCTCAACACATTAGGTTTAGAAATTTAGAAATCAACACAATAAAGGCTATATATGACAAGCCCAGAGATAACATTATATTCAGTGGTAAAAAGTTGAAAGCTTTTCCTTTAAGATCAGAAACAAGACAAAGATGCCCATTCTCATCATTTCTGTTTAATATTGTACCGAAAGTCCTTGCCAGAGTAATTAGGCAAGATAACTATATAAGGCATCCAAACAGGAAAGGCAGAGGTGAAACTGTCACTGCTGATAACCTGCTTTTATATTCAGAAAACCCTAATAGCTCCATCGAAAAAACTGTTTGAACTAATAAACAAATAAAGTTGTAGGATATAAAATCCACACATAAAATCAGTAGCATTTCTATACACTAACAACAACTATTTGAAAATAAATCAAGAAAACAATTTCATATACAAAAGCATCAAAAAGAATAAAATACTTAGAAATAAATTTAACCAAGGAGGTAAAAATATCTGTATGCAAAACCCTGTCACTACAAAAAATACAGAAATTAGTTGGGTGTGGTGGTATGTGACTGTGGTCCCAGCTACTTGGGAGGCTGATGTGAGAGGATGGCTTGAGCCCGGGAAGCAGAGGCTGCAGTGAGCTGAGATCATGCCACTGCATTCCAGCCTGGGTAATAAAGCCAGATCCTGTCTTAAAAAAATAAAAATAAAAATAAAAAAAAAAATATCTGTATACTGAAAACGATGAAACTGATGAGAAAAATTGAAGAAGACATAAAAAAAAGAAAATATATTCCATGTTCATGGATTGGAAAAATTAACATTATTACAATGTTCATACTACCCAAAGTGATCTACAGATTAAATGTAATCCCTATCGAAATTCCAATGTGAGTTTTCCAAAAAAAAAAAAAGTAAAAACCATGCTAAAATTCATATAGAACCAAAAAAGTCTATGAATAGTCAAGGCAATCTTGAGCAAAAAGAACAAATCCAGACTTGTACTACCTGACTTCAAATACTATTGCAAAGCCATAGTAATCAAAACAGTATGGTACTGGCATAAAAATGGATACATAGACCAATGGAAAAGAATAGCAAGCCCAGAAACAAACCCACATATTTACGGTCAATTGATTTTCAACAAAGGTGCCAAGAATACATAATGGGAAAAGGACAGCGTCTTCAATAAATGATGTCAGATAAACTGGATATCCATATGCAGAAAAATGAAATTAGACCCTTATCTCACACCATATTTTAAAAACTTCAAAATGGATTAAAGATGTAATCATACAACCTGAAACTGCAAAACCACTAGAAGAAAACATATGGGAAAAATGACATGACATTAATCTGGGCAATAATTTTTTGGATTTGACCCCAAAACCTCAGGCAACAAAACAAAAACAGACAGATAAAATTACATCATGTAAAAAGCTTCTGGATTCCTTTGGATTTTAATAGACATCTCAAAATCAACATATCCACAATCAATTTTCTAATCTTTCTTTCCAAAGTTGCTCCACTGCAGCCTTTGCCATCTTGTTGATAGCAACTCCATTTTTTCTAGTCGCTTAGAACCAAAACCTTAGAGATATTCCTGAGTCCTCTCCTACTCTCACATAGCACATCCAATATATCACAATATCTTTCTGGATCTACCTTAAATATATATCCTGAATCCAACATTTCTTAACATTTCCTCTTATGTGACTTCAGTATGAGCCACCACAATATCCTAAATGCCCCTAACAACCTTTTGTGTTATACTTGTAGCTCCCAGGAATCTATTCCCTATACAGAAGTTGAGTAATAACGTCATGCCTCTGTAGTCCTCTAATGGCCATCTATTTTAGTCAAAATAAAAGACAAAGTCCTCTACAAGGCCTTCCATGTTCTAGTCTCCTCCGGACACCACACTTCCCTGACTATTCTTGCTGTGCTTCCTGAATTTGTTCCACCCACAGTGGTCGTCTAGCTATTCCTCACAATGCCAGAATATCTTCTTTTTACTGCTTGTATCTCTCCCATTTTAGAGTCTTTGTGTCACAGTTCCGGCTGTCTGGAACCTCAGACAGCCACATGGAACATCCCCGCATTCTTCAAAGTTTCCTCAATTATCACCCTCTCAGCACAATCTCTCCCTACCACCCTATTTAAAATTGCAATCCCCTACATCACTTCTCTTGCAAGGCTCTACTTCCTAACCTCTAACTCTGCTTTACTTACTCATTTTTCCCAAAGCACGTATCACACTTTGCTTACTTACACCCCCATAATGTGAATTTCAGGAGACCAGGTGTATGTGTGTGTGTGCACGTGCATATCTTTTATTCACTGACATATCCAAGAAACTCATAAAGAATCTAGCACAAAGAGGTGCTCAATGAATACATGTAGAATGAGCTTACAATAAAAAAAAAACTGCATAAGCTAGGATTTAAAACTTTTTATCTTCAACTCATGATCATAAAGCTCTAATTAAAAATCTTCTGGATTGGGCTATCATTATAATAATTACTACTATACAACTGATCAAATGACAGAAAGATATTTTAAATTTTGATAATAATTAAACAAACAAACTTTATTGATAAAACACCATAATGAGACAAACCATGATCACATTTTTCTTCTTCATTTAATGAAGAAAGGTATATACTGGGATCAATTAAATGGTAAAGAGTTGTTCTTTTATTTTTTTAAAGGAGGTAGGAATTTTTAAAACATTTTATAAGATTAGGATTGATTATAATTGGAATAAATAATTCATTATATTTACTTAATAAAACAGGATTTACATACTTTGCTTAATACCACCTAATCTGAAAGAAATTAGGTGAAAATCTTATTGGTGAGTTTCATCTATTGTGTTTTGAAAAATTTAGTAACACCAACAGATATTTCAGTTACATTTTAAAAAGTCAGTACCAGTAAACTTCACTGCTTTTGTTTTTCCAAGAAGCTTTGCTTTCTAGCTAATGACATGCCCTGGGAATAGGTAATGAGTATGGCTAAGACTTTCTTATTCTTAAATGTAGGAAAGGACTGCTTTTAGCTTTCAATATTTCTCTCTTTTTTTTTTTTTTGAGACAGAGTCTTTCGCTGTCACCCAGGCTGGAGTGCAGTGGCATGATCTTGGCTCACTGCAACCTCTGCCTGCCTCCCGGCTTCAAGCGATTCTTGTGCCTCAGCCTCCCAAGTAGCTGGGATTACAGGCACACACCATCACAGCCGGCTAATTTTTTGTAGTTTTAGTAGAGACAGGGTTTCACCATGTTGCCCAGGCTGGTCTCGAATTCCTGAGCTCAGGCAATCCACCCACCTCAGCCTCCCAAAGTGCTAGGATTACAGGCGTGAGCCACCGCACCTGGCCAGCATTCAATATTTCTTATTAATACTTTCCTTCCTTTGCTCTTAGTGTACTTTCCTTAAGTGCACATATTCATTAACAATATCTGAGGGCATGGAGGAGGCACAGTCTTTAAATGAAAATCACCACTAGTCCTACCACTCAATTCTACTATATATCTAAATTTAAAACATCCTAACATGGGCCAAAGTATGGCATCCTTACCCACTTTTCATCCATAACATACAGAAAAGAGAAATTCCCATAGGTTGTGGTAACTTGATTAATCAATCAAAAAAGGCTTCCCCTTGATTTATGGAGCCCAGAGTGCATACCATTTGAGATGTATGTGCTTTCATTTCATAAAGTGAGAGAAGGACTGTTATGACGTCATGTGAGTTCCCACTCAATTTTTGGAAAGAGTAGAAAATGGAGAATATAGACATTGATTCCTTTGAAATTATTTCTATTTCTGTACCCCCTAGAAAGTTTTCATATCCCTTGAAGGTATCCTACCCCAGTTTGAAGATTACTGATAAAGTGCATTTCACTCCACTTCTCTACTGTGACTAAATGTACACTGCTGTGCTTATCCAATCTTACACAAAATCACTAAAACTTTTCATAGTAAGATCTAGCTCAGAGGATCTACTTGTTTAAATTCTTTTTTTTTTTTTTTTTTTTTTTTTTGAGATAGAGTCTCACTCTATTGCCCAGGCTGGAGTGCAATGGTGCAATCTCGGCTGACCGCAACTTCTACCTCACCAGTTCAAGTGATTCTCCTGCCTCAGCCTCCAGAGTATCTGGGACTACAGGCACCTGCCACCATGCCTGGCTAATTTTTTTGTATTTTTAGTAGAGTTGTGGTTTCACCGTGTTAGCCAGGATGGTCTCAATCTCCTGACCTTGTGATCCGCCTGCCTCGGTCCTGGGATTACAGGTGTGAGCCACCATGCCTGGCCTACTTGTTTAAATTCTTATGTAGGATTTCTTCATGATACATTGTACCAATGCTGTTCACTAGAATTTTGCTTATAACTAGCTTCTATGGATAGCTGCTCACTGAATTATTCACTTTGAGAAGGTAGTTTTGATTCTTTGGGTCAGGTATATGATGGTAAAGTTGGGGAAGCACCATCTTAGAAAAAGTCTCTTATGCTCCAGGAATGATGTCATGAAGTGCTAATTTCACAACTGCAATTCTTGAAGATTCTCAAGTTTTCTAATATAAACTTTTCACAGATCAGTTACTCATTCATCTCATGAAAAATGATAAGAATACTGTGTTATATGTCTGCCTACTCACTGGATGTAATGAAATATTTAAATGGCCACCTTTAGGTATCATACTTTGAGTGCTCACTTGCACGTACACTGGATAATAATAGAAACTAATATGTATTGAGCATTAGCATATGTTGTAAAGAAAAATAGTCTAAAGGGACCAAAAAAAAAAAAAAAAAAAAAAAGAAATGCTATCTGCCTCTCTTCTTCCTAATCCAGACTAAATTGACCAAGGAAAATGTAAAAATAAGGAAAAGTTGCATTGGTATTTAAAGCTAAAAGAAGAATGCCAGATGACACAAACATTGAAAAATATTTTAATAAAGCTCTAAATTAAAGAAATGTACTCCAAGAAGCTTGCCATTTGCATTTACAAGAAAACAGCACTGCCTTTTGAGAATAAAGAAAAGGAGACTCCAAACCCCACAGTCATTTCTCCTAACTTAAAGAAAAACCATGAGACCAATAGGAAATATGCCATTCGGAATCCGTCTGTCTGCCCTAAATGACAAAACGTAAAGGCTGCAACAGGGCTCTGTAGAGACCAGCATCTGGGGTAAACAGAAGTCTTGTGGCAGTAATGAGATAGAAGTGGAATGAGGCTGAAGAGAAGGTGGTAATGACAGGTGAAGCCAGCTGGACTTCCTGGGTCGAGTGGGGACTTTTCTGTCTGGCTAGAGGATTTTAAAAGCACCAATCAGCACTCTGTGTCTAGCTAAAGGATTATAAATGCACCAATCAGCACTCTGTAAAATGGACCAATCAGCGCTCTTAAAATGGACCAATCAGCAGGATGTGGGTGGGGCTAAATAAGGGAATAAAAGCTGGCCACCCAAGCTAGCAGTGGCAACCTGCTCAGGTCCCTTTCCATGCTGTGGAAGCTTTGTTCTTTCACTCTTCACAATAAATCTTGCTGCTGCTCACTCTTTGGGTCTGCACTACCTGTAAGAGCTGTAACATACACTGCGAAGGTCCGTGGCTTCCCTCCTGAAGTCAACAAGACCACAAACCCACTGGAAGGAAGAAACTCGGACACGTCTGAACATCTGAAGGAACAAACTCCGGACACACCATCTTTAAGAGCTGTAACACTCACCGCGAGGGTCCGTGGCTTCGTTCTTGAAGTAAGCAAGACCAAGAACCGACCGGAAGGAATAAATTCTAGACACAGTAATATCACCCAGAGTGGTACACCTAATACTTTAATAGAGTGAGCAACTGAACCTACAACAGTATCCCTTAACTTGGGCCTACTGGATATCCAATAAAAATCTTGGTGCCTTTCCTTCTCTTTTGAGTGTGAAAGGCAGACACACTCAAAAGCTTTCACTAGAATGTTCTGCTCTTCCTCCTCTGCTGTGTCTGCTAATTATGATTCCTTTGCAAGGAAGGTTGGTAGGGCAAGGTTCCCTGAAACTCAAAGTAAAATGATTATAATGATAGATGTGAATAGAAACCACATGAGATTTGAGGGCAGAGGTGTGAAAAACAGATGTTTGTTGCTCTCAAACTTAAAAAAAAAAAAACTAAAATATTAATAAACAATAAAATATGGTTTAAAAGAAAAATATTTCTTGACACAAAAGGAGGAGAAAATAGTGCTCAAGAGGAAGGATAACATACTTTTGAAAGAGATCTGCTGGAGAATGATAATAGGCGATGAGGTAAAGATATCAAAGGGAGCAGATCGTGAAAGGCCCTATAGGTCACTGTGAGAATTTTCACTTATATTCTGTATCAAGTTAACACTAGGGGAGGATTTTGAGCAAAATACAGATAACATATGACATATTTTCATATACTCACATTGGCTAGTAGGTTAAATGTATTAATAAACTGAGAATGATATACTAAGAATAGAATTTTCCACTAGAGTAGAAACAGAGAGATTAATTATATTGTCATTGCAATAATCCAGGCTCCTCCAAAATGATAGTGTCTTGCCAGATCAAATTAGTGACAATTGTGACAAGTGATTGGATTCTGGAAACGTTACAAAGTTAAGAGTAAGGAGATCTGGGGAAAGAATAGATGCATGGTGCAAAAGAAATTTGATTAGAATTTATTTGAATTAAAAATAGTAAGAATACAACTTTTTTTTTCTCTTTGTATAGAGAGTCTCACTCTGTCACCCAGGCTGGAGTATGGTGGTATGATCTCGGCTCACTGCAACCTCTGCCTCCCACGTTCAAGCAATTCTCATACTTTAGTCTCCCGAGTAAGTAGCTGGGATTACAGACACATACCACCACACCCAGCTAATTTTTGCATTTTTAGTAAATAAGGGATTTCTCCATGATGGCCAGGCTGGTCTTGAACTCCTGGCCTCAAGAGATCTGCCCACTGTGGCCTCCCAAAGTGTTGGAATTACAGGAGACTAAAAGGGTCCTGTGGAAAGTAAAACCTGGGTCAGATGTGGAATTGTCCTGAACGTGTTCCTTAATGTGTTCCTCTGCTTACACCTAGATCAACTGGCAAATGACAGAAGCCTTACTGGATCAAGGTGTTTAAAAATAATCTCTGCCAATTGATGGTAGATTATTAAGTTATGCAGATGATGGGCAGTTCATAGAAAGTTGGGTTTAAAAATAAAAAAAAAAAAAAACAAAAGGAGAGACATCGGTGCTAAATACTCCACAAGGGAAAAAGATTTCACAGAATAAACCCAGACAAGTTACTAAGCAAACGAACAACACACACCCAGAAACAACAGCCATTTCCTGGGGAGAAATATCAGGGTCCTGTACAGTTTTCCACAGAAAATTATGAGACATGCAAAGAAAGAGGGAAGTAAAATCCACATTGGGGGGAGACAGCAGTTAATAGAAACTGAGTATGGTACTCCCGATACTGTATTTAGCAAAGATTTCAAAGCAGCTACTACAAATATTTTCAAAGAACCAAACCAAGGGAAACCATGTAGAGAAAATTAAAGTATGACAACAAAGAACCAACAGATAGAGATTCTCAACAAGGTTTAGAAATTATTTTTTTAAAAAGAACCAAATAAAAATGTTAGAGTTCAGAAGTAAAATAACTAAACTAAACTCAGTATAGGAGCTCACCAACATATTCAAGATGGTAGAAGAATCACAGAATTTAATGATAGGTCAATATACATTATACAATCTGAAGAACAGAAAGGATAAGGATTGAAGAAAAATGAATAGCATCTTAGAGACTTATGTAACAACATCAGCTATACTAATATACATGTAATGGAAGTCCCTGAAAAAAACAGAACAGGAGGGCAGAAAAAGAACTACATAAATCTATAGATCCAAGAAACCCAATAAACCCCAAGTAAGACAAATACAAAAATATCCATGAATCTACGTATTACAATGTTGAAAGACAAAGTCTTGAAAGCAACAACAAGAAAATACTTCATCACATATAAAGGAGCAATACAATTAATAGCCAGTTTCTCATCAGAAACAATGGAGGTCAGAAGGCCGTGGAATGACAAATTCAAAGTGCTGAAAGAAAAGTCAAAAAAAAAAAAAAGTCAACTAAAAATTCTATATCAAACAGAACTAACATTCATTAATGAAGGTAAACCTTCAGAAGAAAAATAATATATTTCCCCTAATAGTTCCAAGAAACATTATAAAAGTGAAACCCCTCAGTTTGAATTGGCCTGGCTAGGGTCACATATACATGCCTGGACTTCTACCCACACCAAATGGATATAGAGAGGGTTCCCCAACAAATAGTGAGGAAATGAATTCTGGGCAGGCAAAAATAACAAAGCAAACGTTTAGTCAGGTTACTGTGGTTTGAGAATGAGCTGATACAATGAGCTTAGAAGACAGCTGACCTGGTTGTCCATTCAGCATCTTTTCTGTCTGTTCTGGTAACAGCAACATCTTTATTTGTAGAATTTATTTACCCCTACATGGTTGACGGAAATGGTTGGTCACAGGATCCTCACAACAGAGTTGAACATGTTACCCAAGTTAGCTAATCTTTTCCCAGGAAATGTAATTAGTAGGTCTGAGGTACAAGGTAAAAAGGTAGTTATAATTTAGTCATCCAATGGCACAGTCATTGATATCCTGGAGATATCAAAAGGGATGGCCCAAGATACCCTGTTTCTAATATTTCCAAAGGTGCCTTAGTTCCTGTACTTCTAGAAGTCTAACTGTTTAACTTATTTAGATTCCGTGAGCAAATCAGTATATACCCGTAAGTCCATTTTATTGCCTACATTAGTTAGCAACTTCTGTTGCATGCAGCCCAAACTCAGAATATAACGAGACTAGTTCAGAGGCTTTCATAAGAGTCACATTATGTCATATGTCCAAAAACAAAGTTAAACTTTAGACAAAATTCATGCCTGACTCTGAATAGTAATAAACCAAGAATGCTTCTGTCATGGAAAGAGGACTATGAGAGGATGTGGTGCCAAAATGGACAGTTAAACTGACTTCAAATCTAGACTTGTGCCCCCTACACCTTCTCATACCTATGCTTTAGTGTGCCAAAAAGGAAATTAACTAGTCAGAAGTAGAATAAAATAAAATAAAATAAAAACATTTCCAGATAAACAGATACTAAGATAATTCATTGCTACTTACAAAAAAAGTCTAAAGAAAGTCCTTCAGGCTGAAAAGGAAGTGACATCAGACTATAACACAAATCTACAAAAAGAAATAAAGAACACTATAAGTGACAAATGTGTGTACTAACATAAAAAGATTCTAAATATATCTTTTTTTTTTCACACAAAGTTATATTCTATGACACAAAAGAATTCTATTTAAAATCAGCAAGGAAAGAAATCTTTGAAGTCCTGAAATATTTGGAAAGTAAACAATCCACTTCAAAATAACCCAGAAAGGCCGGGCGCGGTGGCTCAAGCCTGTAATCCCAGCACTTTGGGAGGCCGAGACCGGCGGATCACGAGGTCAGGCGATCGAGACCATCCTGGCTAACACGATGAAACCCCGTCTCTACTAAAAGATACAAAAAACTAGCCGGGCGTGGTGGCGGGCGCCTGTAGTCCCAGCTACTCCGGAGGCTGAGGCAGGAGAATGGCGTGAACCCGGGAGGCGGAGCTTGCAGTGAGCCGAGATCGGGCCACTGCAATCCAGCCTGGGCGACAGAGCGAGACTCCGTCTCAAAAAACAAAAAAAAAAAACAAAATAACCCAGAAGTTAAATTTAAAAATCATAAGGTAAATTAGCAAATATCTTGAAATAAATGAAAACGAAACATACCAAAATGTATATGATGCAGCTAAAGCAATGCTCACAGGTAAATTTCTAGCTTTAAACACATACATTCATAAAGAAACATCTCAAATCCATAACCTAAATTTCTACAAAAAAAAAAAAACTGGAAAAATAAGAGCAAACTATACAAAAGTAAGCAGAAAAACATAATAATGCTTAGAAGAGAAATCAATAAAAGAAAAAATAGGCTGGGCGCGGTGGCTCACGCGTGTAATCTCAGCACTTTGAGAGGCTGTGGTGGGCAGATCACTTGAGGCCAGGAGTTTGAGACCAGCCTGGCCAACATGGGAAAACCCTGTCTCTACTGAAAATACAAAAATTAGCCAGGCATGGTGGTAGGCACCTGTAATCCTGGGTACTCGGGAGGCTGAGGCAGGAAAATTGCTTGAACCTAGGAGGTAGAGGTTGCAGTGAGCCAAGAGTGCATCACTGCACTCCAGCCTGGGTGAAAGAGTAAGACACCATACTCTCTACTAAAAATACAAAAAATTAGCCGGGTGCGGTGGCGGGCGCCTGTAATCCCAGCTACTCAGGAGGCTGAGGCAGGAGAATGGCGTGAACCCGGGAGGCGGGGCTTGCAGTGAGACGAGATCGCGCCACTGCACTCCAGCCTGGGCGACAGAGCGAGACTGTCTCAAAAAAAAAAAAAAAAAAAAAAAGGAAGGAAGGAAGGAAGGAAGGAAGGGAGGGAAAAGGAAAAAGAAAGAAAAAAGGAAAAATAGAAAAATAATAAAATTATTGAAGTAAAAAATTGGTTTTTGGAAAAGATTAGTATTTACAAATGTTCATTTAGACTGATCAAAAAATAAAGAGAAGAAACAAATCACCAAAAGAGTACATCAATTCTTACCCTAGAGAAATTAAAAGGATTATAAAGGAATCTCATAAACAGCTTTATACCAATGAATTAGACAACTTTTAGGAAATGGGCAAATTCCTACAAACATACAAATTACCAAAAGTTAATTTTAAAGGAAGCAGAAAAATCTGAATAGATCTTTAAAAAGGAAAGAGATTAATTATTAAAATTTTTTTTCATTAAGAAAATCCCAGGCCCAGATGGCTGCACTAGTTAAATCTATCAAACATGGAAGAAATAGCAGCAGTCAGGGTAAAATGGTGGACAGGAGACAAGGCTAACATGCAGCTCCCATTTGGATGGACAGAACAGCATGTGGAGACTGACACCATGGACTTTTGCTCCAAGAACTACCACAGAAACATACCAGGAAAACTGAGAGAATTCACAGATCCTTTGAAAGACGTGCACACCACTGCAAATTCCGTAAGAGAGACAAAAAACTGTGACTTCCCAAAGTGTGAGGGAGGGAATTCCTTCCTCCAAACACACATCCTCACTGGGGAACTGGAAAAATCTAGATTATGGGAGGACATAAGCTTTCCTAGAGCTGAAACAGATTTAGCACAAAATATAAAAGTAAAAGCAGCAGCAGGAAGAGGCTTGTAGGCACTCCCATTCTCCAGCTCAAACCCAGGGAAGTCACTCCTCACTATATTTCACAGGGGCCTTTGGGGAAGGCAGCTGGCAGAATTTGGGAGAAACACAGGGTGAAAGAAACTTTCAACCGAACTTTGAAATAATTTTGACTGGGAACAAACTCTTGTGAGCAGAATTTAGGGGGGCGAACAGGAACTGCTACAGAAAGGAGCGCAAGACCACGACCCACAGTGTGGGCAGACAGGGGGAGGTGAGGCCTGAAAGCTGTGTTTGTCTTCTCAGTAGGAAAGTTTACATCCTGGGGCAAGGTCTGAGGCTCTCGCATAGGCTGCCTGGAGATAAACTTGGTGCTGTTAGCGGAGCATGACGGGAGCGAGACCAGCTTCACCAGCTGCGTGGGAGCTGGCTGAGGCCTATCACTACTGGCTTTCCTCCACTTCTCTAGTGACAGAAGCAGCCATAATCCCCTCTGG
This sequence comes from Papio anubis, assembly GCF_008728515.1. NCBI lineage: Eukaryota > Metazoa > Chordata > Mammalia > Primates > Cercopithecidae > Papio > Papio anubis. The sequence continues at coordinate 73,699,800 of NC_044985.1, read as the reverse complement.
AACACAACTCTATTGGCTAGAGAACCACACCCCATCCCTCTCAATGGCTGTGGCAAGCCCTGCACAGGAGAGTCTGAGCTCAGACCTGCCTAACCCTGTACCCCACCTGATGTATTTCTCTACCTGCCCCAGTGCTGATCACAAAAGACATAAATTCTTGGGAGCTTTATGGCCCCATCCATCACCTGAGAAACCCAAATATTTATCCTGGCCAACTTAGGGCAAGCTTATATCCCCCTTCTATTATTGCAGCTGGTGCTCTCTTGAAAGTGTCTCCTGGTTGCAGGTCAATAAACTGAGGACATTACAGCTACTCATGACAGAATAATCCTGCTCCAAAGAAGGAGAAACCAACAGCTAACTCCACTGCCTGCAACACCCTGGTTAACCAGAGGTCCTGAGTCTGTCCACATGACAACTTCACTGCTAGCATAACCAACATTCGAGAAAGCCAGCACATTAAACATATCTACAACCAAAGACTCTCACAGTCTACTTCACTCCTCTTTCACCTCCACCAGAGCAGGTGCTGGTATCCATGGCTGGGAGACCTGAACACAGATCACATCGCGGGACTCTACAGACATTCCCCAGCACCAGCCCAGAGCCTGGTAGCCCTGCTGGGTGGCTAGACCCAGAAAAGCAAAATCACTGCAGTCCAGCTCTCAGGAAGGGGGAGTGCATAACAACAAGGGATCACCCTGTGGGACAAAAGAATCTGAACAGCAGCCCTTGAGTTTCACATTTTTCCACTAAAATTGTCTATCCAAATGAGAAGGAATCAGAAAAGTAATTCTAATAATATGACAAAACAGAGTTCTATAACACCCCAAAAGACTACACTAGCTCCCCATCAATAAATCCAAACCAAGAAGAAATCTCTGAATTACCAGATGAAGAATTCAGAGGGTTAATTATTAACTTACTTGAGGAGATACCAGAGAAAGGTGAAAAACAACTTAAATAAATTTTAAAAAACAATACAGGATATGAATGAAAAATGCTCCAGAGAAATAGATATCATGAAGAAAAAACAATCACAACTTCTGGAAATGAAAGACACAGAGAAATACAAACTGCACTGTAGAGTGTCAACAATGGACTAGAACAAGTAGAAGAAAGAACTTCAGAGCTCAAAGAGAAAGTTTTTGAATTAACCCAATCGGACAAAGACAAAGAAAGAAGAATTATAAAAAATGAACAAAGCCTCCATTGGGATTATGTTAGACAGTCACATCTAAGAATAATTGGTGATCCTGAGGAAGAAGAGAATCGAAATGTTTGGAAAACTTATTTGAGAGAATGATTGAGGAAAACTTCCCTGGCCTTTTTAGAGATCTAGACATCCAAATACAAGAAGCTCAAAGAACATCTGGGAAATTCAGTGCAAAAGATCATCACATAGGCACGTAGTCATCAGGTTATCTAAAGTCAAGACGAAGGAAAGAATCTTAAGAGATGTGAGGCAGAAGCATCAGGTAACCTATAAAGGAAAATTTATCAGATTAACAGCAGATTTCTGAGCAGAAACCCTATAAGCCAGAAATGACTGGGGTCCTATCCTTAGCCTTCTCAAACAAAATAATTGCAAGCCAAGAATTCTATATCCAGCAAAACTAAGCTTCATAAATGAAGGTAGCAAATACTGAGAGAATTCACCACTACCAAGCCAGCACTAAAATAAATGATAAAAGGAGTTCTATATCTTGAAACAAAACCTTGAAACACACCAAAACAGAACCTCTTTAAAGCATGTCTCACAGGACCTATAAAACAATACCACAATGAAAAAAAAAAAAAAAACACAAGGTATTCAGGCAACAACTAGCATGATGAATAGAACAGCATCTCACATCTTATTACTAATGTTAAATGTAAATGGCCTAAAAGTTCCACTTAAAATATACAGAATGGCAGAATAGGTAAGAACTCACCAACCAAGTATCTTCTATCTTCAGGAGACTCATCTAACACATAAGGACTCATGTAAACTTAAGGTAAAAGGGTGGAAAAATATATTCCATGCAAATGGAAACCAAAACTGAGCAGGAGTAGCTATTCTTAAATCAGACAAAACAGACTTTAAAGCAACAACAGTTTCAAAAGACAAAGAGGAACATTATATAATGATGAAAGGATCAGTCTAATAGGAAAATATCATAATCCTAAATATGTATGCACCTAATACTGGAGCTCCCACATTTATAAAACAGACTTAAGAAATGAGATTGATGGTAACATATTAATAGTGGAGGACTTCAATATTCCACTGAGACCACTAGACAGGTCATCAAGACAGAAGTCAACAAAGACACAATGAACTTAAACTATACCCTAGAACAAATGGACTTAACAAATATTTACAGAACATTCTAACCAACAACCACAGAATTTACATTATTTTCAGCAGAACCTGGAACATTCTCCAAGACAGACCATATGATAGACCACAAAACAAGTCTCAATTTAAGAAAATCAAAATTGTATCAACTACCCTCTCAGAACACAGTAGAAGAAAACTGGAAATTGACTCCAAAAGGAACCCTCAAAACTATACAAATACATGGAAATTAAATAATCTGCTCCAGGCCAGGCATGGTGGCTCATGCCTGTAATCCCAGCACTTCAGGAGGCCAAGGCAGGTATATCACCTGATGTCAGGAGTTCGAGACCAGCCTGGCCAACATGGCAAAACCCCGTCTCTACTAAAAATACGAAAATTAGCTAGGTGTGGTGGCGCACACCTGCAATCCCAGCTACTTGGAAGGCTGAGGCAGGAGAATCGCTAGAACCCACCAGGCAGAGGTGCAGTGAGCTGAGATGGCACCACTGTACTCCAGCATGTGTGACAGAATGAGACTCCATCTCAATAATAATAATAATGATAATGATAATCTGCCCCAGAATGATCTTTGGGTCAACAACAAAGTCAAGATGGAAGTTAAAAAATTCTTGTGAACTGAATGATAATAGTGACACAACCTATCAAAACCTCTGGGATATGGCAAAAGCAGTGCTAAGAAGGAAGTTCACAACATTAAATGCCTACATCAAAAATTCTGAAAGAGCATAAATAGACAATCTAAGGTCACACCTCAAGGAACTAGAGAAACAAGAACAAATCCAAACCAAGCAGAAGAAAAGAAATAAAGATCAGGCTGGGTGCGGTGGCTCACACCTATAATCCCAGCACTTTGGGAGGCCGAGGGAGGTGGATCACCTGAGGTGAGGAGTTCAAGACTCACCTGGCCAACATAGTGAAACCCCGTCTCTACTAAAAATACAAAATATTAGCCAGGCGTGGTGGCAGGTGCCTGTAATCACAGCTACTTGGGAGGCTGAGGCAGGAGAATCACTTGAACCTCAAACCGGGAGGCAGAGGTTGCAGTGAGCTGAGATCACATCGGTGAACTCCAGCCTGGCAACAGAGCAAGACTCCATCTGAAAAAAAAAAAAAAATCAGAGCAGAACTAAATGAAATTGAATTAAAAAAATACAAAAGATAAATGGAAGTAAAGCTGGCTCTTTGACAAGATAAACAAAATTGATAGACCATTAACAAGATTAATCAAGAAAAGAAGAGAGAAGGTCCAAATAAGCTCAATTAGAAATGTAACAGGAGGTATTACGGCACGACCAACCCCACAGAAATACGAAAGATCATTCAAGACCACTATGAACACCTTTACATGCACAAATTAGAAAATCTGGAGGAGATGTATCAATTCCTGGAAATATGTGACCCTCCTAGATTAAATCAGGAAGAAATAGAAACTGAACAGACAAATAACAATTAATGAGATTGAAACAGTAATTAAAAAAAAAAAAAAAACCTGCTAACCAAAAATAGTCTAGGACCAGACAGACTCATAGCTGAATTCTATCAGGCATTCAAAGAAGAATTGGTACCAATCTTCCTGAAACTATTCCAAAAGATAAAGAAAAAGGAAATCCTCCCTAAAACATTCTATAAAGCCAGTATCACCCTAATACCAAAAACTAGAAAAGGACATAACAAAATAAGAAAACTACAGACCAATATCCCTGATGAATATAGATGCAAAAATACTAGCTAACTGAATCTAATAGTGTATCAAAAAGATAATACATTATGATCAAGTGAGTTTCATTCCAGGGATAGAGGGATAGTTTAACATATGCAAATCAATAAATGTGATATATCACATAAACAAAATTAAAAACAGAAATCATATGATCTCAATAGATGTAGAAAAAGCATCTGACAAAATCCAGTATCCATTTATGATTAAAACCCTCAGCAAAATCGGCATAGAAGGGACATATCTCAAGGTAATAAAAGCTATCTATGAAAAACCCACAGGCAACATTATACTGAACAGGGAAAAGTTGAAAGCATTCCCCCAGAGAACTGGAACAAGACGAGGATGCCCACTTTCACCACTGCTGTTCAATATTATACTGGAAGTCCTAGCCAGAGCAATCAGGCAAAAGAAAGAAAGAAAAGGCATTCAAATTGGTAAAGAGGAAATCAAACTGTCAGTCTTCACCGACGATATGATTGTATAACTAGAAAACCCTAAAGATTCATCCAAAAAGCTCCTAGATCTGATAAATGAATTCAGTAAAGTTTCAGGATACAAAATCAATGTACAAAAATGAGTAGCACTGGTATACATCACCAATGACAAAGCTGAGAATCAAATCAAGAACTCAACTCCTTTTACGACAGCTGTAAAAAAAAATACTTAGGAATATACCCAACCAAGGAGGTGAAAGACCTCTACGTGGAAAACTAAAAACACTGCTGAAAGAAATCATCGATGACACTAAAAAATGGAAACACATCCCATGCTCATGGATGAGTAGAATCAGTATTGTGAAAATGACCATACAGCCAAAAGCAATCTATAGATTTAACGCAAGCCTCATCAAAATACCATCATCATTTTTCACAGAACTACAAAGAATAATCCTAAAATTTATATGGAACCAAAAAGAGCCCACATAGGTAAAGCAAGACTGAGCAAAAAGAATACATCTGGAGGCATCACATTACCTGACTTCAAATTATACTACAGGGCTACAGTTACCAAAACAACATGGTACTTTTATACTACATTCACGTTATTTTCATATTAGTATAAATATTGTGGCCGGGTGTGGTGGCTTATGCCTGTAATCCCAGCACTTTGGGAGGCTGAGGCAGGTGGATCACCTGAGGTTAGGAGTTCAAGACCAGCCTGGCCAACATGGTGAAAACCTGTCTCTACTAAAAATACAAAAATTAGCTGGGCATGATGGGGGGTGCCTGTAATCCCAGCTACTGGGGAGGCTGAGGCAGGAGAATTGCTTGAGCCCAGGAGGCAGAGGTTGCAGAGCCTGGGCAACAAAGTGGGACTCCATCTCAAAAAAAAAAAAAAAAAAAAAAAAAAAAAAAAGGTCTATTTTATAGGCTAGTATAAAAATTCATCTATTTTTATAGACTCAGCCAACTGATCTTCAACAAAGCAAACAAAAACATAAACTGGGGAAAGGACACCCTATTCAACAAATGGTGCTGGGATAACTGGCAAGCCACATGTAGAAGAATGAAGCTAGATCATCCTCTCTTACCTTATACAAAAATCAACTCAACATGGATAAAGACTTAAATCTAATACTTGAAACCATAAAAATTCTAGAAGATAACTTCAAAAAATATTTTCTAGACATTGGCTTAGGCAAATATTTCATGACCAAGAACCCAAAAGCAAATGTGACAAAAACAAAGATAAATAGATGGGACCTAGTTAAACTAAAAAGCTTCTGCACATCAAAAGAATTAATCAGCAGAGTAAACAGACAACCACAGAGTGCCAGAAAATACTCACAAACTATTCTTCCAACAAAGGGCTAATAACCAGAATCTATAAATAATTCAAACAAATCAGCAAGAAAGAAAATAAATAATCCCATCAAAAAGTGGGCAAAGGACATGAATAGACAATTCTCAAAAGAGATATACAAATGGCCAACAAACATATGAAAAAATTCTCAACATCACTAATTACAAGGGAAATGCAAATCAAAACTACAATGAGATACTGCCTTACTCTTGCAAGAATGACTATAATTTAAAAATCAAAAAATAATAGATGTTGCAGTGGATATGGTAAAAAGGGAACACTTTTACACTGCTGGTAGGAATGTAAACTAGTACAACTACTATCAAAACAGTATGGAGTTTCCTTAAAGAACTAAAAGTAGAACTACCATTTGATCCAGCAATCCCACTACTAGATATCTCCTCAGAGTAAAAGAAGTCACTATATGAAAAAGACAATTGCATACGCATGTTTATAACAGTACAATTGGCAATTGCAAAAATATAAAACCAGCCTAAATGCCCATCAGCCAATGAGTGGATAAAGAAAATGTGGTATATATAATGCCATGGAATACTACTCAGCCATAAAAGGGAACAAAATAATGGCATTCGCTACAGCCTGGATGGAGTTGGAGACAATTATTCTAAGTGAAGTAAACCAAACATTGTATGTTCTCACTTATAAGTGGGAGCTAAGCTGTGAGGATACAAAGGCATAAGAGTGATATAATGGGCTTTGGGGACTCAGGGGAAAGGGTGGAAGGAGGGTGAGGGCTCAATAACTACACATTAGGTGTAGTGTACACTGCTCAGGTGACAGGTGCACCAAAATCTCAGAAATCACCGCTAAAGAAATTTTCCATGCAACCAAACACCATCTGTTCCCCCAAAAACTTTTGAAATAAAATAAACGTTAAAAAGGAATAAATACTTATTTTTCATAAACTCTTTAAGAAAAAAGAAGATAAATAACCCTTCTCCACTTATTCTATGAGGCCAGTATTATCCTAATTCCAAAGCCACAAAAAGACATCACGAGGAAAATAGAGATAAATATTCCTTAAAAATATTAAAACAAACATCCTTATCAGGTGGAATCCAACAACACATAAAGAGGACTATACACCCTGACCAAGGGGGATCTATCTCAGGAATATAAGTTTGGTTAACATTTGAAGATGAGTTAATGCAATATACTATACTAATAGAATAAACGACAAAAACCACACAACCATCTCAGTAAATGCATCAAAAACATCCTACAAAATCCAATATGATTTGGAATAAAGAATAGGAGTAAAGAATTGATCAGAAATAAAGAAAATGTCCTCAACCCGATAAAGGGCATTTATAAAACACTCAAGGGTAAAATCATATGTGATGGTAAATGCTTTCACCCAAAAATCAAAAAAAGCAAGACAAAAATGTCTGCTTTTACCATTTCTATCAACATTTTACTGGAGGTTCTAAAAGCTAGTGCAACAAGAAACAAAGATGTTAAAGCAACCAGATTGCAAAGGAAAAAGTAAACTGTGTTTTCTTCTCTTTCAAAATTATTTTGGCTATCCCAAGTCCTTGGATTTCTACATAAATTTTAGGATCAGTCAGTCGATTTCTGGGGGGAAAAAGGAAAAGCCAGCTAGGATTTTAATAGGGATTGCATTGAATTTGTAGATCAATTCAGAGAGAATGCCATTTTGACTACATTTTGTCTTCCACTCCAGGAACTCAGAATGTCCCTCTAACTTAGATCTTTAATTTCTCTCAGTAATGTTTTAAAATTTTTACTATTCAACTCTTGCATTTCTTTTGTTAAACTTATTGAACCACCTTGCTCAATTTATTTAGGATTCCAGAACTTTTTTGAGGATTCTTTGAGATTTTCTACATCCTGAATCAAGGAGACTTTCCCAGATAGGGTTCCATCTCTTTTAAAAAAATCTCCATATTTGTCATAGTTGTATTATTAGGAGAATATACATTTAGAAATGTTTTATCTTCCTTATAAATTGAACATTTTATGTTGTAACCCTTTCTAACCCTATTTTTTTTTTTGTATGTCAGAGTTTATTTTGCCTGACAGAAATATAACTACCTTAACTTCATTTTGGTTATTTGCCTAGTATATTTTTTCATTTCTTTTTTAAAAACTTTTAATCTTTCTGTGCTCTTAGGAGTTTTTATTGAAGAATTTAGTTCATTACATTTATTGAAAATACTTCTATTTCTGGATTGGTTTCTGTCATCTTACTTTGTGTGATTTGTTCTGCTTTTCCTTTGCTCTACTCCTTTCTTTCCTTTTTTTGGCAGGGGAAGGTGGGGATTAAGCTTTTTCTACTAGAAGCTATATATACTATTTCTATTATTTCAGTGGTTATCCTTGAGATGTTCTCATGCATGCTTAATAAAGTCTAGGCTTAGACACTATCTTAGCCCTCTAAATTAATTAGGGAAAAGACTAAACTACTCTAACAAAGATATAGTGGCTAACAAAATGTTTATTTCTTTTTCACATTAAAATCCAAAAGAATAGTCTAGGTAAATATGACAGTTCTGTTCCATTAGATTATTCAGGGGCCTAGCCCATCTCATTGCATTGCCATATGCCAGGATGTTGTCCTCATCTGCATGGTCAAAACTAGACTGCTGCATTGCCTATATTCCAAAGGAAGAAGAAAGAGAGAAAATCAGTACAAATAATTTTCTTAAAAGCCAATGAGGCAGAAGTTGCACAAAGAACTTCTGTCCAGTAGAGAGAAATGAGTACATGGCAATACCTTGCTGCAAGTCAGTCTGGGAAATGTGGTTTCTTGCCAGTACCAAGGAAGGAGGGGAAAATAGATTATATACTTGGGAAGAAGGAGAGTCAGTCTTTTGTGGAAAACTAGAAGTCTGGCCATCCAAATTATCCATGCAGACTTTTGTCCCACACATAGAAAATATATGCTCCCTCTCTATGGAACATAATGTAATATTCCATGTAGTCCAAAGTCCAAGATATCTAGAGGATGCAAGGTTCTCTCTGTTCAGTCCATATGAGGCTTCCCATATGAGGAAACAATATACTGTCCTTGTTCATTCCTGAGCATAGGCTGAACTAGCTTTGGGAAAGAATTTAGTGTATAGTTTATAGAATAGCCCTTCCCAAAAGGCTAAACTGTTCTTGTAAAACAAATGAAAGGCCACCAGCCACCAAGTTAAATGAGAGGGCCTGGAATTCTAAATATTAACAATCATTATTCTGGAGGTCATAAGATTTGCAACTTCCCCTTCATTTGTATGCCAGTAATTACATCAAAGTTTTACGGGGTTCTTTGACATGTTTTCTAAGCCTGCCTTTTTCCTGACTTCTTGGCTTCTCTTGAAGGTAACATCAGTATGATGAGCCTAAGATCAGCCTTTTGAGATATCTTTTCAAATTTTTGCATTTCTAACAACCAGATGGCCCCACCTGGACCTGCCAACCAGGTCTGTGGCCCCTACCCAGGGACTGACTCAGCAGAAGAGAATAGCTTTTACTCCCTGTGATTTCATCCCTGAGCCAACCAATCAGCACTCTCAGTTCACTGCCCCTCCGCCCCCCCATCCACCAAATTGTTTTTAAAAACTCTGATCCCTGAGTTTTCGAGGAGACTGATTTGAGTAATAATAAAAATCTGGTCTCCCGCACAGCCAGCTCTGCATCAATTACTCTCTCTCTATTGTAATTGCCCTGACTTGATAAATTGGCTCTGTCTAGGCAGCAGGCAAGGTGAACCCCTTGGGTGGTTACAAAACGAAGAATGGGAAACATAGAAGAGTCACTGATTCATAGACATGATGAAAGTTATGCTGGGCAGAAATTATAGAGCTCCTTGACCTAATAGTAGAGAGGATTTCTTGGTTACATCTGGTCTGATATTTTAGAAAAATCCTTACTTATGGCAGCTCCTTTTGCCTTCTAGAGCTTTGTCCTTGCTCATAATCTTCTGTGGCCATAATTGATTTTGGAAGGAGTTTAGGTAGGACAAAGTGGGAATAGGTGAATGCACGGTTTTAACGGCCCACTTCTTTGCTGAGGCAGATTTGGGAGGCTGAGGGTTGCTTTAAGGACTGAAAGATCACAGCTTCTCACAAGATCTTACTTATAGACCCATTGGCAGTATAATTCCCCAAACACCTTAGAAGGTATATTAGTCCGTTTTCATGTAGCTGATAAAGACATGCCCAAGACTGGAAAGAAAAAGAGGTTCAATTGGACTTACAGTTCCACATGGCTGAGGAGTCCTCAGAATCATGGTGGGAGGCAAAAGGCACTTTACATGGTGGCAGCAAGAGAAAATGAGTAAGTAAAAGCAGAAACCCCCTCATAAACCCATCAGATCTTGTGCGACTTACTATCACAAGAATAGCATGGGAAAGACCGGCCCCATGATTCAATTGCCTCCCCCCTGGGTCCCTCCCACAACATGGGAGATACAATTCAAGTTGAGATTTGGGTGGGGACACAGCCAAACCATATCAGTAGGTTTCTGTTCATTCCCTGTTCCTTTATATGCCAGTAACTACATCAAAGTTTTACAGGGTTTTCTTGACATGTTTTCTAAGCCTGTCTTTTTCCTAACTTCTTGGCTTCCTGTCTCCTTCTTTCTCATTCTAATAATGGCTACTTTGAGGCCATCTGAAACAACAGGTTTAGGTTGGAAGGCAACATCCTTAATTTGATCTTTGCAAAGAATTTTCTTCCTTTCTTGAAAGAGGCTTTAGGAAAGGTTTTGAGCCATAGTCTTATCTCATGCTATTTCTTATAATACATTACTAAAAGTAACAAGGATATGTATTGGCTGCTCTTGCTGCTTTTAGCAAGGTATTATAAGAAAAAGATGAGCTAAGGCAAAAATATGCCAATTTGCAAGCAGAGAAGTAAGGGGATAGAGAATCCAGAAATTTGAGCCTTACAGGCTGGAAAAGCCAACTGCTTCTGTATCCTAAACAACACAAGAGCTACTGCCTCACTACTAAGCCCTAAATTTTGCTAAGCCAAATGCCCCTATATTTTAGGTTTCTGTGATTGTCGTACTCTAGTTCCAGGATATACAGTCAGGCGAGCAGTATGCCTCTGCTCTATTTAGTCATTCAGGGACCCAGATGATTCCTTTTATTTTCTTTCCTTTTTGTGTTTTGTTTTTGTTGTTTGTTTTTGGTTTTTTTGCTCCCCCATCCCTTAGAGGCTGCATTTGTATAGTCAAAATTGTTCATGTTTCAAATATCAGGAGGGAGGAAGAGAAAAGTCCAGGGCAAGCAATTTCCTTTTAAGCAAAAAAAGCGAAAGGCACACACATGACTCCAGCTCACATTGATTAGAACTTTAGATATGGCCGCACCTAGTCAAAATGGGAGGCAGGGAACTGTGGTCTCTGACTGAATAGCTATTTGCCCAAGAAGGACGGGGGGTTAGATTTTAGGAGATACCACACCCACAAATTTCTGCCCCCCAAATATAAAGATCGTAGAATATTTTAACTATGGTTAGCCTCTTTCAAATTTTTTTTTGCTTTTGTAAACTGCTTTTTAATTTTTATGGGTTCATAAAAGTTGTACGTATATTTTTGCTCCAAATTTTACTTTATCTTTTTTTTGAGGACACCCAAGTAGATAATTTTGTTACTTTTATACAATGTTTGTTTAGATTTACCTACATGTTTGCCAACTTATGTGCACCTTTTTTGTATTATATTCATTTTCTACTGTTGTATAACCAATTACTACAAGCTTAGCAGTGAAAACAATACCCATTCATTAGCTTACAGTCGGTAGATCAGAAATTTGGTACAGCACAGAGGGGTATGCTCAGAGTATTACAAATCTGAACTCAAGCTGTCAGCTGGATTGAGTTCTTATCAGGGAAGTTCTGGGGAAGAATCTGCTTCCAAGCTCATTCGTTTTGTTGGCAGAATTCTGTTCCTTGGGATGTATGACTGTTGGGGTCCGTGCCGGGGGTGGTGGAGAATGAAAGAACACACAAAAGACAAAGACACACAGAGAACATGGCGGCCGCGCTCAGAGCCTCCGCCTCACTTTATTTATACCCCATAAACCCCACGTCAGCAGAAAGAATGCAATGCAAAACAAACTTTCTTTTCCCAGATGTAACCTTCTACTCAGTTCCTTGTTTCTATGCTCTTCCTTATCTGCCCGCCTTCTTGGCGCCTACGGGAGTTCATTAAAAGTTCAATTGGAGATACTGTCCTTGAGCTCTATGTATTCTCAGCATACTGTTTTCAAAGGCCCCTGCAATGACTAAGGTTCCCCTTTCCCTGTTAGCTATCATCCAGAGACCATTCTCAGCTCTTAGAGGCCACTCTCAGGTTCTTTCCACATGGCCCTCAGAGGCAGTTCAAAGCAATGGACATATGCTTTCCTGGCTATCCAGAGAGTGTCTCTCTTGACTCTTCTTCTGCAACCAGCTTAAGAAAGATATGTAGATGCTTGCCAACTTATGAGGAGGTTATGTCCCAATAAACCCATCATAAGTTGAAAACATCGTAAGTTGAAAATGCAAGAAGATGGAAAATGATGGCTACTAAGGAAATCAAATGCCAGTTCTCCTCAGAAAAAAAAGCTCAAACATATGGGAGAATGGACAACCTCTGTATGGAAAACTGAGGGAACAGAGCCAGGATCTGCTGGAGTGCCCACAGTAAGAAGTTGGGATGCAGAAAAGAAAAGCAGCGAGTCTGGCAGAGATTGACCCCAAAGAACTTGGAGCCCTACAGAAAGGGTAGATTGGACTGCTTCTCTGCTCCTTTCACCTTGTTGACAATCTGCCAAACTGTTGGGGAGCTCCTCTGCCCTCATGACCCAGGACAGTATTATCAGTGGCAATTTGAGATTTTCCCAAGGACAGAGAGTGGCCAGCTTGCATAAGTGTGTCTGCACTCCTCTCAGAGCTCAACTGAGACAGTGGGTGCCACACTGGTTGTATACTCTCGGTGGACCTCTGCCCTTCCTGGAGATTCTCTGCCTTTGAGTCTTCGCACCACTAGATCCCCCAAAAACATATCCCACAACTCACTCTGACTCCAGCAAGCACCCCTGTGGGTTCCCAGGAAGCTGAAGAACCCTGTGAGATCTAACCCTCAGGATGGGCCACCCATAAAAAACGGGGGAGCACAGCTCCCTTGGGACAAAGGAAATGCAAGTGCAGCACAAGTCACTGAAGTGGGCAGCACCTATGCCTGGGAACAGATGTAGGCAAAGGGTTATTTACTGCGTTTCCCCACATATTGTTGCAGATACAGCAGTTGTTCTTCTCACTAAAGACCAGCATGCATGCACATGGAAAAAGTGTTTTCATGCTTTTCATGCCAGCTCTACCCCTGCTGAAAGTGAGCCCTGGTAGCTTAGGCTTCCACAAAGGGCAGAGCCCAACTCACCCTCCCTACACAGAATGGCAGCATCCCGGTAATAGAGGCAAGACAAGTCAAAGAGTTGCCTGCTCTGGAGTGGGAAAAGAGGTGCTGCCCCAAGCCCATTTCGATGGTAGCCCTCAGAGGGTGCATCTGTGGCATGCAGCCACACTGTGGCCAGGATCCAAAGAACAAAATCTTTATGTACCAATGGTTGTGAGCCCTGCAACAGGAGCATATAAGTAAGTGGATTATGTTCCTGCTGGCTCAAGATGAGGAACTGTGCACCCTCACCCCTTCTCCTAAGACCTCAATGCACCCCAACATGATCTCTTCCCACCCCCAACTCCGATCAGGGTGGGTGCTTCCATTCAACATTAGCCTAACGGAGGGTAAGCTATCTCTTACTCTTCAGTGCCATCTACTGGATTACAGCCTGCACTGCACCACTAAACAAGAATCCTGCTATCAGAGGTGCTTAGTGCTAGTCCATAATCTTCCTGAGACCTCCACACTGTCAGCCTTTTAGGCAACAGTACATTGGCTTGTATGTCCAATATATCACTACAACAAGTAGCATCTGAGAAAGCCATCACACAGACACTACCCAGAACCAAGGAGCCCCTACAGAGCCTTGGCCCCCTAAAAACAATCGGGAATGAATCTGAATGATCATATACAACATAAACCACAGTTATATGCTCAAGGGAAAAAAGGATTAAAAAATGTTTAAAAAAAAAAATTAAGGTTCCATCCAAACAACAGCAAATTCAAAAATAAGAAGTAACAGTAACCTTGAATGAGAAGGAATCAGCACAAGAACTCTGGTAGTACAAAAAGTCAAAGTGTCTTGATACCCCCAAAGGATCACACTAACTCTCTAGCAATGGATGCTAACCAGATTGAAAAATTTGAAATGACAGATAAAGAATTCAAAATATGGATTGCAAGGAAACTCAACAGGATCCAACAGAGTTTAAATCTAATACAAGCAAACCAGAAAAATGATTCAGGATATGAAAGACAAGAGAACCATATTAAGAAAAAAATAAAGAAAACTTCTGGAATTGAAAAATTCACTAATGGAATTTCAAAATATAGTTGAAAGCTTTAACAATAGACTAGATCAACAGAGACAGAATTTCAGAACTTGAAGATTAATCTTTTGAATTAACCCACACTAAAATAAAGAAAAAATATTTTTTAAAAAATGAACAAAGCCTCCAAGAAACATGAGATTATGTAAATTGACCAAACCTATAATGTAATAGCATTCCTGAGAAAAGAAAAAGTTAGAAAACAACTTCAAAAATATATTTTAGGGAATAATTCAGGAAAAATTCCCTAATCTTGGGTAGACAATTCAACACCCAGATTTAAGAAATTCAATGCACACCTGCAAAATGCTATGCAAGATGACCATCCCCAACAGATGCAGTTATCAGAGTATCCAAGGTCAATGTGAAAGAAAAAATCTTACAGGTAGCTAAGGAAAAGGGCCAAATTACCTATAAAGGAAATCTTGTCAGACTAACAGTAGACTTCTCAGCAGAAACCTTACAAAACAGATGAGATTGGGGGCTATCTTTAGCCTTCTTAAAGAATAAAAAAAGCCAGCCCAAAATTTCATATCCTGCCAAACTGAGCTTCATAAACATATTCTAGAATAAATAAAGTTTTTCTTAGACAAACAAACACTAATGAAATTCATCAGGCTGAAACAACAAGAAATGCTCAAAATAGTTCTACCCATGGAAATGAAAGAATGATATGTGCTGCCATAAAAGCACACATAAGTGCAAAGCGCACAGATCCCATATAGCAGTTACACAATTGTGACTACAAAGCAACTAGCTAACACTATGACAGGAACAAAACCTCACATATAAATATTAACCTTGAACATTAACAGCCTAAATGTTCCACTTAGAAGACACAAGTACTTAATTGGATTAAAATACAAGACCCCAACCTTCCGCTGATGGATCTTCAAGAGATCCATCTCACATGTAATGACACCCACAGGCTCAAAGTAAAGGATGGAGACAGATCTATCATATAAATAAACAGGGGTGGCTAGTCTTGTACCAAATAAAACAGACTTTAAACCAACAGTTAAAAAAAAAAAAGACAAAGAAGGGTAGTATATAACATTAAAGGGTTGAATTGAACAAGAAGATTTAACTCTGCTGAATATATATACACCCAACATTGGAGCACGCAGGTTTAAAAAACAAATACTGCTAGACCTAAGAGATAGCCATACATTAATAAGTGGGGGACTTCAACAACCCCATTGACAGCATTAGACAGTTTACTGAAGCAGAAAACTAACTCTGGACTTAAATTGGACTCTTGATCAAATGGACCTAACAAACATCTACAGAATACTCTATTCCAAAACCACAGCATGTACATTTTTCTCATCCACACATGAAACATTACCTAAAATTGACCACATGCTCTGTCATAAAGCACGTCTCAATAAATTCAAAAAAATACAAATCATATCAAGCATCTTCTTGAACCATGATAAAATAAAATTAGAAATCAATACCAAGAAGAACTCTCAAAACCACAAAAATACATGGAAACTAAACAGCTGGCTCCTGAATTAATTTTGGGTAAACAATTAAATTAAGGCAGAAATAAAGAGGTTTCCAAAAGACTCTTGGAACTTATAAATGGATTTAGTGAAGTTTCAAAATACAAAATCAACGTACAAAAATCAGTAGCATTTCCATACACCAATAGCATCCAAGCTGAGAACCAAATAAAGAACTCAATCTCACTTATACTAGCCCCCCAAAAATTACCTTTTGATTAATTATCTAGTAAAAAGTTACTTGGTAATTACCAGGTAATTAAAAGTATACCGAACACTGATGAAAGAAATCATAGATGACACAAATAGAAAAACATTCCATGCTTATAGTTGGAAGAATCAATATCACTAAAATGACCATACCACCCAAAGCAGTCTACAGATTCAATGCCATTCCTATAAAATTACCAAAGTCATTTTTCACAGCCATTCCTATAAAATTACCAAAGTCATTTTTCACAGAAGTAAAAAAAAAAAAAAAAAAAAAATTTGTAAAAGTCATGTGAAACCAAAAAAGAGCTCAAATAGCCAAAGCAATTCTAAGCAAGAAGAACAAAGCTGGAGGCATCATATTACCTAACTTCAATCTATACTACAAGGATATAGTAATCAAAACAACATGGTACTGGCACAAAAATAGACACATATATTAACGAAACAGAAGAGAACCCAGAAATAAAGCCCACACCTACAACCAACTGATCTTCAACAAAGTCAACAAAAATACACAATGGGGAAAGAACACCCTATTCAATAAATGGTGCTGAGAAAACTAGCCAGGCATATGCAAAAGAATGAAACCTCTCATCATATACAACAATTAACTCAAGATGGATTAAAGACTTAAATATAAGACCTCAAACTACAAATGTCCTAGAAGAAAAAGTGGGAAAAACTCTTTGGACATTGGCCTAGACAAAAAAAAAAATTATCACTAAAATCTTAAAAGCAAATTCAACAGAAACAAAAATAGATACATGAGACTTAATTAAACTAAGGCGTCTCTGTACAGCAGAATCAACAGAGTAAACAGACAACCTACAGAATGGGAGAAAATATTTGCAAACTATACATTAGGCATAGGACTAATACGTAGAATCTATAAGAAACTTAAATCAACAAGAAAAAAACTAATAACCCCTTAAAAAGTGAGCCAAGGACATGAACAGACACTTATCAAAAGAAGACATAAAAGCAGCCAATAAACATGAAAAAATGCTCCACAGCACTAACCATCAGAGAATTACAAATTAAAACTATGATGAGATACCGTCTTATACCAGTCAGAAAAGCTACTATTAAAAAGTCAAAAAATAACAGATTTGGCAAGTATGCAGTGAAAAGGGAACACTTATACACTGCTGGTAGGAATGTAAAGTAGTTCAATTGTATGGCAAATAGTATGGAGATTTCTCAAAGAACTTAAAACAGAACTATCATTCAACCCAGCAATCCCACTAGGGGGTACCTACCCAAAGAAAAGGACATCATTTTATCAAAAAGACACTTGCACTTGTATGTTTATCACAGCACTATTTATAATAGCAAAGTCATGGAATCAACCCAAGTGTCCATCAATGGTAGACTGGATTTGTTAAATGTAGTCTATATATATACGATATATATAGTCCATGGTGTACATATATGCCATGGAATACCACACAGCCATAAAAAAGAATGAAATCATATCCTTTGCAGCAACATGGATGTAGCTGAAGGCCATTATCCTAAATGAATTAATGCAGAAACAGAAAATCAAATACATTTTCCCTTATTTTTTAGTTTTGTTTTTGAAATGGGGTCACACTCTGTTGCCCAGGCTGGAGTGCAGTGGTGCAATCTCAGCTCACTGAAACCTTCACCTCCAAGGTTCAATTCTCGTGCCTCAGCCTTCCGAGTAGCTGGGACTACAAGCATGCACCATCATGCCCAGTTATTTTTTTTTTTATTTTTATTTTTGTAGAGATGGGGTTTCACCATGTTGGCCAGGTTGGTCTTGAACTCCTGACCTCAAGTGATCTGCCCGCCTCAGCCTCCCAAAGTGCTGTGATTACAGGCGTGAGCCACCATGCCCAGCCCACATTTTCACTTACAAGTGGGAGCTAAACAATATGTACACATGAACATAAAGATGGAAATAATAGACACAGGGGACTCCAAAAGGACGGAAGAAGAGATGGGGTAAAGGCTGAAAAACTACCTAGTGGGTACTATGTTCACTCTTTGGATGTTGGGTTCACTAGAAGCCCACACCCCAGCATTACACCATACACCCATATAACAAACCTGCACATGTACCCGAGTCTATTTTTTAAATGCATTTAATATGGTTAACCTACCAAATAGGATAGCTTAGCCTAGCCTACCTTAAATGTGATCAAAACACTTACATTAGGCTATGATTAGGCAAAATCTTCTAACACAAAACCTATTTTATAATAAAGTGTTGAATAGCTTATGTAATTTATTGAATATTGCACGAAAGTGAAAAACAGAATGGTTGTATGAGGACTAGAAGTATGGTTTCTACTGAATGTGTACTGTTTTGGCAAAAGTTGAAAATTTGTAATTCAAATCATTGTAAGTCAAGGACTGTATATATGTGTATGTGTGTCTATAACCCTTAGCTTGTCAACTCTCTTTTTTCATATCTCCACAACTTCAAAATGTTCAAGTACCCCAAGATTCAGTCCAAGACCTCTTTTATTTTCTACCTCCACCACTCCAGCGATTACATTCTGTTTTACAGCTTTAAATATCATTTAGAAACATGTGACTACCAAAATTAAAGTAAATTTCTCTTCTAAATCCAGACTTGAGCGATCAACTGCTTATCTATTTGGGTGGTAATAGGCATATCAGACACCATTTTTTAGAAAAACATCATTTTTCAATAACAGCGTTCAATATTTGAAATTGTAACATCAGTCTGAGATGACTTTAGGAAACCCCGCTGGATGCCTGGAGACAAAGGTAAATATTTGAATGAAAGTGATGGTCATCAAACTGAGTTTGTTTAAAGGAAAACATTCAATTATATTTCAACACCATAAGCTGAAAAAGAAAAAAAGTAACTCACTTTGTAAGCTCTATTAAGGTGAGGACAGTGGTCTATGTTACTTATGTTATATATTCAGCACAGTGACTGACATATAGAAGGCACTCAGTAACTATTTGCTAATTAAATGAACAAATTTGTAGTAGCCTTTCAGTCTGCTGTTGAAGATGAAATACTAATGTGGAATAAAAAGCAATTTATCAAGGAAGAAAACCAAATGGCCAATAAACAAGTAAAAAGATGATCAACCTCATAAGTAATCAAAAAATGCAAATTAGAGCCATAGGGCGATACTGTTTTATGCCTGCCAAAATGACAAATTTGTAAATGTCTGACAATACTAAGTATCAGTGAGGATGTATAGAAATAAACTTTTATATGCTGATGAATGGAAATTGCTACAAATACTGTGGCAACATTCTATGAAAATACATATATCCTGTGACCAGTATTTCCACTCATTAACCAAAAGATACTCTTGCCTAAGGGCATATGTGGAAAAATATTGATAGAATTATTGTTTAACATAGCAATGTTCTTGATAAGCTAAATTGCTATCAACAGAAAAACAGATTATGAAATTACCATGGACTATTACTCAGTAGTAAAAATGAATGAAATAGGGTTACACATTTTAATATAAATATATCTTGAACACAGTATTGATGAAAAAAGGCAAGTTGTGGAAGAATACATACACTGTGATGCCATTTACCTTAAGTTTAAAAACTTGCAAAATAATATCATTTGCTAAGAGATAAATAATAAAAATATTCTAAAAATATGGGAATGATAAATATCAAATACAATATAATGGTAACTCTTAGATAAGTGATTGAAAAGGGAATATAATCCAGGAAAATTACATAGAGTTTCAACATTAACAATGTTTTATGTCTTAGCTGGATGAGGGAATATATAGGTATTCATCATGTTATATGCTAGACATATAGCATATTTCTATAGATATATGCTACATATGTCTATAGAAATGAGTACCTTGATGGCTGGGCTCAGTGGCTCATGCCTATAATCTCAGCACTTTGGGAGGCCAAGGCAAGTGGATCACTTGAGTTCAGGAGTTCAAGAGCAGCCTGGGAACATGGTGAAACCCCATCTCTATAAAAAGTACAAAAAATTAGCCGTGTATGCACACCTGTAGTCCCAGCTACTTGAGAGGCTAAAGTGGGAGAATCATCTGAGCCTGGGAAGTTGAGGCTGCAGTGAGCTGAGATTGTGCCACTGCACTCCAGCTTGGGCAACCAGAGTGAGACCCTGTCTCAAAAAAAAAAAAAAAGAAAGAAGAAAGTGAAAAAGAGACGAAAGAGAAGAGAAGGGAAGGGGAGGGGAGGGGAGGGGAGGGGGAAGGAAGGACCTAAAATTCTAAAACTTAGGTCAAAATGTTTATAACATTAATTCAATGAAATTTTCCTTTTTTTTTTTTTTTTTTTTTTTTTTTTTTGAGATGGAGTCTCACTCTGTCACCCAGGCTGGAGTGCAGTGGTGTGATATTGGCTCACCGCAACCTCTGCTTCCCGGGTTGAAGCAACTTTCTGCCTCAGCCTCCCCAGTAGCTGGGCTCACAGGTGCCTGCCACCACTCCTTGCTAATTTTTGTATTTTTTAGTAGAGACGGGATTTCACCATCTTGGCCAGGCTGGTCTTGAACTCCTGGCCTCGTGATTCACCTGCCTCGGCCTCCCAAGAAATTTTATCATTTTTAATAATGGTAGAGAGGGTGTGTCTTAGTCTGTTCAAGCTGCTATACCAAAATGACATAAACCAGATAGTTTATAACAACAAAAATTTCTCACAGTTCTGGAGGCTAAGAATTCCAAGGTCAAGGTGCCAGCAGATTCAGTGTCTGGTGAGAGCTTGCTTGCTTCATAGAGGCAGTCATCTTACTATAAACACACGATGGAAGGCTCGCGGCAGCTCTCTGGGACCCCATGAGGCTCCACCCTCATTACCTTACCACCTCGCAAAGGACCTACTCTTCATACTATCACCTTGGGGTGGCATGTTTCAACACATGAATTTGGGGAAAAAAACACTTAGATCATAGTTGGATGTGGGCAAGAAAGTGAAAATGCAAATTGGTACTGCGTTTATGGTATATTTGCCTATATAGTAAATATTTGTATATGATACATGTGCTATATGTTTTGAAAGCCTTAAGTACATTCATACTATTTGACTCTGCAGGTATTTGGATAACAGAAAAAGAATTCCTATTTAGATATTAGTATTTTCTATTTTTTTCTATAATATATATTACACTATAGGAAATATTTGTATGATAAATTTGTATTATTTGTATAATAAACATCTATTTTTATAAAAAAAAAACTTTCCTGATTAGAGTATATAAAAGAAACTTACTCTTCCCGGTGAGCTGAAATTTTAAAAATTAGAGAGAAACCTTCCAATCCTAGTAATGCTCTTGCCTTAAAGATTTTGGAGTGGGGGCTTATGAAGGGGGCCTTTGTATTTGCATAATTTTTCTTTTTTCCTTCTTCTACTCTCAACCTTTCTATACCCTTTTATTTCAGGTGTGCTTACTGTATGTAGTGCAGAGCTATGTTTTGTTTATCCCAGCCAATCTTTGTTGCTTAACTACAGTAAAAAAAAATATTTAACTACAGCATTTAGCCCAGGCGCACTGGCTCATGTCTATAATCCCAGTGTTTTGGGAGGCTTAGGCAGGAGGATCACTTGAGGCCAGGAGGTGAAGACCAGCCTGGGCAATACAGTGAGATGCCATCTCTACAAAACAATTTTAAAAATTAGCCAGGCATAATCGTACTTGTCTGTAGTCCTAGCTACTCCAGAGACTGAGGCAAGAGGATTGCTCAAGTCCAGCAATTTGAGGCTAAAGTGAGCTATGATCAGGCCACGGCACTCCGGACTGGGCAACAGGGCAAGACCCTGTCTCTACAATAAATAAATAAATATAGAATATTTAACCATATCATTTAATCTATTCACACTTATTATAACCCAGAAATTATATCTATCACTTTATCTTTGATATTTGTCCCACTTGTTCTATGTTTCTTTCTTTCCTTTCTTTATCTACCTTTGGATTAAGTACTGTTGATCATTCTGTTTTTCTCTCTCAACTTACAATACGCTGTTCCTTATTCTTCTGGTGGTAACTGTGATATTCCAAACAACATGCAAATTTATCAACATTTTATGTTAATCAAAATCTTTTTTTTCTGAATTACACAGAACATCTGCTTCCTCCAAATTATATGCTATTGCTTTCCAATATTTAACTGCATCTTTTTTCACCATTTAACTTTATTATGACTGTAGACAATGCTCCTTTCTTTTTTCATTTTTAAAATTTTATTTTTTTTTAGAGATGGGGTCTCATGTTACCCAGACTGGAGTGCAATGGCTATTCACAGGTGTGATTATAGTGCACTATAACGTTGAACACCTGGGCTCAAGTGATCCTCTTGCCTCAGCCTCCCAAGCAGCTGGGACTACAGGTGTGCCCCACTGTGCACAGCTGCTTTCTTTTTGCATCTCAAGTCTTACATAGGATCACTTTGCTTCTAAATGAAGTACATCTGTGAGAATTTCTTTTAGTGACATTCTCTCGTAATAATCTCTATTGTAGTCCGATAGTTTCATTTCACCCTTGTTTTTGAAGAATCTTTTCATCAGGTGTAGAATATTAGGTTTGTGGTTATTTTATTTTAGCTCATTAAAAATATCATTCCAAAGTCTGTCTGTGTTGACAGAAAAACGTAGCTCCTTTACCAGTTTGCTTTTCTTTTCGGTTTTGAAGTTACACCCTGATGTGTCTAGATGTACAAGTTCAGGGAAACTGTAGATATATAACAAGGAAAGCTAAAAATACAATAGTTCAAAATGACAACCTAGGTTCCCTGTTCCAGGTTGATAGGTGGCTATGGTCCGTGTTGTTATCCAGGAACCCAGGTTTCTTCTATCTTGTTTCTCTGCCACCCATGGTCAAAACCAGGTCACAGGCATATTCCTGCTTTGGTTTATAGGAGGAGGAAGGAAAATGGAGATAGCTGATAAATAAACAAGGTCCCAGCTGAAAACATTATAATGGTAAAATTATATACAAAGTCACACTTACCCATAAGGAAGACTGAAAAATGTAGAGTATTTGAGAAGCCATGTATCAGTACTTCTATTACTATGCAGAAATGGAAACTGCAATTTAATGAATACTTAGCTCTCTTACCATTCTAGTTGCAGGTTTTTCTTTACTATTTCACTTAGGGGTTAGCTGAGCTACTTGAGTCTGTGCATTGGTTTTTCCTAATTTCTTGGCTATCCTTTTCATCGAAATTTGTATTGAGATAATTATAGATTCACATAAAATTGTAAGAAGTAATATATCTCTATGCATGTTCCACTAATGGTGGAACTGTCTTGCAAAATCATGGTACAATATCAAAACCAGCACACTGTATTGACATTGATACAATCTACTAATCTTATTCAGATTTCCCCAGGTTTACTTTACTCATTTGTGTATGTATTTAGTTTCTTTATCATATGTGTAAGTTTGTGTAACCACCACCAGAATCAGGATACAGAATAGTTGCTTTACAACAAGAAGACATGTTATCCTTTTATAACAACTCCCAACTCCCTCTTGCCTTCTTTTCCCATCCCAAACTCCTGGTGACCACTAATCTGTTCTTCATTTCTAAAATTGTGTCATTTCAAAATATTATATTCAGGCATGTCTCATTTTTTGTAGTTTGCTTTATTGTCCTTTGAAGATATTGCATTTTTTTTAACAAATTGAAAGTCTGTTGCAACCCTGCATCAAGCAACTCTATCGGCACTAATTTTATTTCTTTTTTTATTTCCATAGGTTTTGGGGGAACAGATGGTATTTGGTTACACGGGTAAGTTATTTAGTGATTTGTGAAATTTTGGTGCACCCTTCACCTGAGCAGTACACACTGAACCCAATTTGCAGTCTTTTTTCCCTCACCCTCTTCTCACCTTTCCCCCACAAGTACTCAAAGTCCATTGTATTATTCTTATGTCTTTGCATACTCACAGCTCAGCTCCTACTTATGAGTAAGAACATACAATATTTGGTTTTCCATTCCTGAGCTACTTCACTTAGAATAATAGTCTCCAATCCCATCCAGGTTGCTACAAATGCCATTAATTCATTCCTTTTTATGGCTGAGTAGTATTCCATCTCATATATATTGTATATACACACACATATCTATACACACACACATATATATACACACATACACACACATACACATACATATATACCACAATTTCTTATCACTCACTGATTGATGGGCATTTGGGCTGATTCCATGCTTTTGCAATTGCAAATTGTACTTCTATGAACATGTGTTCAAGTATCTTTTTTGTATGACTTCTTTTCCTCTGGGTAGATACCCAGTAGTGGGATTGCTGGATCAAAGTGTAGTTCTACTTTTAGTTCTTTAAGGAATCTCCACACTGTTTTCCATAGTGGTTGTACTAGTTTACATTCCCATCAGCAGTGTAGAAGTGTTCACTTTTCACCACATCCACACCAGCATCTATTATTTTTTTGATTTTCTGATTGTGGCCACCGTTGCAGGAGTAAGGTGGTATCACATTGTGGTTTTGATTTGCATTTCCCTGATCATTCATGATGTTGAGGATTTTTTTGTATGTTTGTTGGCCATTTGTGTACTTTCTTTTGAGAATTTTCTATTCATGTCCTTGGCCCATTTTTTGATGGGATTGTTGGTTTTTCCCTTGCTAATTTGTTTGAGTTCCTTGTAGATTCTGGATATGGGCACCATTTTTCTAATAGCTGTGCTCACTTTGACTGTATGTCACATTTTAGTAATTCTCTAAGTATTTCAATCTTTTTCATTATTATTATATGTGTTACAGAGATATGTAATCAATGATCATTGAGGTTACTTTTGTAATTGTTTTGGGATGCTACAACTTGGGCCCATATAAGACAGCAAACTTAATTGATAAACACTGTGTGTGTTCTGACTGTTCCACCAACTGGCCATTCCCTGTCT
The DNA here is from genome assembly GCF_008728515.1 of Papio anubis. Taxonomy (NCBI): domain Eukaryota; kingdom Metazoa; phylum Chordata; class Mammalia; order Primates; family Cercopithecidae; genus Papio; species Papio anubis. The sequence goes on along the minus strand of NC_044985.1, from coordinate 73,674,846 downwards.
CTCTCCTCCTTGGGCTTCCCTATACCCTAAGATGCAACAATATTAATACTAGGCCAATTTAGAACCCTACAAGTGAAAGGAAGAGTTTTAACTGTTCAAGTGAAAGGAAGAGTTGCATGTCTCTCAATTTAAATCAAAAGCTAGAAATGATTAAGTTTAGTAAAGAAGGCATGTCTAAAGCCAAGACAGGCCAAAAGCTATGCCTCTTATGGCAAACAGTTAGCCAAGCTGTGAATGCAAAGGAAAAGTTCTTGAAGGAAATTAAAAGTGTTACTTCAGTGAACATAAAAATAGTAAGTGATTCAGGTTTATTGCAATAGGGAGGAAGTTTGTGTGGTCTGGATAGAAGATCAAACCAGCCACAACACTCCCTTATGCCAAAGCCTAATCCAGAGAACTCTCTTAAATTCTGTGAAAGTTGAGAGAGATAAGGAAACTCCAGAAGAAATGTTTGAGACTAACATAAGTCAGATCATGATTCTTTTTTAAAGGAAGCCATATCCATAACATACAAGAACAAGGTGAAGCAGCTGGTGCTGATGTAGAAGCTACAAGTTATCCAGAAGATCTAGCTAAGATCATTGATGAAGGTGGCTACATTAAACAACAGATTCTCAATATCAACAAGTAGTTGATACTTGATACTATCAAGTAGTAGGCCCACTGTTGAGACCTACTACTCAGGAAAAAAAGACTTCCTTCGAAATATTACTGCTCATTGACAATGCACCTGGTCACCCAAAAAAGAGCTCTCATGGAGATGTACAAGGTACTTAATGTTGTTTTCATGCCCATTAATACAACATCCATTCTGTAGCCCATGGATTAAGAAGGAATTCTGACTTTCAAGTCTTATTATTTAAGAAATATACATTTTACAGCCAGCTATGGTGGCTCATGACTGCAGTCCCAGCACTTTGAGAGGCCAAGGTGGGTGGATGGCTTGAGCCCGGGAGTTTGAGACCAGCCTGGGCAACATGGCAAAACCCTGTCTGTAGAAAAAATACAAAAAGTAACTGGGTATGGTGGCAAGGACCTGTAGTCCCAGCAACTTAGGAGGCTGAGGTGGGAGAATTGCTTGATCCTGGGAGGTCGAGGCTGCAGTGAGCTGTGATTGTATCACTGCACTCTAGGCTGGGTGACAGAGCAAGACCCTATCTCAAAAAAAAAAAAAAGCAAAAGCCTTTTAGAAGGCTACAGCTGCCATAGATAATGATTTCCCTGATGGACCTGGGCAAAGTAAACTGAAAATCTCCTATTCTAGATGAGATGCCATTAAGAACATTTGTGATTCACAGGAGGAAATCAAACTCTCAACATTCACAGGAGTTTGAAGAAGTTGATTCCAACCCTCATGGCTGACTTTGAGGTGTTTAAGATTTCAGTGGAGGAAGTAACTGCAGATATGGTGGAAACAACAAGAGAAGTAGCAATAGCAATTAGAAATGAAGCCTGAAGATGTGATTGAATTGCTGCCATTTCATGAGAAAACTTGAACAGATGAGACTTGCTTCTTATGGACTAGCAAAAAATTGGGTGCTTGAAATGGAATCTACTTCTGGTGAAGATGCTATGAACACTGCTAAAATGACAACAAAGGATTTAGAATATTCCATAAACTTGGTTGATAAAGTAGCAACAGGGCTTGAGAAGATTGACTGCAATTTTGAAAGAAGTTTTACTACAGGTAAAATACTATCTAACAGCATCCAAAATAATGTAAAATGTTATTTCTTCCATATTGTATTGTATATACATATATGTATTACAATACATATGTATTATAATGGGTCCAAGTTATAAAAAATATCGAACACACAAAGTGAAGCATCTTACATAGTGCTTTGCTAAAATTTTAAAAATAAATGTTATGTAAAGAGTTAACACAGTTTAGTTTTTAATATTACAAATACATCCTCATGGTAAAAGTTCAAACAATATCAAAATACAGTGATTAAAAAGTAATTGTCAACCTTTATCCCCCAACCCCAACATCTCTCTTCTCTTGCCCAGAGGCAATCACTGTTAATAGTGTAAGGTATATATTTATCTTAGATTTGGTCAGATCTAAAAGTTTTTCAATTGATTATTTTTTGTTTAGGACAACTCAGTTATCTGTTAGTAATAGTTCTTATTTTTTCTTTTCCAATATTTCTTACATTTCTTCCTTTATCACAATATTGAAAAATGAAGATAATCATTAATTCTAGCCTTTAGTGTTTCTAACAGTAACATATTCATAAATAGCCATGTGTCAGTTAATGACAGGGATACCTCCTGAGAAATGTATCATCAGGGGATTGCATCTTTGGGCAAACATCATAGAGTGTACTTACACAAACCTAGATGGTATAAGCTACATGCCTACATTATATGATATAGCTTATTCTTCCTAGGCTAAAAACCTGTGCAGTGTGTTACTGTACTTAATACTGTAGGCAGTTGTGACACAATAGTAAGTATTTGTATATCTAAAAATATCTCAGTATTTTAAAATATGTAAAAATATGTATTATAATCTTATGGAACCTCTATTATATATGCTGTTCATTGTTGACTGAAACATCATTATGTGGCACATGACTGTATTTTAATATGGTTTTCACAGTTTCCATTGGATTGATAAAATTCTCTATAACAAGAATAATAGCCATTCATTTGTAAGAAAATACATTGCATTCCAAGGTGGTTTTACATATACCCTCGGTGAGTCTGATACAATTTTTTTTTTTAGATGGAGTCTCACTTTGTCACCCAGGCCGGAGTGCAGTGGCGCAATCTCGGCTCACTGCAACCTCCACCTCCCAGATTCAAGTGATTCTCCTGCCTCAGCCTCCCCAGTAGCTGGGACTACAGGCATGCTCCACCATGCCTGGCTAATTTTTGTATTTTGAGTAGAGACAGGGTTTCACTATGTTGGCCAGGCTGGTCTTGAACTCCTTACCTCGTGATCCACCTGCCTCAGCCTCCCAAAGTGCTAGGATTACAGGTGTGGGCCAGCATGCCCGGCCGAGTCTGATACTTTAAGGTCACAAAGCACCTTAAAATGTCAAGAACCTGGGACTTATGAGGTAAATTAAACCATAATTTGACCTATAAAATATATGTTTTAAAGAGCTTTATATAAGATTTATATATCATTTTTCCTAGAAACACAGGAATGGTGTATTTTTTATATTAAAAAATAAAAACTATTCTCTGTATGGTAAAGGCAGTCTTATTTGAAGTATATTTCTGAGACCAATAAACTAGTATAAGTACACTCCTATGCTGTGAAGCCAGTGTATTTGGCAGTGTCTGGCATAACTGATTTAGTCTTTTGGGTAGTGACCATATCTGAGCTCCCTCCACCTATTTCCCAGGGAATAAACATTAACCTGATTCTATATGGGGGTATGTATGTATGTAAAGAACACGGGTATGGGTTCCTCCCTTTTCTTCTATAAGACTGGAACTGGTATGAAGACCTGATTAAAAGGAGTAGAAGGAATCCACTTTGTTTCTCACACTTGTCTTATACGTCATACTGCCCCTGAAACCTAATGAGGCAGAATTTATGCACTTCTAAATATTGGTCAAAGACCATACTGCTCAAAGACTGGGCAAAACCCTAGTGTCAACTTCTAAAATCTGGTATAGGCTAGAGTGTGAAGCTGGGCAATACTTGGAATGGAAAGTAGAATGGGCATACTTTTTTTTCTAATCTGGAGTCAGAGTTAACCAATAGTCTCTTTTAACTGATTCCAAGAAAGGAATCTCTGTAGGCCCAGTATACTTTTATAAAAAGCAGTGGTAAGTAACAAGGGAGTTAAGCACACAAAGGTGGGGTCAGGGACCTTACTCCCCTGACCTTACTATCCTCTGGTTAGCCACATGGCAGATCTCACTCAAGAGAAAGAAAGCAGGCTGCATCTGTGTACATATTTTTAAAAACAAACAAACAAACAAAACCAAAAACCAAAAACCAAAAAAAAAACAGTGTGTCTCCGCCACAAGTTAAAGAAGCTTAATTAGGACCAGAAATCTGACCAGTTATGATAACTCATCCTTATCTGAGAAAGAATGAATCTTCTCTTTCAAGGGGTAGTCATTATTGCTTTATCATAAGCTTGGGTCCTAGTAATCACTGTGTTAAAAGATTAGAAATAAAAGTGTGTAATGGAAGGGAGCAGAGGCAAGGGAGCTCTATTAGCTCATTTCTCTCTTTCAGCTCACTCCATCCTCTTTGCTCTTTTTCAGTTCATTAATTTTGGAGAAGAGGGGAGGAGCTGCCTAAGCTACATATTTCACTCCAGTTGATCTGGGAACTCTAGCTTTGTATTTGGAGTTTCAGATCAATGATAATTTAATAGTAAAATGGATTTGTATTTCCCAGTTGCAGTTGTCTTTTGTATGTCTATTCTCCCTCAGAAACCTTATGAGGACGGGTAGATTTAGGCATCTGGGTCTCTTGAGCTAACAACCTAACAGCCGGTGTTCAATCAATAATAATTATTATCAGATAATGATCAAACATGTGGTATGTAACAACGACAGTAATTAATGTAAGATCAGTTTGGAACTCAGTTCTGCCAAGGCAAGTTGAACTCTAACTGAATATGAAACATATTTTCATTCTTTTTGATGCCTATAGGCAGAAGTGGCTCACTGGTGTTTTCCTATACAAAGAATATGAAAAAAATCTACATAAACGTTACATTAAAATTTTTTTCATTTTATGAAAAGACCATTGAATATTATAAGTAATAATACCACAAATATTTCTGGGTATGTGTTTTTCATTTCAAATGAATATAACATTACCTACTCAAAAAACTGTAAGTGGATTTTCAAGCTAATGAATCATGAAATATTTTGTTGAGTTACAAGTGAACCAAATGGTCATATTTATTTTAACACCTGGGAAAAGTCAGGATATGCACAGCTGGCTGTTAGCTTGTCACACATTCCTAAGTTTACAATTACTACTAGTGTTCTCAAACCAAGTCCACTGACAAACAGTTGCAGGTGGCCAACATGTTTGTGTGTAGAAAGAGCTTTACTCAGCAAAATCTAGTAATGTATCAATAGTAGCATTTACTTTTGAAAAATATCAGTATTTGGGAATGGCAATTTCTAAATATTATCTTAATGATTTAAAGCATGCTTAGGACTGCTAATAAGAAATTTATACCACTATAATTTTGAAAAAAAATCAGTCATTTAAGAATTATGGCAAAGAATAAATTGATCTGTTAAATAAAGTCTAATTATTTGGAATATTTCTAATGAAGGAAGTAACTAAATCTTTATGTAATAGCAGTTGGTTATCTAACTCATTCTTTAGAGCATTATTTCTTGGAAATGTAGCTAGTATCCCTGAGGAGGGGAAAGCATGTACAATTTTACAAGATAATCATTTTCAGGTTTTTTGATTATATTAAAAAGTTAAATTTAAATTTGTTTCATACAATTATTTTTATAATTTTTATTAAATGTTGAGTAGGCAGGAAAGAATATTTATAAAGTATATAACATATGAAGAATAACAAAATATGAATATTTACATTCCATCACCCAGTTTAAGAAAAAAAATAACATTACCATTGAAGTCCTGTGTACCCCTTCCTGAGCTTCTTTCTTTCACCTCTGTCCCTCAGTGGTCACCACTTTCTTCACTTTTGTGTATTTTATTTTCTTGCTTTTCTTTAGGGTTGTTACCACATAGAGTTGCAGCTCAACTTATGTTTACTTTTGAACATTCTGCAATTTGTATTAATTAAATAATGCTGTATTCATTGACTTTTATTTTGTTCAACATGGTACTGTTGAGATTCATTCAAGTTCTTTCATGCAGCTGTAACTCATGCATTTTATTGCTATGTAGCATTCCACTATATAAAGGTATCACGATATGTTTATACATTTTACTGTTGATGAACATTTGGGTTTTTTTTTTCAGTTCTTTATATTACCCAGTGCTACTACAACCATTTTGCACAACTCTTCTGGTGCACATGTGCAAGAGCTTCTAATGGTATGTGTGTGTCTGTGTATACACAGACATACACATTCAGATGTGGAATGTTGGGATCTTCAATGTTATATATATATATATGTTATGTGTGTATATATATTTAATTAAATATTAATTAATATTACTTATTACTATAATTACATTATTTATGTCAAATTACTTTCTAATGTGCTTTTTACCAATTTATACTCTCACCAGCAGTATATGTGTTCCAATTGCTCCATATTCCTGTCCATATTTTATATTCTCAGAATTTTAAATTTACGCCAAGCAGATAAGTTTACTTATAGTTTTAATGTGCACTTCTCTGATTACAGTGAGGTTGAGTATTTTTCAGCTTGTTTATGGGCCATATCAGTAACCACTTGCGAAGTGCTTTTTCAAATTTCTCACCCAATTCCTTATGGAGTTGCTGATCTTCTTATTAACTTATAGGTAAGAATTTTTTATATGTTCGAGACACTAATCCTTTGTCAATTATATGTAGCAAATATCTTTGTCATTTACATGTTGCAAATATCTTGATGCAGTGACTCACACCTGTAATCCCACCACTTTGGGAGGCTGAGGTGAGTGGATTACCTGAGGTCAGGAGTTCGAGACCAGCCTGGCCTACATGGTGAAACCCCGTCTCTACTAAAAATACAAAAATTAGCTGGGTGTGGTGGTGTACATCTGTAGTCTCAGCTACTCGGGAGGCCAAGGCAGGAAAATTGCTTGAACTTGGGAGGCAGAGGTTGCAGTAAGCTGAGATTGCACCACTGCATTCCAGCGTGGGAGACAGAGTGAGATGTAATATCTTTTCACAGTGGCTTGTTTTTTCACTCTTCTTGTCTTTTGATGAACAAGAGTTCTTAATTTTAATGTATGCTACTCAAACATCTTTTCCTTATTCAAAACTATTTTTCATAGCTGTTATCAAAATTGAAAAAGTCTTACTATAGGAGCTAAAAAAGCTATATCATAGAAATTGGAAACTGTCATAGTGGTTTCTATCATCTAATAATATCTTCTTATTTAACTACAGAATTTCATATGAAAAATTGTGGTTGAGATAAATGGCTGTTTTCTCTGGTTTTGATGGCAAGCTGACTTACTAATAAATCAGTTTGCTATTGATAAATCGTAGAGCTACAAAAGGCACAGATTTCTGAAAACTTTTCTATAACTTATATCTTAGCTGTAATAAAATATGGGTGAGGATTGGTTGCAAAGGACACATCTGCAATATATGAGTTAATAATGGAGCTAGTGTCATTTGTCTACCAGAAGGAATATATATGTATAGCATAGAAAATTTCTATGTAATGGGAGTAAGAGTCAGAGAAAACAGATTTTTTTTAAACATTTCACATCCAAACTTTCTATAACATCTGAACATTATATCATGAGCATGGATTACTTTTATTTTATTTTGTTTTATTTTATTTTATTTTATTTTATTTGAGACGGAGGCTCCCTGTGTTGCCCAGGCTGGAGTGTAGTAGTGTGATCTCGGGTCACTGCAACCTCTATGTCCTGAGTTTAAGCAATTCTCCTCCTCAGCCTCCTGAGTAGCTGGGGCTACAGGCGTGTGCCACCATGCCTAGTTAATTTTTGTATTTTTAGTAGAGACGAGGTTTCACCTTATTGTCCAGGCTGGTCTTGAACTCCTGACCTCGGAATTAAATTTAATAATAGAAAGCATGTCTGATATTCTTCAAGCTGAATTGAAAATTATTGTAAAAATATTAACACTGGCCAGGTTAGGTAGCTTATACCTGTGATCCCAGCACTTTGGGAGGCCAAGATGGGAGGATCACTTAAGGTCAAGAGTTTGAGACCAGCCTGGACAACATAGTGAGAATCCATCTCTATCACAAATTTTAAAAAGCTGAGACAGGAGGATTGCTTGAGTCTAGGAGTTCAAGGCTGCAGTAAGCCACGATTGCACGACTGCACTCCAGCCTGGGTGACAGAGTGAGAGCTTATCTCAAAAAAAAAAAAAAAAAAATTAACATGTTCTTACATGTATATGATGTAAACCTGGGATTTTATTATGGTGCAGCACTAATTTTTTCATGTTTGCATGTAAGATTTGGGAGTCTAAGTGCTCTTGAAAATATACTAGTAAAAATAAGTTCAAAGATTTGAGCATTATCAGTTGAAAATGACCCACTGTTCTTAAATATTTTATTTTTTGATAATCTTTAAATAAACTGTGGATCCTGTTATTTCCAAAATAGAGAAGCATATGTGAATATCTGTTCTTACACTCAAGTTTAGAACATAAAACTTAAAATTTGTGGTGAAGGCAAAAAAAAAAAAAAAGGCTAAACAATAATATTCACTGTCACTTAGATCAGTTTTATGTTAATGTTTTGAGTTATCTTAACTTTTAAGATATTTATATTGGATTCGGTTTTTAAACAACTCTGAGTGGGATGATTTAGCAAAAATACAAATCTTTTTTGAAACTTCTCTTCCCACTTTGTCACATGATGGTGTTTATGGTAAATTTTGTGTTCTTAAATTACATCTCAATAAGAATTTGCTTGCTCAATATCACTAATCTTCAGAGAAATGCAAATTAAAACTGCAATTAAATATCATCTTACACCAGTTAGAATGACCATTATTAAAAAGTCAAAAAACAGTAGACATTGGTGAGGATGCGGAGAAAGGAAACACTTATATACTGCTTGTGGAAACGTAAATTAGTACAACCTCTATGGAAAACAGTATGGAGATTTCTCAAAGAACTAAAAATACAACCAGCATTTGACCCAGCAATTCCACTACTGGGTACCTACCTAACGAAAAAGACATCACTGTATCAAAAAAAATCTGTACTTGTATGTTTATCATAACACTATTCACAATAGCAAAGTCATGGAATCAAGTTAAGTATCCATCAATGGAAAACTGGATTTTAAAAGTATGGTATACATATATACCACAGAATACTAGCAAAAAAAAACAAGAAAGAAATAATGTCTTTTACAGAAACATGGATGCAACTAGAGGCCATTATCCTTGGTGAAATGACTCAAGAAGTTAAAAACCACATGTTCTCACTTAAAAGTGGGAGCTAAACAATGGGTACATGCAGACATACAGAGTAAATAATGAACACTGGAGACTCCAAAAGGTGGGAGGGTGGGAGGCAGGTACAGATGAATATGATCCTATGGAGTAGAATGTACACTATTTGGGTGATGAGTACACTAAAAGCCCAGCATTCACCACTATGCAATATATCCATATAACACCACTGTACTTGTACCCCTAAGTCCATAAATAAAAAATATTTTTTAAAAGAATTTTCTAACTGAATAGTTTAAAGATAAACCTTTTAGAGGTCAAAGATATTGGGCATGTAAAGATTGTGGTAATTTAAACATGAATATATGCAAAAATGTACAACTGCCTGGTCTAATTCTGAGCAAGGATGCAGAGATCATTTTTGCTGATAATTGAATATCATAAAGGTCATTGATGGTCAATAAAACTGCAATGTTCCAAATAAATTACTTTTATATATGCCAACAGATGTTGGGAAAAAATTAGTCACTTATGATAAAAATGATGCAAAAATGTGTTAGTTGTAACATAGTTTTAAATATACGTAACATTCAAACAGAATGTGATTTAACCCATTTATGCCTGAGGTTGCAATTTTTTGAATTTTTGCAATCAGATCTTGGTGATGGCCTTGAACAGTAGGATATAAATGACTCCCACATATTAATGACTGACACATATTGATGTGTATATATTTGTAAGGTTTCTTATATAAAAATGTCACCAAACCAGAAGAAAAGTTTGGTCATATCATATGTTCTGATCTTATCAATCTTCTGATCTTTTCATTTGCAAAATATAGTTGCCATAAATTTAAGTAACTAGTGTGTGTACATATGCAAATTTATCACAATGCCACTTAGAATCTACTGTGTAAGGATGTGGATGCATTAAACAATTTTCTTACGAGAAAACAGCTGTTCTCTTATAATTTGATAAAGTAGGTGTGCCACTTGTTTATACCAACAGGGTAAGAAAAAAGACTTGTGGAATGTTTTTTTGTTTTGAGAAATACCTGACCTGGACTATAACTCTTTCCTTCTCTTTCTCTTGCCTTCCCACTGACAAGGATTCCCCAACCTTGATGTTCATTTTACTACTATTACATGTTCACTTGAAACTGTCTGGCTCAACATACATCCTCATCTCTTTCAACTATCACCTTGACTTCTTTTCTCTCTGACAATGTTTTCATGTTGGCAATACCCCTTCAGGCTTCATTCATTCATTCAATCAATATCACAAACAATACACAAACAAAAGATGCAGCTTAGTGGTTAAGAGGTGGACTCTGATGCCAGACAGCTTAAGTTTGTATCTTGGTTCTACCAGCTGTTAGCCATTAGAACTTGGGAAAATCACTTAACTTACAAGCATCAATTTCCTCATCTGTAAAAATGAGGTTATACTGATACTGTACTAACAATATCACCTCACAGATTGTTGGGAGAAATGAATGCATCAATATATCTAAAAGTCTTTTTTTTTTTTTTTTTTTGAGATGGAGTTTCACTCTTGTCACCCAGGCTGGAGTACAATGGTGCAGTCTCGGCTCACTGCAACCTCCGCCTCCCAGGTTCAAGGGATTCTCCTGCCTCAGCCTCCAGAGTAGCTGGAATTACAGGCATGCACCACCATGCCTGGCTAATTTTGTATTTTCAGTAGAGACGGGGTTTCACCATGTTGGTCAGGCTGGTCTCAAACTCCTGACCTCAGGTGATCTGCCCACCTCGGCCTCCCAAAGTGATGGGATTACAGGTGTGAGCCACCGTGCCCGGCCTGTATCTAAAAATCTTATAACAGTGCTCAATATGTACTAAGAATCATGTAACTGTCAACTGATTTTATTATTAATCTTATTATTACCATTATTTGAGCACCTATATGCCAACCACTCTACTACATATTTGGATTATATTAGTGAACTCGATGGACAAGGCCTTGAGTGAAATGCAGCCTGTCCCCACTTTCCCTATTGCAGACTTGTAAGTGGGCCCTGAATAAAATATTTGGCCAGGGATGTTATCACATTTAACAATAGGCACCAAAATTACTAAACCAGCAAGAAAAGACACAATCTCTACGACTGGCATAGATAACAAAAGCACCTGACCACCTATTTTTAATTTCTGTTGATATTACCATAATCTTCTGTTTTGTTTAATTCTAGTTCTCATTTCCCCCTTTCCATCACTACAGTCTGCAATTTTCAAGTCCTAAATGGGTGTTACTAACAGTAACTTATTTACAAAGAAGATTCATGATCAGTATAGTTACATAAGAACCAATTCATTAAATAGCCAAAAGTAAAAAGGAAACACCCTCAGACTATATAAAGTTACAAAAGATATGACCAAAAAAATAAGTAAAAGTTCTTAAAAAGATACATAACTTGTAATTCTCCTACAGTTGCACACCCTAAGTGCAGAACTATCCTGTTTCAACATGATCATAAAACAACTATAATAGAATATTTTTAGATATTGAAAAGCTACTCTTTTTCCTCCCCATTGTTAACTTTCTTTTACCATTTCTCCTAATTTACAAATATTGCCTTCATGTAGGAGAACAGATAAAACCTAAAATAAAAGAGCTAAATTCTTGCTTAGAATTCCAAAATAAGATCTTCATAATATGAATTCTATTTCTAAGATCTAGGTACTCATTCAAGGAGAAAAAAAAATGATATGATTTTGTTTCAGTTCCAAAAAGGTCTGGTTTGGAAGATTGGAAGCTCAACCTATGTAATGTACCATTGACCAGCTTAAGGCGGAGAAGAAATAAGCCCCTTTCTTGCATAGGGGAGGAAAATCTTTCTTCTACCCTCCTAGGTTCTGTTGCTGGGCCTGAGAATTAAACTAACATAAGATACAGCAATGGGGAAAAAGCAAACAAGTTTTATTTAATATTTTTCCATGCATGTGAGCCCTCATAAGAAAAATGAATGTCTGAAAAAGCAGTTAGGCTCAAAAGTTTATATACCTTTTAAAACAAAGAATGATAAATTGTGAGGATATGATAAGACAAAGGGCATTAGGCTGGGGCAGTACATTGTGAGGCAGTGACCAGGAAATATACGGGGGAAACCAAAGGAAGATAAGGATTGTTTTCAGTCTGTGTAGTTTGTTTGTGTGGATCTCTTTTGGCAGTAACTCCCAGTCTCCAGTGTTAAGATTGTTCTTCTATTCCTGGTTCAGGAAGAACACTTTTCTCAAGGGAAATTTTACAACCTGCTTTGAGATAAGAAGCGTTGGGAAGTCAGAGAGTTCTTCCTGCACTTGCTATTTCTCAAGTGTGTTCAGCTCAAAATAATTCTTATGCCAGAGTGACATATTTTGGGGTGGCATATTCTGATCTCCTATACGTGCGTTCAGCAAATGCTATTCTGAAAATGAGTATGAGCTAAATGATTCTCTAACTTTAGACTTTTAGGTCTTGGAAGAGTGAAGCAATATTTTTACGACAATGAAATATAGGTAACAGCTATTGTGTTGACCCATACCGCTACCTCCCTATTTGAAAACTTTAGATTTGGCTTTCAAAGTACTTAAAGCATTTACCAACTGATTAAAGGGAAGAAAACAGTGCCACAAAGATACTGAAAGAGGAAGATTCAGCTGGGCGCGGTGGCTCACATCTGTCATCCCAGCACTTCGGGAGGCCAAGGCGGCGGATCACTTGAGGTCAGGAGTTCGAGACCAGCCTGGCCAACATGGTGAAACCTCGTCTCCACTAAAAATACAAAAGTTAGCCGAGTGTGCTGGCACATGCCTGTAATCCCAGCTACTTGGGAGGCTGAGGCAGGAGAATTGCTTGAACCTGGGAGGTGGAGGTTGCAGTGAGCCAAGATCACATCATTGCACTCCAGCCTAGGGGAAGAAGCAAGGCTCTGTCTCAAAAAAAAAAAAAAAAAAAAAAGGAGGATTCAGAGAACTAAACTAAGGTTTCTTCTATTGAAATAGAGGGAGAAAACCTAATACCGGTACTAGGAAGTCTGATTTGATTGTCGCAACAGAACGGTAGAAGAGGTCTGAGATAATACCTCCAAACCCAACTCCAAAACTTCCCTTATCTCCAGGAAAGTGCAGAAATGATCCAGAAAAGTTCCCCATATTCTTCTACTCTCTCCAACCCCCCAGGCATGAAAGAAAGTTGAGAATTAAGTCAGTACACAAGCCAGGGATTTATTATAATAACAGGGATAGAGAGCCAAATGGCAAAGGTTGATAAATGGGTAGCCCTAAACCAAGAAGGGACCTATTTACAGAAGGAAACAGTTGAGCTCTCAATCATTGTAACCTGCTATTGATAATGATGGTGGTGATGACTATAATAATAAAGCTAACATTTATTATGTGCTAAGTGCTGTTTAAGTGATTTCCATAGGTTAATTCATTTCATCCTTACAACCCCATAAGATCAGTACTGTTATTGCCTACTATTTTAAAGATGAGGAAACGGACACACAGAGAGGGTAAGTAACTTTCCCACAGCTAATAAATGACAGACTTGGACTATGAATAGAGAATAGACCAAGAATTGCATTGGCCATACATATTTTTATAGTAGATAATATAGACAGTGGAGGCTCATGCCCAGAAATCAGGTGAGATAAGACATCTCAACCAGAGATAGCAAGGATCAGATACCCTTTTCTCAATGTCAGGACAAGATATAAATTCTTTGGGGGAACTTAAGTCATTAGTGGGAAGAAAAGTAATGTAAAATAGAGGAGAACTCTACGTATTTATATACGTATACAATATACTTACGTCTCATATCTACATGTCTTTGAATATTTGTTTATGTAATGTGGTGACTTTAGAAAACACAAACAAAGGCTAGCTTTTAAAATAATTGAGATGTAAATTGTTGCTCTTTGGTGGTCTTCTTTAATCTTTTTCAGACCCTGAAGGCTTTCTACCACGAGCCCCTTTCTTACTTTCAGCAAAGGTGACACTAAAGACTAAGGTCTGAAGGTAGAGACTTATCTCAATTGACTCTTCACAATCAGTTAACAGATTGAACTCCTTATTCTATTCTCGCATTCTCGCTCCCATGTTCACTACTGTACTTACCTAACCTTAAAAAAAAAAAAAAAAAAAAGGCTGGGCGCCATGGCTCACGCCTGTAATCCCAGCACTTTGGGAGGCTGAGGCGGGCAGATCACCTGAGGTCAGGAGTTTGAGACCAGTCTGGCCAATATGGTGAAACCCTGTCTCTACTAAAAAGACAAAAATTAGCCGGGGTCGTGGCAGGTGCCTGTAATCCCAGCTACTCGGGAGGCTGAATTGCATTGGCCATAAATATTTTTTAAGTAGATAATAGTTTTTTTATATTCAGGAGAATCATTTGAATCTGGGAGATGAAGATTGCAGTGAGCCGAGATCTTGCCATTGCACTCCAGCCTGGGGAACGAGAGTGAGACTTCGTCTCAAAAACAAACAAACAAACAAAAAACAAACAAACAAACAAAAACAACCAAAAAACTAAGATAACGTGATTGATTTTGTAACTTTAGACTTTCAAACCTTGGAAGAGTTATATTTCAGGACACTGAAAAGTAGGTAACAGGCTGGGTGTGGTGGATCACATCTGTAATCCCAGCACTTTGGGATGCCAAGGCGGGCGGATCACGAGGTCAAGAGATAGACACCATCCTGGCCAACATGGTGAAACTCTGTCTCTACTAAAAGTACAAAAATTAGTTGGGCATGGTGGTGGGCACCTGTAGTCCCAGCTGCTCGTGAGGCTGAGGCAGGAGAATCGCTTGAACCCGGGAGGCAGAGGTTGCAGTGAGCCGATATTGTGCCACTGCATTCCAGCCTGGTAACAGAGTGAGACTCCATCTCAAAAAAAAAAAAAAAAAAAAGTAGGTAACAACTATTGGGTTTACCTACGCATACACAGCTGACCCCTTGAAAAACACAGATGTGAACTGTATAGATCCACTTATATGTGGATTTCTTTTTTCCTTTTTTTTCTTTTTATTAATTAATTAATTAATTTATTTTTTTGAGACAGAGTCTCACTCTGTCACCCAGGCTGGAGTGCAATGGCCTGATCTCAGCTCACTGTAAACCTCAGCCTCCTGAGTAGCTGGGATTACAGGTGCCTGCTACTATGCCTGGCTAATAGAGACGAGGGTTCACCACCTTGGTCAGGCTGGCTTTGAACTCCTGACCTCGTGATCCACCCGCCTTGGCCTCCCAAAGTGCTGGGATTACAGGTGTGAGCCACCGCGCCTGGCTCTTTTTTCTCAATAAATACAGTCAGCACTCCATATCCACGGGTGCTGCATCTGCAATCAAAGGCAGATAAAAAATGCAGTATTTGTCTGATGTGAAACCCGCAGATACTGAGGGTCGGCTTTTTGTATACTTGGTTTTCACAGGATTGTGGTACTTGAGTATGCAAAGATTTTGCTATCTGCTGGGAGGTGGGGGATGTCCTGGAACCAATCCTCATTGTGAATACTGAGGGACTACTGTATTTTCCTACTTACTAGATTAGGCCTTCAAAGTATTTTAAGCATTTAGCAAAGGGTTAAGGGTTAAATGTAAAATAAAATCACATAAGAACTAGAAAAACAAAACAAAAATCACAAAAGAACTTAAAAAAAAAGTTTAAATACCTACATAATCTTGAGGTGAAAGGTCTTTCTAAGCTGAATACCAAAACATATCTATAAGAAAAAAAATGATTTTACTAAATAAAAATTGAAAATTTGTATGACAGGAAAAAAGTACCACAAATTAAGTGTTGCAGGACTTTGTTATGTATATGCTATATATATGTTGACGTGTTATGTATATCTTACATAAAATAATACTTAAAAAGAAGCTAAAAAATTCCTAATAGAAAAAGTCATAAGGCAATTGATAATTATAGTGGCACTATAAGTTTAATGTAGTAACATAGACAGACATGGTCCTACCATATTTATGGGGGTGGATGTACATAAATTTTTAAAAAATAGAGCCCAGAGAGACAGATTGAAATGTTCACAGTGGGTAGTGCAGGGGAGCAAAACTATGGGTAATTTTTATTTTGTTCTCTATATTGCCTGAAGTTTATCAGGGAGGTACATGTTACTGTAGCATAAGGAAAAAGCTATTTTTTAAAAAGCTAAGTGTAAACATTGAATGCAAAAAAAAAAAAAAAAAAAAAAAAAAAAACAGGCATATGTCTTCTAAGCTAAACAGAGACAAAGAAAATTATTCTTTTTTTTTTTTTTTTGAGACGGAGTCTTGCTCTGTCGCCCAGGCTGGAGTGCAGTGGCCGGATCTCAGCTCACTGCAAGCTCCGCCTCCCGGGTTTACGCCATTCTCCTGCCTCAGCCTCCCGAGTAGCTGGGACTACAGGCGCCTGCCACCTCGCCTGGCTAGTTTTTTGTATTTCTTAGTAGAGACGGGGTTTCACTGTGTTAGCTAGGAGGGTCTCGATCTCCTGACCTCGTGATCCGCCCGTCTTGGCCTCCCAAAGTGCTGGGATTACAGGTTTGAGCCACCGCGCCTGGCCAGAAAATTATTCTTCTGATCTGAATCTCATTTTCAGAATCTGTAACAAGACTTGGTAAAAATGATTTTTAATATTTGTGAATTTTTTTGATCCTCTAAGAAGTTAAAATGAATTAATTTCTTTCTTGTTAACTTTCAGAATACCATTTGCTAGTACATGAAGAATGCTATACATTTTTAATTCTCCCAACTTATAGAAATTAAGTCAATATTAATAAAGTAATTAATACACTGCCTACAATGTACTTACAACTGTGATAACTCTCACAGGAGGTAAACAAATGTACTTATTATACGTTAAATATTTCATGATTCAAATTTTCCACCAAGTTAGACTGGCATAGCCCAACAATGATGATGAATTTGGTAAAGTTGTTTGTCAAGAATCTTAGTAACATAAACCTATTGCTTCAAATTTCCATGTAACCTAAAGATAATACTATTGGTCTGCCATCAACAAAGTATGCACTTTTGAATAATAGGTTTATTCTTCACATAGATTTGAAAACTTTGGTTAGAATCAGAAATCACTAAAAGTCAGCAAAGTGGTTAGAATTAGAAATCAACAAGAGTAACCTATATGGGTTACAGGTTTAACCCATATAAAGTTAACCCATATATAATCCATATAGGGTTAAATATATTATTATCACTTAATAATGATGATGATGACATACAACTTTTTTTGAGTGTTTATGTTCCATGTGCGACGCGAAATAATTATTATCATCATTTAATTGCCGAGGAAATTTAGGCTTAGAGATTATGCAGCTAGTCCAAGCTCACATTCGGTATTGGGATTCAAACCTCCATCTTTCTGATGACAAAGTATCATTATTGCCTTTTCATTAAATATTTTATAAATTAGTTACTAGTGCTAGAATAAATGGAAATAATTTAAGCACTAGTAAAATAGTTTAAAATTGTATACTTATAAAAAAGATTTGATTACCTAATAATCCATATATGAAAACTATTCAGTGCCAACAGTGTGCAAAAACATAGCCATATATCAAGCCAAAGAAATGGGTGGGCTATTTCCATTCTTTTATGTGCAAATGGAATAGGATGGAACGTAAGAGAACAAACTGATCTTTTTTCTGTTACTAGTTCTTCATGTGTGGTAAAACAAAAACCCAATTGTTGGGTCTAACAGCGCACTGTTAAATTGGTTAACTTTCGGGAATAAAAGAAAAATTCTCACTGCTAGGCACTTTGGTGTTTGCTCACTTAATCCTTAATCAACAATGTCATAAGCTAGATATTATCGCCCCATTTTGAAAAAAGAAAGAAATGAAACTGAGGCTTAGAAAGTTTGAACAAGTTACATATGGCTGATAAGTGACAAAGCTGAGATTTGAATCTAGGTCTAAATGATCCCAAAGCTGCACTAAGCATAGGCCAATGTCGGTGTAGGAAAGCACAATTTGGAAATAATGAGCTAAATTTTAAAATAATTTTTATGTGTACTGATCACTGATTACTAGCCTTATGTAACCATATATCAGGGAAAGCGAGCTTTCTGGTATGAAATGCAAAACCAAAGAATAAAAGCATTTGAAAAAGTATAAAAACATTTGTTTTAAAATTTCTATTTGAAGATTTAAGAAAGAAATATCTTCCTATGATACATGCACCTATTTACTAAGACTAAAAATCTAGTAATCTAAGAGATAACTTCAGATAATTTCAGAATTTGGAAACTAAAAATGTTTTAATGGCTAAAAGGAGAAACAGGCAGTGGGGTTTGCATCTAAGATGGCTCACTCACCTGGCTTCTAGGCAGAAGGCACCAATTCTCTGCTGGCTATTGGCCTTTACTTTCTAGTCACATAGACCTCTCTGTAAGGCTGCTTCTGAACTGTTTTGTTTTGTTTTTTTGTTTTGATCTCGGTTACATTTATTTCTGCTCTGATCTCTATTATTTCTTTCTACTAGTTCTGAGTTTAGTTTGTTCTTGCTTTCCTAGTTCCATGAGGTGCATTGTTGGTTTATTGATTTGAAGTCTTTCTACATTTTTGATATAGGATCTTATTGTTATAAACTTCCCTCTTAGTACTGCTTTCACTCTATCCCATAGATTTTGGTATGTTATGTTTCCATTTTCATTTATTTCAAGAAATTTTAAAATTTCTTTAATTTCTTCATTGACCATTTGGTCATTTAGGAGCATATTGTTTAATTTCCATGTGTTTTCATACTTTCTAACATTCCTCTTTTTACTGGTTTCTAGTTTTATTCCATTGTGGTCAGAAAAGATATTTTACATGATTTCAATATTTTTGTATTTGTTTTATGGCCTAAGATATGGTCCATTCTGGAGAATTTTCCGTGTGTTGATGAAAACAATGAGTATTCTGCAGCAGTAGGGTGAAATGTCCTGTAAAGGTCAGTTAAGCCAAATTGTTCCAGTGTGTAGTTTAACTCTGATGTTTGTCAATTTTCTGTCTGCATGATCTGTTCATTAATGACAGTGGGGTGTTAAAATCCCCTATTACTGTTGTATTGCAATTTATCTTTCTCTTTAGATCTATTAATGTTTACTTTATATACCTGGGAACTCTGGTGTTGGGTACATATATATTATTATATCCTGTTGCTGAAATGATCTTGTATTAGGCTGTCCTTGCACTGCCATAAAGAAATACCTGAGGTGGGATAATTTATAAAGAAAAGATTTTTGACTTAGAGTTCTGTAGGCTTTATAGGAAGCATGGTGTTGACATCTGTTCAGGTTCTAGGGGGGCCTCAAGAAGCTTACAAACATAGTGGAAGGCAAACAGGAGCAGGTATGTCACAAGGTGAAGCAGAAGCAAGACAGAGAGAGTAGGAGCAGGGAGGTGTCACACACTTTTAAATGACCAGATCTCATGAGAGCTCACTATCACAAACACCTCCCACCAGGCCCCAGCTCTGGCACTGGGGATAACAATTCAGCATGAGATTTGGGCATGGACAAATATCTAAACTATATCACTCTGCCCTGGCCTCTCTCAAATCTTATGTCCCTCTCACACTGCAAAATACTAGCCTGCCTTGTATGCATTCCCAACAGTCCCCTAAAGTCTTAACTCATTCCAGCATTAATGCAAAAGTCCAAAGTCTCATCTGAGACAAAGCAAATCCCATCTACCTATTAGCCCGTAAAATTAAAAACAAGTCAGTTACTTTCAAGATACAATGGGAGATATAGGCACTGAGTAAACATTCCCATTCCAAAAGGGAGAAATCAGCCCAAAAAAAAGGAGCTATAGGCCCCATGCAAGTTCATAACTCAGCAGGGCAGTCATTAAATCTTAAAGCTCCAAAATAATCTCCAGTGACTCCATATCCCACATCCAAGGCAAACTGGTGTAAGGGGTGGGCTCCGAAGGCCTTGGGAGCTCCATCTCTGTGGTTTTGCAGGGTTCAGGCCCCCTTGGCTGCTTCCAGGGGCTGGTGTTGAGTGCCTGCAGCTTTTCCAGGTTCAGGGTGCAAGCTGCTGGCGGATTTACCATTCTGGAGTCTGGAGGACAGTGGCCTCCTTCTCACAGCACCACTAGGCAGTGTCCCATTGGGGACTCTGTGTGGGGGCTCCAACCCCCCATTTCCCCTGGCACTGCTGTAGTAGAGGTTCTCTATGAGGGCTCTGCCCCTGAAGCAGGCTTCTGCCGGGACACCCAGGGTTTCTCATACAGCCTCTGAAATCTAGGCAGAGGCTGCCAAGTCTCATTCACTCTTGCGCTCTATGTGCCTACAAGCTTAACAACATGTGGAAGCTGCCAAGGGTTATGGCTTGCATACTCTGAAGTAGTATCCTGAGCTGTATCAGGGGACCTTTGAACCAAAGCTGAAGTCAGAGTAGCTGGGATGCAGGGAGCGCTGTCCTAAGGCCATGCAGAGCAGCAGAGCCCTAGCCCTGGCCCTGGCCCACAAAACAATTCTTTCCTCCTAGGCCTCTGGGCCTGTGATGGGAGAGGCTGCTGTGAAGGTCTCTGAAATGTCTTTAAAGCCTTTTCTTCATATCTTTGATATTAGCACTTGGTTCTCTTTTAGTTATGCAAATAACTGTGGCAAGTGGTTGCTCCACAGCCTGCTTGAATTCCTCTCCTGAAAAACCTTTTTCTTTCTCTGCCACATGGCCAGCCTGCAAAATTTTCAAACTTTTATGCTCTGCTTCCCTTTTAAATATAAGTTCCAACTTTCAGTCATTCCTTTGCTCCTACATCTGAGCATAGGTTGTTAGAATCAGTAAGACCACATCTTGAACCCTTTGCTGCTTAGAAATTTCTTCTCCCAGATACCCTAAATCATCACTATGAAGTTCAAACTTCCACACATTCCTAGGGCATGAACAGAACGTAGTCAAGCTCTTTGCTAAAGCATAACACATATGACTTTGCTTTAGTTCACAATAAGTTCCTCATTTCCACTGGGATCTTAGCAGCCTGAACTACATTGTCCATATCGCTTTCAGAATTTTGGTGACAACCATTTAATCAGTCTCTAAGAAGTTCCAAACTTTCCCTCATCTTCCTGTCTTCTTCAGAGCCCTCCAAACTCTTCCAACCTCTACTTGTTACCCAGTTCTGAAGTTGTTTCCACATTTTGAGGTATCTTTATTGTAAAGCCTCACTTCTGGTACCAATTTTCTGTGTTAGGCTGTTCTGCTATAAAGAAATAGCTGAGACTGGGTAATTTATAGAGAAAAGAGATTTAATTGGCTGATGGTTCTGCAGGCTTTACAGGAAGCAAAATGCTAGCATCTGCTTGGCTTCTAGGGGAGCCTCGGGAAGCTTACCATCACGGGAGAAGGCAAAGGGAGAGCAGGCATATCACATAATGAAACAGGAGCAAGAAACACAGAGTTGAGTGGGGAGGTGCCACACACTTCTAAATGCCCTGATCTCATAAGAACTCACTAGTATGAAAATAATACTAAGCCATGAGGGATCTGCACCCATGATCCAAACGCTATCCACCAGGCCTTCCCGCCAGCATGGGGGATTACAATTCAACATGAGATTTGGCAGCAACACTATATCAGACCTCTTTGTCATTTTATAGTAACCTTCTTTGTCTCTTTTGACAGTCTTTGATGTGTAGTCTATTTTATCTAAATTTAGCTCCTCCTGCTCTTTTCTGGTTTCCAGTTTCATGGAATACTTTTTTCCCATCCCTTCACTTTCAGTCTATGTGTATTTTATAGGTGAACTGGGTTTCTTATAGGCAATATAGTTGCATCTCGTTTCTTTATCCATTTAGACACTCCATGCCTTTTAATTGGCAAATTGAGTCCATTTATATTCAGTGCTATTATTGATAAGGACGTACTATTGCCAATTTGTTGTTGATTTTCTCATTGATTTGTAACTCCTCTCTTCCTTTCTTCCTATCTTCCTCTGTGGTTAAGTGATTTTTTTTTTTTTCTGTTAGTATGTTTAATTCATTTTAGTGAATCTATTACAGGTTTTTGCATTGTGGTTATGTGAGGCTCACAAAAAACATCTTATAGATATGACAAGTTATTTTAAAGAGATGACTACTTTGGATCTCAAAGTGTAAAAACAAAGAAAAATAAAAACAAAACAAAAACTTTACATTTAAATTTTCACCACCCTCCCACATTTTGACTTTATGTTGTCTCAATTTACATATTTTTATACTGCTTATCTCTTAGGTTACTGTAGCTATTATTGTTTTCCATACACGTGTCTTTTGGCCTTCATACTGGACTTATGAGTGGATTTCACACCACAATTACATCCTAAGTTTGTCTGTGTACTTAATTTTACCAGTGGGTTTTATACTTTTCAATGTTTTCTTTTCACGTGTTAGTTTTGTTTTTTTAGATTGAAGTTAGCATTTCTTGTAAAATGAGTCTGATGGTGGTGAATTTATTCAGCTTTTATTTGTCTGGGAAAGGCTTTCTCTCTCCTTTATAGTTGAAGGAAAACTTTGCTGGGTACAGTATTGTTGGATGGCAGTTAGAAAATGTCACTACACTTCCTCCTGTCCTGATTTCTACTGAGAAGTCTATTGCCCAATGAACTAAACCTCCTTTATGTGTTATATTCTTCTTTTCTCTTGCTATTTTTAAGATCCTCCATTTATCCTCGACCTTTGAAGCTTTATTTTACCCATGGGTGTGTGATTTGGAACAAATTTGGTATTCTCTGACCTTTAAAGAATTTTTTTTTTTTTTTTTTGAGACACAGTCTCGTTCTGTCGCCCAGGCTGGAGTGCAGTGGTGCGATCTTGGTTCACTGCAAGCTCCACCTCCCGGGTTCACGCCATTCTCCTGCCTCAGCCTCCCAAGTAGCTGGGACTATAGATGCCCGCCACCACACCCTGCTAACTTTTTTGTATTTTTAGTGGAGGTGGGGTTTCACCTCAGCCTCCCAAAGTACTAGGATTACAGGCATGAGCCACTGTGCCCAGCCCTCTGAGCTTTCAATACCTGAATATTTATCTCCTTCTCAAGTTTTGGAAAATTTCCTGTGAATTTTTTTTTTTTTTTTTTTTTTGGAAGCTTTCTACCCCTTGCTCTTGATCAGCTTCCTCTTAAACACCAATAATTCTTAAATCTGGCCTTTGAAGTAATTTTCTATACCTTGTAGGCAATCTGTGTTCTTTGTTCCTTTGTTCTTTTTTCTCCTTTAACTGTGTAGTTTCTCTTTTTTTTTTTTTTTCGTTGCCCAGGCTGGAGTGCAACGGCACAATCTCGGCTCACTGCAAGCTCTGCCTTCTGGGTTCACACCATTCTCTTGTCTCAGCCTCCCAAGTAGCTGGGACTACAAGCACCTGCCACCACGCCCAGCTTTTTTTATATTACTTGGGAGGCTTTTGAGACAGAGTCTGGCTCATGTCGCCAGGCTGGAGTGCAGTGGTGCAATCTCGGCTCACTGCAAGTTCCGCCTCCCGGGTTCATGCCATTCTCTTGCCTCAGCCTCCCGAGAAGCTCGGACTACAGGCGCCCACCACCACACCAGTCTAATTTTTTGTATTTTTAGTGGAGACAGGGTTTCACCGTGTTAGCCAGGATGGTCTCTATCTCCTGACCTCGTGATCCGCCTGCCTGGGCCTCCCAAAGTGCTGGGATTGCAGGTGTTAGCCACCACACCCGGCCAATTTTTGTATTTCTAGTACAGACAGGGTTTCACCTTGTTGGTCAGACTGGTATCGACCTCCTGACCAGACTGACCCACCTGCCTGGGCGTCCCAAAGTGCTGGGACCACAGGTGTGAGCCACCGTGCCCGGCTGACTGTGTATTTTCAAATAGCCTGTTTACAGCTTGCTGATCTTTTCCTCTGTGTGATCCAGTCTACTCTACTCTTAAGAGTTCCTAGTGAATTTTGCAGTTCAACTAATGTATTTCTCAGTTTCAGTATTTGATTTTTAAAAATTATTTCAATCTCTCTGTTAAATTCGCTCATATGTTTCTGAATTGCTTTTCTGTATTATCTTGAAGATCGCTGAGTCTTTTTAAAACTGTATTTTGAGTGATTAGTCATAGAGTTCACACATCACCATCTCGTTAGAGTCAGTCACTAGTTCCTTGCCTTATCCATTTGAGGAGGTTGTCTGTTGTTGTTTCCTGTATGTCTATGTCTTCGGATTGAAGGATTGGTTATTTATTCCAGTCTTCTCTTCTGGCTTGTTTTGTTTTTTATTAGATACCTTTACTTAGAGATTCTTTGTAATTTACGTTTTTTTCCCCTCTGCTAGGTTGTAGACTCTTTTTTGGCACTAAATGGTACCTTAAGCACAGGTTTGCCTCAGTTCTAGTAAACAATCAGAGTGTTGCCCATCCCAAATTGGGAAGGTCCCACAGGAGATATTCCAGTAATGTAGAAAGTCTGGCTAGGGGTTTTTGCCCAGAGGAATGATGGAACAAACCTCCTACAGTATGGTGCCACTGAAAGGCCACTCTGACTGATCTGGCATCTCCTTTGGTGGAGTAACAGATCAAGTTTCCATGGCTGGGGATGATAGTCCCACCTCCCTGCTTTGTCTCTGGCTGTCCTCAGGAATATTTCTTCCTTTACACACTCCCGATGCTTCCTGTGGGTTGAAGCAGAGACAGGTCTCCTGTCAGGAACCCAAGATGGTGGGGAAGCTGGTTATCCATCTCAACCTCACTTTTTCCAGTGTAGAAACCATGAGTCAGGAGGAGAAATGTTTCACATACCTGGTGCTGGGCAGATTGTGGGGAAGGGCATTGAAGATATGGAAGTCCAATTCTATTACTATCTGCTCAAATATTTTTAATGTTTTTAATTTTTAACTTTTGTGGGTAGATGTATGTATTTATGGGGCACATGAGATGTTTTGATACAGGCATGCAGTGTGTAATAATTACATCATGGAAGATGGGGTATCCATTCCCCCAAGCATTTATCCTTTGTTTTATAAACCGTCCAATTATACTCTTTTAGTTATTTTTAAATGTACAATTAAATTATTATTGACTATAGTCACCCTGTTTTGCTAGCAAATACTAGGTCTTATTCATTCATTCTAAATATTTTTTTGTAACCATTAACCATCCCCAACTCCTCACAACCCCCCACTACCCTTCCCAGCCTCTGGTAACCATCCTTCTCCTCTTTATCTCCATGATTTAATTTGTTTTGATTGTTAGATCCCACAAGTAAGTGAGAACATGCAATGTTTGTCTTTCTGTGCCTGGCTTATTTCACTTACTGTAATGACCTCCAGTTCCATCCACATTGTTGAAAATGACTGAATCTCACTCTTTTTCATGGCAGGATAGTACACCACAGTATAAGTACCACATTTTCTTTCTTTCTTTCCTTTTTTTTTGGAGATGGAATCTCACTCTGTTGCCCAGGCTGGAGTGCAGTGGCGTGATCTCGGCTTACAGCAACCTCTACCTTCCGGGTTCAAGCTATTCTCTTGCCTCAGCCTCCCGAGTAGCTGGGATTACAGGCACATGCTGCCACGCCAAGCTAATTTTTTTGTATTTTAGTAGAGACGGGGTTTCACCATGTTGCCCAGGCTAGTCTTGAATTCCTTAGCTCAGACCATCCAATCCACATGCCTCGGCCTCCCAAAGTGCTGGGATTATAGGCGTGAGCCACTGTGCCTGGCCTAAGTACCACATTTTCTTTATCCATTTATCTCTTGATAAACACTTAGGTTCCTTCTAAATCTTGGCTATTATGAACAGAGCTGCAACAAACATGGGAATGTAGGTATCTCTTCAGTAGGCCAATTTCCTTTCTTTTAGGTATACAGAGAGCAGTGGAATTGCTGAGTCATATGGTAGCTTTATTTTTAGTTTTTTGAAGAACCTCCAAACTGCTTTCCACAGTGGTTATATTAGTTTACATTCCCATCAACAGTGTATAAGGGTTCTATTTTCTCCACATCCTTGCCAGCATTTGTTATTGCCTGCCTTTTGTATGTAAGCCATTTTAACTGGCATGAGATAATATCTCATTGTTTTGATTTGCATTTCTCTGATGGTCAAGGATGTTGAGCACCTTTTCATATATCTGTTTGCCATTTGTATGTCTTCTTTTCAGAAATGTCGACTGAAATCTTCTGCCAATTTTTCAATTGGATTATTAGATTTTTTTCCTATAGAGTTTTGCTCATAGATGTTGTTCTTTTCTCTGTGATTCTACGAACTGTTTTATCTTCATATTTGAGTGCTGGGATATTGCTGGTGATAATCTCGGTGCTCTCTTGTTTGTGGTTTTCTGTGAAGAAGAGTGAAGCCAACTTGCTTCTACACCATTTTGGAACCTAGTCTCTCCATAGGGCTGCTTGAGTGTCCTCACAACATGTCAGCTGGCTTTCCCAAGTTCAATAAGTTTTGAAGGACATATACACCGCATAACTACTCACAACCAACATACAGAACATTTCCATCATCCAAACAGTTCCTTCATGTTCCTTTGTAGTCAGTCCATCCCTTCACTCCTGTCTCCATATAACCATCATCAGGTTTCTGTTGTTGTTGTTTAGTTGTATTTTCTTTCTTCCTTTTCTTTTGAAGAGACAGGGGGTCTTGCTCTGCCACTTAGGCTGGAGTATAGTCACATGATCATAGCTCACTGTAACCTCAATCTCCTGGGCTCACACAATACCCCTGCCTCAGCCTCCCAAGTAACTGGGACTACAGGCATGCACCATTATGCCCACATACATTTTTTTATTTCCCATGTACTGACAGGGACAGGGGTCTTGCTATGTTGCCCAGGCTGGTCTTGAACTCTGGGCCTCAAGTGATTCTCCTGCCTCAGCCTCCCAAAGTGCTGGGATTACAGGCATTAGCCATTGTGCCTGGCCCAGTTTGTATTTTCCAGAGCTTCATATAAATGATATCACATAGTATGTAGTTTCTGTGTAAGGTCTCTTTCACTCAGCATAATATTTTTGAGATTCATTCTGTTGTTGTGTGTATCAGATCATTCCTTTTTATTAAGTAGTGTATACAGCTATACCACGAAAAAGTTCTCAATTATTTATTGAATTTCATCAATAAAAAAATTTGTGGACATTTGTTTCTTTATCCTATAATGTAGGAAATATCCTGCAGAATATCCTCAATTTTGCTTCTTATCTTGCAAAGCTTAAAATATTAAAATATTACTACATGATCCTTAATAGAAAAAGTTTTATGACTCTGGAGTAGTGGAATAGTCATGATTTGGGAACTTGCTATAACTGCAGACTCTCAAAACCTACCCTAGAACTACTGACTTAGAATCTAGATTTTAACAAGGTCCTAGGTAAATTATACATATATCAAAGGATGAGAGGCACTGTTTTATTCTGACAGTTTTTAAACATTTTAGAGTTATAACAATAACGCACTGCATATGTGAAAGTGTGTGAGAGATAGCTCTGTGTGTGTGTGTGTGTGTGTGTGTGTGTGTGTTTGTATCGACAAGTCTAACAGAGACATTCACATCTATGACATTCAGAAAACTATTATTGGCATCTAAAACAAACTCATAAAAATACCCAAATAAAATATGGAGACATGTTGAATTTTTTTCAGTATTGCTCCTATATAAAAATTCTAATTCTCATTTTAAAATTACCATCTTTAGATAGAAAATATCCATTATTTTATAATCTTACAGTATCAAATGATTTCCTAAAGTTTCTTGTTAAAGCAGTTTTCAAAAGAGCAAATGAAACACAACTAAAAACTGTTCTGTCTTCTGTAAAAGGATGTACTAGTGATTAGCAGAGATCAGCAGAAAATCATCTTCATGCATGTGACCAACAAGGCCAAAAGGACACCAGGGTTTTCATATATTATATGCTATAAAATTCATGCAGCAAACCTACTTGGCATGTATTTTTTAGTATTATACACATCTTTTGATCAACAAATTAAAACTTAAAGAACAAATCATTGAATTCCTATTAACATTTACTGAAAAAGTATGTGAAATGTGAAGATATTCTCTTCATGCAAAAATCATGATAAAGACATTTTCAAAATCAGAGAAAACTAATTTATATAACATAACTAAATTTTCTATAAGCAGTAATAATAGCTTTGTGTTACTAAACTCAGACAGCTGTTCCGTTTGTAATCATCTCCTATAACTAACTGCAGTAAGCAGTCTGGGTTTCCTAGACTCCATTTGAAATTATATTTACGTAACTGTTACTTTATAAACAGAGTTTCATACTTTCACTGATTTAATTCTGTCAATTCTAAGTTTCGATTTGGGACACTTAATAAAATATTCAAAATAAAGAAAATATTTAAGTCTCTTTTTGATATTTACTTTACCAATGTTAGCTTGAAAATAGCAACTTCTTTTCTTCAAACAATCTTTTCCAGAATTTCTTGATTCACTTTGTATCTTTTTGCACACATGCTAGTTCTAAATATATATCTGAACTCCAAATGACTTCTCTTCATATTAATAGCCCAAAACAAGCTATTAAATCTTCCTTATAACAAGCAACAATATGCCAAAACACTTGCTCTGTATTTCATACTTTAATAAAAAGGACCTATAAACACTAAAACAATTATTTTAAAAACCCATTCCTTCATTAATAAATATCATATTCCCCGTTCATATGGCAAAATTTGGCACTAGTCAGAAGTGTCAGAGGAGCTGTTCAAAGATCAGAATTTTTCAGGTTTATCTCGTCTTACTTAAAAACGTTACATGCATTATGCTTGGAGCCAGATCATATAGTCCCATTAGGACAATCAGAGATTCACCTGAATTAGTCCTACTTTGGAAAGTCAAAGTCTTTTAAATGGCATTGTTAGAAAATCATACAATAATAAAACAATATGAGAATACATCTTTTTGATTCTGTTTGAGGCTCTACTAATATTTATTATTCAATTTAAGAAAGACTTGAGTTGCAAAAACATAAAATAGATAAATTCTTTATAATCTTCTATATTCTAAATGATCTATATATTATTTAAAAACAAGATAGTATTAATTATAGAAAAAAATTAAGAAGGTGTTTCATTTAAAACTGATGTGTTTATCTGGGAATTATAAAAGAAAAATTTAAAAGATTGTGTAAAATTAAGTATTAACAGAAAATATTAAAAAGGCACCCTTAAAATTCTAGGTTTAAATATAGGTAATTGGAGAACCTACAGGTCATAATGTAATAAGCCCTGATTTTTAAAAGTCAACAAAAAATGTTTCCCTCTAAAAGATACCCTTTCCAATTTTAAGATAAAAATGGAGAAAAATAGAAATCATTAACAATGCATGAACCAAAAATTAGTTTAGAATAAAGGCCAATTACAATTATGGAATCTGCATCTGTTCATTACAACTTTGTCAGTTTTCCAGAATATGAGGCTAGGCAGTTTTTACAAATGACGTAAATGGAAATGTGTTCAGAAACGGCTAAACAATGTGTGCAACATGCAAAAAATGTGATGTTACAGCTAAAAAGGAATTCACTCTTCTTCACACTACTATTTATATAGACTTCTCTTGGTTCTATTTCTATGGACATTTTTCTTACTCTGTATAATTTTGCCAATTGAGAGACTGACTCAACATTCTTTGAATATTTGAAATTTCTACAAATATGAAACATCTCCTACCAAGGTGTATAGAATGGCTTACAAAGAATTTAGATGACTTAGAAAAATTGCATTAAATTTCTCTGATAAATGTGTGGCAAATGTTTAGATGAGTAATCTTCTTGAGGCTATTTCTAATCCATGGGCTCAGCTTTTTGGGCAATCAATGGACTTCTTAGGACATGCCATATTTAGCTGAGAAAAGGCTGTCCAGGTCAGTGAGAAAGAAAATTCATTTGGGGCATATCAAGTAGTCCAAAAGTGACAAAATAATATCAAATAATAACAAAGAAATAAGCCTAAAGAGAGTTAAGCAGGTTTTTAAAAAATCAGAGAAGCATTTTCCATAGTCTCTTAGAAACTGAGAAAAATGGGTTTTTATCATTAATAAGTTTCAAAAATGTCGGGTATTCTCCCATCTCTAAGAGATTCATGGTATGTAATTAACATATTAAAGGCTCTGTGAGCTAAGTCCAAGAAAGAAAGCAATTTAATTTTTGTACATGAAATCTCTACCCCTTTCTGAAAATTTCGACCCCCATATTTTTCCACAGAAGACAATTTGGAAAGGCTTTGATAATTTTAGATATTTAAGCAGTAAAATGTGAAAAGCAAAAATGGCCCACATATGAAAAATGACTAAGTTAAAAAATCATTTAAAAGAATTGAAAATAAAAGAAATAGGAAGGTGGGCCCTTTCTTGGGTATTATTCATTTATTCAACAAATATTTACTGAGCGTTAAGTGTGACAAACATAATGCTAGACACTAGGTACACAGTTTTGATTTTCTAAGACACTCCCTCTGTCCCCACTCTGAGATCTCCCTCCCAAAAGAAATAGAAGTCTTTTTGAGAGATACTTCTGTTATATGAGTAAACTATCAATTTCAACCCAAATATAGTGTTAACCTAGTTTCACAAGCACTGGCATTAGTAAAGGCACTTAACAAGCAAGAAAATACTAATAACTAAATGCTGATTATATACGTTTTTTTCTCAAAACTGAAAACTGAAGATACTGAATATCTGCCCAAATTAAACACTAATAAAGTGATGCTGGTGATGACATAATGTTCTCAGTGATGGGCATGAGACATAGGATAATCTAGATATGAGCTATTGGCAATCATATGATCAGTAATCTTTGCTTTCTAGGACCATTCAAATATTTTAAGATACTCAGCTGATAGAGAATGCCATATTCCATGTGGTTTTTAATTACATGTTACCAAAAATGTAAAACGATCCCATTTTTACCAGGAGACATATTTAGTCGATATAAACCTGCTTGAAAAGCTCTCAGTGGTCAAATCTAGGATAACATAGCATCAAAAGAACCAATGACCGTAATGGATTTTTTTTTTTTTTTTTTTGAAAGAGAGGGTATCACTCTGCTGCACAGGATGGAGTGTAGTGGCACAATCATGACTCACTGCAGCCTTGGCATCCCCAGGTTCAAGCGATCCTTCTGCCTCAGCCTCCTGAGTTGCTGGGACTAAAGGTGCACATGAGTCCCTACCAGCAGTAGTAAATAAAGGAGAAGGGATAATTCCTCCCAAAAATGGAATCCCAACTAATCAATGTGGTATATATGTTAGAAGTGGTGTGTGCGTGTCGGGGGGTGGAGGGTGGAAATCACCATTTATCATGTATAGAATTACTTTTTTTTTTTTGAGTCAGAGTCTTGCTCTGTCACCCAGGCTGGAATGCAATGGCGCAATCTCGGCTCACTGCAACCTCCACCTCCCAGATTGAAGTGATTCTCCTGCCTCAGCCTCCCAAGTAGCTGGGACTACAGGTGCGTGCCACCACATCCAACTAATTTTTGTTTTTTTAATGGAGACAGGATTTCACTATGTTGGCCAGGCTGGTCTCGAGCTCCTGATCTTGCTGGTTAATGACCATTTGTCATAAAAAGAAAGACTGAGGAATTATACCTTTTTGGTCTTGTTGGTCACATGGATGAAGATGACCATCTGTTAATCGCTGTTAATCACATAAGAAAGACATGACAACTAAACACAATGAGGGATTCTGGACCAAAGCAAGAACAGTGAGGTGTTTGGCAAAATTTAGAACTTTTTTCTTTTGCTTTGAGGGACATTAGTTGGGAAATTGGCAAAATTTAAATAAGGTCTGTAAATCAGTTAATAATATGAATCGGGCTTGGGCTCATGCCTGTAAATCCCAGCATTTTAAGAGGACAAGGTGGGTAGATCACTTGAACTCATGAGTTTGAGACCCACCTAGACAACATAGTAAAAACCCGTCTCTCCCAAAAAATTACAAAAAATTAACTGAGCATGGTGGTTTATGCCTATAGTTTCAGCTACATGGGAGGCTGAGGTAGGAGGATCACCTGAGCCCAAAAAGTCAAGGCTGCAGTGAGCCATGACTGTGCATATTTGGGGCTGAGGCAGAAGGATTACTTGAGGACAAGAGTTTCCTTGAGAAGGGAGGCTGAGGCAGGAGGATCACTTGAGGACAGGAGTTCGAGACCAGCCTGGGGAAAACAGTGAGACGCTGTCACCAAAAAAAATTTTTTTTTTATTAGCCAGGTGTGGTGATGTATACCTGTAGTACTAGCTACTAGAAAGGCTGACACAGGAGGACTGTTTGAGCCTGGGAGTTTGAGGTTAACATGAGCTACGATCGCACCACTGCACTCCAGCATGGGTGACAGAGTGCAACTCTGTCTCCAAAATAATAATAACAATAACAATATTTCATCAATGTTAATTTGCTGTTTTCTACACACAGTACAATTATTACGTTATGATTGTGTAAGGTGTTAACATTTGGGGTGAAGGGTGTACTATTTTTACAATTTTTGTAAATGTAAATTAATTCAAAATAAAATTTAAAAAGAAAGAAAACCACCATTTCACAAACCACCACAATTGTTTCAAGTAATAATCATCATCAGTAGATGATAAAACTAGTGGATGAAAGTATGAGCAACAATATATTTACATAAAGTATCCCACATATTTATTAATCTCAAGGTAGAAAATAGAGAAGACTGTCAGTGCACAGATCACACCCCTCAGCCCCGGAAGATGGGGAACTGCCTCAAATCCCCAACCTCGGATGACATCTCCCTGCTTCAGGAGTCTCAGTCCAACTGGGCTAGCTTTGGCGAGGGGACTAAGCTGTATCAGGAGCCGCTGCCATATCACGAACAGGTTCCAGTTCCAGTCTACCATCCAACACCTAGCAACACCTATCCTAACAAATTAGGATACCTCAAAGAATAGGCCTTATACAACAACTGCCTAAAGGAGTTCATGATCCTGGAAGAGATGGATCAGAAAATCAGAACAACAGATCCAGGAGTGTGTGATCTGTATAATGGACTTTGTTTACGGGGACCCAATTCAATTTCTTCTTCTTTTTTTGAGACGGAGTTTCCCTCTTGTCACCCTGGCTGGAGTACAGTGGCGTGAACTCAGCTCACTGCAATCTCCACCTCCCGGGTTCAAGTGATTCTCCTGCCTCAGCCTCTGGAGTAGCTGGGACTACAGAGATGCGCCACCAGGCCAGCTAATTTTTGTATTTTCAGTAGAGACAGGGTTTCACTACGTTGGCCAGGATGGTCTCGATCTCTTGAACTCGTGATCCACCCATCTTGGCCTCCCAAAGGGCTGGGATTACAGGCATGAGCCACCATGCCCAGCCCCAACTGAATTTCTACTGAGCACGTACATCTACCACCTGGACTGCATTATGACTGGTTGATCAGATCCTTCATGTGCCCATCCTCCATGGAGCCAGTTGATGCAGCACTGCTTTCATCCTAGGAGACTATTGAGCCAGGGTCTCTCATTTGACTTCAAGTGAACCATCATTTTGGGGGATTTTGATCTTTTGTCACTGAGTCCAAAGATCATGCACAAAAGTTTCCTAAAAATTCCTGGATGGCTGCAGATGTTGGGGGGAAAGTACATGATATTTCAAAACTTAGAGGGAAAAGTAGGATGATATTTTTATGTAAGGCCTTGACCCAGTGTTTAAAAATGTAACTGTATTTAGACCTTGTTATTATTCCAGTACATAGGAATTGTGTAAAGTGTTATAGCAGCTGTATTTGTTTAAATTGTGTGTACTGAAGATAAGAAGAAGATAGTAGTTATTTTTCCTAAATGAAATAACTTTCGGTAGTGATTTGGGCACGCCCAAGATGGCTGAATAGGAAGAGCTCCAGCCTCCAGCTCCCAGCATGAGCAACACAGAAGATGGGTGATTTCTGCATTTTCAACTGAGGTACCGGGTTCATCTCACTGGGGCGTGTTGGACAGTCGGTGCTGGTCCGCAGGTGCAGCCCGATCAGCGAGAGCTGAAGCAGAGCGAGGCATCGCCTCACCTGGGAAACACAAGGGGGAAGGGAATTCCTTTTCCTAGTCAAAGGAAACTGAGACACACAACACCTGGAAACTTGGGTAACTCCCTGCCTAATATCGCACTTTACCAAGGGTCTTACAAAACGGCACACCAGGAGGTTATATCCCACACCTGGCCTGGAGGGTCCCACGCCCACAGAGCCTCCCTCATTGCTAGCATAGCAGTCTGAGATCTAACTACCAGGCGGCAGCGAGGCTGGGGGAGGGGTGCCCACCATTGCTGAGGCTTAAGTAGGTAAACAAAGCCGCAGGGAAGCTCGAATTGGGTGGAGGCCACCACAGCTCAAGGAGACCTTCCTGCCTCTGTAGACTCCACCTCTGGGGACAGGGCATAGCTAAACAAAAAGCAGCAGAAACCTCAGCAGAGGTAAATGTCCCTGTCTGACAGCTTTGAAGAGAGCAGTGGTTCTCCCAGCACAGACGCTGAGATCTGAGAATGGACAGATTGCCTGCTCAAGTGGGTCCCTGACCCCTGAGTAGCCTAAGGGACATCCCCCACTAGGTGCACACTGACATCTCACACCTCACATGGCTGGGTACACCTCTGAGACGAAGCTTCCAGAACAAGAATCAGAAAGCAACACTCTCTGTTCAGCAATATTCTATCTTCTACAGCCTCCGCTGCTGATACCCAGGCAAACAGGGTCTGGAGTAGACCTCAAGCAAACTCCAACAGACCTGCAGCTGAGGGTCCTGACTGTTAGAAGGAAAACTAACAAACAGAAAGGACCAAAACTCCATCAGTACATCACCATCATCAAAGACCAAAGGCAGATAAAACCACAAAGATGGGGGAAAAGCAGTGCAGAAAAGCTGGAAATTCAAAAAATCAGAGCGCATCTCCCCCTCCAAAGGAACGCAGCTCATCACCAGCAACGGAACAAAGCTGGATGGAGAATGACTTTGACGAGTTGAGACAAGAAGGCTTCAGTCAATCTAACTTCTCAGAGGTAAAGGAGGAACTACGTAACCAGCGCAAAGAAACTAAAAACCTTGAAAAAAGATTTGATGAATGGCTAACTAGAATAACCAATGTAGAGAAATCCTTAAAAGAACTGATAGAGATGAAAACCATAACACGAGAACTACGTGACAAATGCACAAGCTTCAGTAACTGACTCGATCAACTGGAAGAAAGAGTATCACAGATTGAAGATCAAATGAATGACATGAAGTGAGAAGAGAAGTGTAGAGAAAAAAGAGTAAAAAGAAATGAACAAAGCCTCCAGGAAATATGGGATTATGTGACAAGACAAAATCTACATCTAATTGGTGTGCCTGAAAGTGACGGGGAAAATGGAACCAAGTTGGAAAACATTCTGCAGGATATCATCCAGGAGAACTTCCCCAACCTAGTAAGGCAGGCCAACATTCAAATTCAGGAAACACAGAGAACACCACAAAGATACTCCTTGAGAAGAGCAACTCCAAGACACATAATTGTCAGATTCACCAAAGTTGAAATGAAGGAAAAAATGTTAAGGGCAGGCAGGAAGAAAGGTCAGGTTACACACAAAGGGAAGCCCATCAGACTAATGGTAGATCTCTCGCCAGAAACTCTACAAGCCAGAAGACAGTGGGGGCCAATATTCAACATTCTTAAAGAAAAGAATTTTCAACCCAGAATTTCATATCCAGCCAAACTAAGTTTCATAAGTGAAGGAGAACCAAAATCCTTTACAGACAAGCAAATGCTTAGAGATTTTGTCACCACCAGGCCTGCCCTACAAGAGATCCTGAAGGAAGCACTAAACATGGAAAGGAACAACCGGTACCAGCCATTGCAAAAACATGCCAAAATGTAAAGACCATCGATGCTAGGAAGAAACTGCATCAACTAACGAGCAAAATAACCAGTTAATATCATAATGACAGGATCAAGTTCACACACAACAATATTAACCTTAAATGTAAATGGACTAAATGGTCCAATTAAAAGATACAGACTGGCAAATTGGATAAACAGTCAAGACCCATCAGTTTGCTGTATTCGGGAGACCCATCTCACATGTAGAGACACACACAGGCTCAAAATAAAGGGATGGAGGAAGATCTACCAAGAAAATGGAAAAGAAAAAAGGCAGAGGTTGCAATCCTAGTCTCTGATAAAATAGACTTTAAACCATCAAAGATCAAAAACGACAAAGAAGGCCATTACATAATGGTAAAGGGATCAATTCAACAGGAAGAGCTAACTATCCTAAATATATATGCATCCAATACAGGAGCACCCAGATTCATAAACCAGCCTTAGAGACTTACAAAGAGACTTAGACTCCTATACAGTAATAATGGGAGACTTTAACACCCCACTGTCAACATTAGACAGATCAACGAGACAGAAAGTTAACAAGGATATCCAGGAATTGAAGTCCACTCTGCACCAAGTGGACCTAATAGACATCTACAGAACTCTCCACCCCAAAACAACAGAATATACCTTCTTCTCAGCACCACATCGCACTTATTCCAAAATTGACCACATAGTTGGAAGTAAAGCACTCCTCAGCAAATGTAAAAGAACAGAAATTATAACAAACTGTCTCTCAGACCACAGTGCAATCAAACTAGAACTCAGGACTAAGAAACTCAATCAAAACTGCTCAACTACATGGAAACTGAACAACCTGCTCCTGAATGACTACTGGGTACATAACGAAATGAAGGCAGAAATAAAGATGTTCTTTGAAACCAATAAGAACAAAGATACAACATACCACAATCTCTGGGACACATTTAAAGCAGTGTGGAGAGGGAAATTTATAGCACTAAATGCCCACAAGAGAAAGCAGGAAAGATCTAAAATTGACACCCTAACATCACAATTTAAAGAACTAGAGAAGCAAGAGCAAACACATTCAAAAGCTAGCAGAAGGCAAGAAATAACTAAGATCAGAGCAGAACTGAAGGAGATAGAGTCAGAAAAAACCCTCCAAAAATCTATGAATCCAGGAGCTGGTTTTTTGAAAAGATCAACAAAATTGATAGACCACTAGCAAGACTAATAAACAAGAAAAGAGAGAAGAATCAAATGGATGCAATAAAAAATGATAAAGGGGATATCACCACCAACCCCACAGAAATACAAACTGCCATCAGAGAATACTATAAACACCTCTGTGCAAACAAACTAGAAAACCTAGAAGAAACAGATAAATTCCTGGACACATACACTCTCCTAAGACTAAACCAGAAAGAAGTTGAATCCCTGAATAGACTAATAGCAGGCTCTGAAATTGAGGCAATAATTAATAGCCTACCTACCAAAAAAAGTCCAGGACCAGATGGATTCACAGCCGAATTCTACCAGAGGTACAAGGAGGAGTTGGTACCATTCCTTCTGAAACTATGCCAATCAATAGCAAAAGAGGGAATCCTCCCTTACTCATTTTATGAGGCCAGCATCATCCTGATACCAAAGCCTGGCAGAGATACAACAAAAAAAGAGAATTTTAGACCAATATCCCTGATGAACATCGATGCAAAAATCCTCAATAAAATACTGACAAACTGAACCCAGCAGCACATCAAAAAGCTTATCCACCATGATCAAGTGGGCTTCATCCCTGGGATGCAAGGCTGGTTCAACATACGCAAATCAATAAATGTAATCCAGCATATAAACTGAAGCAAAGACAAAAACCACATGATGATCTCAACAGATGCAGAAAAGGCCTTTGACAAAATTCAACAGCCCTTCACGCTAAAAACTTTCAATAAATTCGGTATCGATGGAACGTATCTCAAAATAGTAAGAGCTATTAAGTTCTAGGGTACATGTGGATAACGTGCAGGTTTGTTACATATGTATACTTGTGCCATGTTGGCGTGCTGCACCCATCAACTCGCCAGCACCCATCAACTCGTCATTTACATCAGGTATAACTCCCAATGCAATCCCTCCCTCCTCCCGCCTCCCCATGATAGGCCCTGGTGTATGATGTTCCCCTTCCCAAGTCGAAGTGATCTCATTGTTCAGTTCCCACCTATGAGAGACCTTAAGGTATAATAATAATAATAAAAAAATTCACATTAAACCTAAAAGTAAATAAAAATCATAGAACAGAAAATAACAATAATAATAATAATAAGAGCTATTTATGACAAACCCACAGCCAATATCATACTGAATGGGCAAAAACTGGAAGCATTCCCTTTGAAATCTGGCCCAAGACAGGGATGCCCTCTCTCACCACTCCTATTCAACACAGTGTTGGAAGTTCTGGCTAGGGCAATCAGGCAAGAGAAAGAAATAAAAGGTATGCAGTTAGGAAAAGTGAAGTCAAATTGTCTCTGTTTCCAGATGACATGATTGTATATTTAGAAAACCCCTTGTCTCAGCCCAAAATCTCCTTAAGCTGATAAACAACTTCAGCAAAGTCTCAGGATACAAAATCAATGAGCAAAAATCACAAATATTCTTATACACCAGTAACAGACAGAGAACCAAATCATGAATGAACTCCCATACGCAATAGCTTCAAAGAGAATCAAATACCTAGGAATCCAACCTACAAGGGATGTGAAGGACCTCTTCAAGTAGAACTACCAACCACTGCTCAGTGAAATAAAAGAGGACACAAATGGAAGAACACACCACGCTCATGGACAGGAAGAATCAATATTGTGAAAATGGCCATAATGCCCAAGGTAATTTACAGATTCAATGCCATCTCCATTAAGCTACCAATGACTTTCTTCACAGAATTGGAAAAAACTGCTTTAAAGTTCATATGGAACCAAAAAAGAGCCCGCATCTCCAAGACAATCCTAAGCCAAAAGAACAAAGCTGGAGGAATCACACTTCTTGACTTCAGACTATACTACAAGGCTACAGTAACCAAAACAGCATGGTACTGGTACCAAAACAGATATAGACCAATGAAACAGAACAAAGCCCTCAGAAATAATACCACACATCTACAGCCATCTGATCTTTGACAAACCTGACAAAACAAAGAAATGGAAAGGATTCCCTGGTTAATAAATGGTGCTGGGAAGGAAAATTGGCCCACAACCATAAAGTAAAGCAAGAGCCTGGATCCTTTCCTTACTCCCTTATACAAAGAGAATTAATTCAGGATGGATTGAGACTTAAATGTTAGACCTGAAACCATAAAACCCTAGAAGAAACGCTAGGTAATACCTAGAAGAAAGAAGCATTAGGTAATAATAGGCATAGGCAAAGGACTTCATGTCTAAAACACAAAACAAAGCGAAAACAAAAAAATCGACAAATGGGATCTAATTAAACTAAAGAGCTTCTGCACAGCAAAGAAACTAACATCCAGAGTGAACAGGCAACCTACAGAATGGGAGAACATTTTTGCAATCTACTCTCATCTGACAAAGGGCTAATATCAGAACCTACAAAGAACTCAAACAAATTTACAAGAAAAAAAAAAAAAAGTGGACAAAATATGAACAGACGCTACTCAAAAGAAGACATTTACACAGCCAACAGACACATGAAAAATGCTCATCATCATTTGCCATCGTGATAAAACCACAATGAGATACCATCTCGCAGTTAGAATGGCAATCATTAAAAGTCCAGGAAACACCAGGTGCTGGAGAGGATGTGGAGAAAGTAGACACTGTTGGTGGGACTGTAAAACTAGTTGAACCATTGTAAGAGAAAACAGTGTGGCAATTCCTCAAGGATCTAGAACTAAAATACCATTTGACCCAGCATCCCATTACTGGTATATATACCCAAAAGGATTATAAAGTCATGCCTCTATAAGAACTTACAAACCTGCGTATGTTGCTCATTGGCATATTCTAATAGACTTGGAATTAACCCAAATGTCCATCAGTGACAGACTGGATTAAGAAAATGTGGCACATACACACCATGGAATACTATGCAGCCATAAAAAAGGATGAGTTTGTGTCGCTGTAGGGACATGGATGCAGCTGGAAACGCCATCATTCTCAGAAAACTATAGGAGGCGAAACCAAATACATGTTCTCACTCATAGGTGGGAATTGAACAATGAGATCACTTGGACACAGGAAGGGGAACATCACACACCGGGTCCCATTGTGGGGAGGGGTAGGGGTGAGGGATAGCATTAGGAGATATACCTAATGTAAATAATGAGTTAATGGGTGCAGCACACCAACATGGCACATGTATACATATGTATCAAACCTGCACGTTGTGCACATGTACCCTAGAACTTAAAGTATATTAAAAAAAAAAAAAAAAAAAAAGAACTTTCTTCTCTTCCTCCTCCCCACCCAAATTCTTTTCTGATGTTACTGGCATTTGGGTAAGGTTTTATTAAAAGCTACATTTTATAACACTGGCACATACAAAAACAGTTTTAAGCTTATTTGCACAGTTCTTTTTTTCCATTAGAAATGGAATTCATTGCCTTAGGTCTTTTTAAATAGTGTATTATTATCGTTAGGATTAGTTCTATGTTTGAAAAACAGTTTATTTATAACCTATTATAAGTGATATATTCTGCTTGCAGTCAGGAAATGCAGAATTCAAAGTGATCTCCTACCTTGTAAGCAAACTGACATGCACTATCCCCTTTCTAGTAAAAA
Source organism: Papio anubis (assembly GCF_008728515.1). Taxonomy (NCBI): domain Eukaryota; kingdom Metazoa; phylum Chordata; class Mammalia; order Primates; family Cercopithecidae; genus Papio; species Papio anubis. The sequence continues at coordinate 73,634,239 of NC_044985.1, read as the reverse complement.
AAAAAAAAAAAAAAGTGTCAATAAACCAACTCTATTAAAGTGGGGTTTAATGTTACACTTTCCTATGTGTTTTTTCTAATTATTTTGGTTGTTAATATGGTGATAATTGAAAGTCAAGGTAAATTTTAAACATTAAGAATTCTGATTTATTGAGATTGAATTATGCCACCATGTTTATGGAAAATGAAGGTGGCACCATGGTGAGACCTCATGAGAAACAGTTACTCAGCTGTAACAATTTTGATTTATTCTGTTTCCTGTGACCTCTTTGCCTCTTGTCTTGAACCATAGTAAAAGGATACTGCATCCCTCATTACTGTAGTGCTGGGGTTATAGACGTTACATAAATCACATCTCAGTCCCTGTTTCTTGGAAAGGCATCTATTACATCCTGCTAGCTGACTGACAAAATGAAGCAGGTAGAATAAAGATAAGTGTGTTTCACATTTTGTACACAAATGCAGAATTTGTATAACCACATGACTTCATAGTTGTGATCTCAAAAAAGGAGGAATTTCTCCATTTTTTCTTCCAGTTAATATAAGAATACTTTAAATCTCTAGGCTTCTGAAGTGTTAGAGGTAAAGATGTAGTAGCAATGTTTCATCCATTTAACATGTGTTTATTTTTCATATGTACTAAAAGGTGACCTGCTTGTTCACCTCAATGACATAACAGTTAAAAAAAAAAAAATCATTCATTAGAAAAAGGAAAAGTGGTCTCAACCTAACAAAGAAATCAGAAATGTTTATTATTTTATGTTGAGCTGAATATTAGACTCTAACATTTTTCTACACGCAAAACAGAGTGTCATGAAGGTTCTTCACAGTTGCAATATAGACGAATTTAGTATCTCTTAAGTACTTTGTAAAGATTTGACATTCAACTGTAGTATCCATATGTTGGTTAAATATCCTTATGAGCCCCATGATGGAAAGACTTAAAGATGAATTTGAGAAAAATTGAAAGAAATTAGAGTATGAGGTTCTGTTAAACTGTTACATGTATCTTGCTTAAATTTCTGTTTATTAATTTGTATCCACCCAATTACATAAAGCAAATTTGAAGGAAACAACTGAGGCTGTGCAATATTATCCGTGATAATTCTTTTTTTATTCTTGTGTTTTCTACTTAAACGTGATGCCTATGTCATCAAGTATTATAGTCAGATGTTTTTTCTCGATTGTTAAAATTGGTAACGAACTTTTTAAAATTAAAAAAAAGCTTCTCCAACTTTACAATGGAAATTGATCAATGAACCTGATGTATCATTAACATCACCAGTAACAAGAAAAATTGATATAATGGGCCCTCAAATATGATGCACTGAAAAAGACACAAATACATTTCTGTAGTATTATTCCTGAATATCCAATATCTGATACTAATCTGAAGGAAACACCAAACTCCAAATGAGGCACATTTTATAAAATAACAGACCTATTACTCTTGAAAAATGTTAAGGACCTGAAAGATAAATTAATTCTGAAAACAATTTCACATTAAACAATACTAAAAAGACATGAAATCCAAATGTCACTTGATTGTACAATCATTCCTGAAACAGGAAAAAAAAAATCATCTTCTGTTTACTACAAAAGACATGAATGGGACAACTAGCAACATTTGAATGTCTAGAGCATTACTAATACAACTTTCTGCAGTGACGGAAGTGTTCTATATCTATGCTCTCTGATACAATAACCACTGGACTGCTGAGTGCCAGAAATGAGAAACTGAATTTCTAATATATTTAATTTATTTAAATAGCCACATATGGCTAGTAGCTACCAGACTGAACAGCACAGGCTTATATACCAGACAATAGTACTAGATCTATGTTAATTTCCTGATTTGATGACTGCATTGAGATTACACGAGAGAATATCCTTATTTTTAGGGAAAAAACTCTGAAGTGTTTAGAGGTTAAGGAGCATCATGTGTACAACTTAAAATCTTCAAAATGTTTCAGAGAAAAGAAAGAATGGTAAAGCAAAGTGGTAAAACGTTAATATTTTGAGAATCTGGGTGAAGTGTATACAGAATTCTTCATACTATTTTTGTAAGTCTACCACCAAAAAAAAAAAAAAAGCATAAAAATCATTGGGAATCTTTCTATTTCTGCAGAGATGGAACATATAGTATCATTCCCACAGAGTAAAATGGAAAGCTCCATAAACAGTGTGATTTAGTGGTTATCCTTGGAAAATAATCAAGAAAAAATGCCTATATGTCCTGCTTATATGTAATTAACCGAATATCAATGATAATGCAAAGGTTGAACAGAAAACTTAGAAACTAAAGAAAAAGCATCTAGATTAATTTCAAATCAGATTTATCTTTTTCACAGTCTACTCAATCCAGTAAAATCAGGTTTCCATCATCACTTCATGAGACTATCCTCAGAAAGATCTATACATGTACTTTTCACTAAATCCAATGAATACATTTCAGTCCTTAATCTCTTGATAACATACATTTGATAATACAAACACCTTCCTTCATGAAATGGTCTTTTCTCCTGGCTTTAATAATGTATACTTTCTTGATTTTTGTCTCTCTATTCTGCTTCTAGTATCCTTGCATGCTCTCTTCCTTTAGCCATCTCTTTATTGACATTTCTCAAAATTCTGTCCTAGACCATAATCTCTTCTCATGTTATACCCTAACCTTGGGTTAGGGGGTCTCATCTCACATTCCTGGCTTCAAAAAACATGTATTGCACATATGAAAGTGAACCCAAAGATCATCCTATCCTAAACTGTTCCTGAGATTCATACCCACGAATGAAGCTATGGACATGTCCAATTGGATGTCTTTCAGGAACATCTAACTCAACATGTCAAAAACTAAACTTATTATCTCTAGTCCCTATGGCTACTGCCTCCCCCAAAACTGCTCTTCCTCTTTTCATAAATGGCACTATCATTTGCACAAGACAAAAACCTGGGAATTATCTTTTCTTTCTCATTCATCACTACCTCCATTTAAGTAACTATTAAATCTAGTATATTCTATCACTTAAATTGAGTAGATTATTATTTGCATGAGTTATATTCTATAAAGTTGCTATGAACACTGAATTAGTGAACACTAAACCACCATTCCTAGAGGAAATACAGGATTGTATTCCTGTGAGTCTCTGGTCACAGATTTTCAGCAGTCAACACACAACATTGTTAGATGTTCCTAAAAGACATCCAGTTGGACATGTTCATAGGTCTATTTGTGGGTATAAATGAATCTCAGGAACAGTTTAGGATAGGATAATCTTTGGGTTCACTTTCATATGTGCAATACGTGGTTTTTGAAGCCATAACTGTGAGGTGAAACCCCCTCCCTCAAGGTTAATGAGTATAATGAGAAGAGATTATTGTCTAGGACAGAAAGTGTGTTTCTGTTTAAACACACCTTTCATTAACTAACATTGAACTCATGGTTAACAGCAGTATAACTCATACCATAATGAAGCTTATTTGTATTTATTTATTTTTTTATTTTAGAGATGGAGTCTCACTCTGTCCCCTAGGCAGGAGTGCAGTGTTGCGATCTTGGCTCACTGCAACCTCCGCCTCCCGCATTCTAGCAATTTCTCCTGTGTCAGCCTCCCGAGTAGCTTGGACTACAGGTGTACACTGCCATATCCGGCTAATTTTTTGTATTTTTAAGAGAGACAGGGTTTCACCATGTTGCCCAGGCTGGTCTTGAACTCCTGAGCTCAGGCAATCCATCCACCTCTGCCTCCCAAAGTGCTAAGACTACAGGCATGAGCCACCGTGCTCCAGCAGAAGCTCACCTTAACAAACATACTTGCCCCATACAGTACATCATGACCTTCTTGCACTGAGGAACACTATATAGACAGTACTTTAAAAATATGGTTTGGGCCAGGTTAAACAGTGAAATTACCAATAAAAAGCGCAGATATGAGCAAACAAAGCAATAAGTAATAGGTGAAAAAGATATTTGTTTACAGGATAAGAACTAAAAGAAGGCAGGATGTTGACTTGTTCAACCTCAGCTGGGAACATGTACATTGGACAACACAAATTTTTTTGCTGCTCTGTGCATGTCCACAAATGACTGTGAAAGCATAGCGAGTGGTGATTTGGGGGTTACAAACAAATTTTAGTGAGTAGGCAAAATTGCAAATACAGAATTCACCAGCAGGGATCAACTGTATCTGCTGAATCTACCTACTTCTCTCTATACCCATGTCTAGTTTAGACAACCCATACTGGTTATGGATTAAGCTGACAGTTTTCAAACTGGTCTTGTTTCTGGCTCTCCTTTGATGTAGTCTGCAAGCAGTAGCCAGAATTGTTTTTCTTCTAAAATCTTATATAATTCCTGTTTAAAATGTTTCAATGACCAGCCACAGCAAAAGCCAACACTTTAACAAAAGTTACAATGATATGATCCTTGTCTTTTCGGTCTCCTTTCTTGCTGTTACCCTTTTATCTACTGAGCTTCAGTCAAACAGAACTTCTTTGAGGTTTCTCTTATTATTGGGCTTTCGTATATGCTATTTCTTCTGCCAAGTTCATTGTTCCCTCTTTACCTGGCTAGCTCATACTAACCCTTCACATTTCTACTTTATTGTTACCTCTTCCAGAACCTTTCTGCTATGTGCTCATCCAGCATCCTATACTTTCCCTATCTTTCTTTATACTTACCAATTCAGTTTAAATTATCTCTCTATTGTAATGAATTGCTAGTTCCATGAGGACAAAGACAACTATCACCCTTTCCCGAGCCTAACCCAGTCAGTACTTTGCATACCCAGGTGTTCATAATATCTGTTTAATGTCAGGTGAACAAATCAATAGTTCCTCATTATGTGTGAGAAGGTGATATATCTATCTGCACACCTTCCTGACTGCCAGCTGACCATACTACACAAATTCTGATGATCTTACTCTTTTACTCAAAGTAATTCTAGGTCCACTCTGTTCTCTGTTCTATATTATGAAGTATTCCGTCTCTATTGAAACATTCCCATTAGCACATACACATGCTATTCATTGCCCATATTAAAAATAGATTAATGGAACCCATCCATAATTCTCTACCTTTCTTCATTATCATCCATTTTTCTGTCCCTTTAAAAAAAATATTCTAAGGGATACCTATAGTTTATGCCTTTAATCCCTCACCTCCTAATCTCTACAAATCACCACATTGGGGATCTTCATCACTTCAATGAAATTATTTTTGACAGATTCACCAATAACTTCACGTTGTCAAATCCAATGGTCACAGGTGTGTCTTCATCTTATCTGACCTCTCAGCAGCACAGTACACAACTGACCATTTTATTCTTTCTGAAATAATTTCTTCTTTCAACTTCTATGACACAACATTTTCCTGACTTTTCTTTTCTTGTTAACTATTTCTTATCAGCTTTCTTTGCTTGTCTTCCTCTAACCACCTCTAAAAATAAAGTTCTAAGGCAAACAGTACGAGCAGAAAGTATAGTGTGGTTGCAAAACACATTTCGCATAAAATAGTAAATATAAAGCTTTTAGGAAAACACGGCAAATTGACCATGTGCTTTTTTCTTCTCCTTGCAGAAATTCCACTGAAATGATAGTTAAGGAATCGTAAAGGTATAATTTCACAAAGACAAAGAAAAGAGAAAAAAAGGTCTATCAGTGGGTGAGAAAGTTCACATTTCCTGATGATATAAAGTAGATGGAGGTGTAGCAATCGACTCAGCACAACAGAAAAGGCCGGAATAAGTTGCCCTGATGGGGAGATCCTGATGAGAAGAAATACACCCTGAAAATCCTAGAAAGCATTAACCCTTGAAGGCATCACGTACCAGAAGGAGGGGGTGAGTGCGCAGGCTGAGAACTGGGTTCCAAGATCTTTCCTCTTTCCACCACTTTGCCAGGCCATTATTCTGCCATTCCTTCTTTCTCCTGTAGTATGCCAGAAATTTTTGGGCTGGAGAATTTGAACAAAAAAGGTTTCAGACAGTGTGACACAAGACATAGAAGAAAGTGGGACTGAACTGTTGGCTTGAAAACAGGAATTAAGCAGAAATGTATAAACTGAATAGTGGTATCCTCAGGCCTTGGGGCAGGATTGCTTCTTATCCATTAAGATCTTATTCATCTCTCTTTCTTTAGGAATAGAACACCTACATTTTAGCTAGGCATATCCATCCAGATAAAAACTGCACTTCTCAGCCCTGCTTGCTGCTGGATATGAGCAGAATGGTATACAACTTCTATTTGTGCCTTAAAGGAAAACAACGTAATGCTCTCTACTTTCCTTTCTTCTTCTGCCTACTGGTGAGAACGTAAATGTGATGGAGGATCTAGGACAGCCAACCTAGACCGTGAGATGGAAGTTACATATTGAGGATGATAGTGCAAGAAAAGAGTAGAAGCCCAGGAATCTGACATCTTCAAACCGCCATATCGGTCCTATATCGATGACTCAGTGAAAGAAAAATACATTTATATTTTTTATGTTGTAGTAAACAAATCTAATATAAAATACAATACTGGAAGTGGGGTGTTACCAGAACCAAACTGAGAATATATGGTTGACCAGCAATGGTGAGGGCACAGAAATGGCAGATTGGAAAGTAAATTATCCTGATTAAGCCACATACACAAGCAGGCTCACACTAGGCTAGAGATGACTCTACAGAGACAACATAAAGTGAAGATAGACTATTGCAGGTGTACTAGAAAGTGTTGTTGCAGCCATAAAACTCAGGAATGAGATAATGGTCGTGTGTAGGGACATGGCTGAAGCTGGATGCCATCTTTGTCATCAAAGTCCTGAAAGGGAGGGAGGGAGAAAACCAAACACCCCCTATTCTTACTCATAAGTGGTAGCTGAACATTGAGAACATATGGACACAGAGAAGAGAACATCACACACCAGGGCCTGTTGGGGGGTGGGGGTGAGGGGAGGGAACTTAGGGAATGAGTCAATAGGTGCAGTAAACCACCATGGGACTCCTATACCTATGTAACAAACCTGCACGTTCTGCACATGTATCCTGTTTTTTTTTTTTTAAAGAAAAAAAAGGATGTAAAAATTAACATAAAATTAACCATTAACTATTTAAAAGTATACAATTCATTAATATTTGGTACATTCACTATACTGTTGTGCCACTATCACTTTTACTTCCAAAACATTTTTAATGCTCAAAAGAAAACCCTACACCCATTAAGCTGATATTCTACATCTGTCTCTTCCCCCAGCCACTGGCAACTACTGGTCTTTCTGTCTTTACGGGCTTGCCTATTTTGGAAGTTTCATATACAGTAGTCCCCCCTGTCCACAGAGGATATGTCCCAGGACCCTCAGTGGATGCCTAAAACTGCAGATGGTACCAAACCCTACATATAGTCTTTTCAATCTGATAACTAAGAGGGCTAATAAGTGACTAATGGGTAAGTAGCATATAAAGTATGGATACGCTAGGAAAAGGGATGATTCACATCCCAGGAGGGACAAAGTGGGGTGGCTTGAGATTTCATCACACTATTCAGAATGTGCCAAAATTTAAAACTTATGAATTATTTCTAGAATTTTCTATTTAATATTTTTGGACCATGGTTAACTAGAGGTAACTAACACCACACAAAGTAAAACTGTAGATAAGGGGGGACTATGGTAAATGGAATCATACCATTTGTGATATTTATATCTGGGTTCTTTCACTTAACATAATATTTTTCAGGTTTATCCACACTATACTATGTGCCAGTACTTCATTCTTTTGTATGGCTGAATAATATTCCATTTTATAGATATACCACATTTGTGGACAACACATCTATTGATAGAAATTTAGGTTTCCACTTTTTGGCTATTGTGAATAGTGCTGCTATGAACATTTGTGTACAAGTATACATTTGAATACCATTTTCAATTATTTGGGGTATATACTAGAGAGTTGGGTTATATGGGAATTATGTTTAACTCTTTAACTCAAAACTGTATTTCCTATAACAGCTGTACCATTTCACATCCCCACGAGTAATGTATGAGTGTTACAATTTCTCCACATTCTCACCAACACTAATCTTCTCATTTATAAAAATTATACTCATACGAGTGTGAAGTGATACTCAATATAATTGAGTCAATATAATTGAGTCTATATCAATATACTCAATATAATTGAGTCTAAGGTGTTTTTACTGGATGTTGAGAATCATACCTTTCAGGAATGACAGGTATCAAGCCATTCTCAGATGAAGGAAAAGAGAATGTGGTACTAGGAGGCCCACTGTATGAGAATAGCTAAAGTTCTCTAACCAGAAAGAACAATTAAAGAAGAAACCTTGGAATATCAGGAAGAAAGAAATATGATAAGTAAAAAATATAAATACTATATATTCTGTCTCTCCTCTTGAGTTTTGTAAGTTATGTTTAATGGATGAAACAATTATAATATTGTCTATTGTCTATATAATATTGTCTCCTGGGGCTCTAAGCATATGTAGAGCAAATACTTAAGACAATTATAAATAGGAGAGGGTTTCAAAAAACATAAAGGGAGGTAAGGTTTCTACACTTTACTAAAACTTGTAAAATGACAACACTAGTAGACAATGATGTTATGTATATATAATGTAATACATAGAGCAACCTCTAAAAATCTATACCAAGAGGTATTTAACAACACTAAAGATAAGTCAAAATGGAATTCTAAAAAATTTTGACGTGACCCATAGGAAAGCAGAAAAAATAAAACAGATAAATAAAAAACAGCAGAAACAGAAAAAAAACTAAAATGACAGGCTAAAGCCCATAATTACATTAAATGTAGATGGTCTTACTCCATCAATTAACAAATTGGCAGCATGGATTCATCAACCTTTCTAATGAAGGCAGCAGCAAAAGTAGTAGAAAGTAAAAGAACGAGAACGATAGCTTCTCAAGATAAACCTAATGATAATGATGTTGAAATGGAAACTGAAGCTAATTTGGATACAAGAAAAAGGTCTCACAAGAATCTTTTCTTATATAAGTTGAAATATAGAACCCAGCAACAAGACCTTAATAAGAAAGAAAGAAGAGTAGGAACTCTTCAAAGTGCAAAAAAGAAAAAAGAAAGCAGAAGAGCCACTGAAAGCAGAATACCTGTTTCAAAGTGTCAACCAGTAATTCCTGGAAAACATCGAGCCAGAAAAAAACAGGCAGGGTTTTGAGAAGAAGACAAGAATTTGAGATCCGGCGTGAGGAAATATGGAGAGGGAAACTGATCTAAAATACTATTGCATTACAAATTCAACAACCGGACAAGTGTCACGTTAAAACACAGATGGAGGACCATGAAGAAACTAAAACTGATTTGCTGAGACAACGAAGACTATGTTTGTAAAAGTTTGATGAAAGGACAGTTAAATATTTTGGTCACTGCATTTTGTTTGAAACTTGCACCATTGATGTATTTTAAAAGTTTTGTTTAAAGCATTACAGTATTTTTCTGTGACCATCAATTAATATGAGGGTTTGTGCTATAAGAGTTAAAGTAGGCCGGGCGCGGTGGCTCACGCCTGTAATCCCAGCACTTTGGGAGGCCGAGGCGGGCGGATCACAAGGTCAGGAGATCGAGACCATGGTGAAACCCCGTCTCTACTAAAAATAGAAAAAATTAGCCGGGCACAGTGGCGGGCGCCTGTAGTCCCAGCTACTCGGGAGGCTGAGGCAGGAGAATGGCGTGAACCCGGGAGGCGGAGCTTGCAGTGAGCCGAGATTGCGCCACTGCACTCCAGCCTGGGCGACAGAGCGAGACTCCGTCTCAAAAAAAAAAAAAAAAAAAAAAAAAAAGAGTTAAAGTATATGTTATCATTATATTCTTTAAGAATCTTATTTTGATAAAATGTAAATTTGTTGAACCTTGCCACATTTAGTATCCCCACCAAATCCTGTTCCAATAAAAAAATAAAAGCTCATACGAAAAAAAATCAATCATGAACTGAAGAATAAAATGGAAAACTATAAATTATACTGTGAATGAAACCAGATTTCACTCTGTTTTACTTCAGATGTCCTTCAATGGATAAATGACTAAACAAACTGTGGTATATCCATACCAAGGAATACTACCCAGGAGTAAAAAAGAATGAACTACTGATACATTTAACAACTTGGATGACAATTCAGAGAATTAAAATGAGTTTAAAAGAAGCCAATCATAAAAGTTTACATTCTGTGTGATTCCATCTTATATAACATTCTTGAAATGACAAAATTATAGAAATGTAGTACAGGTATATGAAAATTATGTAAGTATAGGCTGGGTGCAGTGGCTCACACCTGTAATCCCAGCACTTTGGGAGGCCGAGGCAGGCAGATCATTTGAGGCCAGGAGCTCCAGACCAGCCTGGCCAACATAGTGAAATCCCATCTCTACTAAAAATATGGAAATTAGCTGGGCATGGTGCTGCATGGCTGTAATCTGAGCTACTCAGGAGGCTGAGGCATGAGAATTGCTTGAACCTGGGAGGTGGAGGTTGCAGTGAGCTGAGATCCTGCCATTGCACTCCAGCCTGGGCGACAGCTCCATCTCCAAAAAAAAAAAAAATTATACAAAATTATAGAAGTATAACATATGATGGATCAATGAAAATGTTCTGTATCTTTAGTATATTAGTGTTAATGTCTTGGCTATGATATTGAACTATAGTTTTGCAATATGTTATCATTGAGGAGAACTGGGTGAAAAGTACATGAGATCTCTCCGTATTACTTATGGTTGCATGTAAATCTACAAATATCCCAAAGTAAAAAGTTTTATTTTTTTAAAATACTTCAAAAATATAAAACAAAAACAAAAGCCAAATAATTATATCTGCCTGGGAAAGCTCTATGCTACACACTATAAAGTGATAGCTTAATTATTTATCTTATATTCTATGTGTTGGGTAACTGGTTTTGATGGAGACACTAATAAAAATTTAAATAAACAATAATGCTGAAAAAGTACAGAATAGCTAATTAAATTGAGCAAAAATAAATTTTTCATTTAAAAATCTGTTATAAACATGACATTTCATCTTACTGCATGCAAAGATACATCTATTCTTATATTTTAGACAGCTTGCAACCAAGAACATTGTGTCCCTTAAGAATTACCTTATAATGGATTTCTAATATATATTAAATTACCCCCGGGAATACCTCATGACATTGCTGATCCTAGTTAATCTTATAAGCATCCTCATCAGTGTCAAGGGAAACTATATTTAAGTAACCATCTGGCGAAATTTGAAGTCTTAAAACCCTCTACAAAATGATTAGTTGTACACTTTAAATTTCAAATTTTTTTATTTTGAGAAAAAAATATCAAATTGACACAAACATCATTTGCTAGCTGGGATCCTGGCCAATTTACTTAGTATCTCTAGTCCCAGTTTTTTTCATATATAAAATGGGGTTACATCCTATGACAAATGATATAACAAACTAAGAATATTGAAGTAGTAATGACTATCCTGATAGAGGAATGCCATTTAATAAAAGTTTTCATAATAACTGATATTGCCTGGTTAATGCATAAATAATGTAACATAGGTAAAAACTACATCATGCTGCTCTTTTAAAAATCTTGAAGCAGAGAAGCAAAGGCTATTTTTAGGAAGAGGAACAAATAAATTGCTGGAGTTGTCTCAGGAAGTAGTACAATGAGAGTAAAATCATAAAGGGAGTTAAAAAACAGTTCTAGTGTAGACTGTGAACTACCAACACATTGTGTGAGAAGATACCAAGAAGTGAAGCTCTCTCTCTTTCCATGCATGTTTTAATTATGTTTTCTTTTTAGGCAAGTTGACTAAACGATTTAATAATCACATTGCGGTGAACAATATGGCTTCAAAAAAGAACAGTCAAAATTTGCTTCGCACATAATTTCCCCTCAGTATAATGTTGATATTAGATGCTAATGGCAGGCAAAATATAAAGTTGTTAAGAAAAAGATGCTTGAGAGTGAAAATACCTGGGTATAAACCCAGGCTCTACTACTTCCTAGCTGTAAGACTTTGGCCAATCTACTTCATGTCTCTAAGCCTCAATTTTCTCATCTATAAAATGGGGCAAGAATATTATAATAAAGTGCTTCACACAATACCTTTCATATACTAGGAGTATAATACATGTTAGATATTAATAACAATCTTAGCTAATAGAACTGTTTCTCAAGCTTAAGAATAAATATAATTAATGAAGCAACATTTTAAATATCTTCACTGACAAGGTAAATATAAGAATTAAAACAGGCCGGGCGCGGTGGCTCAAGCCTGTAATCCCAGCACTTTGGGAGGCCGAGACGGGCGGATCACGAGGTCAGGAGTTCGAGACCATCCTGGCTAACACGGTGAAACCCCGTCTCTACTAAAAAATACGAAAAACTAGCCGGGCGAGGTGGCAGGCGCCTGTAGTCCCGGCTACTCGGGAGGCTGAGGCAGGAGAATGGCGTAAAAACCCGGGAGGCGGAGCTTGCAGTGAGCTGAGATCCGGCCACTGCACTCCAGCCTGGGCGACACAGCGAGACTCCGTCTCAAAAAAAAAAAAAAAAAAAAAAAAGAATTAAAACATAATTAAAGTGCAAAAGGGCTATTATAATTGAAATAACTTGCATACTCATCATTCTAAGAAAGTATTATACACTCTGGTTCATAAATGTCTGATGAAAGAGCTGTAATTTCCTATTTAGCTTACTGCTGGCAGTTTTAAACAAAATTGTTATATTCAATAATCATCTACATATTCATGAACAAGTCAAGAAAAATAAACAAATAAAATTTTTAAATTGTTTATCCTACCAAGAACATTCATCAATTCATAGAAACATTTAATAAGAATTTTAAGAACATGAATTTGTCTCTGTAGTATTCAAATAACTTGTCTTCAGAAATCAATTTGTAATAAACTACATTATGAAACACTTTAAGATTAGAAACTAGATCTCTAAATATTAAAGCATTTGGGCTTGGGAAGGAGAAATTAACTAAGAAATTCTATAATTGTAAGTAACAGCTGCACGGTCAATATTTAATCACTATATTGTGAGACAGTTCAGTAGTGGAAGACAGGATTAACATATTGCTTTAAAACATTCCATTACTTTCTGCATCTGTTTACTGATAATAAAAGACACAGCTGTTCTAAACGAAACACACTAACAGGTGTAAAGTGCCAATTTGGCATTTTACATAAAAGTTACTCCTCATTTCCGTATGGAATATTCTAAAGCATAGTCTAAGCACAGCTACCAATAACTTAAAGGGTTTTTTTTCACATTAATTTGGATTATTCTAGTCATTAAGGAAAAGATATGCTTCATTCTCCATGAATTCAAGATTATTTTTAAACAGTACACATCCTGAACTAATTATAATTACCCCAGATGTTTTCCATAAAAATGGTCACACATTTGAACAGGGTTTCTTTAGCAACTGTTCTATATCAAATTTACTGCAAAGAGCATCAAAATTATGAGGTAACACTGTATCAAATTCACTATGTTTAAACTACGAATGATAATGAAGTTTGAGCTTACAATTTATTTTCATCAGTGCTCCAGCTAACCTATAGCCGTTATGTATTTAATCCAAGAGAACCGTGAGGAAAGCCAATATTTTAATAATAAATTATCAGTAATCACTTCCCTACAGCATGACAAAGTAATCAAAATTGGTAAATACAATAAATGTTTAGCATATAGTTTTAGGAGGGATTTGTATATAAAAGAAAATATATTAAAGTGTTTTGGGCAAAAGAACTGACTATTCTAGTAATTTAATAAATCTGGATAATTTTTAATCTGTAAATTATGAAAGTGACAGTCAAAAATAATTACAAAACCAATATTGATGAAAACATTAAAGAATTGAAGAGAAAGAACAGTGGGAAATATTTTAATTTGGCCATTATATATATTTTTAGTTACAGAACTTGGAGAGCAAAAGTTAAGGGAGAATATCAAAGGAGTCAAAAGTGTTCTAGTGGCTTCCTTTTCTTAAAGACATTTGTCAAATTAGGTTTAGAAAAGGAAGTTCATTAACATGTACATGTAAAGCGTTCTTGAGACTATATGTTTTAATGTATACATGAGGAAAAACATGTAAACTATAATATATATATTTGCTTATTCAAGATGAACAAAGCATCAGATCTTCTCCCAGTAGATCGTTTTTCTCTTTAGCTCAGGTACAGATGATTTTAAATTAAAATAAAATGCAGCTTTGCATTACAGTGTCCTCAGCCAAGCAATTATGTTACAACAGTTTTTCTGGTCCTTTTGGAAATCTACTATGACAAATGAAAATTCTTAGTTTGCTGCTTAGGTTTTGAAAAGAAACACAGGAAGTCACTTTTCACGTCAAAAGAATGACGAAAAACACTAATTTTACCGCAAAATTTAATAAAGCTTAATTCTGCCTAACATGCAGTAAAATGTTGACATGTTAACCATGACATGTTACCATGAACTATGTGACTGATTCGTAAGTTAATCAAAAGTATAGAGACAATAATAAATCACATGATAGATCAATTTATGAGTTGCTTACATAAACTTCATGAAGTCCTTGGTCTTCATAAATTACTATATGTGGTCATTTGTCCAAACTATCTTTTTGTTGTTGTTGTTGTTGTTGTTGTTGAGACAAGAGTTTCACTCTGCTGCCCAGGCTGGAGTGCAGTGTTGTGATCTTGGCTCCCTGCAGCCTCTGCCTCTCAGGTTCAAGCAATTCTCCAGCCTCAGCCACCCGTGTAGCTGGGATTATAGGTGTGAGCCACTATGCCCAGCTAATTTTTGTATTTTTAGTAGAGAAAGGGTTTCACCATGTTGGCCAGGCTGGTCTTGAACTCCTGGCCTCAAGTGATCCACCCACCTTGGCCTCCCAAGGTGCTGGGATTATAGGTGTGAGCCATTGCACCCAGCCATATCCAAACTATCTTAATATTTATCATATTTAATTATAACAGCAAAGTTAGATTGTTTCTTTATCAAGAAAAAACTGAATTGGTTCTATGAAAAACAAACAAAAACAACTGAAAAAACAAATAATAAAGTTTATTATATGTAATTATGTACATGCTGTGGTATACCAACTTACAAAAAGTACAATGTACACGCTAAGCTCCCTTAACATGCAAAATTATATTAAATTGTTCAATTGTTGCTATAACTGGATATACATATATATTCCAATAATTATATATTTATTTTCTATTCTTATGTTCATAAGGAAGGGTAAATCAACCAGTTTGTATTATTAAAAGAAATAATTGAGGTAACTATAGAAAAAAAAAAACTAGGAGTAGAAAATAACAAAGAGAGCTTTCTAAGAAATATTAGAAAACTAAAATTTTTAAACAATATTTGCTAAAGCAATTAATCAATCTAAATAAGTCAGACAAAATAAGGCAAAATGGTAACCAAGGGATAAAATGAATTGTCATTAAAGACAATAAGAGTGACTGCTTAATGCTTTTTAAAAAAAATCAGCCTTTAAAGAAACTACAGGATAGGTGTTTCTAATAACCAAAAACTTTCCTTTCCTGAATTTTTCTAATTCATATTGTATAAAATAAATTTAGTCAGATTTCTAGAGTAAACTATAAATTTGGTCAAATTTCTATATTAAACATTTGACTATTTTTCTACCACACAGAAATATGATTAGAATCATGAGATAAATACTGGCATAGTGTTTGACATTACATAGTACTTGAATAGCTACTACAAACCACTTAATAATCAAATAATAAATCACAGCTGTGGCTTGAAAAATTTTAGCAAAGTAAGAGATCAGTAAAATCTAGAAATCCCCTTCAAAATTCAGTAATCTTAATGCATGTACCTGCACTTCAATTTCAAAAACTGACATACATCCTCCAAAATTAGTAACAAATACATAATTATAACCATATGTTCAAATGGGTCCTAATAAAGTGGTATGAAGAGTAACACATCTCAGCTTTTTGTGTCCCATAAAACTTCAAAAATCCCAAAGTGTTGCTTGTAATTCTTACAACCAAGATGTGGCTATACATATGGTAAAATTTGAAGACACTAAGTAATAAGCCTAAGTAGTCTCCTTTCCTTCCACCTTCTAATATGCAACATTTCCTCAGATGGAGTAAAATTCTTCCTCATGTACATTTTCTAGTTTCCAACAAGTCAAATAAACTTTTTATCAATACGTAAATCCATAGAGAGAAATAACACATATGGAATTTCCTTTAGAGAAGTATGTTAAAAGCTTAACTTAAATCCATGGAATAAACTATGCCTCTCCTTTACATGTGAACAGTACTTAAAAAGAAAATAGTTACTGAGGTTTGGCTTATGTCAAATAACAGCCAATCTCTAGTACAAGTAATAAGTTACAAAATAGTCCTTATAAATACTCTTGTAAAAGTTTACATATACTACATATCACTTTGTTTTATATCCTAAGAGTTGTGTCATTGTGTTCATTGAGAATTTAAACAAGTGACTTATTGCACCATATTAGCAATTTAATTTGATTCCAGTTTTAAATACTGATTATCAGCAAAAAAATATGGTTATGCTTTGTCTCTTACAATTAGAGATGGTGGTGGGGAGAGAGAGAAAAAAAAGAAGAGAAAAAGAGAATATATCTTAAAATATTTTTTTTTCTATCTTTCAACACATTCCAAATTCTTATGATACTACAAATGATTAGGACAGTATAGTTTTGCATGAAGCTATTGGTTTATAGTAATTTGGCCTGACCATATGCACTCTCAGGAAAGTATTTGGGTAAGGGCAACAATACTGCTATCTGTGAATCAAGATTTTTGTGATACTGTGAAGCCAAAACAACAAACTACAATAAAGTAACACACTGTACCCAATGCTGATATAAGGCTGCAACCATTATCCTTAATGCCTATCAAACTAGTTCCTAAAATCACACATCCTGTTCTACAGGATTTCCTTTATAAAAAGTAGGTGTTATAAATTATCATGACTTTTATGCAAATATGGCTTTTAATGTTTGTTCTAAAGTAATTTAAATAACTCTTTCACTTGTAGTTGTATATTTAGTATACAATTTAGTTGTATATTTAGTAATTTCATAATACAAAGGTAAATGTCTGCCCCATCAATTTCAAATGATAAATTACTAAATGAAATTAAGCTAAATTCAGAATATATCCAATAACACAAGACCTTATACATAGGAAGTCTATCAAAGCACAAATTAAAGCAAAGTATATTTCTTTATTACAGACATGTGACCTGTGTTACAGAAATCAGTTTTATACTTGGAAAAAAAACACCTTGACACATAATTATCACTACTGAAACTGGTATTCATCATTTCTTATATGTTGACACATACAAGAAACATACAAATGACCATTAATAACTATTCAAATGTTTTTTACAGTAACGATTACAGCTTACCATATCAGTGTTGACTTCTTTGCCTAATAAAATTAAGAAATCTTAAAAGACAAAAATATTGAAAGTAACTATAATCACAATAACTTGTTAATGGATTCATCATATAAAAAGGTATAAACTATGACATCAAAAACATAAAATGTAGAGGTGAAGAAGTAAAAGCATAGTGTTTTTGTATGCAATGAAAGTTATCAGCTTAAAATAGACTATTATAAATATAACATGTTTCACGTAAGCCTCATTGTAACCACAAAGCAAAAACCTACAATAGATACCAAAAAGATAAAAAACAAATCAAAGCAAACCTCTGCAGAAAATGAACAAATCACAAAGGAAGATAGCAAGAGCTACAGAAAGAAACAAAGCATCTACAAAACAGCCAGAAAACAATTATGATAAACAATAAGTCTTTATCAATAATTACCTTGAATGTAAATAAATTAGATTATCCAATCAAAAGATAGTGACTGAATTTTTTTGTTAAAACAAGACCCAACAATAAGCTGCCTACAAGAGACTTGCTCTAGCTTTGAGAACACACAGACTGAAAGAAAAGGGATTAAAAAATATATATATTACATGCAAATGGTAACCAAAAGAAAGTAGTGTGACTATTCTACTATCAGACAAAATAGACTTGAAATTAAAAAACTGTAAAAAGAAACAAGATAATTAATATAATGAAAAAGGGGTCAATTCATCAAGAGACTATAACAACTGTAAATATATATGCACCCAACATTGGAGCACGTAAATATATAAAGCAACTATTAATAGATCTAAAGGACGAGATAGACAGCAATACAGTAATGGTGAGAGACTTCAATACCCCACTTGTAAGAATAGATAGGTCATCCAGACAGAAAATGAATAAGGAAACACTGGACTTGGACTATACTGTAGACCAAGTGGACCTAAGGGACATACATAGAACATTCCATCTAACAGTAACACAATACACATTATTCCAAAGTACACAAGGAATATTCTTTAGGACAGAGCATATGTTAGACCACAACACAAGTTTTATCAAATTGAAGGAGACTGAAAATCATATCAAATATATTTACCAACCAAAATGGTATGAAACTAGAAATCAATAACAGGACAAATATTTTTAAATTCCCAAATATGTGAACATTAAACTACATGCTCCTGAATAACCAATGAGTCAAAGAAATCAAAAGGAAATCAGAAAGTATCTTAAGATAAATCAAAATGAAAACACATGTCAAAACTTATTTGATGCAGCAAAAGTAGTCTTAAGAAGTAAGTATATAGGGCTGAGCACAGTGGCTCATGCCTGTTATCCCAGCACTTTGGGAGGCCAAGGTGGGCAGATCACTTGAGGCCAGGAGTTCAAGACCAGCCTGGCCAAAGTGATAAAACCCCATCTCTACTAAAAATACAAAAAGAATTAGCCAGGTGTGGTGGCACACATCTGTAATCCTAGCTACCTGGGAGGCTGAGGCAAGAGAATCACTTGAATCTGGGAGGCAGAGATTGCAGTTAGCCAAGATCATGCCACTGCACTGCACTCCAGCCTGAGCAACAGAGTGAAACTCTGTCAAAAAAAAAAAAAAAGTATACAGTAATAAACATCTACATGAAGAAAACAGAAAAATCTCAAATAAATAACCTAACTTTACACCTTAAGGTACTAGAAGAGGAAAAACAAAGCCTAAAGTTAGTAGGAGGAAGGAAATGATAAAGATTAGAGCAGAAGTAAATGAAATGGAGGCTGGAAAGACAATGGAAAAGATAATCAAAACTAAGAAGAGGGTTTTTTTTGAGCAAAATTGGCAAACCTTTAGCTACACTCAGAAAAAAGACAAACTCAAATAAAATCAGAAACTAAAGAGGAGAAATTACATCTGATACCACAGAAATACAAAGGATCCTAAGATAATACTATGAACAATTGTATGCCAATAAATTGGATAACCCAGAAGTAATGGGTAAATTCCCAGAGAATAATTGTGATGTATTAAAGTTTTAGGTTTTATATATATAATATTTGTTCAATATAATGAAAATTTTAAATTAAAACTATCTACAATTCTACTACTCAGAGAAAATCATTATTGTTCAACAATTAATTACTGAGTGCCTACTACATGCCCTGCTCTGTTAAGGTTTCTGGGAATTCAACAATAACTAAAAAAAGTTCTCGTCATGAAGTTTAGTTTCTAGTGAGTGGAGACAAACCATTAAAAGTACACTAGGTCAGTGCTAAAAATAAAAATAATGTAGATTATATAGCATAGAATGATGCTTTTTTAAACAGAATGATAAATATTATAGCATTTATAGATTTTTCTGATAAGATGATATTCAAGCAGAAACTTCAAGTAAGTGAGTCAACAAATACTGCAGGTATCTTGAGAAAGAGCATTCCAGAAGGAATAGCAACAGGAAAAGAAAAGAACATGCTTGACACTTTGAAGGAACAGCCAAGGAGCCAGTGTGGCTAGAGAAATGAAACATGGGATCAGAGGTACAGGATTAAAATCAGAGAGAAAATAAAAGTTGGGGAGTGGGAGGCATAGATATGTAAGACTTTGTAGGCAATGGCAAGGACTATGGATTTCACTGTGACAAAGTCACTGGAAGGTCTGTGCAGAGCAATGACTTAAAATGATTTCTGTAGTTCAAGGATTGATCTGGCTGCTGTGTGAAGAATGGACTAGAAGGAAGCAAAAGTGGAATTAAGGGGTCAGTTAGGAAGCTATTTTAACAATCTAGGTGAGAGATGAGGGCAACTCTTTAGACTTTTATGTAATTCCTTCCAGTCTTTTTGCCTGTGCATTTGAGCATGTGTATAATTAATATCATAGGGATAAAAAATGTGTATAGCTTAGTACCTTGCTATCTTCACATGAAATTGAAATTTCTCATGTAATTTAAAATTCTCATAAAAGGTAGCACTTATGCATGAGGCAAACTTTTTTCTTGGTTTCTGTTATGCTTGTAAATTTATTCAAGTTTTTAATGATACATAGAAACTTTAAACCAAAAAGTTAGACATATTACAACAACTGAAATGTTCAAAAATAAGGGAATATTTAAATAAATAGTTTTATATCTACATGCTGGAATAATATGCAGCTAGTTAAAATAATATAGTTATTTTTAAAACATGGGGTAATGCTTATACAATGGAATACAAAAAGAATAAGATGGTATACACACAGTCTTATTCTTTTTGAGTGTAAATTCTAGAGAGTGTAAATTCTAGAGTGTAAACTGAGTGTAAATTCTAGAGAGAAATTCTCAAGCTTTCTTTTGCCCAAACAGGTAAATCTGAAAGCTTCCTACTTTCTGGAAGAAAGAACGTAACTGTTCCCAGTTATGTAAAATATGTCAAAAAGACTAGAAGAAAATATCTAAAAATACTATTTCCACGGGGTGAGATTATAGCTATTTTCATTTTCTCCTTTTATATTCTGTATTCTTCAAATGTTCTACAGTGAACTGGAATTAAAGTTATAATTTAAAAAAATTTGGATTTGTAAAAGTTAAGGAACTTGCAGAATTGAGATATAGGCTCAAATGCCTGACATGTCACTAACCAGCCCTTTCTTAGGCTTATTTCTCTATTAAATATCAATTTCCTCCCTTCTAAAAGAAGGATAATTGTCCTCACATAATGACTTAAGATCAGAAGTAGGAGGGTATTCAGCATAGTTCCTGTCATATTAAATGCTTCATAAATCTGTTTAAACAAATGTGAAAATCTGACAGTCTAAGAATTCATATTTTAAGTAAAATGCAAAGTCTACCATGAATACCCAATTCAAAAGGATATGAAAACTGTGCTATTCACTCTTTCATCCTGTTCACTCTTGTCTGCAATCCAATTCAAATTAGAGGAAAATGTACCATTCTAAAATTAATGTAAAAGGCAAACCAAATTGCTACCTTCCTTCCTTGTAGTATCTTCTTGCCTAAAGACTTCCCAAACATGGAAAGAAAATTTCAAGTTGTACTGTAAAAGTTATCTTCCTAAAACTGAGTGTAAATTCTAGAAATTCTCAAGCTTTCTTTTGCCCAAACAGGTAAATCTGAAAGCAGAAACTCTACAAACCAGAAGACAGTGGGGGCCAATATTCAATGTTCTTAAAGAAAACAATTTTCAACCCAGAATTTCATATCCAGCCAAACTAAGTTGCAAAAGTGAAGGAGAAATAAAATCCTTTACAGACAAGCAAATGCTTAGAGATTTTGTCATCACCAGGTGTGCTCTACAAGAGATCCTGAAGGAAGCACTAAACATGGAAAAGAACAACCGGTACCAGCCATTGCAAAAACATGCCAAAATGTAAAGACCATCGATGCTAGGAAGAAACTGCATCAACTAACGAGCAAAATAACCAGCTAAGATCATACTGACAGGATCAAGTTCACACACAACAATATTAACCTTAAATGTAAATGGACTAAATGGTCCAATTAAAAGATACAGACTGGCAAATTGGATAAACAGTCAAGACCCATCAGTTTGCTGTATTCGGGAGACCCATCTCACATGCAGAGACACATACAGGCTCAAAATAAAGGGACGGAGGAAGATCTACCAAGAAAATGGGAAAAAAAAAATGCAGGGGTTGCAATACTAGTCTCTGATAAAACAGACTTTAAACCATCAAAGATCAAAAACGACAAAGAAGGCCATTACATAATGGTAAAGGGATCAATTCAACAAGAAGAGCTAACTATCCCAAATATATATGCACCCAATATAGGAGCACTCAGATTCATAAAGCAAGTCCTTAGAGACTTGCAAAGAGACTTAGACTCCCATACAATAATAATGGGAGACTTTAACACCCCACTGTCAACATTAGACAGATCAACGAGACAGAAAGTTAACAAGGATATCCAGGAATTGAACTCCACTCTGCACCAAGCAGACCTAATAGACATCTACAGAACTCTCCACTACCAAAATCAACAGAGTATACATTCTTCTCAGCACCACATCGCACTTATTCCAAAACTGACCACATAGTTGGAAGTAAAGCATTTCTCAGCAAATGTACAAGAACAGAAATTATAACAACCTGTCTCTCAGACCACAGTGCAATCAACTAGAACTCAGGACTAAGAAACTCAATCAAAACCACTCAACTACATGGAAACTGAACAACTTGCTCCTGAATGACTACTCGGTACATAATGAAATGAAGGCAGAAATAAAGATGTTCTTTGAAACCAATAAGAACAAAGATACAACATACCAGAATCTCTGGGACACATTTAAAGCAGTGTGTGGAGGGAAATTTATAGCACTAAATGCCCACAAGAGAAAGCAGGAAAGATCTAAAATTGACACCCTAACATCACAATTAAAAGAACTAGAGAAGCAAGAGCAAACACATTCCAAAGCTAGCAGAAGGCAAGAAATAACTAAGATCAGAGCAGAACTGAAGGAGATAGAGTCACAAAAAACCCTCCAAAAATCTATGAATCCAGGAGCTGGTTTTTTGGAAAAGATCAACAAAATTGATAGACCACTAGCAAGACTAATGAACAAGAAAAGAGAGAAGAATCAAATAGATGCAATAAAAAATGATAAAGGAGATATCACCACCGACCCCACAGAAATACAAACTACCATCAGAGAGTACTATAAACACCTCTGCGCAAATAAACTAGAAAACCTAGAAGAAATAGATAAATTCCTGGACACATACACTCTCCTAAGACTAAACCAGAAAGAAGTTGAATCCCTGAAGAGACCAATAGCAGGCTCTGAAATTGAGGCAATAATTAATAGCCTACCTACCAAAAAATTCCAGGACCAGACGGATTCACAGCCGAATTCTACCAGAGGTACAAGGAGGAGTTGGCACCATTCCTTCTGAAACTATTCCAATCAATAGCAAAAGAGGGAATCCTCCCTTACTCATTTTATGAGGCCAGCATCATCCTGATACCAAAGCCTGGCAGAGATACAACAAAAAAAGAGAATTTTAGACCAATATCCCTGATGAACATCGATGCAAAAATCCTCAATAAAATACTGGCAAACCGAATCCAGCAGCATATCAAAAAGCTTATCCACCATGATCAAGTGGGCTTCATCCCTGGGATGCAAGGCTGGTTCAACATTTGCAAATCAATAAATGTAATCCAGCATATAAACAGAAGCAAAGACAAAAACCACATGATTATCTCAATAGATGCAGAAAAGGCCTTTGACAAAATTCAACAGCCCTTCATGCTAAAAACTCTCAATAAAATTGATATTGATGGAACATATCTCAAAATAATAAGAGCTATTTATGACAAACCCACAGCCAATATCATACTGAATGGGCAAAAACTGGAAGCATTCCCTTTGAAATCTGGCCCAAGACAGGGATGCCCTCTCTCACCACTCCTATTCAACATAGTGTTGGAAGTTCTGGCTAGGGCAATCAGGCAAGAGAAAGAAATCAAGGGTATTCAATTAGGAAAAGAAGAAGTCAAATTGTCTCTGTTTCCAGATGACATGATTGTATATTCAGAAAACCCCATTGTCTCAGCCCAAAATCTCCTTAAGATTATAAGCAACTTCAGCAAAGTCTCAGGATACAAAATCAATGTGCAAAAATCACAAGCATTCTTATACACCAGTAACAGACAAACAGCCAAATCATGAATGAAATCCCATTCACAATAGCTTCAAAGAGAATAAAATACCTAGGAATCCAACTTACAAGGGATGTGAAGACCTCTTCAAGGAGAACTACAAACCACTGCTCAGTGAAATAAGGACACAAACAAATGGAAGAACACTCCATGCTCATGGATAGGAAGAATCAATATTGTGAAAATGGCCATATTGCCCAAGGTAATTGATAGATTCAATGCCATCCCCATTAAGCTACCAACAGCTTTCTTCACAGAATTGGAAAGAACTGTTGTAGAGTTCATATGGAACCAAAAAAGAGCCCGCATTGCCAAGACAATCCTAAGCCAAAAGAACAAAGCTGGAGGAATCACACTACCTGACTTCAAACTATACTACAAGGCTACAGTAACAAAAACAGCATAGTACTGGTACCAAAACAGAGATATAGACCAATGGAACAGAACAGAGCCCTCAGAAATAATACCACACATCTACAGCCATCTGATCTTTGACAAACCTGACAAAAACAAGAAATGGGGAAAGGATTCCCTATTTAATAAACGGTGCTGGGAAAACTGGCTAGCCTTAAGTAGAAAGCTGAAACTGGATCCTTTCCTTACTCCTTATATGAAAATTAATTCAAGATGGATTAGAGACTTAAATGTTAGACCTGAAACCATAAAAACCCTAGAAGAAAACGTAGGTAATACCTAGAAGAAAACGTAGGTAATAGGCATAGGCAAGGACTTCATGTCTAAAACACCAAAAACAACGGCAACAAAAGCAAAATCGACAAATGGGATCTAATTAAACTAAAGAGCTTCTGCACAGCAAAAGAAACTAACATCAGAGTGAACAGGCAACCTACAGAATGGGAGAACATTTTTGCAATCTACTCATCTGACAAAGGGCTAATATCCAGAACCTACAAAGAACTCAAACAAATTTACAAGAAAAAAAAAACATAAAAAGTGGACAAAAGATATGAACAGACACTTCTCAAAAGAAGACATTCACATAGCCAACAGACACATGAAAGAATGCTCATCATCATTCCCCATCAGAGAAATGCAAATCAAGACCACAATGAGATACCATCTCATACCAGTTAGAATGGCAATCATTAAAAAGTCAGGAAACAACAGGTGCTGGAGAGGATGTGGAGAAACAGGAACACTTTTGCACTGTTGGTGGGACTGTAAACTAGTTCAACCATCGTGGAAGACAGTGTGGCAATTCCTCAAGGATCTAGAACTAGAAATACCATTTAACCCAGCCATCCAATTACTAGGTATATACCCAAAGCATTATAAATCATGCTGCTATAAAGACACATGCACACGTATGGTTATTGCGGCACTATTCACAATAGCAAAGACTTGGAATCAACCCAAATGTCCATCAGTGACAGACTGGATTAAGAAAATGTGGCACGCTAGGCCAGAGCCTGCCCGGGACAGGAACCAGATGACGCCCCAGGCCAGATCCCACCCGGCAGCAGCGGAAGCACGCCGAGCCGGCTGGCAGTGCAGTCCCGGCGGTCGTGGGCAGCTCACCCGGAAGGCCGCGCGGGGTCGGGGTGTGGATCCTTACCCTGGCGCCCAGCACGCCAGCCCCGGCGTTCGCTGGGGAGGATTTTCCTTGCTGCTGCTTAACTTGGAGGAGTACTACTCCGAACAGCATAGAGCCAATCACATTTTGCACAAGGGCAGTCACCATGAAAGGAAAATCAGAGGCTCCTTAAAAATATGTTCAAAATCAGCGATTTTTGAACCACATGCAATATCCCAGCCCATCATCAAGATTCCTTTGAGAGACTGTATAAAAACAGGAAAGCATAGAGAAAATGGAGCCAACAGACACTTCACAAAGGCGAAATCTGTGAGTATTTCACTCATTTTCAGTCAGGTATATTTCATTAAAGAACATAATGTTGTCGCACCATATAAAATAGAAAGGGGCAAAATGGAGTATGTTTTTGAATTGGATGTTCCCGAGAAAGTGGAAGATGTTGTGGAGACGTTGCTTCAGCTTCACAGAGCATCCTGCCTTGACAAATTGGGTGACCAAACCGCCATGATAACAGCTATTTTTCAGTTTCGTTTGGCTAGAACATCATTTGACCAAAACAGGTTCCAAAACATTTCTGAAAAGCTGCACATGGAATACAAAGCAGAAATAGTGACGCCTCTGGTGACTAATGCTGGATACGTGTGCATCACGGACACAAACCTCTATTTTCAGCCTCTCAATGGCTACCCGAAACCTGTGGTCCAAATAACACTCCAAGATGTCCGCCGCATCTACAAAAGGAGGCATGGCCTCATGCCTCTGGGCTTGGAAGTATTTTGCACAGAAGACAATCTGTGTTCCGACATCTACCTAAAGTTCTATGAACCTCAAGATAGAGATGATCTCTATTTTTACATTGCCACATACCTATAGCACCATGTGGCGGAGCACACTGCTGAGAGCTACATGCTGCAGTGGCAGCGTGGACTCTTTTCCAACTATCAGTACCTCGTTCATCTCAACAACCTGGCCGACCGCAGCTGCAACGACCTCTCCCAGTACCCTGTGTTTCCATGGATAATACATAATTATTCCAGCTCAGAACTAGATTTGTCAAATCCAGGAAACTTCCGGGATCTTAGTAAGCCAGTGGGGGCCCTAAATAAGGAACAGCTGGAGAGGCTACTGACACGCTACCAGGAAATGCCTGAACCAAAGTTCAAGTATGGGAGTCACTACTCTTCCCTGGGTTATGTACTTTTTTATCTTGTTAGGATTGCACCAGAGTATATGCTGTGCCTACAGAATGGAAGATTTGATAATGCAGATAGAATGTTCAACAGTATTGCAGAAACTTGGAAAAACAGTCTGGATGGTGCAACGGATTTTAAAGAGTTAATTCCAGAATTCTATGGTGATGATGTGAGCTTTCTAGTCAATAGCCTGAAGTTGGATTTGGGAAAGAGACAAGGAGGACAGATGGTTGATGATGTGGAGCTTCCCCCTTGGGCCTCCAGTCCCAAGGACTTTCTCCAAAAGAGCAAAGATGCATTGGAAAGCAATTATGTGTCTGAACACCTTCACGAGTGGATTGATCTAATATTTGGCTACAAACAAAAAGGGAGTGGTGCAGTTGGGGCCCATAATGTATTTCATCCCCTGACCTATGAAGGAGGTGTAGACTTGAACAGCATCCAGGATCCTGATGAGAAGGTAGCCATGCTTACGCAAATCTTGGAATTTGGGCAAACACCAAAACAACTATTTGTGACACCACATCCTCGAAGGATCACCCCAAAATTTAAAAGTTTGTCCCAGACCTCCAGTTATAACGCTTCTATGGCAGATTCCCCAGTCTCTCCAGGTGAAGAGTCTTTTGAAGACCTGACCGAAGAAAGCAAAACACTGGCCTGGAATAACATCACCAAACTGCAGTTACATGAGCACTATAAAATCCACAAAGAAGCAGTTACTGGAATCACAGTCTCTCGCAATGGATCCTCAGTCTTCACAACATCCCAAGATTCCACTTTGAAGATGTTTTCTAAAGAATCGAAAATGCTACAAAGAAGCATATCATTTTCAAATATGGCTTCATCGTCTTGTTTACTTTTACCAGGAGATGCCACTGTCATAACTTCTTCATGGGATAATAATGTCTATTTTTATTCCATAGCATTTGGAAGACGCCAGGACACATTAATGGGACATGATGATGCTGTTGGTAAGATCTGTTGGCATGACAACAGGCTATATTCTGCATCGTGGGACTCTACAGTGAAGGTGTGGTCTGGTGTTCCTGCGGAGATGCCAGGCACCAAAAGACACCACTTTGACTTGCTAGCTGAGCTGGAACATGATGTCAGTGTAGAGACAATCAGTTTAAATCCTGCAAGCACACTGTTAGTTTCCGGCACCAAAGAAGGCACAGTGAATATTTGGGACCTCAAAACAGCCACCTTAATGCACCAGATTCCATGCCATTCAGGGATTGTATGTGACACTGCTTTTAGCCCAGATAGCCGCCATGTCCTCAGCACAGGAGCAGATGGCTGTCTTAATGTCACTGATGTACAGACAGGAATGCTCATCTCCTCCATGACGTCAGATGAGCCCCAGAGGTGCCTTGTCTGGGATGGAAATTCCATTTTATCTGGAAGGCAGTCTGGTGAACTGCTTGTTTGGAACCTCCTTGGAGCAAAAATCAGTGAGAGAACACAGGGCCACACATGTGCTGTGACATGTATATGGATGAATGAACAGTGTAGCAGCATCATATCACAGGAGGGGAAGACAGACAAATTATTTCTGGAAATTGCAGTATTAAGTGCCTTTTCCTCTCCTGAATATTAAGTTTTAATGCATTTTTAAACCAAACTTTTAAACGGACTGGTGAATGTGCAATGCTAGAAGTTTTACCACATGGAAAATTTGTGGTTTTAAACTTTCTAAATCATGGTGACTTCGTTGAAAGCCATTAGTTGCCATTCTCTTAAGGCAGATAAAATGTGGCAGTGCTAGGGAAAACATGTTACATTGTAAGGCAGATGATCATCCCTGTATGATGATTGTCAGAAGACAGGACTGGGTAGCAGAGAACAGCTAAGAGATAAATTGGGCTAGGGAAACTTGTCAGAAAGCACTGAACAATTAAGAATTTTCCAACAAAATGTGCAGTATTCTCTGCTACTTCTGAATCTGTTTCGTCTTCCTAATCTATCACAATTGCTACCCATTGGGTTTTGGGTGTATGTTTTCATAGAGCGGTTACTTTCTATAATGCTGTACCCAGATTCTAAGAACCTGGAGAAGTTTTAGCAGTTCTTATAACAGTAAGTTTACTGTGTATAGGAATGGTTTGTATTTCATTATAGCTATCAACTTTTCTACATTAAAAATATTTTTCTCTAAAAAAAAAAAAAAGAAAGACAATGTGGCACATACACACCATGAAATACTATGCAGCCATAAAAAAGGATGAATTCGTGTCCTTTGTAGGGACATGGATGCAGCTGGAAACCATTCTCAGAAAACTATCGCAAAAACAGAAAACCAAACACCACATGTTCTCACTCATAGGTGGGAACTGAACAATGAGAACACTTGGACACGGGAAGGGGAACATCACACACCAGGGCCTATTGTGGGGGGGGAGGGGGGAGGGATAGCATTAGGAGAGATACCTAATGTAAATAACGAGTTAATGGGTGCAGCACACCAACATGGCACATGTATACATACGTAACAAACCTGCACGTTGTACACATGTACCCTAGAACTTAAAGCATAATAATAATAATAATAATAATAATAAAAAGAGAATCTAAAACTACCTTCACTGCTACAGATTTTTCCCATGACTGTGAGATTCAGACTTCAATGTGTGTGGCAGGTAAGGAAATTATGAACATCAAGCTTGTCCCAACTACACACTTCTAGTTACATCCTTTGTTCAGTCAGCTGTTGAATACGAGGTAAACTGCCTCATGTTCATATCTTTACAATAAAATAATAAAGCTCAAAATATTTCTCTAAGCAGCTTCATACAAATGGAAACATAGGACATTGTACATTTGCAACTAAAGCATCAGCTTCTTAGGAAATACAACTGTAGCTGTCTCTATGGTCCGAAGACTAAAAAATCCAGATATTTTAGAAAAATTAAATTATGAAATAATTGTATTACACATGTCTTACCTTTATCAAAGACTTTAACAAGTTTTCTTTTAGGTAAAAACTTCAGTAATAAATTTATTTATTTGTAAATCTTATTGAATATAGAATTTTAGAATCAAAGGGCCTATTTAATCCCATGCTTCTCTGTTGGATAGAAAAGTGAAGAGATACATAAATATATATTCTCTTAGTGCAATAAATGAAAATAACTATATAGAACTTTGACATATATAATCTTGTTTCATTCCAAATATTCTTGTCAGATGATAACTGGTATTTTTGTCTTCATTTCTTAAGTGAGAAACTAAAGGTCAAAGGAGAGCAATGACTTCCTTAAGGTCACTAAGTGACAAGGGCAGAGTTGGAACCCGGTTCTTTCACTTTAGAGCCAGTATTTTTTGTAATACATAAAAGTATCTCTTTTGTACCATATTTTCTCTCAAGATAGGCTGTGTAAACACAAGGATTAAAGACTGATGTTCATTAACATCAATAACTGCACAAAAATTTGGGAAACAATTGCTTTTCAAATATCTTTCCCAAAAAGTGACTTTAAAAAACAGATTTTTGTCCTCAAAATGATAATGATGATTCCCTAGAAAATCGTTTTTGCGTTTCACATTAAGAAATCCAGTAAGGTACCCTTTTCCCATTCTGTGTTAACAGCTTAAATATATTTAGAGACAAAAGGAAACATATAATTTGCCTGTATGACAAAGTATAATTGGCATCATAATTCTGTAAGAACCTGTGTATAATGCTGTCGTGGTGGGAAGACAACTAAAGCAAGAGTAAAGGGATTTTACAAGGGCCTAAACTTGGGTTAATCACTTAAGCACTTTGTGTTTCATCTGCAAAACAGTATTGACCTACAGGATTGCTGTGAGGATTACATAAAAATGTATGTGATGGCAATTTGTAAGGCATCAAGCACTACATAAATATAAGGCAACATAATTATTGATTTGCTCATTCTATTTCCTGATGTAGATACTAACTGCTACTCATCATATGTAACTAAACTTATTTCAAGTTATACAAACATTATTAAAAGTTGTTCATAAATCAAAGAAAGTAAATTTTGAATAATCTTTTTTAAACAATCACTCTCGTTTAAAACTTGCAAATTCAAATTTTTACATACAAAAAATGACTATAAAATGCTAAGTTTACTTTCTACAAGTTATACACATAATCAGCAGTAACATGGATGCAGTTGGAGGCCATAATCCTAAACGAATTAGGGCAGGAACAGAAAACCAAATACCACATGTTCTCACTTATAAGTGGGAGCTAAACATTGAGCACACATGGACATAAATTTGGGAACAGTAGACACTGTGGACTACTAGATCAGGGGAAGCAGTGGGGGAACATGGGTTGGAAAACTACTTAATTGGGTACCATATTGTCTACCTGGGTGATGTTATCCATACCCCAAACCTCAGTATCATACAATAGTGCCATGTAACAAACTTGCACATATACCCCCTGTATCTAAAATAAAAGTCAGAATTTAAATAAATAAATAAAGCACATATTTACAGGCAATGTATCATCCCATTTTCCCAAAATGGAATGCTCTAACAGTTTGAATTCACTTAATGTTTACATATGAATGGCATTCAAATATTTACTGAATCTAATGGTGATAACAATGTTCATTGATTCTACAAAAACTAAATATAATAAATAAGGTATACTTAAACTACAGTGAAAAAAATTTAATCCTCAAGATCTTGCCTTGTTCTAAGAATCATCATTATGAATATAAATTACTGTCCAGTATTTTAAAAATAATTGTTATCTAAACTTAGTGGTTAGAAATTTAATTTACAGATTAGGTTTAATATAAGTTAAATACATGGCAATCATTATTTTTCATATTCTTTATATTATTTTGGTTTTTCAACCTGTAATTTGCTACCATAATTAAAATTAACCTAATAACATATTCAGCATTTAAAGTTTTCATACCTCTTAAGAAAAATTATTCAGAAGAATGTGTAGTTATATAAAGCATATAGCTATCTTGCCCATATTTTACTCTCTGATTTTCCATTTATAAATAATTTCTTGATAGACTGCAATTCAAATTTTTCCTATAGGGAAAATACTAAAAAAACCCCTATTTTAAGATATCCTCTAATATCTATCCTGTTAATCCAAATTATTTCCCTCCTTCTACATCTCCCACTGGCCAGTTTTTTTTTTTTTCTCTATAGTTTATCTCATCATCTCTTTAAGAGATTATTAATGAAGACTTACTTTATTTAATGCACTTTAACAGTGAAAGGGGAGGAAAATATATGCCACCAAGCTGTACAGTGAAACCGATAACCTTCCTTATTTCTACTCTTTCCTATTGGCTAAATTCAAGCAAAAAAAATTAAATCATGAAAAAAAAGAGCACCTATTTGAACAGTGAAGTATACATTTTTTACTTATAGTTCTAAATATGGTTTGACCAAAAAGGAATAATTTCTGAGACCTAATATAGATGGTATTTATATCCTATACATGTTTAACAGCATATTAGCACTCATGTAATACTTTTAATACTGACAGTACATACCAGTTGACATACTGAATCCAAAGCATTAAGGAAAAAATAAGAAAGGAAAAGCTCTATGAGAAACTTCTAATTATGCAACTTAGAAAATATTCCAAAATGATGCATTTAAATTTTTACAAACATCTTTTAGGCCGGGTGCGGTGGCTCAAGCCTGTAATCCCAGCACTTTGGGAGGCCGAGACGGGCGGATCACAAGGTCAGGAGATCGAGACCATCCTGGCTAACATGGTGAAACCCCGTCTCTACTAAAAATACAAAAAAAAACTAGCCGGGCGAGGTGGCGGGCGCCTGTAGTCCCAGCTACTCGGGAGGCTGAGGCAGGAGAATGGCGTAAACCCGGGAGGCGGAGCTTGCAGTGAGCTGAGATCCAGCCACTGCACTCCAGCCTGGGCAACAGAGCAAGACTCCGTCTCAAAAAAAAAAAAAAAAAAAAAATCTTTTAAATTAAAAAAGTAGAAATTACCAAGGAGTTCATGGAGGTTTTCTGAATTCATATGTAATTATGACAAACTTCTTGATTCTCATATTAATCCTCTCAAAATGCAAAAAATAAATATTTCTAAGTTTAAGAAACTATAACACTGGAAACAAAAAATAAAGAAGAGACTATGCCTAGCAATAATTCTCAGGAAGGAAAAAACAGGATAATTAAGAACAAGATTTAGCATCTCATCAGATATACCTTGTGGAGAATACTAAATAAAGATACATAAAATTTTAATAGATGAAGATGAATACAATCTCCTAGGCTTCACAGAAACATAAAGATGAAAATTTTGCCCTATGAGACATTAAAATTTATTACATAGCAATAATTATAAAAAGTATGGTTCTAATAGAATAGACTCATCAATGTTAATAATAAAAATAAATAACAGTAATAACTCTCATTCATTGAGCATTTACCCTGGGCTAATCATTGTACTAATTGTTGATATATGTGTTTTATTCATATTTACATTTTAATGACTCATGCATAGTACTTATAATAAATTTATGAGTTTATTATATCCATTTGTCAGGTGAGGAAAGAAAAATGCAAACATACAGTAATTTAGTCAAGCGAATATAGCTAACAGTGGATATACCTGAGTGTACATAATAATTTAGTATAAGATAAAGGTAGCATTTCAAGTAAATGTGAACTATTTATTAAGTTTGAGGGACAACTGGCTAACATTTTTGGGGAAAAAAGGTAGATACCCATGTTACTTCTTGTACCAAATTAATTTCCATATGAATTTTAAAGATTTATGTCAAAATGCAGCCAGGCATGGTGACTCATACCTGTAATCCCAGCACTTTGGGAGGCAGAGGCAGGCAGATCTCTTGAGGCCAGGAGTTTGAGACCAGCCTGGGCAACATAATGAAACTAAAAATACAAAAATTAGCCAGGTGTGGTGGCATCTGCCTGTAGTCCCAGCTACTCGGAAGGCTGAGGCAGGAGAATAGCTTAAACCCAGAGGCAGAGGTTGCAGTGAGCCAATATTGCACCACTGCATTCCAGCCTGGGCAACAGAGTGAGACTCCATCTCAGAAAGAAAAAAAAAAAAAGAAGAAGAACACATAAATATCTACTTGTGTAATTTTAAATTGTGATTATTCTCTTTAGGAAGGACACCAAGAGCAAAAATCATTAAAAAAAAAAAAAACCAAAAAACCCTCTAATATATCTGATGACATAAAAATCCCAAAACATCTACATGGCAAAATATACCAACATCAAGTTAAATGCACATACTAAATTAGTAATTTTTTTTTTCAGAATATAGAGTAGAGTCCTAATAAGAGAAGAGGGGTCAGGCTGACAGGAGCAGGGGAAAGCAAAAAGAGAAAGCAGATAAGCTGTAAGTCTGCCTTTCCTCATGGTCCAGGACAAAGCCCTCCTGTGCAAATAACTCACAATCGTCCTGCAGCTGACTTATCACCAGACCATTGGCTGATAGAAAAATCAAGTTAGCTCACTGCAACCTTGGTGTTATCAGTAGCCTAAATAGACTTCTCCAGCACAAAGCACAAGTATCATCCTATAAAATCCCCAGCAAGCCTTTGTCTCCTTGCAGTCAGCTCGTCTTGCCCATTTGCCCATTGCTTCCTTGCAACGTATGTTCATACTTTCTCTAATAAACCTGCCTTTCTTTACCTGGAACTGTCTTGGTAAATTCTTTTTACTGCCCACATGACATTGGCCCCTGAGAGTTGATACCCGCAACATATGGGACAAAGTTTTACCCAATATAGTAGTTCTTACAAATAGTAAAATACTGACACTCTAAACAGAAAAAAAAAGAAATTGGTGAAGACAGAGCACAGCATTCACAAGAAAAATATAATTACTAATTAACATACTAAAATACTTTCATATTCATGAGTAATCAAAGAAATGCATATTAAAATAATACTGAGATATTTTATTTGGATATTTTATTTGCTTGCTGAGCAAAGATAGCTTGTGTTCGCAAAGGTGCAAGAAAATCTCCACTGACCATTAAGAACTATCATTTTTGGGGGGAATACATGTGGTAATATGCAAAACGTCTTCTTGAAAAAGCCACATTCTTTTTTTTTTTAACCTTTAGGCTCTGTTGGACTTAAAAAAAAGTCTCATTCTTTGGTCTAAAAATTTCACATTTGTGAATTTATCCCACAGAAACAAACAAATAGGCATCCATTTTTGAAAAATGCATTTCATTATAAACAATTGTTTATAATTAAAAATACTGGAAACAAACTAGATTGCAACAATTCAATACTGTTTTAAGTTGTTAGCAAATTCATATAATGAAGTAATATGCTGCAAGCAAAATGGTGATTCTAGTCTATATTAATGACATGAAAATATATGACTATACTTACTGTTCATGCTTGTTGACAAACCAGAAAAGCAATATGCAGACCAGCATGTTTAACACTACTATAATTTCCATGAATACTATATATGTGTACAGAAAAAAATATTTTTTAAAGGATAGAAATTGTATCTAGGTAGGGATTTAGATTTGTTTTTCTTTGTTTAAAATTTTCTACCTTTTCTAAAATAAATAGCAACATTTTTGCAATTCACAAATTAATCTAAAAAACTAAATGGAAGGTAAAAAGTAGAGAAAGAAATATAATACTTTTAGAATAACAGAATAAAAAAGAAAGGACAGGGTAATAGCCAAAGGGGTAATCTATGAGGAAATAAAAAAAGGCAGACAGTAGTCTCATAGACAACAGAGATGAAAAAGGGCAACAGCCAAATGAAGGAAAAAACACACATGTATGTATGTACATTCATACACTGTTTGGGCCATAGGAAAAAAAATCAAAATTATTACAGAAACAAGTTTGAATCCATTGTCAAAGATCCTCAAGGAGACCATGCAGCAAGAAAGAGTGGAGGCTGAACAACCATTTATTATCCCATTTCTGACAAAATGGTTACCAATTATCTCAATGAAAATAATAACAGAGTGGCTTAGGAAACATAAGAGTTAATATATTCCAAGAAATCTATATAAAAGAGAGGAAATCACATAAAGGTAATACAAAACAGAATTACTAAAGCTAGCTGATTCATTTGAAAATACTTTGCAAACTGCTAAGAGTCACAGCAGTGATATTATCACTAAGCTATAAAAACTGTTACTGAGGTTAGCCCAGAACAATAACTAGCCTATAAAACACAAAGAAGAGGGTGCTCAATCTGTTTAGGGAAATCAAGAAAGAATTCTCAATAAGTAATATTAATTCTGAGTCTTGTAAGATAAAACAGAAGTTTGCTGGGTAGCTCTAGAACTGACATGGTGTAGAGGAGGGATTAGGTAGGTGGAAATTGGAGATGTATATTCTAAAGCAAGGAATGTATAGAAGCAGGAAAGAACAAGGTTTATTTTAGATAAGTTCAAGCAACTTAGCATGTTGAAGTTCATGTAGAAGATAAAGTATTTGGAAGTGAGGCTGAAAATGTGTATGGAGGTCAGACTATAAAGTGTTTGATATATCATACTAAGAAGTTTGACCATAACAAGGAATACAAGAGTGATTTGATTAGATTTGCATTTGAGAAAGGTTCTTTTGTTGCAATATGGGATATGGACGAGACCTGGGTAGTACTAGAAGAGACTGGTTCGAGGACTTTTAAAATGACTGAGGCCAGAAGTGATTAGAGCTTGAATGAGGGCAGTCGCAGTACAGATTGAGAAGAAGAAAGAGACTCAAAAGCTTTTAAGTAGAACTGATGAGATAATCAGGGAGATGTTAAAATGGTTCCCATGTTCCCAACTTGAGAGCTTGGGTGGACTCTATAATGGTTATTATGTGTATATAGATGCATGTGAACTAGAAGCATATATACATGTGCTGAAAGAAGATATGAGTAGAGAGGCATGTGGGCACACTGGAAAAAAAAAAAGAATAAGGCAATATACAAAATGCAGTACAAATAATGTATGGATGAGAGAAAAGATGAAAGTAGGTGGGAAATTATGTTTGTGGGGATGCTTTAAAAAAATCGAAGTCTTTATTTTCATTTGAAATCACCAATAAGCTGTACTTAAAATTCAGGCAATGCCTAGCTCTCTAAATGAGTTTACATAAAGGGCTTAGAACGGTGTCTAGTAAATGGTAAGTTTTCAATGGATGTTAGCTATTATGTTATTACCCTGAATCATCCAAAAGCTTTAGTTCCTATTCTCTCACGTTTCTTTTTTTTTGAGACAGTGTCTTGTTCTGTAGCCTGGGCTGGCATAATCACAGTTCTCTGCAGCCTCGACCGCTCAGAGCTCAAGCCAAGTGATCTTCTACCTCAGCCTTCTGCGTACACATATGTGCTATCATGTGAGGCTAATTTTTATATTTTCTGTAGAGATGGGGTTTTCACAATGTTGCTCTGGCTAGTCTCAAACTCCTAGGCTTGAGCGATCCACTCTCAGCCTCCCAAAGTGCTGAGACTATAAGTGTGAGCCACTGAGGCCGGCTCTACTCTCACTTTTCTATTTCATTCAATTATAAGTTCTAGAGAGGATTTAGTAAAATGTCTGGGGTACACATAACTTCTAAATTATTCAACACTGCTACCCATTCAGAGCATTTTGCTGAAATAAAGATGATTTGTTTATTCAAAACAAAGAGAAGTTGGAATATGATCTTTCATTAATTTGTCCCAAGAAATATATAAAACTTAACCACCCTAAGTAGATATTACAGTGATAGTTTTTCAGATCTACTTTAGAAAGATATTTTATGCCATTGAAAGCTGATGCAAACTATTTCCAAACTAGATTTATAAGAGAAGAATCTAAGAAGAAAGGATAGAGAAATTCAGTAAATTACCAGAGTTGCTTAAAATGGGTCTCCAAAATGTTCTTATTATTGTCTTTGAAGAGCTGTAAAAAATCAGAACAAAAATATTCATATTCCAAAGCAAACTTTATAGAATACATAATATTTTAACTATAGTTAGGGGCTCTCTTTCATTAGCTTAATAGAAAGTTAACTGTAATTTACAGTATCAAATTATTGTCAATATCTAATAATTAAGATGGTACCTAATTCTAAAACACTGTCACGATGAATAGCTTACCAAAAATTGTATATAACAAGTTATACTTAGGTGCACAGAGACAGACTCTGTGTTTTAAAAATGATTTGCTTTTTAATTGTAAAATTCCTTTAAGAAATAGATAAAAAGAGAAAAGAAATGCAAAGTAATATTTGTTGAGTATCTACCATATCCTGAGCATTGCACTAGTTGCTTCATATTTTCTCTCAGTCTTTACAAACTCTTCAGAGTAAACATTATCCCCATGCAACACAGAGGAAGTACATTCATTGAAAAGTTAACAGTCTACAGTAACACAGCTAGTAATGAATAGAGCTGGAATTCAGTTCTGAAGCTATCCTACCTCAAAGTCCACAGTCTTACATCATATTGTATTATTGATTCTGAAATTCAGGACATATAAGTCTTATATTTGAATAAAAGTTAAAATTAAAAATATTAAATATATTTCACTGACATATGTGCTTCTTTTGAACTACCACTTATAGTTTGTTTCTTTATCCTTTGGGGAAAGAAAAATGTAATATGAGGACCCATCTTACATGCATATGAAAGTAGGTAATTTTCTCCAAATAGCAAAAATATATCCCTATATTGCCTAAAATTCAATTAATTAGAGCTGATTCAGGGTAATTAATTCCTCTTAAGATCCAAATATTCCAGTCATTCATATTATAGTTTTCTCCCTTTATGACAGAACACATCTTTATATCATTTGCATTGATACAAACCATTTCTACCTGATTCCTGTTCCTTTAACATTTAGCCAAGATCAACTAAATTCAGAAAAGGGGAGGTAATTTGGTAGTTGGGAAGGAACAAATAAGAAATACTCTGGAAATATTTAGGCCCATAGGGAATGCAGGAAAAAGTACAGAGACAAGAATAAGTACAAGGAACCTAGAAAGCCATGACACAAGATAACAAAATGTACATTTTCCCTAGGCAAATATAGGAATATTTGCTGTTATGAAAATCAAGATAAAATTAAATTTAAACCATCTTTTTGTCTATGTACGGCATAAACTCAACATTCTTGTTAAGTTCCATCTTTGTCATCCTCCAAAGTCACTAACACATTTTACCGGCAAGTATCAGAACCAGAAAACTGAAAAAATATATATGCTTTAAAATTTTACTAAGTTTGAATTTAAGTTTAGAAACAATATATTTGTATATCTCAAGAAAGTAAAATTCTTCAAGTTCTTCTAAAGAAACTCCTATTAATATACTGAAAGAACACAATGAACGTAAGATGACTAAAAACATACATAAATGAAATTTTAGCAGTATGATTTTTCTTTTTTTTCTTTTTTTTTTTGAGACAGGGTCTCACTTTGTTGCCCAGGCTGGAGTGCAGTGGCACGATCTTGGCTCACTGCAACCTCTGCCTCCTCGGTTCAAACGATTCTTATGCCTCAGCCTTTGGAGTAGCTGGGACTACAGGCATGCACCACCATGACTGGTAATAGCACTATGATTTTCTAAACTGATCTCCCATCTCTCTTCTTATTCATTCTGATTCATCTTAAACATGCTTTTAAATTAATATTCCTTATGTATAGTTCTGATTGTGTTATCTTCCTATTCAAAAACGTTTAGTTGCTCTTTCCAATGTTGAAAACCTTTAGCCTAATATTGAAGTCCCCTCAAGATTTGGTCCCAAATAAAACATTAATCCTATTTCCCATGATGTTTCTCCTTTGGAGAGCATGGGGAGTATGACCAGTATTGGCACATTAATATCTGCAGAGTTGGAACTGGAGAAAAAGAGAGCTAAATAAAATGTTTTATTCAAATATACAAATATTAATAAGACTGCCCTCTGGGTTAGGCTCCAGTAGTACTAGAAGAGACTAGTTCTATTATCGCTAGGCGATCAAGATAAATAGAAGTGAAGCAATATAAGAAAAATCATAATACTTACTGACTTTAATATAAGCACTGAACGAATGGTCACAAGTGCTAGGGTATAGGAGTTACTTCAGTGTTAAAAATAAAAATAGGAGATTTTGGCCAGCTGGAATATCCAGGCATTAGGATTACAAACTAGTGCAGAACCTTATAAAACGCAAGTGGAGGAGAAAATGGTCGAAGAAATTTTGTGGTGATCTTCCTTTCTACTCCCTTTCTTCTTCTCTAATCAGACTGTTTTCTTCCACTTTCTCCTTCCTTTGCTCTTTCATTTGAATGTTTTCTTTTATGTTAATGGTTGTGATCTCATTTTATTTCTTCATTAATTGTAACCAATTGCATGTCCTTTTTGTAAACAGTGTTCAAGTCACTTTTTTATTTCAGTCTTTTTTTCTTTCATTACTGTTGTTCTTTCAATTGACTAGAATTCAGCACTGAGAAGTTTTAAATATTTAATAATATTATTTAATATAAAAAATTCTATATTTGATTCTAAATATTCTAAATTCTAATTGGTACTTTTTAGTTAAGAAGGTTTTTAAGTATGGCCTTTAAATTTTAAAAATATAAATCACAAACATGAATCTTTCCTGATATTTGAAATAAGATATTATGAGAGGCATTTTAAGACACCAAAAACTTTCACATTAAGAAAATGAGACTATTTCAAGCATAAGAAATAATATATTGTTTATATAACATAATGATATTCATTTTTCTATACTTTAACATTTAATATTATATAATCCAATAATGTAACAAATAATGCTATATAATACTATATAAGAGGAAAACTAAAAGTCGAAACAGAATTATGTAAATAAAATGTAATTGTCTGATATGATCATGAGAAGAGAGAGACAAGATGAGGTGATCCGAAAAGAAACAAGTCAGTCTAAAATTGATTAGGTAGTTTCAAGCATTATTGAAACTCAGTGAGTTCAGTGAGCTTTAGTTCTTGTTTCTAACTCAATCATAAATAAGATTTTATTTGAGGATGCCCAAAAGATGTGGATGCCAATTCTACCTGTGGAAGATATAGATAAAATAGAAAAACAACTTCAGATATCCATTCTATCACAAAGGGGCATATCATCAGGGAGATTAAACTGAATGTTACTTCATAAATGTGTTACAAAGAAAATTATTTTAATTTACCCTTAAGCTGCAAAGTACATTTCTCTTTCAAAGATTCTGTGTATTAAGTATCTGACAGTAGAAGTATTCATTCTGTTCTTCTAAGATATGAATGTCACACTACTTTTTATTTTTAAAAGCAGCATCTAAAGAGATTCTTGGTCTATTACCTAATGTACAAAGGATATAAATTTGACAAACACATTTTCTGAGATAATTGTTTTTATCGAACCCAGATTCTTCCACCAGTGTCCATCCGTAAAATGTGACCTTCCCTAATGGTACTATAATTTATGCAGATAGATGCAAATTGAGTCAACTGTAATGCCTATGATGTCTTGAAAATTTATATATACAGTCATCTCTTGGTATGCCCAGGGGATTAGTTCCAGTACCAATCCACATACAGATGCTAAAGTCCCTTATAATAAAATGGCAGAGTATTTGCATATAACATATGCATATACCCCTATACAGTTTAAATCATTCCTAGATTACTTATAATGGCTAATACAATGTATACTATGTAGTTTTTAT
Organism: Papio anubis; assembly: GCF_008728515.1. NCBI lineage: Eukaryota > Metazoa > Chordata > Mammalia > Primates > Cercopithecidae > Papio > Papio anubis. Next base: position 73,592,799 of record NC_044985.1, on the reverse strand, counting down.
ATTTAATTTTTTATTTGTATTTTTTATTGTTGTATTGTTACTTTTTACTGCCTTTTTTTCCCCAAATGTTTTGATTTGCAGTTAGTTGAACTTACAAATGCAGAACCCATGTTTAGAGAGGGCCAGCTGTACATATAAAAGCAAGCACAAGGATGGCTGGCAAGATGGACGAACAGGAACAGCTCCAGTCTGCAGCTCCTAGCAAGATCAACACAGAAGGCAGGTGATTTCTGCATTTCCAACTGAGGTACCGACTCATTTCATTGGGACTGGTTAGAAAGTGGGTGCAGCCTATGGAGGGCGAGCCAAAGCAGGGTGGGGCATTGCCTCACCCGGGAAGCACAAGGGGTCAGGGGACTCCCTCCCCTAGCCAAAGGAAGCCTTGAGGGATTATGCTGTGAGGAACAGTGCACTCTGGCCCAGATACTATGCTTTTCCCATGGTCTTCACAAACTGCAGATCAGAAGATTCCCTCGTGTGCCTACGTCACCAGGGCCCTGGGTTTCATGCACAAAACTGGGTGGCTGTTTGGGTAGACACCGAGCTAGCTGCAGTTTTTTTTTTTTTCGTATCCCCAGTGGTACCTGGAATGCCAATGAGACAGAACCGTTCACTCCCCTGGAAAGGGGGCTGAAGCCAGGGAGCCAAGTGGTCTAACTCAGTGGATCCCAGTCCCACAGAGACCAGCAAGCTAAGATCCACCGGTTCGAAATTCTGGCTGCCAGCACAGCAGTCTGAAGTCGACCTGGGACACCTGAACTCGGTGCTGGGAGGGGTGACCACCATTACTGGGACTTGAGTAGGCAATTTTCCTCTCACAGTGTAAACAAAGCCACCAGGAAGTTCGAACTGGGCAGAGCCCACTGCAACTCAGCAAAGCCACTGTAGCCAGATTGCCTCTCTAGATTCTTCCTCTCTGGGCAGGGCATCTCTGAAAGAAAGGCAGCAGCCTCAGTCAGGGGCTTAGAGACATAACTCCCATCTCCCTGGAAGAAGGGGTGGCTCTGGGTGCAGCTTCAGCAGACTTAAACATTCCTGCCTACCAGCTCTGAAGAAAGCAGTAGATCTCCCAGCACAGCACTCGAGCTCTGCTAATGGACAGACTGCCTCCTCAAGTGGGTCTCTGACCCCTGTGCCTCCTGACTAATAGATACCTCCCAGCAGGGGTCAACAGACACGTCATACAGGAGAGTTCTGGCTGCAACTGGCAGGTGCCCCTCTGGGACAAAGCTTCCAGAGGAAGGAACAGGCAGAAATTTTTGCTGTTCTGCAATTTTTGCTGTTCTGCAGCCTCTGCTGGTGATACCCATGCAAACAGGGTCTGGAGTGGACCTCCAGCAAATTCCAGCAGACCTGCAGCAGAGGGGCCTGACTGTTAGAAGGAAAACTAACAAACAGAAAGGAATAGCATTAACATCAACAAAAAGGATGTCCACACAGAAACCCCACCCGAAAGTCACCAACATCAAAGACCAAAGGTAGATAAATCTATGAAGATGAGAAAAACCCAGCCCCTTTTGGCTGAAAATTCCAAAAACCAAAACACCTCTTCTCCTGCAAAGGATCACAACTCCCTGCAAGCAAGGGAACAAAACTGGATGGAGAATGAGTTTGACAAATTGACAGAAGTAGGTTTCAGAAGGTGGGTAATAATCAACTCCTCTGAGCTAAAGGAGCATGTTCTAATGCAATGCACAGAAGCTAAGAACCTTGAAAAAAGGTTAGAGGAATTTCTAACTAGAAATATCAGTTTAGAGAAGAACATAAAGGACCTCTTCAAGGAGAACTACAAACCACTGCTCAAGGAAATAAGAGAGGACACAAACAAATGGAAAAACATTCCATGCTCATGGATAGGAGGAATCAATATCATGAAAATGGCCATACTGCCCAAAGAAATTTATAGATTCAATGCTATCCCCATCAAGCTACCACTGAGTTTCTTCACAGAATTGGAAAAAAATACTTTAAAGTTCATATGGAACCAAAAAAGAGCCTGCATTGCCAAGACAATCCCAAGCCAAAAGAACAAAGCTGGAGGCATCACACTACCTGACTTCAAACTATGCTACAAAGCTACAGTAACCAAAACAGCATGGTACTGTTACCAAAACAGAGATATAGACCAATGGAACAGAACAGAGCCCTCAGCATCTCTTTCTCCACACAGCCTATTTATCTGGCTAGTTTGTACTTTTTATACAATGGCAGACTCAGGGTAGACTGACTTCTCACAAGGTGACTAGCTTCCCCACAGATACCATTTCAAGATAGCCAGGAAGGCTGCAAGATTTCTATGACTTAGTCTTGGAAGTTGCATAGCATTACACCTGTTATAATCTAATGGGCAAAGTAATCATAAACTAACCCAGATTCAAGGGAGTGGAGGAACAGATCCCACCTCTTCACAAGGGGTATGCCTGTGTGTACAATAAAGAAATGATGGCGGATCCAGCTACCTCATAACATTTTTGAGATATATAAATCTGATTTTCTAAATAAAGAATGATGTCCCAAGAGAAAACATAAACCTGACTTCCCAAAGAGAATAGAGAGCCATAAGCAGATTCATTAATCTGATTATTTTATTTTCAGTACATATCTGCATTAAAAATCTATCTGTATTCTATTTCAGGAATCTAGTGCATCAGGATTATGTGCACTCTTGTTAATCCAAGTGTAATCCCTGAACCAGCAGCATCAGCATCACCAGGGAACTTTCCAGGAATGCAGAATATCAGACTCTACCCCAGACCTACTTAATCAGAGAAGCCCAGAGAGATTTATATGCATATTCAAGTTGGAGTATACTCATATACTAGCATAAACAGAGTATCCTCAAACTCATAATAAAGAAACCTAAAAAACATGAAGTACTGTCCTGTCAACTTTAGGGACGGAGGATCAGACATTTTATTTTGTTTTTAAAGGGGGAATACAGCTAAAACTGAATTGCTTCAGTAGTCTTTGACAATTTAAAAGCTGAATGTGTATGTGTGGCTGGGAATCTTGTTTTCATCTGGGATCAAGAATTATTACTATGTATATGAGGAAGCGTTTCTTCTACAACACCTATTGACCAAGAAAACGAAGGAGAAAAGACCAAAAAAGAGTGCAAATAACTTCAAAATAGATAACAAGTATCATACATATTTAGTAATGTACATGTAAAAATGTAGATTGTTTTTGATATTGTTATTAGTGAATTACTTAAAATATATTTTTGACAGTACAGCATCACTGTCTTGCAAGTTAAGCTGCTATAATTTACCAGTGTCTCGAGGTAAAATTAAAGCCAGTTTAAAAACAAAAATGCCTTTTTAAAGAAATAACATGAAAACATACCATTTTTTCCCATAAATATGTTCAATCCATTCACAATTTCTTGCCTATTTCTTAATTCATCTTGCATTTCTATCATCTAAATTACAAAACATAACTGAAATACCTATAAGAAAGTTCTTAAATATCAAATAAGTTCAAAATTAAAGATCATTTTAAATTACCAGTCATTACTTTGTCTTATTAAGCATCTGGGTGTAAACATTAACTAGAAAATTATATTTGAATATTTAAGTTCTTTATAAATTCAAAAAATATTTAATTTAAGGAACAACTAGAAACTTTTAAGTTGGTTTCCAAGAGGGTGCTGCAGACCCATATAGATTAACAATACTACATAAACTCACCAAAACATTTATATTATATTGCTCTTATTTTGTTTCCTCTAGAGGGCAAGGAATGTCTTCTCTCTATATTCTCTGTTCAGTAGTACTGAGTGCCGTAATGATAAATATCACTGAATAAACTAAGAAATGTAGCTATAACTAAAGGAGATAGAGATGAAGGAGTTTGTTATAGTGATTTTGTGTCCAACTAAAGCAAAGTGGAGGAAGTCTATCCCTACTGGCTTTAGTTTAAAAGATTTTATGAAAAAGTGAGCTAGTTCAGAGGTATTTAAATGTTTAATAGTAGACATAAGTAAGGGAAAATAGGTTGTTCCAAATCCTGACATTCAAAAAAAAAAAAAAAATCAGGACAAAACAAAATAACAGAACATTAGAAATGGTTGTGTACTTGGAGATCAAGTTCAGCATCTTAATTTCAGAGATGAAGAAATGGATGTCTCATAGTCAGGTTGAGATCTTCTAAGCCCTGGTGTGTTTTTTGTCTGGTAGATTTTAGTAAAAGTCAGTAAGAAATACAGGCTTATAGAAATTGACTTGAGATTGATTGTTAGGGGAACTTTGATACATGAGATAGAGTAGTGGTTCTCCAAGTGTGGCTCCTCGACAAGTAGCATTAGCATCACCTGGAAACTTACTAGAAGTGAAAATTTTCAGTCCCACCCCAGACCATCAAGATTAGGAACTGTGGGCATAGCATCTAACACTCAGTGCTTAATAAGCTCTCCAGGTGATTCTGATGTATGCTCAAAGTTGATAACCACTGGGACAGAATTTTTAATAGCTAGAGAAAATATCTCTACATTAACTTGCAGTGTTTTAAGGAGGAATAAAAATTGTGACCAAAAATCAAGTAAGCAGAGAAAACCTCTGAGAGCAGTTGTGAGAGTCCAATAGTGTGTTGCTAGTGTGGGAAAAAAAAAAAACAAATGAACCTTGGGACCCCCAAAATAAGCAAAGGAAAAAGTCAAGCTGAGAATTATAATACATCAGACAAACCTGCCTCCCATTTTATTCCTAAATAAGACAGCTACAAAGAGTTTTAAAAGTTATGTATCTCCCTCATATTTTGCCCACAAGAAAATTCCTTGTGAGCCTCAAGATCTTTACCCTGAAACAGTTCTGCTGAATTTCACCCTGGCAATGGAAACTGAAAGCTTATCCTCACAGGTTTCAGACAAAAAGTCATCCTTCTGCTCACCTGAGACAAATGCCTGATTGCTTCCTCTGCCCTACTGTTTATATAAAAATGGAGATTCACTGAGCCAGATTAAATTGTGTATTCAATGAAAGGCTGATCAAGGACTCAAAAGACTGCAACCTCTGTCTCTTGTCTACCTATGACCTGGAGGCCCCTTGCTTCAAGTTGTCCTGCCTTTCTGGACTGAACCAATGTACATCTTACGCATATTGATTGATGTCTCATGTCTCCCTAAAATGTATGAAAGCAAGCTGTACCCTCACCACTTTTGGGCACATGTCGTAAGGACCTTCTGAGGCTGTGTCACAAGCGTGTCGTTAACCTAGGCAAAATAAACTTTCTAAATTGATTGAGATACGTTCTCAGATACTTTTGGGTTCATACTAGTTATTACTGGAAACAGTGAAGAAGGCTTTAAAAATAAAACTGATCAAGTTTAGGTGAGATTAAATGAAAGCTCTAGAATAAAGTTGTGAACTCCAAAAATCTGAGACAGGTCTCAGTTAATTTAGAAAGAATGTCACTTTCTGACAGGCCCAGGAGCCCCAAGTTTACGTTGGAACCTCAAAGAGGAATTCATCCAGCTCATAGGTATTTGATGGTACAAATCCATGGCTGGGCTTGGCTTTAAAAAAATTTTATCTGAGATTCCTTCTATGAAACAAAGTTCCATCAAAGCCAATTTAAAAGCCTACGTAAAAACAAATAATTATTCTTGCTGCACTGTATACAAATAATCAGAACAAGTATAATAAAGCAAACTCAGTTCTACCATGATTTGTCTTTAATAAAAATGGGAAACTGGAGAAAAATTATGTTTCAAAAACTACAGTACGCCTGTTGTTAGATTCTAGTCTTGCCTAATGTTTTTCAACTTTTTTTTTTTTTTTTTTTTTTTTTTGAGACTGAGTCTGGCTCTGTCGCCCAGGCTGGAGTGCGGTGGCCGGATCTCAGCTCACTGCAAGCTCCGCCTCCCGGGTTCACGCCATTCTCCTGCCTCAGCCTCCCGAGTAGCTGGGACCACAGGCGCCCGCCACTTCGCCCGGCTAGTTTTTTTTTGTATTTTTTTAGTAGAGACGGGGTTTCACCTTGTTAGCCAGGATGGTCTCGATCTCCTGACCTCGTGATCCGCCCGTCTCGGCCTCCCAAAGTGCTGGGATTACAGGCTTGAGCCACCGCGCCCGGCCTGTTTTTCAACTTTTATTATTTTCTACAGTTTGGACAGATTTTTCTATTTTGCAGGCTACAAGACTACAAAATAATGTTTTCAATTTTTTTCCTTCTTTCTCCCCATTTTTCCTAATTTGCAGTCACTGCAAACTAAGCTGTGCTTTCGTAAAGCCCTGCAAAGTGAAGCTAGACAATTTAAACTTCAGAAGAAAATAACAGCAACCTACTTACAAACATAAGCCACTTTCATACCTGCCTACAGATGTATGGACTTCAGAGTAATGTGGCCTATATAGATTTTCCAGGATTGTTCTTTTGTTTATTGTTTTTCTGCCTTCCTCCCCTTATTTTATCTTCATAGGACATGAGACTTCACAAACCTGCTAAAAATGAGCTTTCCTAATAACTCAGGATCTACTCATCTAGGAATAAACCATCCTAGCCATGAGAGATCATAGGAAACCTGATACCAGAAACTAGTTTTCTTCTAAAATGTTTTCTCCAAAAGATTTTAAAAATGAAAGGGGGGAAATGTGAAAGGAAAATAAATCTTGGGGCCTGCAAATCACTAAACTAAAGGGAAAAGTCAAGGTGGGAACTGCTTAGAAACAACCTGCCTCCCATTCTAGTCAGTCACCCCTCTGCTTACAGAGATAAATGCATATCCGATTGCCTCCTTTGGAGAACCCTTTGGAGATGCCAATCAGGTATGCATTTATTTCAGTGAGCACAGGGGTGACTGAACAGAATGGGAGGCAGGTTGGTCCTAAGCACTTCCCAACTTGACTTTTCCCTTTAGCTTAGTGATTTAGGGGCCCCAAGATTTATTTTCGTTTCACAAGGTTAACAGTTAACTCTGGATTATCTATGCTTGTAAAGGGAGAAAGCAGGTGACAATCTCAAGTCATTTTTTATTTGGCTTTGCAGTAGAATTTGATTTTTTTTCAGGACTTATCTTTGTTTATGGTAATACAAACATTTAAAGTGGAACTAGTAGAGCACTAGATCAGCTGTGTGTGCTCACATATGTCATGTCATCACTTTGGGCTTCTACTTTCTCATCTGTAAAATTAGTTGGCTCACCTCAAGATTATTTTTAGCCACTATAAATCCATGAACATTGGCTTGCCCGAAATGCTTCACTCCAAGAACAAGTCTAGTCATTTAAATATCTTAGTATCATTATTGGTATCTTAATTGGCCTGGTAACTTTGGTTAAGTTAGTGATCAACATTTGGGGTCCCCAAATGTGTTATTTCCTTTGCATTAATTAGGTACTGTAAAGAGTGTGAAACAAAAATAAAAACTTGGGACCCAATTCACTATGCCAAACAGAAAAAATTAAGCTGAAAGCTGAGTCATCCAAGAAACTGCCCTTCCTTTGTTCCTAAGCAGACGGCTACAAATAAAACGTTAAACATCTCCACAGGTAGCTACTCTATGTTCACCTTATCTTATGTAAAATGTGAATTTACTGAGCGTCAGACAATACACTGACTATTCCTTTACCTGCTCCTTTTCTTTTGCAACATGTGGATTCAGTAATGTGACCATATCCTCCCTCCTTCCCCTCCAGCCTACCTTTCCGCATTAAATACTGAAGCTCTCAAAATCATCTTTGGAAAAGGCACACAGACCTGTCTCCCGGGTATGTCCTTAATTTTGACAAAATAAACTTCTAAATTTATTGAGACCTATCTCAGATGTTTTTTGGTTTACAAGAGTTAAATCTATGTTTGGTTTTCAGTGCAGACCCAAGCCCAAGTTTATTTAGTGGCTTCTGCTCCCTCCTGCCCTAAAAAAACCACACACACACACCAAAAAATGCTGGAAGCTTGCAAACATAAGAACATGAGATGAAAATAAAACAGGAAAGAATTTGGAGAGGAAAAAATGGCTCTATTTACACTTTTAGTTGAGAAATGCGGGCTGTGCTGGGTTGGGCTGCAATTCCTACAACCTGAGCCACAAAATCTGGATAAAATCACAGAGAATCACGTAGCCAATGAAAGTAACAAAAATCCGTTCATCTGAATACAGGTCTAACATTTTTCGGTAGGTTAAATATCTAAAACCTCCCAGGCCTGGCCAGACCTAAGATGGCTACCTTCCCAGCAAAATGTCCATCCAAGAGGGGCCTGCAGGTCTGACTTCCATAAGGCTTTGGGTCAGCCCTGTGGCTACAGCCAAGGCTGGGATCCTAAGCAACATACTTGGGTCTAAAGAGCATTTTAGAATTCGTACCTTAAGAGTCCTTCTCCCAGGCCAAGCGCTCTGGCAACCCAGCCTAAAGAGGCAAATGGATAACTTGGGGTCAGGCTTTCCTTTTCCTTCGGATCTCCTCGCCTCGCCCTTAATTTCGGGTAAGCCTCCCAGGCCCCAGCGGGCGTTACCTCCATTCTGGGAGCCAGGGTTTCCCTGTCGCCGCTCCCAGCTCCAGCATTTGGTCTGCGGGTGGTGCTGGGGCTGTTGCAAGGATTTGTGGATGGGAGCGCAGCGGGAGACTGCCGGGCTTCTGCGTGGTTGCTGGGCTTTCCTTAGCCTGATGAACCAGGATTGGTCCGTGGGGCGACACTAGACCCTCACCTGAAGCCCATTTCTGTTCTGCAAAAAGCTGATTCACGCCAGTCTGCTACTCCAGTCACCGTTAGGAAAAAGTTGCTGGCCAGGTGCAGTGGGTAATACCAACACTTTGGGAGGCTGAGGCGGGTCAATCGCTTGAGGTCAGGACCTCCAGACCAGCCTGGCCAACATGATGAAATCCCGTCTCCACTAAAAATACAAAATTTAGCTGGACGTGGTGGCAGACGCCTGTAATCCCAGCTACTTGGGGGAGGCTGAGGCAGGAGAATCGTCTGAACCTGGGAGGCGCCCCACTGCACTCTAGCTTGGGCGACAAAGCGAGACTGGTCTCAAAAAAAAGTTGCAGCCTGAAGTTGATTTACTCCAGCATTCGTTAAAGTGGTGTCAGGGAGTGTTTTCTACTCTGTTAACTACCTACGCTTAGTTGACCAAATAACTCTTTAGGGCCCATTTTTCATGGCAGGCAGTATAATAGTGGTTAAGAACAGGAGCTCTGGCATTAGAATCTCAACAGTAACCACAAGTTTAATTTAGTTGTGAACATTAAATGAGATCATCCAAGGTAAGTGCTTAGCCTGCCTAGTAAATAAGTGGTAAATACCTACTGCCATTCCTACCAACCTTTGACACAACTCATAACTGGTAAGAAAAAATGAGTTTCTTCATCTACAAGATAGTTGTAGGACCAATACAGACTATATTGGCTAAAAAATAAGTCTACAGTTTTACTTAGCGTGAGTGCAAATGATGCAAATTTCATCTTTGATAGCTTCTGTGAGCCTCTCTTCCCTCAGTTTACCCAGTTAATTTAAAAGAATTACTCCCAGAAAGCTCTCCCAGAGCAGGGCCCCACATTTATAAAAGGGGTAATGGAGAGTCAAGGGAAGCATTCTTTTGGTTCATGCAGAACAGGATGATGTTGGCAGATAAAAGGCAGAATCCAGGTTTCACAATTTGTACTTAACACAAGGATCTTGGGAATTTAAAGATGATCTTTGAGAGTTATGGGAGATGGTGTGAGTGTGGAGATACCGTATCCAGTATAACATATCTTACTTTACGCAACAAATATGTTCATTAAAAATCATGTTTCAACTTTTTGTAAAGGTATTTTGGTGCACTGTGGGACCTGGTTTTTGAAGGGGCATATGTACATTAATTTTCACCTAATGGCCCAGGGCGGTGGCTCATACCTGTAATCCCAGCACTTTGGGAGGCCGAGGTGGATGGATCACCTAAGGTCAGGAGTTCGAGATCAGCCTGGCCAACATGGTGAAACCCCATCTCTACTAAAAATACAAAAATTAGCCAGGTGTGGGGTAGGCAGCCGTAATCCAAGTTACTTGGGAGGCTGAGGCAGGAGAATCGCTTGAACCTGGGAGGTGGAGGTTGCAGTGAACCAAGATCGTGCCACTGCACTCCAGCCTGGGTGACAAGAGCAAGAGTCTCCAAAAAAAAAAAAAAAAAAAAAAAAAAAAATTCACCTCAGTTTTCTGTTAAAAATCTAGTTCTTCCCATGTTCTCTGATAAAAGTTGACCCCCAAATCCAATAATTACCATATAATGAGGAGATAGCAACATCTAATCTGTTACCCCCTAAATTGAGGTTAATGGAAGAATTTCTGGTTTTCTTCTTCCTCTGAATTTCATTTTCTCATTTTCTCCCACTGTGTCTCTCCATCACACTTTAAAAAATATTGACACTGTTTGTCAGATATGCTAGTATGTGTGATGTTTGATTTCTCCCTGCACAGAGAGGACCTAGTAAATAACCACCCAACAATACTACCTATTTTCCAATTTTGAGTCTATAACTCATAATTATGATGACGGCTGGTTCTTGAGAATAAAATGAATAGTCTACATTAGTTTATTTACGTTATCTCCAATACATGGAACTTTTTTCAATATACAAACAAGTCAGTGAATCCTCATTTAAAAAATAACCATATGACACATAATACAAAGATAATTTAAAACTGGACTCATGCTGTTTTATGACAGAACCAATTTCAACGGTAACTAATCTTCTTAAACATTATTTAGTCATGTAGTTTCTGGAAGATAGGTTAAATGATGAAAAAATGGGCGACCATGAACACACCCTTTAATTTCATTTCCAAACTGGTGCTTCATTCTGTAGATAATGTCTTGGATGTCCTCTTTTGATAAGTACATGGGTAACTGTCTGGATAGACGCACTGCTTCTCCCTGTCCAAAGGGAAAGTCACACATTTTACCATGATATACCCTGAAGCAGAAAACATGTTATCCTGGCAAAAAGGATAACAGAATATTGATTATTTTCATCTTATTATGAATTCACTAACAAATATTTATTAAGTATCAACTACGTTGTCAGCTCTAGGGATGTAGTGGCGAACCAAAAACCAAGACCCTTGCTCTTGTGCAATTTACATTTTAGTGCAGAGAAACAGAAAACAGACAAAAAACAGAACATTTTAGTCAATAAATAATGCACAAAATTAAACTGGGCCACATGATAGAGTGATTGTAGAGCTGGAAAAAGATTACTTGGGGAGATAGCTTTAAGCTTGAATTTAAATAAGGAACGAGGCTGGGCGCGGTGGCTCAGGCCTGTAATCTCAACACTTTGGGAGACGAAGGCAGGAGAATTGCTTGCGGCCAGGAGTTCGAGACCAGCCTGGGCAACACTGAGACCCAGTCTCTACGAAAAAAAAAAGCTGGGCATGGTGGGGCATGCTTGTAGTCCCAACTACATGGGAGGCTGAGGCAGGAGGATCACTTGAGCCTGAAGGTCAAGACTGCAGTGAGCTGTGATCATGCCACTGCACTCCAGCTTTTGAGCAAGACCTTATCTCAAATAAACAAAAATAAATAAGAAACCTTAATGGAAAGATCATGGGGAAAGAAAAACATCTCAGGCAGACAGAAGAGAAACTGAATGTTCAATGTGGGTGCAACATAGTTGTTCAAAAGAGAGGAACAGGAAAAGGAAATTAGGCACTCTCTAGGACAGGGTGAGGAATTGGTGTTTTGATTTACACTTGGACAAATTCTACTGAGCATTGTTGAGTCACAAAACTGTCCTGGCTGGATTCAATACAAATGTTTACTCTTACGAGCCCTCAATGACACCTGGAAATCTTATTCCTGTTTATTTAACCTTCTCTTATAGTACCTACAGCTCTTATTTTCAGATCTTTGTTACTGTACTAAAATTACCAACGCCTTCCCACAACCCCTCCACTCTCAGCAGGTAACTTCTACTCTTTCGCCACATATATCAACATGACTTCTCTCAAGTTCACCTAAAATTTCATAGGTTCTAATGATTAAGAAAAAAGTTTTTAAAAGTTTACATAAAAATTATTTTAAGCGGAGGCTGATAGCTCAAACCTGTAATCCCAGCACTTTGGGAGGCTTGAGGCAGGCCGGATCACACAAGGTCAGGAGGTCGGAGACCATGCAGCTAACTGCAGTGAAACCCGTCTCTACTAAAATATCTAAAAAAACTAGCGGGCGCGTGTTGAGCCTGTAGTCCCAGCTACCGGGAGGCTGAGGCAGGAGAATGGTGAACCGGGGCCGGAGCTTGCAGTGAGCTGAGAATCAGGCCACTGCACTCCAGCCTGGGGCGGCAGAATGAGACTCCATCTCAAAAAAAAAAAAAAAATTATTTTCATTTTTCTCCTTTTCCATTTTCTGCTCTTGATTCAGACAGCTTCTTCTTTCTAAACCTTATATTCATATCCTATCTTCTCTCTTGCCTTTTTGGGAACATTTCCTCTGCAAATTTTTTTTTTTTTTTTTGGAGACAGAGTCTTGCTCTGTTGCCCAGGCTGGAGTGCAGTGTGTATCCTCAGCTCACTGCAACTTCCACTTCCCAGTTTCAAGCAATTCTCCTGCCTCACTCAGCCTCCTGAGTAGCTGGGATTACAGGTGCGCACCACCACGCCTGGCTAATTTTTGTATTTTTGGTAGAGATGGGGTTTCACCATGTTGGCCAGGCTAGTCTCAAACTCCTGACTTCAGGTGATTCACCCACCTCAGCCTCCCAAAGTGCTGGGATTACAGGCATGAGCCAGTGCACCTGGCCTCCTCTGCAATCTTTTATTGTCAGTCTTCCACCAATTCAACACAAACATGCTGAACATACTCTTTCCTTCCTTTCACTATTCACTAATATGACTTGCTGCCTACTTTTCCACTACTACACTCTTTAACCACTGGCAAATGTCGTCTATTCCTGCTACAGCAGACCCTTGAACAACACTGGTTTTTAACTGTGTGGGGGTCCACTTATACATGGATTTTTTTCCAACCCCAACTGTGATAGAAAATACAGTATCATGGGATGCGAAATCCATATATACGGAGGGCCAACTTTTCATATATGTGGGTTCTGGAGGGCTGACTGCGGGAGTTAAGCATGCTTGGATTTTAGTATCCACAGGCGGTACTGGAACCAATCCACTGAGTATACAGAAGGGCAATTGTACTTTGCCATTACGATTCTCTTCAAGGTTACTACTGTCATCTAGCAGCCATATCTGATATATCTTCTAGCAATTATTACCCTATACAGAATGTGATACTACTTAAGATTAAAATTCCTTCCTTCCTTCCTTGACTTTTACATCCACGCCTTTCTTGGTTCTTCTTTCACTTTCCTATCTTCTTCTCTGATTCATCTTATTGACCATAAATAGAAGCATCCTTGTGGTTTAAGTTCTCTCCTTTTTTTTTCTAGGCCATTTTTCTTAACACTTATACCACTATTACCTTAACATACTGAAAGGTAAACTATTAGCAAAAAAATATTTAAAACCAGTCCCAATTACTTTTTTTCTGTTATTTCTGAAATCTTATTTCTCCCCACATTGTTCTTCCGACCCACAACTCCCTCAACCTTTAAGTTCATACTAACTCTTTCACAAGAAAATATTCCCTTGAAGTCTCTAGAAACTATCAATGTTAAGCTACCTGCACAATACGCTGGGACTTTCCACATAACAAAGCTCCTAAAGGATTCACAGAACATTACTGAATATGTTCTTCAGAAGGAGTAACAAGCAGACTTTCCTGTTAAGGAAGTCTGACCTTCAGAATACAGCAGGCACACTACCAACTGTAAACAAAAATGGCTCACTTTTAAAAAGGGAGAAAAACTTCATTAGAGTTCAGGTTTTTTTAAAAATAATACTAGCCAATCTTGTAGGCTATCTAGAACAAGATATATAGACGGAAACACTATTGTTTTCTTTCTACTATCTTATACTTGGACATTTTAATGTTTATAACCTTCCTTAATCCTTTTATTTTTTTTAACCCACTGTTACATTTCTCTTTTGTGGTGAATACTGTCACAAAAATGAAAATTTCCACTTATTCAAAGATTCATATCTTTCACTTCCCTTCCCTTCTACTGCTCTTGATGAGATCAGGACTTAGAATTATATTATTATACTTTTTAGACAAGTATGTGATATAAAGGTAGAATTATTTTAAATCCCTTCTAAGAGGATTATTTATGAAATGTTTTTTAAAACAGAACTTCACTGCAGAATATCTCATTTATAAAGTCTTTCTTCAATACGTACCCAAGAAAATGTTATGGTAAGAATCCATGATAGAGTTTATCACAGTCAGTCTATGATGTGAAACTTTTAATGGAGTGTTCTTTTTTATAATAGTGTTTTCCTTGCAATTACATAATAAAATTTACAGAAAATATTCTACTATTTGGAAATAATTTACTATTTTAAGAAATAAGTATCTTAAAGTCTGGCCAATCTATAATACCTCTATATATAGAATCAGCAGCAGTACCCAAGCTTTTTGGCACCAGGGACCGGTTTCGTGGAAGACAGTTTTTCCACAGTTGGCAGGTGGGGTTGGTTTCAGGAAATTGTTCCACAAGAAGTGCACAACCTAGATCCCTCGCATGCACAGTTCACAATAGGGTTTGTGCTTCCATGAGAATCTAATGCTGCCACTGATCTGACAGAAGGTGGAGCTCAGGTGGTGATGCCCGCTGGCAGGCTGCTCACCTCCTGCTGGGTGGCCTGGTTCCTAATTGGTTTGGCCCAGGATTTGGGACCCCTGTATACACTAACATATATATAAAATAATGCATACCTCTAAATAACTTATCACTTTGCGAGGTCTACATTCATAAACTTCCTTTGCATTTTTGTTTAATATAGCATTAAGAATTTCTTTTAAATCTGCTACTCCATAGAATGGGAGACAATTAGCCATTCCTTCTATTTCCAAGTAATTTTCACTAATTGAAACTCCTGAAAGAAAACACACACACACACACACACACAGTTAAGTTTATATTCCAGAACATGTCCATTAAAAACAAAAATTGCTGCTAAAACATATAGTGAACCCTCATTAGAATTTAATATAGTCAGACAAAATTTTGTTCCTTAGTTGGAGAACAAACAGTAATTTCCCATAGGATCTCACATTAAGTCATAAGTGCTCATTGACACCACATGTGCTTTATATAATTTAATTTAATCCCAGTTATTGCTGTTCTGTTCCTTACATTTGTTTAGATCATTTCTTGCTTTGGAGAGAAAATGGAGTCCCATGATATTTATGAAAATAAAACTGGTTTAAGTGTTTTAACAACTGCTGCTCTTCAAATTCTACCCTACCATTTTAATATCTAAATGCCTGAATTATTTCTGTGATTTTAAGTTACAAATTATAAAAACAGTCACATAGTAATTTATGGAGATATTATTAATTAGAAGAAAATACTGTTTGTTCAAAATATTTTAATAGGACAAATAAAACTGACATGTTAAATGTTACTTAAATTACTCCTAGTAATTAAAATAAAACTAAATGGCTGGGCACAGTGGCTCACACCTGCAATCCTAGCACTTTGGGAGGCCAAGGCAGGCAGGTCACGACATTAGGAGTTTGAGATCAGCCTGGCCAACATGGTAAGACCCCGTCTCTACCAAAAATACAAAAAAAAATTAGATGGGTGTGGTGGTACATGCCTGTGGTCCCAGCTACTAGGGAAGCTGAGATGGGAGGATCACTTGATCCTGGGAGGCAGAGGTTGCAGTCAGCTGAGATCGTGCCACTGCACTCCAGCCTGGGTGACAGAGTGAGAATCCATCTCAAAAAATAAAATAAAACTAAAAACTAGCTACAGGATTGGACGTATAACTGGGTACATAATCCATAACAGCACATATTTCAAGGCATCAGATTTGGCTTTAGAATGCATGTTTTTGGAAAATAGCAGAGATTTGTCTTCTTTGGCTGTATCTGTGTAACAGTGTTCTTTCATGAAGTTCACATAATGCTACCTGGAATTAAAAGAAAAGAGACAGTCCAATCTTGGATAAGTGGTAGCTATCAATGGATTAATTTTAAAAAAGAGATGTGATATAACTTGAAGTTTCAGATCCTGAGACTTCAATAATCCAATCCCTTACCTGTTCCCAATTACAGACTAGATCCTTGACCTGGCTGGCAGATGCAGTGCTGGTAGACTATAGAGACGGTATCCTAAACATTTTTCCCAGAGAATAATATATAATATTATATTATCAAGCATTAAGGGATGAGATACAGAGATCAATGAAGTGAGATGCTATGGTTTAGATGTGTGTCCCCTCCAAATCTCATGTCAAAATGTGACCTCTACTATTAAAGGTGGGCCTAGTGGGAGGGTCATGGGGCAGATCCATCATGGCTTGGTGCCATCCCCATGGTAATAAGTGAGGTCTCTGTGGTAGTTCACACAAGAGTTGGTTGTTTAAAAGAGCCTGGCATCTCTCTCTTGCTCCCTCTTTTGCCATGTGACATGCTGGCTCCTTGTTGCCTTCTGCCATGATTGTAAGCTTCCTGAGACCCTTACCAGAAGTAGATGCTAGCACTATGCTTCATGTACAGCTTGCAGAACCATGAGCCAAATAAACCTCATTTCTTTATACATTACCTAGTCTCAGGTATTCTTTTATAGCAACATAAATGAACTAACACAGAAAATCAGTACTGAGGAGTGGGGCACTGCTATAGATAACTGAAGATGTAGAAGTGGTTTTGGAGCTGGGTAAGAGCAGAGGTTGGAAGAGTTTGAAAGCTCAGAAGATGACAGGAAGATGAGGGAAAGTTTGGAACTTCTTAGAAACTGGTTAAATGGTTGTGACTAAAATGCTGATAGAAATATGGACAGTAAAAGGCTGACAAAGTCTCAGATGATATTGAGGAATTTATTGGAAACTGGAGTAAAGGTCACCCTTTTTATGTCCCCGCAAGGATTCTGGCTGCACTGTGTCCATGCCCTAGGGCAAGCTTGTCTAACCTGTGGTCTGTGGGCCATATGTGGCCCAGAACAGCTTTGAATGCGGCCCAACACAAATCTGTAAATTTTCTTAAAACATGGAGAGATTTTTGCAATTTTTTTTTTTAAAGCTCAAGAGCTATTGTTAGTGTTAGTGTATTTTATGTGTGGCCCAAGACAGTTCTTCCAGTGTGTCCCAAGGAAGCCAAAAGATTGGACACCTTTGCCCTTAGGATCTGTGGAAGTTTGAATTTAAGAGTGATAACCCAGGTCATCACTGTTTCATTTCGCTATCTAGCAAAGAAGTTTCTAAGCAGCAAATCGTTCAAGAAATGGCATGGCTATCATCAGATATGGGAGCAAAGAAATGACTTAAACTTGGAACTTATATGTAAAAAGAAAGCAGATGCTAGCACTATGCTTCATGTACAGCTTGCAGAACTATGAGCCAAATAAACTTCTTTATAAAGAAGGTTTGTGGTCATTTCTTTTAGTCTCAGGTCTACCTGAGTCTTACACAGTCTCAGGTATTCCTTTATAGAAACACAGACTAACAGTGGAAATGAAATGAGTTTGGGCAACAGGGGAAATGTAAATGGAACTCAAAACTGTGTGTGGTAGGCAAAAAGTAGTAGCAGAATATTCTAGTTCACATCTCTTTTAACTATTTATATAGATATGAAAATTGCCAAAAATATCAGTCTAAGTGATTTTTTTCACTATTGGTAGTTTTAAATCTTTTACAGTATGATTAGAATGAAAAGTCTAATACTAATTACATTTGCCCTGGAAAATTATACACATTTCACAGAATTCCTAGTGGAAATGGATAAAAGGTACTTGGCAACAAATAAGGAAATTGAGCAATATTTTAACTTCTGGGTTTGTAAAATTAAGACATGGAAAAGTTAGAGACATTGGAACTATGTAACAATAACCCTTGAAAAGTTTCCATAAAATACTGTGAAATGCTTACCAATTTTCAGGGAAAATACATCAAATGAGTAAGTGCTTTGACAAGTTTTCACTTCCTAAAATATGGAATTCTTATTGATGCAGGACAGAAAGCTATTCCCATTAGCATGCAAAGTACTTAGAGTCACACTGAGAATCTTGTCTCTTAAAGCCAGATGTATTCCTTCTCTTTCAAATACTTTTATCCTTATCCAAAGATGTACTGTGACTACAGGCAAACTGTTGATTCAAAGTTAGTAAAATGCAGCAATACTCTGACAAGACAGAACTGTTAAGAAAATAAAATCTAATTTAAAAAAATGAAAAAACAAAGAAATGAAAGAAAACATAAATATCTTTAACTTGTTCTGATATTGACAAGGGAAAAAATGCTTATGATAATCTAAGTAAAGTTAATTCTGATCAAATCAAGTCAGTTTGCAGGTGACTTAATCATTTCTGCATCTCTGATGCTATGAAAAGTATTAGGCATTCAATTAGATTTTAAAAATACTACCTACAAGCTAAGAGCTGAAAGCATCTGTCAGATACAAATTTACTAGGTAACTCAAAAAAAAAAAAAAAAAAAAAAACATGCTCTTGGAATTGAGTGGGAGGTAAGAAAGGACAGTTATCCTTTAAACAACAACAACTTGCTGTTTAACATCTTTCTTTTTTTTTTTTTTTAGATGGAGTCTCACTCTGTTGCGCAGTGGGGAGTGCAGTGGCACGATCTTGGCTCACTGCAACCTCTGCCTCCTCGGTTCAAGCGATTCTCTCACCTCAGCCTCCCAAGTAGCTGGGATCATAGGCACCCGCCATCATGCCCGACTAATTTTTGTATTTTGTAGTAGAGATAGGGTTTCGCCATGTTGGCCAGGCTGGTCTTGAACCCCTGACCTCAGTGATCCACCCGCCTTGGCCTCCCAAAGTGCTAGGATTACAGGCATGAGCCGCCGTGCCCGGCCTGTTTAATATCTTTCATGAAAAAAACCGGTACCTGCCACCAACACCACATAGTTAATTAGAAAAACATTAAGTTGAGAATAAAACACATACACCCCCACCCATCCCTTGCTTCAAGTAAATTCACTTCACATAAATTTTAAGATGCCAGGGACCCTGAGGAAGAAATATTTCTAGGAAGACTAAAAGAGATGACTGCAAGCCTGCGAAAGCGGGCTGAAGGATGGTAAGAAAAGAGAATACGTGAGCATCTCCCATTGCCATGTACCATGTTCACTGATTTGTTACCTTGGATAATGCTCACAAATACTTCATGGAGTAAGTATCTAAATTTTGACAGGAAGGCAATATGATAAATGAGTTAAGAGCTAGGCTTTAAAGGCAGATTGCCTAGGTTCAAATTCTGGTTTTACCAATAACTGTGTCCCCTTGAGCAAACTTAACTTCTGTGCCTCAATTTTTCCATCTGATATAAACTTACTGGGTAGCTCAAAAACAAACAAACAAACAAACAAAAACATGCTCTTGGAATTGAGTGGGAGGTAAGAAAGGACAGTTATCCTTTTTACATTATAATTATTAGTTGTTATCAATGAAGACACAGTTAGGCCAGGTCACTTTCCCCAAAACACATTCTTTTTAAATGGCAGTGCTGGGATTTGGACTAATAGAATTGAGGTAGGAGGTAAGAAGCTTAGGTTAGGTATCCTTAAAAATCACAAAAATCAAGTAAAATTAGTTTATGTTTGGGACACCAAAGTATTTTCTGTATATACCCAGCTCCATGCTTTTGTACATTGTTTTTACTTATTTTCATATCTCAGTAAAGCATTCCTTTAAAAATCTTCAAATGCTGTTTTGGGTGAATTCTGTTTTTCTATACTTTGAGTGTGACAAGTTTGGAGGCAGGAAGGGAGACAGTGGAGTCCTTCCTCATGGTTCCACTGTACCCCTTTGATACCAGAAGAAGAAAAATTAACAGAAGGTAAGGCAGAAGGCAGTTGGGTATGGAAACTATAAAAGAACAGAGAAAGTGCCAGCCAGGAAAACTGAAGCCTCTAGCCAGATGGATTTTCTTTTTTTTTTTTTTTTAAATCCACCCAATGAATTTCCATACTGAGCAAAGAGGGTTATCAGTCTTTTAGCAAAGCCATGGAACTGAATCATCCATTCTCCAGATAGCACAACTGCTGATGTTGCACATCTTAACTGGCAAAACAAGCAAATACTTTTTAAAAAGCAAAGATGTCCATTTTTGTTAGGCAATTCCAATGCCCTACATGTTTCTGTTTCATTATCTAAAGGAGTATTTTAATAATTTAAACAAAGCAGGCAGTTTGAATATTTTGTCAAAGGATGACAAAAATTACAATAAAACTATCTGATTAGTTATGAAAATGCAAATGCAAAGCACTGGACTGAAAGAGATGCCACACTGGCTTGTTTCAGGCAGAGGTGATGTGTTGAAATAAATGTTTTAACATAGCTGACATTGGTGAGACAAAAATATACCACCATATCTGTAAATCATGAAACCCAAATGTAACTCTTGGAACAAGACTAATTTTTCCACACCAGAAAATAATAAAACACACTATCATACCTGGTATCAATTTTATCTTGAAACCATTCGCTGTAAGACGAGGATCAGACAGGTAAGTTGATCCACTGTATCTTTGGTCATCTGCTGTCATTTTACATAAAACGTCTAAATAATGAGATCCATTAAAAAGACTGAAAAAGAAATTATGGCCCTTTAACTTATTAAAAACACAAAATAAGAGGGTTTATGGGAAAAAGTTAATCCTAGGGCCCTTTGACAAGTGTTATCATCATTAACCAAAATATAAAGGTATAAGTAACTCTATGAGAAACCACTGTTTTACATTTCTGTTAATATTTTATAAAATACCTACTGCACACAGTATACAGAAAGGAGGAACAGAAAGAAGACAGTCTGTCTTCTAGAATGTTACAAATTGAATGTGAAAATCTAAAAATGGCTCTCTCTAAATATAACACAAATGAAAACTTTATAAATAATTTCATTTTATTCCTTCAAAACAGACACAATAATACACTGTCAAGTTAGGTGGTCCATCCTTGCCAAATTTTCAATTGCTATTCAAAGTTTCTTCTGTAACAAAAAGATAAACATGTATCTCTTTCTTCTAGGAACTAATAAGTTAATCAATATAGTTTGGGAGAGCTTCCTTCAGTCTACTGCAGGTCTGGCATGTTTCCCAAAGGTGGTATATGAAATGATTCTGAGTGGTGTAAAAATTTGAGGAAGCCAAAGGTTATCTAGGGTACAAATCAACCGCACATACTGGTTTTAGGCTTGGTCGGGGTGTGTTAGTCATTGCAAAAAGGTGTCTGTTGGGGTTGATATGAATAGTTACCATTTTGCCACTCCTTCAAAGAATATTTGAGTGCCCACCCTGTGGCAGATACTGTCCTAGGTATGCAAGGCACTGTTCTGTGTTCCAGTACACCAATGTCTTTGCTTATCAGCTCTGAATGGTTGAAGACCCCAATGGCTGTGACAGCTGATATAATAGAGAAGAGAGCTTTGGCTATATAGCACATGTACTCTGCTTCATCTAACCAATATCCTAAAAATCGATCTGAGAGACAGTAGGGATGGTGGTGATGGTGATGATTATGATACTGTATAGCAATTAATGGTGCACACTCCACAGTTAAACTGTCTAGACTGTAATCTTGGACATACAGCTTATTTACTGTCTATGTGAGCCTAGGTAAGTTATTTAACTATTACATTTCAGTTTCCTCAGCTATAAAATGTGGATGATATTATCTACCTCATAAAGTTTGATGTGAAGATCATGAAAAAACTTTGTCAAGTTCCTATCATATAGTAAATGTTCAATAAATATTAGCCATCATTAAGGTTATCATTATTAAGCCCTTACTTTTATACTTTATAGATACCTAAATTATTCCATTCAGAGGTAAGTTACACAAATAGCATGAGAACTCTGGCAAGAAAACTAAGCCCAACCTACAATTACCCTGTCCACATTGTTGCATTGTGGGATAAATTAGTCCATGACTCAGTTTTGAAAAACTTACATCATTAACTGTGATGGGGATGCCACATTCCAAAAGAAGGAAGAAAAACTATTTTGAATTAATCTTTATTCCTGTTTATGCTCAATTAAGAAAGATTTTTTTTCAGGCCAATATGGTCCCAAAATAATAGTTTTTAATGTATTTGTTTTTTGAAGAACAGAACATCACATAGAAAAATATTTTTAAAAACCTATAATTTGAAAAAGCACAAAAATATTTTTGAAATTTAAATGAAGTTTACAAATGCCATTCAGAAAAGCTGTCAAGTCTAAAAATTCAGATGTACCCTAGTTCTTTTTTAGGGAAGATAAAAGCACCATCAGGTGTTTAAACTGTTTGAATGTAGCCTAAGGCACTATTTTCTAGTTGTTCCTCTGACAGTTTCCTAAACCAATCTCAAGACAATACTATGAAAGATACTGGATTTTGGTTAATGTGGTTGCTGTTTCCTTATTTAAAAAGACAGACTTAACAGATGTTTTTCTGTGTTCTGTCCCTGTTTTTTTCTCCTCCAGTGATGGCAGTGTCTTTAACAAGAGTTTCAACATATTTTATAAATGATTTCTGCTTTATTCTTGGAAGTTCTGAAACAGAGTTATCTAATGATGTGTCCTAGGGAACAAATTATATCTCTTTAAACTTCAGGTTTTTATTATTTTTGTCATGATTCTGTTTCACCCGTGTCTGACAGAAAAAGAAATATTAAGTTAAAAAAGGGAAATGTTAATAGGTTAGTCATTACTTATTTTTTAATCTTTAAATTTTTTTTGTCTTCCCAGACTTTGTCATCCAAGGTTATTTATTTTTAAAGAAAGCAATTTAATCATATAAACTAGGAAAAGGAAATACCCTATATTACAACCAATATAAAATTATTTCAGGCAAAAATCATCAATGAATGGCACCATTACATGGAAAGGTTGATGGGGAACTTTCCAGTGAAAGACAGGCTGTCATTAGCTGAACCTAATGATCGTGCCTTTTGATGTGATGAAATATGAAGTACATAGCCAACCTATTAAGTAGATTCATCAGAAAGTAGAATCTAAATCTATTCAGCCCTCCTGAGCTAACCCCCAATTAAACATGGGGGAGAGAAGCTGAACACCATAAGAAAGCAAATACAGACAACAGAACATTCCACTGAACAAATGACTCAGTATCTATAATAATAGAGTGATTTTTAAGATATATAAACAAGATAACCAAATGCAGTATATGGATCTTTAGATACAAATTAAATATAAATTTTTTAAAAACCTGGAAAAAAAGGTATTTTGAGATAATGAGGAACAATTACAAGGAATTATTATTATTTAAGGTATGAAAAAGGTATTGTGGTTAGGTTAGAAAACAGCCATTTTTTGAGAGAGATATATTGAAAGATGTAGGAAGGGGAATTGTTCCAAACTACTTTGGCAAAGGAAAGAAAATGCACGTTTATATACTGTATAGAAAGGTAAAGCAAATGTGGCAAAGTCTTGGATAATTACTGATAAAGGTATGCATCGTATACTTCTATTTTATTATGTGTTTGAAAATGTTAAAACAATGAGTACATAATGGAATAAAGTCATGGCAATCTAACTTCAAAATTACCCTAGAGAAGTCACTAATGTACAAGAGAAATGAGCTTCATATTTATTAAATGTAGAAGTGAACTATCCAGAGTATTCTAATATTATTTATAAATAATTCCATTAAAGATTAGAAATCAAATACATATATATATATTTTTTAATTTTTATTTATTAAAAAAAAAAATTTTTTTTTTGAGACAGACTCTTGCTCTGTCACCCAGGCTGGAGTGCAGTGGCACTGTCTCAGCTCACTGCAACCTCCACCTCCCAGGTTCAAGCGATTCTCCTGCCTCCACCTCCCAAGTAGCTGGGACTACAGGTGCATGCCACCATACCCGGCTAATTATTGTATTTTTAGTAGAGACACGGTTTCACCATGTTGGCCAGGCTGGTCTCGAACTCCTGACCTCGTGATCCACCCACTTCGGCCTCCCAAAGTGCTGGGATTACAGGCGTGAGCCACCGTGCCCGGCCTAGAAATCACATTTTTAAAAGATTAAAATAAATAAATAAATACCACTAATCCTTACTAGGAACCATTCTCAACTTTCTACCTTCAATTTCTAATCTAGTATGAACTATTATAATAAATATTTTTACATTTAAAAAAGATTGTATCATCATACCTCTCTGTTAACATAATTGGCTTTTCCAGTGGCTCTGCAGGAAGTTTATGATTCTCAAGAAGTCTTTTAAATAGCAGGGCTTCTTCTACTCTATATGGATTTAATAACATTACCTCTGTTTTGGATGTCATTAGCCATGCATCAGGAAACCTGAGATTGTGGATCAAGCAAGGTTCATCCTTCTCTTCTAAGTCAACTTTGTTTTGTTTCTCAAAATTTATTCTTAAGTTTTTCATAGAAAAGGGGATCTGTACCATTTTAATATTTTGACTCCTTTTTTCAATTTGGGACTGAAGGAGTTCATCAAGTTTTGGTTGATTAGATAATGAGGTTTTCAACTTGTGCTTCTGGGCCAAATTCCATGCACTGGTGGGTTTTATCTTTTTTCTGCCATCTTTTAATGATATTTGTGACTCCTGTTCAATGGCTCTCTTCATTTGACTATTGTATCGTTCCAAGTCTTTAGTAGCCTTCTCTTCATATCTAAGAACAGAAATAAAATAGAATTAATGAGATCATAATCAGAAATATATTAACCATCTGAATTTTATAAAACTAAAGAACTAGTATTCCAGGTATAGTATAGTAATGACAAAGGAACATGTATTAGACTAACTCCTGAATATAACGATGATAAACACTGAACAAAATATAAAAATCAGTTATTGGCCAGGCATGGTGATGGTTCATGCCTGTAATCCAGCACTTTGGGAGGCCGAGGCGGGCAGATCACCTGACGTCAGGAGTTTAAGATTAGCCTGGCCAAAATGGCGAAATATTGTCTCTACTAAAAACACAAATGTTAGCCAGGCATGTTGGTGTGCACCTGTAGTCCCAGCTACTTGGAAGGCTGAGGCATGAGAATCGCTTGAACCCAGGAGGCAGAAGTTGCAATGAACCGAGATCGCGCCACTGCATTCCAACCTGGGCGACAGAGCGAGACTGTCTCAAAAAAAAAAAAAAACCCAAAAAGAAAAAAAGAAAACAACAACAAACAAGTACACAAACAAACAAAAAACCTTCAATTATTTAAAGTAGGCACTGAAGAACAGCCAAAAGCAGGAAGAAATTAGAATGGATTCACTCCTTGGGGAGTGAAAAACGAGACAGAGTCCCACATTTATAGGACTTCTAACGAGAGGGCAGTCCTCAGTATTAAGGGGGACCAGGGTGGTCAGAACTCAATCAGAAAGTTGCACTCTTACTAGCCTGAGTCACCAGGACACAGAGCTATCTGCTTCCAGAACAACTGAAAATTGAGAAAGAAAATCCCAGAAAATTCCATGTGTGGGAACCCAAAGAAAAACAACCATTAGAAGGCTAAATGAGCTGAACAGAGATTTCAGCTGCTGCCCATTGCAGGGGAAACGACGTTTGGAATCTGAATTCCACAGTTTCATGGCCTGGTGAACACTTTGGGCTTTCAATTAAAACTGGAAGAGCGCCACATCTTAGGATAAAAAACCTATGTCCTAAACTAAGGAAGTTGCCCTGGGACCAAGAACAAAATTGAAACAGCTTCTCCCTAACAAAGTCTAAAACAAAACCTCCATAAGCTCAAGGTGATCTGTTAGTAATTTAAATCCCTGGTAGAACAAAAATCAGCACTTTTCAGAAGAAGATAACAGAATCTAGAATTTTAAGCATACTACCCACAATGCCTGCTATACAATCAAAAGTTACCACTCTAACAAATAAAACAAGAAAACGTGAGTCATGGTCAAAAGAAAATGTGGTCAGTAGAAGCCAACCTCAAGATGACCTAGATGTCAACATTACCAAAAAAACCACTTAAAAACAGGTTTAATAAATGTTTAAGGTATTAAAAGATTATCATGAGAGAACAGAAGGGGGAATCTCAACAGATTAGTGGAAATTATACAAAAAAATACAATGGAAATTCTAGACCTAAAAAATACAATAACAGAAATTAAATATTCACTGGGCAGGCTTAACAGCAGATAAAAAGATGGCAAAAGAAAGGGTCAGTAAAGTTGAAGACAGATCAATAGAAATGATAAAATGTGTTGTTTTCACAGAAAAGTGAAGACAACTGGAAAAGCACTGCAGTGACCTAAGGCAAAACAAACGATCTAATATATATGTCATGGGAGTCCCAGATAAACAACGGAAAACTGGGAAAGAAAATAAAATGTGAAGAAATTAGGGTTGATAATCAGCAAATTTGGAGAAATACAACTTACAGATGCAAGAAGGTCAGCAAACCTCCCAAGAGAATAAATGCCAAGAAATTCACAGGTAGGTATATTATATTCAACCGCTGAAAACCAAAGATTAAGATAAAATCCTGAAAATAGGAAAAAAACAGTACAAAGAGGAAACAGCAAAAATAATGGATATCATAAAGAGCAATGCAGAGGCAGATGACAGTGAAATTTTTTTTTTTTTTTTTTGAGACAGAGTCTCCCTCCGTCCTCCAGGTTAGAGTGCAGTGGCACAATTTCAGCTCACTGTAACCTCTGCCTCCCAGGTTCTAAGCGATTCTCCTGCCTCAGCCTACAGAGTAGCTGGGATTAGAGGCGTACACAACCACCCCCAGCTAATTTTGTATTTTTAGTAGAGAGGGGGTTTCACCATGTTGGCCAGGCTGGTCTCAAACTTCTGACTTCAGGTGATCCACCTGCCTCCGCCTCCCAAAGTGCTGGGATTACAGGCATGAGCCACTGCGCCTGGTCAACAGTGAAATCTTTTAAGTGGCAAAAGAACCCAGAATCCGGCTATATCATTAAAAAAAAAGTCCTTCAAAAATGAAGATGAAATAGACGTTTTCAGATTAAGATGAGAATTAGTTGCCAGTATATGTGCACAATTAAGGAGAGTGACACCAAATATAAGTGAAATTATACTTACAGGGTTTTTACATTTTACTAACTCCAAGTAGATTATGATAAGGATGCATAATGTAATCACCAAAGCAAAAACTAATGGAAACTCAATAAAGAAATTAAAATTAGATACTGAAATATATTCTTTTAACCCTAAAGGGCTCCTCTCCTCCCCCCAAAAAGGAGGAACAAAAGAACAAAATGGAGATAGGACAAACAGAAAACAAACAGGAAAATGGCAGACCTAAACCCAACCATATCAATTATTACATTACATGGACTAAATATTGCAATTCAAAGGCACAGATTATCAAACTGAATTTAAAAAGTAACACCCAACTTTGTCTACAAGCGTTACATTTTAAATATAAAGATGGGGATAGTCTAAAAGACTGAAAAAAAAAGATACACCATGCAAATAGTAGGCATAAGAAGCCAGAGTGGCAGGCAACAGTATATACTCCTCCCTCAGTAACTGACAGAACTAGAGACCCTCCTCAAAAAAAAAAAAAAAAAAAAAAAATCCTCAAAGCTGTACAAGATTTTAGCAATATTATCAACTACTTAATACTGAACTGACATTTTGGAACACTACCATCTAGCAACTGGAGAATCCTGATTCTTTTTAAGTGAACATGGAACATTTGTTGAGATAGAACATACACTGGGCCTTAATTCTCATTACTTTTCAAAAGATTGAAATCTAACTTAGCATTTTCTCTATCCATGAAACACTTAAATTAGAAATAAAATATCCGGAAAAGCCCCAAATATTTGGAAAGTAAACAACATAATTTTACTCATAATAGCCCCAAACTGGAAACAACCCAAATGTCCATCAACTGGAGACTGAATAAACATATTTTGGTATATTTATACAACTGAATATTACTCTTTGATTTAAAAAAAAAAAAAAAAGAAGAACTACACTGGCTGAGAGGTGGCATGAGGAACCATTCTGGGATGATGGAGATGTTCTCTATTTTGTCTGGGGTGATGTTTATGTGTGTGTAGACATGTATGAAAATACATTAAATTACACCGTTAACATCTCTGCAATTCACATTAGGTAAATTTTACCCAGTTTAAAAAAAAAAAAAAAAAAAAAACCATTTAAGAAAGCTTTGAGCCATAAGCAATCAGAATTTCTAAGAGAGGATGAATAAAGAAATGGATTAATTCCGGATCTGAAGAGTTCCTTATAAATCTGCTTTAACATCAACATAGAATAAACAATTCCCGAATAACACAAAAGAAAATTTATGTATATAATACTTCATTTAGTAACTGCTAGTGAAATTATAGTCACTACAATAACCACAAAACAGAAAGTATGTGATTAGCTAATTGTTAATATTTTTATTCTCATGTTAGTCATCAATGAAAAGATACATTTGGATAAACTAAACACACCCAAACCATCTAATTTAACTCAATTTCAAAGGTACAATATAATGGACGTTTGAAAAATTATACTGGATAGATTCTAAGAACTCAAGAATAAAAAAAAAATTACACTGGGTAGAAAGTTAAGAGATCTTTTTGTCAACAATGTAAGAAAAATGAAATTTCGGGGCCAAAGACCTAGCACAGCGGTTATGTCATCCCTTTTCTTAAAAAGTGATACCTGGATCCCACCCTCAGAGCTTCTAATTCTCTAGGCCTAGGTTGAGATTGGGCAGCTCTGTTTTTACAGAGCTCCACAGGTGATTCCATTACATACCCAGAATTGGAAACTACTGCTATTTGTTCAGCAAAGTGTGGTGATTAAGCACACAGACTCTGAAGACAGCCTGGCTTGGTTCTGCCACTTAGTAGTTCTGTAAACCTATGAAAATTATTTAATCTTTCTGTGTCTCATTATGCTCAACTGTAACATATGGATAATCTACATCTACTCAGTTTTGTTGTGAGAAATAAAATGAGTTAAAGTGTGCCAAGTACTTAGAATACTACTTAGCACAGAGTAAACGGTGATAAATGTTTTGCTGTCATTATTTTCTACCAAGAAACAAAAATCTCACAATGAAGGGGCGAGTAATGGTTGGAAATTAAGTAACTTTGCTAAAAGATTATTTTTTAAGAATGTTTTAAACTTGGGACTAGAGAATTAAGGTTATCTCTAGTCTCATGCTCTTAAAACACTAACTGAATTTTATTATATATATATATAAAATAATCTCAAGGGAAAATATGGAATGTGAAGAAATAAAAATATTATTGAGAGAACAGTGCTGTTAAAAGTGAGATTTAAAAGACAAGAGATCACAGCATGGCATGTAATTTGTGCTCGGTACCTGTCTGCTGAATGAAGAAATGTTATCTGAATAAGATTATTCAAAAAAGACCTTGTTTCATTGTAAATTACATTAAAAAATGGCTCCTTTGGTTACTTACCATGCCATATTCACAATTTTAAAGTTATTATCTACTTAGAATCTGAGGTTCTGGAATAGCTATATAAAACACATGATTTTCAATAGTTTACTTTCAACAGGTCCTAGAAATAGTATTTTTAGCTCTTAGACATTCAAATTAAAGATTTTTCCTGTGCAGTGGTAAAATGAGTTGAAAACAAAGGTCACCATTTGTAATTAATTATAATGTGCAAATTTTCACATATGGTACTCATCTTTGGGAAATATAAAAAGTTGTGTCCAAAGGAATATTAAGTAAATGTTAAGTAAAAGCAGCTGCTACCATTGTACTTAATGTCAAGAAGGGATTTAGTAACTTGAATGGAAAATATTAATCCTGATTTGACCAGAAGTCAATTCAAATAATGTTCTCGTGACTAAACACTGCATTTAGTTAAAAAATTTATCATTTTCATAATCCCCTAATTGCAATATTTTTCTTAGTTTAAATAGCAATATATTCATACATATTGCAAGTGAAAAGCTCAAGCTAACGTCAGCTGAGACCCCAGAGAATTAAAATTCTCTGGATTTTAATCCACTAGAAGAAAGGTGAGGAAGGAAACAAACAAACAAACAAAAACTCCAGAAAGGAAGAACTAAAACAATGGAAGTAACCCCCTGATTCCAAAATCTGTCCCAAGCTCTCACCGGAATTTTTTTTTTTTTTTTTTTTTTTGAGACAGAGTCTCACTGTATCGCCCAGGCTGGAGTGCAGTGGCCAGATCTCGGCTCACTGCAAGCTCCCCCTCCCGGGTTTACGTCATTCTCCTGCCTCAGCCTCCCGAGTAGCTGGGACTACAGGCGCCCGCCACCTCGCCTGGCTAGATTTTTTGTATTTTTTAGTAGAGACGGGGTTTCACCATGTTAGCCAGGATGGTCTCCATCTCCTGACCTCGGGATCCGCCCGTTTCGGCCTCCCAAAGAGGAATTTTAATAACTGAACAATCCTGATCCTACTCCTTATTCAAACTCTTTGTTATAGCTTTGAGAATCTTCCATTATCCAGCCCCACCTTCCCCCAACTTTCTTTACACATACTCCCTCATATTCTGTTCCCCTCATAGAATCTTATCTCCTTAATAACACCATGTTCCTTCTAGCTCCTGGGCCTTCTCACATACTGTTCCTCCAATCTACACAATTCCCTAAAATCCTTCTAGTTAATTTCTATGCAGGGAAGCATTACCTGTCCCACAGACAATATTAAGTCCAACTGCTAAGTTTTTCCCTAACTCCTTATATTTAAAACATGTCTTAAAGCTCATCACATTCTTGTTTAACTGAATCTTCCTTCCTAGCCTACGCCATTCATGAGTTGGGAAAGTATGTTTTATTTGTGACTATCTAGAGTACATCAGGCCTTATACACAGAAAACCCTTAATATTTCCTAGTTGAAGGAAGGGAAGGGAAAGGAGGGACAGAGAGAAGAGAGGAAAAGGAAAAAAGGAAGAAAAAAAGAAGGAAGAAAAGAATGGACTGAAGGTCTACAGAAGAGGAGTCTACTCTCATATCCCTTAATATATGTTAGAGAATTTAGTATCATGGAAAGAATGCCAAGATAAAGACAGGGAGAGAAGTGGTAGCTAGTACGATTCTTGGGTATTATATCATTTTTGCTCTACCTTCTCACTAATCATGATACTAGACTCAACTGATCATGGTCCCAGAACCCTGGCTCTGAAAGGTTCTAACACAGCACTCTGTGACATACAATAGAACTCTCATCCCAAGATACCTATATTTTCTTCATTGATTTCTTTTTTTTTTTTTTTTTTTTGAGATGGAGTCTCGCTCAGTTGCCCAGGTTGGGGTGCAGTGGCCGGATTTCAGCTCACTGCAAGCTCCGCCTCCCGGGTTCACGCTGTTCTCCTGCCTCAGCCTCCCGTATAGCCGGGACTACAGGCGCCCACTACCGCGCCCGGCTAAGTTTTGTATTTTTAGTAGAGACGGAGTTTCACCGTGTTAGTCAGGATGGTCTCGATCTCCTGACCTCGTGATCCGTCCATCTCGGCCTCCCAAAGTGCTGGGATTACAGGCGTGAGCCACCGCGCCCGGCCTTCATTGATTTCTATTTCTGGCCTCCAAATTCAATTTAATCTTGACTCAGCAAATGAAAAATGTTCTTCTCAACAGAAAAATTCCGTTTCATAGATTAAAAACTGATCATATTGACATTGTGAGCAATCATTTACTATGTGTTAGTAATTATCCTGTATCATAACACACAATATATTATTTAATCCTCACAACAATCCATGAGAGACTGTCCACACTTTTTAATAAAAAGCTAACAAAGAACTGTGGTTAGAACCCAGGTGAAGCTTCAGAGGTCTTGACCATCAATGCCTCTTTTGTCTACTTTATGGCAATGTGAGAGAAAGTAAGCTTGATTCCAGAATATTACCTGGAATATTCTGGTAATTGATGGTAAATGGATTTTTAGATGAGGTCTATTAATCATAATCCTAGGAACCTGACACCTTGGGACCCGCAAGGAGAAACAATGCAGACATTTCCCAAAAGGCAACTGGAATGATACCTGCTGTTGTGAGGTTGCAAAGGAACAGTCAGCAAGGTAAGTTTCCATCATAAGCCTGTACACTGTCCCTATTTCCTTGAGAACTTGAAATAACTATGATTTTTTTCTATTCTCAGACAATTCTCAGTTCATTTACCCGGGCAATGCAATTCAACTTTTGTGGACTTACTGTATTTAAAAGTTAAGTCCCCTCACCTTTAAGCTGCATAGTTGTGTCATTTAGGTAAAACTAAAGACAATCACAACTGTGTGAACCTTATTTGCATCATGATTCAAAACAAATCTTTAAAAATCTGACATTTATGAAACAATTATAAATTTGAACACTGAGTATTTGCTATGTTAAGGAACCTATACCTTTAAAAAGTTATGACAAGTTTATTATGGTTATGTTTAAAATATGAGTATCTTTATCTCTTAGAGATACATACTGAGATGATACGCCTATGATTTGCTTCAGAATAATAAAGAAAGGGAAAGAAAGTGAATGGAAGTATGGATGAAACAGAACTAACAGGACTGACCATGAGATGATGGGTGGTGAAATGGGGTAATGGCTTTATACTTAAAAATGTCTACTTTTGTGGATATTTCCAAAATAACAAAATACAATAACCATTCCCACTTAAAAAAAAAGTGACAAAAAAAGGCTGAAGAGAAAAGCTTTATGGGGGCTTTTCATTTTGGTATTAACAGTGGTCTTTATCATTTTAAATTGATACTGTTTTTATAAGGCTGAATAAGCTAAGGAAAGAATGAAAAAAAATTGGTCAAGTATCTAGGGAGTTTATCACCAAAAATAAACTCCAGATGACGGATTACCTTTAAAATTTTTCCCACACACTTGATATAATATTGAGATACTTAGATACCTGTATATGATTGGAGGTATAATTTTACTCTCATTTTCTGCTGGGTTAGATCACCAGAACGTAATATTTTGTGTTTATATTAAGTGTCCTAGTCAATTAAAAACATTCATCATATTATTTTGGAACATTTATTCAGATAATCTAATTTAAACATGGCAAGTACTATTTTAATCAAAGACAGATCAAATCACCTATTTACATAATAAAAATACCCACTATAGTTTATAAGTTATAATAAATAATACATCTTAGAAGCAAGCCTTAAGTTATACTAAATAGAAACAGTATGAATGAACAACACTAAATTGAATCGCCAATAATACAAAATTTTTTGTGTTGTGCTACATATTTTGGAGACCAGTTTAAGAAAGGGATTAGTTAAGATATTAAAAACACCAGTTATAACTGTTCCAATGCAAAAGCTTTTTAAAAAAGTTCTACAACAGAAAAGTCATTAAACATAAAACAAAACAAAGCAAAAGAACATAATGGTGGTTTGAAACTGAGAAGATGAATGGAAAACCTATAGCAAAAAACTTAGTAAATCAAAAAACAGTTGAGGCTTATATTAAAACAAACAAAGAAACAAACAAAACAAAATAAAACGAGCCCCGCCCCAACAAAAAACCTAAATTAGCAGGAAAAAAAGTGTTACCAAAAAAGGTACTTTATCCAAGCCAAAGGTGTTTTCCGATCTGCTTTTCCATAAATAAGAAGTGAAAAAAATTCTTTTTGAACAGTGAGTCATATAGAATGAAAATAGCTGAACATTCAAGTCACATGCAAGCTCTGGAAACTTACTTCAGTTTTTCGTCTTCACTCAACGTCTTCCACAGTTCTTCAATTTGTAGTGTTGCATCCTCTAAACTAGTCTTAGGATTTTCTATGAGAAACTGAGCACGATGATCTTGAACAAAAAGAGCACTTGCTGACATGGGTTTCTTGATTACTCGATTGCTAAGTAAATCATAAGCTGTAACTTTTCCAGATTTATTATCTATTACATTTGATTTTTTGTTACATGGATCTTCATTAAGATTCATTTGTTCAGGACTTGGATGATTATTATTACTTACTTTACATGGTAAACTTTTTTCAGGCACTAAAATTTTCACAGGTTCAATATTCTCTCCCACTGAATTTTTAAGTATATTTCCCCTGCTCCACTCATCTGCAGAAATTTCCAAAGAGTTTTCAAGACCTGCTTCTTCCTCATTTTCCCCACTCTCAGCTATATGGTCTTTATTGTCATTTTCTGACTGGGTGTGCTTAACGGAACCTACAAAACAAGTTTTACTATATTCCGTCTGAGTGTTCTCCCATGATAAATTACTCATTGAAATGTCTTGAAATGCATTCTTAGTGTTTTTATCAGTGCTAGAAATTTCACTACTACAATGACCATAACCAAAGTCACCAACACTTATCTGGTGATTTAAACAATCATCAGTGTTTTTTCCAGATTCATCATTACGTATATCATTTTGGAACGGAATGACTGAAGTATCAACATTTGAATAATTCTTTCCAGATGATTCCATTTTATTAAAAAGCACATCTGTTTCTGCTGTTTTACTAAGAACGATGTCAGCTGCGGAAACATCTGTTTCATTATTTTCATAAGAATTTGTACTAGGTAATGGTCCATAACAAGTCGTCATCAGATTTTCAAGAGCAATTAAAACAGATTCCTAAAAATACAAATTAACAAATGTTAGGGGAAATTATGAAAAAATAGACAAGATTTTAAATAATAAAAAAGAAAAATATAAACAAATCTTTTAAATATGAAAACAGGAATATATGTTTATAAATAGCGTAACAAAAAATTATCTGAAAAGAGTTACCTTATTTTGTAATAATACTTGACTTTTATCTGGTGTTAAATTTACATCAACATCAGCTGTAGGAACGTCGATTTTCAGAAAGAAAATAGGATACAAACGAGTAGATTCCTTTAGGCATTTCAGATTGTAATGATGTCGGATTAACTAGAAATACATGTAATAAATAAAAGAAAAAATAATATGTAAATAAAGAAAATATCACCAAACTTAAAGTACAATAAAAACAAGCAAATTCAACTGAGAAATTGAGTAGACGCAACTGCTTATTAGGAAAAGCATTATCATAGCTGGGCACAGTGGCTCATGCCTGTGATCCCAGTACTTTAGGAAGCCAAGGCAGGGGGATCACTTGAGGTCAGGAGTTCAAGACCAGCTTGGTCAACGTGGTGAAACCCCATCTCTACTAAAAAGTAGAAAAATTAGCAGGGCATAGTGGCAGGAACCTGTAATCCCAGATACTTGGGAGGATGAGGCAGGAGAATCGCTTGAACCTGGGAGATAGAGGTTGCAGTGAGCCGAGATCATGCTACTGCACTCTAGCATGGGCAAAAGAGCAAGGCTGCATCTCAAAAAAACAAACAAACAAACAAACCAAAAAAAGTGAAAAGCATTATCTAAGTAGTAATACTCCTTTGGAGGCCTTGAACCTAAATGAAGCACAAACATTCATAACAAGTACAAACATGCAATGAAACTGGCTTAATAATTAAAAATCACAATGTCATGTAAGTTCTGAAGGCTTAGGGTTCAAATCAAAACTCTGGTGTGGTGGCTCTGGCTTGTAATCCCAGCACTTTGGGAGGCCGAGGCAGGCAGATCACTTGAGTACAGGAGCTCGAGATCGGCCTGGCCAAATGGTGAAACCCCATCTCAACTAAGACTACAAAAAAAATTAGCTGGGCATGGTGGCAGGTGCCTGTAATACCAGCTACTTGGGAGGCTGAGGCAGGAAAATTGTTCAAACCCAGAAGGCGGAGGTTGCAGTGAGTCAAGACCACGCCACATGCCATTGCAATCCAGCCTGGAGAGCAAAACTCTGTCTCAGGAAAAAAAAAAAAAAAAAAAAGCAAAAAAACTACTAACTCTCCAACTCTTAATTTCCTGGCTATGTGGCCTAAGAGAAACATTGAACATTTGTTTCCTCACTATAAATGGGGATGATAATGCAGTCCAGAATTGCTGTGAAGAATAAGAGAGACATCATATATCTTTTTATCATGCATAATGCTTAATAAATAATATTGTATTTCTTTTTCTTTGTTTTAGGGCAAATTCTTGGAAGTAGTCCTTGTTACAATGTGACAAATTTTCAATTCAAATAATTTTTTTTTTCTAAAGCATATTACCTTTAAGATATCTTTTTGATGTACTGGTCGACTGTTTATGAAGATGAAACTTCTTTCTGGTGTTGAAAGACTAGTGAAAGAGTGGTCTGCATCACACTTTGGAAGAAATCCACTGAGATAAATCTATATAATAATTATAGAATATGCAATGTCAACAATGTAGTTCCATGGGTCTAGCTATACACACTTTGAGAGGTATAAAAAAAATTAAAAAACAGATTTTCATCTTAAGGTCTAAAAAGCCATATACTTCCTGATAACCACGTCTCAAGTATTAACATTAAATAAAATAGTAAAGCATGCTACACTGGTGCTGTCTGCCTTTTTTGCAATTCTATGGAAAAATTGGCATTTATAAAATCTTCAAGAATGGTTATACTTTCAGATATTTAACTGTCATGGGACGTACAGCATTCACTCTCTACTCAACCTTTTTCTGTCTTTTAAAAGTTTCCTCACATTGTGACTTTTCTCTGGCTGTTGGTCCTTTTCTCTTTAACCATCTTTTCCTATAAAGAAGTTGCTGTTTCTATCTTCATTCTTAGTATGCTATATAAAGCCAATCTTACTGGGTTTTCATTTCTGAGTTAAAAAAAAAAAAATCTTTTACTCTGTATTAACTTCCTCAGAGCTAAATACTGATTGTACTGTTGTACTTTAGCTTCATTTTTGTTTAGAAAACTCTTTCTATAAAAATTTTACTGGTTATTTATATGCTATCTTTCTCTACTTTACAAATGTATAAAGAGGAAAGAGAAAAGGATACTAGAAAAGAATACCAGAGAGAAGAGAAAGACATTGAAGGGATAGGAAGCAGAGAATACGCTCCCACTTTTATCTTTAGTTAACGAACACAGCTAAAGACAACATACTATACTGTTAAGGATATAAGACAGAGCCAGATTGACAAGGTTTGAATCCCAGTTCTACCACTAGCTACGTGATTTTTGTTAAATTATTTAAAATATATGCTTAAAATCTCTTATCAGCAAAAACTAGAACTAGATGTGTTATTAATCTGTCAAGGAACACTAATAGTAAAATTTTAGCTTAGGTTGAGAAAAACAAGCAAGTCACTGGCGGTACTATTTTTAGTTAAGCAGGAACCGTGGGGCTCCTTATTAACATAGCCTGTAAGCTGCCACCTATGTCTATGACTATCCCTGTCCTTGGAAATAAGTGTTTAAGGAGATGCATTACCAGTTTTAGAACACTAAGTGCATTATTGTCACAATGCCAAATTGTGCCAATTTGAAAAAATAAATTAATCTGTATAATCCATTATAAAATGATACTACTGAATTAACTGCAAAACTTCACAGCATTTAAAAATGGTTGTATAATTTATCAGGTAACATGAGACCCTTCTTAAAGCACCTGCTGGGCATCAGGGAGAGCCTGTTTAAGCCTCTGAAAGACTTACTGGGTTTGTGACTTTAAAAAAAGTCTGCCCTGAAGGGATAAGAATAAAGAATAAAATGAAGAAGAAATATGTAATATTGCTATTGATTTCCTTTCACACCATCGTGGTTGGCCACTGAATAATTACTATTCTAGATCTTGAGCTTTAAAAATGGTTTAGGATAATCTTAAGAACAAACTATGTTTAAGTTACATGGCAAAGTAAAATAAAACAGTAAAGTCTTATAAAATGCTGTAAAAAGTGAAAATCAGGCCAGTTCATGGAAAAATAACTTGAGACACCAAATCAGTGCAACAAAATTAAAAATTAGGTAAGACTTTACAAAATTCTGTACCCAAGTGTATTACTCAATTTCCTAAAAAGCGAAACAAAAATTGAAGGCAAAATACAACTACCTCTCTTCCTTAATTGCTTCTCAACTATAGGCCACCCCTCTCTTCCCTTCATCTCTAATCCCCTATAAGCAGGCTTCTACTTCAATAACCAACTCCAAGGGACACTACGCAGCCCTTATCTTATTTGACTCCCTGCAGCCCGACACCCTCACAATTCTCTCATCTGGGAAGGGTCTCACTGAATGAATCTGTTTCAACCTTCTTTTGGTCCTTCTGCTTCCTCTCTGATGCCTCCTCTTCATTCTGGTTTGCTGGTTTCTCCCCTTTTCCTTACCTTGTATAAATGATGATGGTACCCAAATTCCATTATCAGGCCCCTTTTTCCTGCTCTCTAGTTACTCTTCCTAATTTCATTCACATCTACTCAACAACTACCCATACACCAGTGATGCCAAGACACAGATGTATGTAACTTCTATTTCTTTCACTCCCCAGTGCTTACCATCTTCAACTGGCTGTCACAAAAATATTCTCAATGTCACCACATTCAAAACTTGGTAAAATATTTCATCCTACTTCTATCCTGCTAGCTCCTCCTGTACTCCTTTACTATGATAAGGGGTTGTGCCAGCTACCCAGTCTGTCAAACCCATTTCCTCTTCTTAACCCCGATTATACTGATGTAACCCTGGCTGGTCTCCTAACACTAATTCTTCTCCTCTTTCAGTAAATCTCCACAACACCATGAAGTTACATTTTTACAGTAGTAATTTAAGTACTTTTGGTCAGGACAGTGAAACAAGTTCATGTGAAACCCCCTTCTCTCCCATTCCAACTGCAAATATATAACAGTGATAAAAAAAAATACAAATTTTCAAAAGGCTACCCACATAAAAGTAGTTAAAGATGTTATGATTGCAAAACATTAAACAGGGAGTGACGGCTAAAGTCAAATGTCCTATGTGGTCTAGGATCAGAAACAAGATGTGTCAGCTGGAAATTCAATTCTGGTACGGAAATAAGGACTGAAAACACCCCATTCAAGACAGGGGACTGAAATCAGTCTTTCCATTTAAAAAAGGGGGCTCATATAGCACC
This sequence comes from Papio anubis, assembly GCF_008728515.1. Classification (NCBI taxonomy): domain Eukaryota; kingdom Metazoa; phylum Chordata; class Mammalia; order Primates; family Cercopithecidae; genus Papio; species Papio anubis. Next base: position 73,553,908 of record NC_044985.1, on the reverse strand, counting down.
TCTTCTCCAAAAAAAAAAAAAAAACCACACACAAAAGTTTAAAAATACTGTGGCCACTGTCTGGAGCTGCTTGCCAGAGTCACAAGAAAGAACAGAGACAACTCCAAACCAAGAACAAGGCTAAGCCAAACTGGCTAAGAAAAGGGGCCTGTAAAATCTTGGCAGGATGAGGCATGAATTACTAATATGATACCTGCTATTGAATTGGGACTGGCAAGTGAACTATCTGCCAAACTATGGGAAGGAAGTGGAAGTTGGGGAAAGCAACAACAAAGCAACAAAAACAATAAACCGGCATTCAAGATGATTTTGAAATTAAATTTTCAAAGCATATAAAACATCAGAGAATTAGATAATTTTGTCTCAAGAAAGTAGAAATGATAGAGTAATATGAAAAGGACTTTGAAATTATTAGTATATGTAACATTCTTTTAAAAAAAGAAAAGTAGCATCCACTTAAAACAAAGTAAAGAAATTAGAATTGGTAGCTAGAAATCAAGTTTAGAAGAGAAGAATATGAAAACAAATAAATTGTAAATCCTAGAAACAAAATATATAGTTTTGGGAATTAAAATCAGGCAGCGATGAGGAATTTATTCAGAACTTAGCATAAAGTAATGCAGAGATGGAAATGTCAAAGAGAAGACAGATGTCAAAAAGGTAACTTCAGGAGCTCCATCAAGCCCACAAAGTCACGATGGGAAATGCCTCACAAAAGCCACCAGAGCAGCGTCCCTGTTGAGATCACCACCAATAATTAGTTCTTCCCATGTGGGGTCACTGTAGATGGGGGCGGGGGGAAGTACCCTCACATTATGGGAAGAGATATATAAAGATTCTCTACATCCAAGGTTCCCAATGGCCAATGACACTGTCATTCCAGACTAGTCAAGAGGCCTTGGTGGCCAAGTTGCACATCTTAAAGGTATATAATGGGGACAGAAGTGAGGTGAGTGAGGACAATCACTAACTAGCAGTGGAAAACAACTTAAGATTGCTTTTGGCCAGGGATGGAGAAAGGGCTCAAAGAAATTGTGATATAGGACCAGTATCCTTCAACCATACGAGCCCAGAAACAATGGAGTGATGATGGGTAGCTGGTGGCAACATAAATACAATACTTTAGACACACAGTGCAACAAGAGAAGAGGGATTTGGTTAGATGATCACTCTCACCAGAGAGACACTCAAGTTTATCATTCTGGCAGCCTGTGGAACTGGAACACTAACACATGCTTACCTAATTCCTTCAATCCACCATGCAAAAATAACCACACAGAGGTGCAGCAAAAATTAACATTATCTATGAAGGATTACTAGGAGTCTTTATGCAATTCTATCTGTGCTTGCCCACTGAAAATAAAAATTCAATGGGCAAGCACAGATCTGGCAACACATCTCAAAACAGATGGGAGGAAAAGATTTCCAAGTATAGGACTGATTCATGTGATAGTCCCATTCACTCATGAAATCATAGCTGACCAAAGTCAAGATCAGTGCTTTTCACAATTGAATGAGCACCTGGGGACCTTGTTAAAATGCAAATTCTGATTCAGTAGATCTGGGATGAAGCCTAGGATTTTTTATTTTCAGTAAGCTTCCAGGTGATGCCAACACTGCTAGTCTTCAGACTAAATTATAATAGCTAGAATATCCAGGGCATGATGGTAAAGGTATCAAGTCTAGATCTCCTGCCATAAGCTGCCTGGATTACCACTGTAGGCAACAAAGTACCATGAAGCTACAAGGAATCCAGCAGAATTCAGACAGTAACCTTGCCATCCCAAGTCAGCAACCGTAACCAGTTTGAAGTAGCACTGGAGTGTGTCAAAACTAGAAAACAACTCTTTAGGGAGCTCTGAAAAATAGGACCCATGTCACATCATGGCCAACACTGTAGCTGGCCACAAAGGTTGGACTGAATTGTTCCCCGGCAAAGAAAATCCCAAGAATTACCTGAGTACAAGCTTCCATCCAAGATTTTAATAAAATGATAAGCAATAATTAAGAACTCAATACTACAAAGAGAATGGGAAGGGACCTAGCAGCAGAAGAGGTTTCAACAAATTATGAAAAAAAAAAAAAATGGAAGAGAAGAAAAGAAGCCAACTGCTTAGCACAACTCCAGAAACAGAATTAGGACCTTGATTACTCAACACTAACGTGGAACCTGACAGTCAATAAGCCCAGCCACAAACACCATGTTCCCAATTAGATTTCTTATTCCTGGGGAAAGACAGGAGAATTAGAGGACTGGAGGAAAAAGACCTGACAGGTAAAACAAAACTGACCTCCTAATAAACAGAAATTATTAAAGGAACAAATAATTTAAAAACAAAAATAATTATCTTTAGAGAGACCCAAGTTTTGTATCCATAAAACAGTAAGTATGAAAAAGCAATAAAAAATACTCTTGGAAATTAAACATAACTTTTAAAATAAAAAAAAAACATTCAATAGAAGCTTGAAAAAACAGATTTCTCAAAACTCCATGGAAAAAATTAAAGATGGGAAACCTGAGAAAATTAACAGGAGGTCTTAATGACAATAGGGAGTTTCATTAAAAAAAACCAGAAATTATCAAAGTGATAATGGATGGAAGTACATAACCTGGGGCTGAGAAAGAAATGAGCCTTCAGATTCAAAAGATCCACATCAAGTGCTCAGCACAATAAACAAATAATAAAAGACATACAGACACATCCTTGTAAGGATGAAGGACAGATCCTAACAACTTTCAAATAGAAGAAAACGTACCATCTAGAAAAAAATAAATGGGCACTTTGGGGGGCCAAGGCGGGCGGATTCTGAGGTCAGGAGTTCAAGACCAGCCTGATCACCACGGTGAAACCCCATCTCTACTAAAAATACAAAAATTAGTTGGGTGTGGTGGTGCTCACCTGCAATCCTAGCTACTCAGGAGACTGAGGCAGGACAATCACTTGAACCTGGGAGGCGGGGGTTGCAGTGAGCCGAGACTGCGCCACTGCACTACAGCCTGGGTGACAGAGCAAGAGTCTGTCTCGAGAAATACAAAACAAAAAAAAAAGAAGTGGAATGCATTGTTTCCCGTTAGCAAAAATGGATAGTAAAAAAATACTCAAGATTTCAAAAATTAATTTCAATCGACAAGTCTATGTCTGCCAGACTATCAACAAGAGAAAGTGCAAGATGAAATCATTCTCAGGCATGAAAATTTTTAGTTATTTTTAAAATGTGTTTGTTTTGAGACAGGATCTCTTTCTGGCCGAGGCTGGAGTGCAGTGGCAAGATCTTGGCTCACTGGAACCTCTGCCTCCCAGGTTCAAGCGATTCTCCTGCCTCAGCCTCCCAAGTAGCTGGGATTACATGCGCCTGCCACCATACCTGGCTAATTTTTGTATTTTTAGTAGAGATGGGGTTTTGCCATGTTTTGGCCAGGGTGGTCTCAAACTCCTGACTTCAGGTGATCCACCCGCCTTGGCTTCCCAAACTGCTGGGATTACAGGTGTGAGTCATCACACCTGGCCAATTTTTGTATTTTCTTTTTTTAGAGACAGGATCTTACTATGTTGCCCAGGCTGGCCTAGAGCTTCTGGCCTCAACTGCCTTAGCCTCCCAAAGTATTGGGAGAGGTGTGACCCACCACACCCAGCCACAGACATGAAAAATTACCTCTCGTGTCCCCTCTTTCTGTGGAAGTTACTTAAAGATATGCCTCAGAAAAATGAGTATGGGGCCAGACCCAGTGGCTCACACCTGTAATCCTAGCACTTTGGGAGGCTGGGGTGGGTGGATCACTTGAGGTCAGGAGTTTGAGACCAGCCTGGCCAACATGGTAAGACCCCACCTCTATTACAAATACAAAACTTAGCCGGGTATTGTGGCTGTAGTCCCAGCTACTCAGGAGGCTGAGGCAGGAGAATCCTTTGAACCTCGGAGGCGGAAGTTGCAGTATGCAAAGATTGCACCACTGCACTTCAGCCTGGGTGACAAAGAGAGACTTCATCTCAAAAAGAAAAAAAAAAAAAAAAGAAAAATGAGTATGAGTGCCAAGAAAGAGGAAGGCATGACATACCAATAATGGAACCAACCATCATTCCTATTAAAAGAAATCTGAAGATGAGAGTTGTGCAGAAGGCCTAAGATATGATCCAAGTAAGAAATAAGTGCGGTCTAAGAACAATGACTTCAAAAACATGTAATGAAATGGATTACCAACTACAGCTAGGATGACTAAAAGAGTTGGATTTTATTGCTAACATGATGAAGAAAACTTTTTCATTAAAAAAAACTTTTGAAAATCCCAGAAAAAGCAAAAAACTATGTAAGATAGTCTATTTATAAAGCAAAGAAAAACATGATAAATTTTGAGCAACTTATGGGAGTACAAGAACAGAGATTCCATTTAATCAGGGCTCTAGGAATATTATCATTTATACGGCATAAGAGATATAACCCTGGATCTTTTTTTTTTTTTTTTTTTTTGAGGCGGAGTCTCACTCTGTCGCCCAGGCTTGAGTGCTGTGGCGCCAGCTCAGCGCACTGCAAGCTCCGCCTCCCGGGTTCACGCCATTCTCCTGCCTCAGCCTCCTGAGTAGCTGGGACTACAGGCGCCTGCCACCACACCCGGCTAATTTTTTTGTATTCTTAGTAGAGACAGGGTTTCACCATGTTAGCCAGGATGGTCTCGATCTCCTGACCTCGTGATCCGCCCGCCGAGGTAAAATGCAGTCCTACTACAATACTGGGCTTTTAACGAAGATTGTTTTATAGTCTATACAAGTTTTCAACTTTTAGAATCAATCTTCAGACAAAAGATAGAACACTTAAAAAATGGCTACATAAGAAAATACGAGACTGGGAGTGGTGGCTCACGCATATAATCCCAGCACTTTGGGTGGTCGTTGTAGGCAGATCACCTGAGGTCAGGGAATCAAGACCAGCCTGGGCAACATAGTGAAACGCTGTCTCCACTAAAAATACAAAAATTAGCTGGGTGTGGTGGCATACCCCTGTAATTCTAACTACTAGGGAGGCTAAGGCATGAGAATCACTTGAACCCAGGAGATGGAGGCTGCAGTGGGCTGAGATCCCACCACTACACTCCAGCCTGGGTGACAGAATGAGAGTCTGTCTCAAAAAAAAAAAAGAAAAAGAAAAAAATTACACATATATGTAAATACATATTATATATAATTAAACTTGATAATATAAAACTATTGCTGATACGATTCAAAGAGGAAGGAGTAAGAAGATAAGTTTGAGTTAAGAACGTCATCCAGTATTAGGGAGTAAAAAAGTACTGTCTAAACTGATAGATCAAGAAAAAGTTTAAGCAGATATGTGGAATGGGAAAGGGGGAGAAAAACGGTTCTTTTTTTGAGATGGAATCTCACTCTGTCACCCAGGCTGGAGTGCAATGGCACAATCTCGGCTCACTGCAACCTCTGCCTCCTGGGTTCAAGTGATTATCCTGCCTTAGCCTCCCGAGTAGCTGGGATTACAGGCATGTGCCACCACACGGGGCTAATTTTTGTATTTTTATTAGAGACAGGGTCTCACCATGTTGGCCAGGCTGGTCTTGAAGTCCTGACCTCAGGTGATCCGACCCCCTGGACTTCCAAAGTGCTGGAATTACAGGCGTGAGTCACTATGCCTAGTCAACTATTTTTCTTTTATAGTAGAAAGTAAACAGAAAAGATTCTAAATTGAACATAATTTTTTTGAAAATCATTGTAAGCAACAAACAGAAGATAAAAAGGGAAGCAGGGCTGGGGAAAGAGGTTTAACATAAGCTCTGTATTGTCTCTTTTACCTCACACACATATTTGATTAAAATGTTAAAAGACTAACCTCTTTCTACTGTAACTGCTCCAAAGGGAAATATGTGAACAGCTTCGTAAGTCAATCAGAATTATCAGAGAACATTTTTGCAGTATACCTGAGATTCTTCACAGTGGTACTGAAAGGATTCCATATTGTTCATAACAGCAGTCCCCAGAACTGACATGAGAGCCATCTTGTGATCTGATACTCTGGTTTTCTGCCAAATAACTGCCTAGGGACAAAAATGATACAGATAACTTTTAATACAATTTAGATTTACTGAACTCAAGAAGTCAGTATTTTATTCCTATATTTGGCATTCATCCTCAGCTTAAAATTTCAGTATCACTTAGAAGAGATTCATGAGCTGTGAGGTCTGACAAAAGAAACTCTGGTTCTGAATTTTAGAAGCTGTATATGTTGCAGTGTACAATCTATTTAACTTCCCTTTACCTTGGTTTTGTCCTCTTTACAAGATTTCTCAGAGTTGTTGGAAGATAAAAAATCTATATGTAGACAAGCACATATGCCTGTGCCTGGCATAAAATGGTTTCATTAAATAATGATTCTCTCTCCACCTCTAATCCTCACATTCAAAATATAGACTTTCGTGTATATTTTAAAACAAATTGCTGCTTCAAATAAGGTATTACTATTTTACTGAGGATGATCGGCTATGTTACAGGATTTGTATAAACAGTCAACAGGTATAAAAATTTTGGAAAAACCATTCTTAATTAAATCACAATTTAAAATTACCTTTGTACCTTTTAAATAGAGAATTCGCAAAATGTTAACTGAATCTCATAAACATAAAAGCTGAATCATGAGGTTGGATTTTTTCACTGCGAGTATGTTGGAGATGAGAGAGAAACAATAGGTTGGTTGCAGTGACTCACACCTGTAATCCCAGCACTTTGGGAGGCTGAGGTGGGCGGATCACTTGAGGTCAGGAGTTCGAGACCAGCCTGGCCAATATGGTGAAACCCTGTCTCCACTAAAAATACAAAAAAGCATCTGGACGTGGTGGCATGCCCCTATAATCCCAGCTATGTGGGAGGCTGAGGCAGGACAATCATTTGAACTGGGGAGGCAGAGGTTGCAGAGAGGCGAGATCACACCACTGCACTCCAGCCTGGGTGACAGAGCGCAACTCTGTCTTAAAAAATAAAATAAGAATATATATATACACACACACACACATATATACATAATACTTCATATCTGAAAAATATGAGCCCTTTTAAATTATCAGGCCCAGAGAGGCATTAAAATGAGAGTAATTTCCCCCTTGAGCTAAGTATTTATTGAAAACTGCTCGCTATTGCCACAAGTAGCCACTGACCTAACAATGCCACACACCAGACACCATAACCCATACCCTATAGCTCAACGATGTACAGCTACTAATAAAAATTCCTAACAAACAACTCTATCAACTCACTCCTTGTTTCCCTTTTTGCTTTTAAAAACCTGCTTATAACAAAAGCCTAATGGAGCACACCCCAAGATAATTTGGAAGTGTGTCTGAGGCAGCTGTCTTCAATGCTGGTCCAAATAAACTCTCTATATTAATTCTGCTTCTGCTTCTTCCTTTTAGGTCAACATGGGGTAGATTTTAAGAGAATCACAGTCCAGAGAGACTAGACCAAGGTTTGGCTTTGAAGTACATAATCGGATTTGACATACTGCAATTTCTTCAGTTAAACAAGGTCCAATTACAGTCAAATCCCATCACCAGTACAGGTAGAATTCAACAAATTCACTTAGCAATTCCTAAGTCTGGAGGAAACTGTGCAAAGGGCTTGGGAGAAAACATCAATATCAACATTAAAGGGGCAGGCAGAGGAAGAAGAGGAACCTAAAACGAGTGGTCACAGAGGCAGAAAGAGCAGCAGCAAAGTGTGGTACACAGAATAAGAATGTTTTTGAAGAAAGTAGTCATCATATGTTTCCAATGTTGAGTGAGTATGGTAGGAACAGACATGGTTGGCTAAATGGCAATCAAGAGTGTGAGAGCAGTTCTAGAGAAGTAAATGGAACCAATTTGGATAGTGACTATGGGAAGGATATGAAAAAAAAGAACTTTTCTGAAACAAGTGTTTCAGAAAGTCTGGCTGGGAAATGCAAGCAGACAGGGAAATAACTGGAGGCAGGAATAGGACACATTTGACCAGGAAACTGAAGGGGAAGAATGGGTACACTAGCAAGTAGGTTTGGAGACTCAGTGGCTAGAGGCTGAGAAAGTTCCCCTTTGTTCTAAAATGCAGAAAGGAGGTCTTTTGTTGAAAGCAAAATGACAGTGATTTAAATATTTGAAGATTATGGAGGAGGTATAAAATAGCAGAATTGTATTACTCAGTTTCATTAGCTTGGTTCACTGAAAAAAGGTTTCAGAGGCAGGTAGATCACTTGAGGTCAGGAGTTCAAGACCAGCTGGCCAGCATGGTGAAACCCCATCTCTACTAAAAATAAAAAAATTAGCCAGACGTGGTGGCGGGCACCCATAATCCCAGCTCCTCAGGAGGCTAAGGCAGGAGAATCACTTGAACCGAGGAGGCGGAAGTTGCAGTGAGCTGAGATCGTACTACTGCACTCCAACGTGGGCAACAGAGAAAGAGAGACTCTGTCTCAAAAAAAAAAAAAAAAAGTGATCGTATTCCTCCAACTCAGAGACTCTCAACTTTTACGAATGACATGCAGAACTGAAAGTTCACATTCAAAAAATATTCCGATAGGTGACCTGAGGACTATGTGTAATTAATTCCTAGTATACTAGCTATCATGCTACAGCTTTCTCTTCCTCTTGCAAAAGTTCAGTGGAATGCAAGTCAGTGAAAGTGACATTGACGGGATTATTCCCTTACGTTATTTTTTTGTTTGTTTGTTTTTTAAAATAAACCATTTGCAAACTTTGGTACTTTACTAGTATTAATACTCCGCGGCTGAGAATTATCGGGCTGTGTTAACAGAACCACCACTCTGGTAGGAGGAAAACAGAAAATAGGGACAGACTAAAGGATACAAAATGGGCTTGATGACTAACTCTATGTGGAGAGGGAATAAAAAGAGAAGAATCATGAATGCCTCCCAGATTTCCGACCTGGGAAACTGGAATGGTGATAGTAACACTCAACAAGATAAGAAACTCACAAGAGCAGGACTGGTGGCAGGAGATGATGAGTTCAGCTTGTTCAGTGTTGATTGTTGAGTCTCTGGTACCAAGAACAGTACCAGACACCTAGCAAAGCCCACTAAATACTTACTTGTTAAAGGAATGAGCAAATAAACACATTTTTTTTCCTAGGAAAAAGTAACCCCAGTAGAGTTGAAAACTAGCTCTTTGTTTTTAAAGATAAGGCTGCTAGTTGTCACATCACCATACCTGTTAAAATTACACTTTTTGTCTACTACTTGACTTAAGGAAATCCAAACCAATCTTTCCTTTTCTTTCTTTTTAACATAACAGTTTAAGGTATAATTCATACACTCTACAATTCACCCACTTTAAATTTACAATTCAATGGTTTTTGGATTATTTACAGAGCTGTGCAACCAACAGCATGATTTAATCTTTGAACAATTTTATCAGTCCAAAAAGAAATCCTATATCCATCATCAGTGACTCCTATCCCTTTGCAATCACTAATCTAGCTTCTCTCTCTATAAAATTTGCCCACTTAGGATATTTCATATAAATGGAATCATACAATATATGGGCTTTGACTGGCTTCTTTCACTTAGCATAACCTTTTCAAGTTTATTTATATCAGTACTTCACTCCTTTTAAATGGCTGAATAATATTCCATTGTAAATAATACATTTGAATTATCCTTTCATGAGTTGATGGGCGTTTGAGTTGTTTCTACTTTTTGGCTTTTATAACTGATGCTGCCATAAACATGCATGTTCATGTTTTTGTGTTGGCATATGTTTTCATTTCTCTTGGGTATAGACCTATGAGTGGAACTGCTGGGTCACATGGTAGCTCCATGTTTTTTGAAGAACTGCCAGACTGTAATCCTTGCGTGCACACGCACTCTAGAAAGGCAAACTATTGGCTTCTGCTATTATGGCTCTAGTTTTAAGCCAGCCAACAGCTAATAATTTAAGGAACAATGTTCAAAATAAAAGGAAGTAGATAAGGTTCTGAATAATCTGCAATTATAGGAAATGAAATGTCCCCTGCTTCATACTTTCCACATCAGAAGTTTCTTATGACAAAGAATAGCTGAACCATAAAAACTTATTCACAAGGCCAGGGTGGGAGGATAACTTGAGGTCCGGAGTTCAACACCAGCCTGGGCAACATAGTGTGACCCTGTTTCTATAAAAATTTAAAAATTAGCTGGGCATGGTGGCACACACCTGTAGTCCCAGCTACTCAGGAGGCTGAGGTGGGAGTGGCTCACCCTGCACTCCAGCTTGGGTGACGGAGTGAGACCCCCCCCCAAAAATGAAAAACAAAAAAACCTTATTCACAAAAAGTGTACCTCTTTAAAGGAATGCTAACTCTCTGATATTGACACTTTTAAAATAAAGCATTCAAGGAAATATTTCAAAAAAACAATGTTTTAAAATTCCTGCACTGAATATAGCTAAAAAGCCTGCGGTATTACTAACATAAACATCATCTTGTTTATTTTAGTTTATATTAGAGTGATGCCTTAGATACAGATATAAATCTTAGCTGCTGATTAATGCAAGGATGCTATTTCACTGCCTGACCTGCTGAATAGTTAGTATACAGAACCGCAGAAAGATCACTTCAGAAATGAGTCCTAGAAAAAGCTGTGAAACATGAGAACTATGCAATGTGATTTTACTTTAAAGTAAACACGCTAGGAGTCTGGGAGCATTATTTCACACTAGGCAATTATTGCATCAGATCAAGGGGGCTAATTTAAGAGCATTTTCTAAACTAGTTACACTTGGGCTGGTAATAAATGATAGTGGTCTGCCAACAAATAAAATCTTCTCATTGGGCAACTAAGATTCATTTTCAAAACAGGATCCACCATTAAAAAATGAAACTATAAAATGTGATGAATAAAAACTACTGGGAATCCAGAATACAGTTTTCAGTTTGCTTTCTCTACCGTATCATCAATTCTATGTTATTTTCAAAAACAGAGATTTTCTTTTCACTTCCCGAAGGTTTTTGTAAATCTTGCCCTTAGGCCGAAAGCTTAACATGTGCTAAAAATACACACAAACCTCCATATGTTTTCTATCTAGGTCACACAAAGTTGGAGCACCTGGATGTGCCAACTAAGAATCTGACTCTAGTCAGTATGATGACAGTGCAGAAACACCTCAATCAAAAATATATTATTACAAGCACACCATCTTAGGTTTGAAGTTAGACAAATATATCTTGCCCCTAATTCCTACCTCATTGACATACGCTACTTGAAGAAAATGAAGTTAGATGAGAATATTCAATATTTAATTAGTAAACCTCAATTGTTTGTAAAGGCAATTTGTGATAAAGAGAAATGTAGGCTGCACACAGATGATGCATAATTAAGTGAATAGTACAATGCTAAAACTGCTTGAGCAAAGTCAACTCCTTCTAAATAAAGAGGATACATTATTGGCCTAGACTGCAACCAAAATTCTTGCAAATTGTAGGCATAGATGTACTAAACTCCCAGCACCAATGAATTTTGTTGTTGTTTTATTTGGTTTGCTTTTTTTTTTTTCCGAGACAGGGTCTTATTCTGTCACCCAGGCTAGAGTACAGCGGTGTGATCATAGTTGACAGCAGCCTCAGCCTCCTGGACTCAAGGATTCTCCTGCCTCAGCCTCCCGAGTAGCTGGGACTACAGGTGCACACCACCACGCCCAGCTAATTTTTTTGTATGTTTTGAAGAGACAGGGTTTCACCATGTTGCTTAGGCTTGTCTTGAACTCCTGGGCTCAAGCAATCCTCCCACCTTGGGCTCCCAAAGTGCTGAGATTACAGGTGTGAGCCACCATACCCAGCCAAATTTCTTAAGTACCATAAGTTTACTTCTAAGATCTTACAAGTTACTATAACTAGATCTATATCTATCACTATTTACTCCTGTGTATGTACTTGCACTGACTCTGACTCCAAAAAGGACAGAGGCACAAACACAATATTAAAAAGGTTATCTTTTTCCCACATTGGCAACACAGGAACAATATGAGCTATAGCATCTTACCACTAAGACACTGCTAAATGTTTTGAATTCAGTATAAAATTATAGATTATTCCATCACAATATCAATACCATTGTTAAAAGAACAAACCACATTTTACTGACATAATAAACATTGATATGAATTGATTGTTGCTAAATAGCCTCAAACTTTCAAAAATGATTCTGTCTTGGTAAAATTTATGCAGTACAATTGAGTTATAAAATCTCTTACTTTTACTCTTATTTTATATTCTTTTTTGAAAGAGAACATGCATAATTATTTTTCCTGAAGGTTGCAAAGAAATTAACAGACATTTTATCTACAGAAGGGGCAGTTTATAGGAGCTAGGCAGATGAAAGATGAAGATAAGAATAATTTTTTCATTCTACCTTTTCATACATTTTTGGGTTTTCAACCATGTAAAGGTAGGATCTTTTAAAAAATTAAATAATAAGCTGGGCATGTTGGCTCAGGCCTGTAATCCCAGCACTTTAGGAGGCTGAGGCAGGAGTTCAAGACCAGCCTGGGCAACACAGTGAGACCATGTGTCTACAAAAAATAAAAAAATTAGCCAGGTACGGTGGCATGCACCTGTGTTCCTTGCTACTCAGAAGGCTGAGGTAAGAGGATCACTTAAGCCCAGGAATTCCAGGCTGAAGTGAGCTATGATCATGCCTCTGCACTTAAGCCTGGGCAACAGAGCAAGACCCTGTCTCTAAAAATAAAATGGAGTAAAACATTAAATAAAAATGTAAAGGCATAAAGTTAATCTTTGCATAACTTTCAAAAGGGATATTCTTGAGACTCATTTCTTTGCAGTCTTTAAAAACAAGAAAGATTATTTCCAACTGGTAATCAAATCTTATTTACATCAGAAATATTTTTCTTGCCTAGATCCTCTTCTCCATTCCTTGTGTAACTTCCCAGACAATGGAATCAGTTTCCACATTCTTAACAATGATGAAACATAAATTAGTCCATCCTCCAACTGCCATGAGAATTATCTTATTTTGTTAGTCTCCTACTGAAATGTCTCATTTAGTTCCCTTTTGGTCACTTCAACAAGAAGTACACATTCCCATGTAAGCTACACAAGGTCCTTCAGAATCTGGCTCCAAGCAACCCTTCTAGCCTCATCTCATTTCTTAGACCAGCTTTCTCTGACCTCTGATGACTCCCTGACATTGCATATGCTGTTCTCCCTGCTTTGAATACCTCTGCCCGCGTAGTCTTTCCGAAGAACCAGGCTTAAGGCCACTTCCTCTAATAATCCTTTTTGAATCTAATCAGATTTTAACAATATTCACATTAATAACAACAGCAATTAACCTTTACTGAGTACTTATGGAGCAGGCACTGTGCTGTGAATGCTTTTTTTCATTTAAAAACCTTACTCTGTAAGGTAAGTACTATTATTCCACTTTAAAGAGACAAAGAAATTGAAGCCTAGACACGTAATGTAAACCAGTTAGTGGCAATATGTAAGGTCAGAACTTGAAACTATTCTCCAGAGTCTATTTTATTGATATGTAGTTAAGTAAGTTCTTCCTAAGGATGAAAGGAAGATTGTGGTGGTCTCTGAAAGTTCTATAATTTTTTTCCTCAAAAGTAAAAATCTTGAAGATCTGACGCCCTTTCTACAACAAATAAAGGAAAAAAGATTAATTAGAAATTATTCTCATCCATCAAGACAAGTCTCTCACATAATGCTGCTACATGTATGGTTTCTTCCAGCAGGGAAGTGGGAGCAGGGGTTCCGATTTTAAAAAGAATCATATCATTACAACATTTAAAGCCTAATGAAAAAGCATCAGTTGATATATATGAAATATTTAATTACTCAAATGAAAATAAATTTACCTTTTTTTTTTTTTTGAGATGGAGTCTCACTCTGTCGCCAGGCTGGAGTGCAATGGTGTGATCTCAGCTCACTGCAATCTCTGCCTCCCAGGTTCAAGCGATTCTCCTGCCTCAGCCCCCCGATAAGCTGGGACTACAGGTGTGTGCCACCATGCCCACTTAATTTTTGTATTATTAGTAGAGACAGGGTTTCACCATGTTGGCCAGGATGGTCTCGATCTCTTGACCTCATGATCTACCTGCCTTGGCCTCCCAAAGTGCTGGGATTACAGGTGTAAGCCACTGTGCCAGGCCATAAATTTACTTCTTATATTAACTATATTTAACTAATTAAAAGCAAATTTGTTTCTTATACTAGCTGGCTCAAGCTTTAACTTAAATATAGGTCACTGCAACTACGAGAAAAGGTCAACACTATTCTATGAGAAGCAAATCAACAGTAAGTTTACTCAGATTTCACATAGAAAAGGAAGAAGAAAACGAAGCTAATGTGTGTTTTTAGACATTGGAGATGAATTTTAAAACCGTACTTTTTAGAATTCTCTTGGCCCACTTACTACATTAAAATGTGTAACATTCTTTCTGTTTTTAAGAACAAAGCTGGCAGAGGGAGATGGCTGGTCTTGACACTAGTAATAATATTCAGGAGCTGTTCAATACAGTAGTATCCATTTTTTGTATTTTATTATTTAAAACACATAAAATGTTTTAGGACTAGGAGACTACTATTTAAGTAACAAATATTTCAATAACTGGCCTTCTAAAGTTCACTACCTACCTTTCAAACAGCACTAAAGTTAGGTAAATATGACAATATTTGAAGTTCTCTTCTCTGCCTCTGTACTATCTGTACTTCTTAATACTGTTTAAAGAAAACCCAACCAGGTGTGGTGGCTCACGCCGTCAGAAGATCAAGACCATCCTGGCTAATACGGTGAAACCCTGTCTCTACTAAAAATATAAAAAATTAGCTGGGCATGGTGGCACGCGCCTGTAGTCCCAGCTACTCGTGAGGCTGAAGCAGGAGAATCACTTGAACCCGGAAGGTGGAGGCTGCAGTGAGCTGAGACTGTGCCACTGCACTCCAGCCTGGGCGACAGAGCAAGACTCCATCTCAATTAAAAAAAAAAAAAAGAAAACCCTTCAGGTCAGCCTTGCTGATCAGTTCTTCAGTCTTTGAATCCTGAGGCAATTGCTCATTTCTAACATTTCACTTTATGCAAAAGGTTACTTACAAATCAAGCTGCTATTGCTTTGTAACAACATAGTAGTATTTGATTTCAGCCTTTACTCTCTATTTTCATTTAATAGGACACCTTATAGATTACATTCTGGTTTTCATTCAAAATGAAGCCCTCCCAATCATCTCTTCTGCATTACAACTCCATCCTCTACATGATTTTAAAGTTGTTCTCCTTCATATTAAGACCAAACGCACAGACGCTGAGCTTATAACACTCCCATCAGCTGGCTCCCTGGTACCTATCCAATGTTATTTCCCTTCCTATACACCCTATTTTGTTCGGGCAAAGATCTCAACAGTGTGGTTCTTTATTCTACTTCTGGGTCTTTTCCCCCTCCAAAACAAGCAACAAGTTTTAAGAGTAACAAATAACATCCATTGGGAGGCCGAGGTGGGAGGATCATTTGCAGTCAGGAGTTCGAGACCAGCCTGGTCAACGTGGTGAAACTCCATCTCTACTAAAAATACTAAAATTAGCCGGAAATTCCTTGAACCTGGGAGATGCAGGTTGCAGTGAGTTGAGATGGTGCCACTGCACTCCAGCCTGGGCAACAGAGCAAGATTCTGTCTTAAACAAATTTTTTTTTAATTTAAAAAATAAATAATATCCAGCCTAGAGTTGATTAGTTTTTCTCTCTCAATTGACCAGTTAACAACTCTCTACTGGTGCAGTAACAATTTCACTTTAAAAGTTTTGTTTCTATAAGCTTCTTTTGGGAGTAAAATCAAAATTATGTCAGTGTAATTCAGGAAGGCAATACATTATAGGAGCAACTCAGATGTGTGCATTTAGGGTTTGAAAAAGGATGTAGTATTATCATTTCCTCAGGCACATAAGCTAAATAAATCAGTTATCTTCAAACCTTTTCTGGTCCTTTTCTACTCACAGCTAGTCCCATTGATTCTTCCCCATAATAGCTATAAAGGGAAACAGACACTTTTGTGCTTTTCACACCTAATGTGTTTGTCTGCATTCAGGCCCTTAGAGCATACAATTTATAGCAGCTTCCTAAATGTTTATGGTCTCCCTAGCTCCTCCCCGTAGAATACTGCCAAACTGACTCTCAAAGGTAGCAGCATCATCTTGATCATGTCAATTCCCTACTTAAAAGCTTTTAATGGCTTCCAGTTTTCTCATTTAAAAAGTTTAAATTATCTTGCTGGATTTATCTTCCTCTATTCTCTCATATTAAATACCAACTCAATTAAACAAACTTCTTTACTGCCTCTAAATGTGCTCTCCTGCCTATGTATTTTATGTTTCAACTATTTCTCTCCTTAGAATAATCTCGACCATTTTATCCACATAACCAAATTCTGCTGTAACAAAATTTTCCTATAACCCACCCGGGGGGGTCCTAAATGAAATCTCATTCAGAGGTTGTTCCTACTCCACTGAATGAATAACACCCACCTACCAACTGGCCAGGCTCACCCCTCCCTTTTTGGTGACTTTCTAGAAGTCTCCCAACCAATAGGAGTGGGGAGTGTCTAGAGTATGAGAGCTAATACTTGCTGTTTTGCTCTCTCTCTGTCCAGTTGTTACCTTTAATCTACACTGATATCATCTGCTTCTAGATCTCAGGTGGTTTAAGGTCTACCCTTACAGTCCAGTCGGGCTGGTGCCACTAGCATAATGGAGTGCATAATGGAGTGCTCCTGTTCTCAGCCCTTGATCCTGTTGTCAGCCCTCATTCATCTGATATGTTTTTTGAGCACCTACTTGAGGCACTACTGTAAGCACTAGGGATATGACAGTGAAAAAAGAGCCAAAGTCCTTCCCTTCAAGGAAATCATATTCTAGAGGAGGAGAGAAAAATAAATCAAGATAAATAAAATATATAGCATACTGGATGCTGATAAGTTTAAGAAAAATAAAGCAGGAAAGTAGGGGGCGGAAGGACAGGGGAAATGGTTGCAATTTTAGGAGGGCTAAAGAAAGCCTCACGGAGAAAGTTTAAGTGACAACCTAAAGGATGAGGATTGAACCAGTTACTTGAGGAAAAATGTTCTAGGCAAAGAAACTACAAATGTGACAGTCCTGAGCTGGAAGTATGACTCACAGGTTCCAGAAACAACGGAAGCAAAATGAGCAAAAGGAAAAAGATTAATGAAATCAGAGGTAATGGGGGCATCGGATCTACAGAGGTCAGCAAACTACAGCCCACGGCCTTTCTGTTTTTGTAAATACAGTATCATCGTCTATGGCTACATTCACATTAGAACAGAGCTGAATAGCTGTAACAGAAACTATATGGCCCTAAAAACCCTAACATATTTACCATCTGACTCTATACCGAAAAAAATTTACTGACCCCGATAGAGAATTCATAGGCCGCTTATAAAGGCTTTGATTTTACTCTGAATGAGATGGGAACTAATTAAACACGAGTTATATGATCTGACTCACATTTTTATAGAAATACTGGCTGAAAATACACTGAAGAGGGTAAGAAGTAAGCAGGGAGAGTCCATTAGGATACTATTACAAAAATCCAGGTGATAGATAATGGTGGCTTGGACCACAGTGGTAGTTACAGACATGGTGAAAAGTCGTTAGATTCTAGATATATTTTAAAGTTAGACCTATGGAATTTACTCTGGAATCAGATTACAGTGTGAGAGAATCAGTAGCGGAGAATAACCCTAAGGCTTCTGGTTTGCTAACTGGAAAAACAGGAATATGACTGTCTGGCAGCATGAAGATTAGTGCTCATGAATTTACAGAGGCACTATTCAGCATGGGTATGTGTTTTCTTCCCCTACATACTGGGCTCTGGTACCAAAATGATGACGAGATGGATTTAATCAGGATTTGGTTAGTCAAACAAGTACAATTAAGTGAGAAAGGACCAAGAGAACTGACAAAGTGCCCAAGAGAAGGATGACAATGATGGACCACAAAATTTAAGCAAGGTAAGGAGAGAACCAAGGACACCAGAGGACAAGAAACAATTAAAAAGCAGTAGGAACAATGGGTCACAGGTCCAACAGAGTCTAAGGGTTGTTGAACAGAGTAAGATGGAGAGGCATCAGGTAGTGATTAGAGAAGGAACACATTAACACTGAAATTATGGAGGAAGTGTGGTTTTGGCAATGACAAGGTCTACGGTATATTTATGCTATGTTTATACACTTGCACATCTTATCTCCTCATTTACATCGTAAGCTCCTTCAGAGTGCAAGCCATCACTTAACCGTTCCAAAGCACCTACTCAATACTCTGAGCATAGTTGGTAGGAGGAAGCTACAGTAAGGGAGGATGAATGATGCATTAAAAATTAAGATATGTGAACTGTAGTTCATCCTCTACTATATTCAGTGTTTAAGTCATTGGGCAATTCACTAAAACTCTTGGGGTCACACAAAGATAAAAAGTCAGGTGGACGGGATTAAAAACACTATTTGCTAAAAGATTTGAGGCAGGACAAAAAAGATTTTCAGTGGTCTTTTCAGACGTAAAGATCTAAGGATCCTTCTACATCCTCATTTTTTTTTTTTCAGAGATGCATTTTGAGCTGCTTTCTTACAGTGAATCGAACTGTTTAACAATCAGTGAACTCTGTAATCAAGTGTTTAGAATATGCTTTTTAACCATGGTTTTGACCATTGCGACTTATGGCAGAGTTTATATACAAAGGTTGAAAAGCTAAGTTTGGGCATGTTTCTTCAGAGATGCATTGTGAGCTTATTACAGTGAATTTAATGTTTACCAGTAAACCCTATAATCTAGTTTTTACATCTAAAGCATGATTTTTAACTATTTTAATTTTACCATTGTGACATTGTGAAGAGTTTACATATACAGGTTGAAAAGCTAAATCTGAGAATGTTTCTTCAGAGATACATTGTGAGAGATGCTTTATTACAGTGAAGTATTTACCAGTAAACTCTGCAACTGAGTGTTTAAAACATTTTTGATTTTAAATTTATAATTGACATACAATAATTACACATTTATGAGGTACAATGTGATGTTTTAATGCATGTATACATAGTACAATGATCGAATCAGGGCAATTACCCTATCATTTTAAACATTTCTCATTTCTTCATGATGACAACATTCGAAAGCTCTTCTAGATATCTTGAAATACACAATACATTGTTATTTGCTATAGTGTCCCTACGGTGTGACAGAATATAAGAATTTATTCTTCCTGGGCCGGACGCAGTAGCTCATGCCTGTAATCCCAGCACTTTGGGAGGCCAAGGTGGGCGGATCACGAGGTCAGGAGATCGAGACCATCCTGGCTAACATGGTGAAACCCCGTCTCCACTAAAAATACAAAAAATTAGCTAGGCGTGGTGGTGGGCACCTGTAGTCCCAGCTACTCAGGAGGCTGAGGCAGGAGAATGGTGTAAATCCAGGAGGCGGAGCTTGCAGTGAGCACAGATGGCGCCACTGCACTACAGCCTGAGCGACAGAGCAAGACTCCGTCTCAAAAAAAACCCAAAAAAACAAAAAAACAAACAAACACACACACACACACACACACACACATACACACAAACAAACTTATTCTTCCTAAGTATAACTTTATCCCCATGGACCAACTCCTCTAGCTTTCCTCCTTCTCCTTCCCCTCCCCAGCTTCTGGTAACACCTATTCTGCTCTCTATTTCTATGAAATCAACTTTCTTAGACTCCACATATAAGTGAGTTCATGTGGTATTTGTCTCTCTGTGCCTGGCTCATTTCACTTAACATAATGTCCTCCAAGATCATCCATATTGCTGCAAATGACAGGATTTCATTCTGTTTTATGGCTAAATGGCATTCTATTGTATATATAATATATACACACGACATTTTCTTTATCCATTCATCATTTGATGGGCATTTAGGTTGAAAATTAGTATGTCAAAGAGATCTGAATAACCATGTTTATTGCAGAACTTTCTACCTTTTATTATTTTATGATTTCATATATGAACTCAGTAGAACTTCTAAGTAATAGAAATGTGAAATTCCAATTTTCTAAGAAAGAAATGAAGTGCTCAAGATACACATATGTGAACATCCTTAAAAATCAGAGTTTTAGAGTTAAAAAGGGCCTTAGAGATCATGTCATTGACTTTCACTGGCCTAATCTCAAAAAGCTACATTTGTGCAGGATTATCTGGATATTATTGTTTGGAAGAGAAATCTACAGTGTTGGAATAGAGAAATGTGTGTTAGGATTAACAATAAGTATATAAAATGTATTTGGTTAGAAGATCAGTAAAGGAACAATTATGTTCTCCTATTTGACTGTTAATAGCAACAAAATACATTAAATTGACAGCTCTCAGAGACTGTCCATCAAGTGTTTCCCCTCAACCGCCCCATCCATGCAGTCTTTATACGATTCCTTATTAGTTCTAAAGAAGATGTATCAGTGACTTAGCTCCCAGGAAGGGCAATGGACTAGAATTGTATATATGAATACAAGTGAAAATATACTCCCTAAATACATAAGAGGTCACCAGGGAATTCAAAAGAATGAATTTTATTAATAAATATTATGAATAAGGTATGAGAGGCCAGAGTGTTTAAAACTAGTGTTTCATACACTTACTATTTTGGCTTTAACACTACCTAATTAATTTAATATTCCATCCTGCACTATGCACTCAGTATTAAGGGGAATATAGATGAATTAGATGTAGCCCTCCCTCCCATAAAAGTCTGTCAAGTAGGAAAGAAAGAATGCAAATCACTGCCAGTGAAGCAAAATGACATAATAGGAATATGTGGAAAACACACTGGGAGCAGTTGAGGAATAATGTCCTATTGAGGAATAATGGAAGACTTCAGAGACTCCTAATACTGCTTACAAACATAAAACTACACTAAAATTTCACTTACATGTCTTTAATCTTTTCTATATTTCACAAAATTTAGGTGAAAAGTAAAAGAATCCTTAACAAAAGAAGAAAATGTGAAAACCATTTAATAAATTTAGTCATCAATTTGTCAGCAAAAAAAAAAAAAAAAACCCAAACCAAACCATATTGATAATCAGCCCCAAGCTAATCTTAAAATATATCTGAAAAGATGTCCGCCTTCTTTAACTAAAAAAGAAACAAAAACAAAACACACCCAAACTTTCCAGATTGGCACTGGAATAATTTCTTCCTAAGGAAGGGGCATTTGAGCCACACTCCTGAATTGGAATCTCTTCCTGATTATACTGACTTCACATTCCTGGCTGGGATTGGGGGAGGGGAGCTGACCCTTAACATTGGTCCAAATGTGGCAAAAGACTTTTCCTTGATTCCCAGTAGCACAGGTAAAACAAACCTGGGACATTCAAGATGATCAAGTAAAAGATAGAGAAGGACAAAATGACAAAGGAGATATCATGAGTACAGTGGATATATATTATAGGGCATCACTTATTTATCTTCATCTTATAAACCAAATCTTCAGCCACCACTCACTACCAAATCTCCACAGCCAGTTTTTGGGGCTCTGTTCCTGGTTAAGGGCCTGCCTCTTCCCAGATTAACTGAATTCAGAGATATTCAACCCTTTGGAGCTGACATCATTCATTCTTCCAGACCTCAAAACAAAGAAACAACAACAAGAACAACACAAACAACACAGAAAACCAACATCTCAATAAGCCTTAATGCTCATGTGATACAGAAGTGGGAATAGGAAGGAACACATTCTTTAATTCATGTCTCTCTTTCATAACAGTTAAAACCGTCTTATATCAATGACATCCAATTCAGCTTTTGCAATACCAGTGGGCCTCTAATTATCAAAACAAAATTCAATCAAAACAATTTTTACAACCACAAATATTATTTCTGGAAAAGCAAATATACACACAAATCAGCAATTATAACGTACATAGGAGAAGCCCTTATTTGAAATCACACATTTCACATTATGTTTTGAACTAGTGGTCTATGAAATTAAGCACTGTCATATGAAATAGCTAAGAATATTAAATTGGTTTCAGATACTATCATATTGAGAAAAACTGTTAATTTTGCAAAATAACTACTTTATAAATAAAAATATTTACAGTATGACCTCACAGGGATTCAGTTATTACAACTAAAGCTGAAAACTGTAGTGCTCATCTAAGGAATGGCTCTAGCAATTCTCCAAATAATATCTACTTTAAATAAACTCACTGAATCCACTTGTAAATTATTTCCCTTTGGCTGTCTCATTATTCACTATGCTTTCAAGGAACATGGTGATGAAAGAAGAAAAATACCTCTCTCTAACATAACCATACTGGCAAGAACATCGACATTATCAGTATTCAAAGAATGTCTTGGCAGGTTAAACCTTCATAAAAAGAAGGAACACTATCCAATCCAAGTTATCAAAATAGCAATAGTACTTCTCGTATTATGTGCAATATGATTGTTTGTTTCTAATGCAGAAAAAAATAAAGACAACAATATCGCCAGGTTTAAATTTTAAGCAGACAAAGAAATTCTTTACAAAAAAGCACATAAAGAATGATGAAAGTAGGCATGTTTAAAAGAAAAAGGCTAAGAGCAAAATAGGACTCAATGTTCGAAGAGATTTATAGTAACACGCCATTGCTATTTTGGGAGGTTTAACAACATATTTTGACATTTTAAAGGTGCAACAGCACTATTAAGAAATATAAAAATTAAAAAAAATCTACTATGAGAAAAAAGCTTGAACATAAACAGCTTGCTCTAATTCACTCCATGATTTCTCTGTACAATAGCTAATACTTAATTTTACAAAAAGACTTTTGATGATTTTATATTACTTTCACAGTATAATACTCTCAACATACTCTCCAGGATTTGAACTGCATCTGAAATTACTGAAGGCTATAAAGGAACTTGTGTTTGCTAAATATAAGTTCTAATATAGTGTCCTCCAAAAATAATAAAATGTAGTACACTATAAATACTGTTTCCCAATTTCTTTTTTTGTTCTAACAGAAAACTACTCATCATATGAACAGGTTTAATGTAACATGGAATGCAAAAGATTAGAACCATTAAAATATTTTTCAACTTTAAAAAATAATTAAAATAAAATAAAAACAGGATAATGACTAGAGTAGTGCCATTATAATCACACTAAAAAGTAAAGCTTCCATCAACACTTTATGAATTTGACAAATCCAGTTCAATGTATTTTTTAAGTATTGTATTTCACTCAATTTTGTGATATTCCATTTTTGAAAAACCTGTTAGTCAGAAGAGAGGCTTCAGATACCCATGAAAAGAAAAAAATAAAGGTAGAAACACATATGCTGAGGTTTGCTAATTCACTGTTAAAAAGTACCTTAGATGTCCCACTACAATTGCTCTTAGATGTTTTTAACAAATGAATAGTTATAATTCACAGATAAGACAAGTGGTACTTTTTATCTACATAGACCTATACAAACTTTTAGTAAAACATTTAAATTGTTTTACTTTTAATCTTGTCAAATAATTTTCATTTCTTCTACTTCTTTAAAAGACTGACCAGGTTATTTGCCTGTATTGGAATCAACGAATGTTGGACTACACTATGTTTAGTTATAATAACTAATTTATCCAGCCTGACTTAGTATGTGGGAAATGATACATCCCTAAGCGTACTGAGATGTTTCTCTGAAACAAAAAGATTTAATTTTATGCATGTGATAAGAAACAGCCTTATTCGATATATGCTTCTTTTTTTTTTCATGAGCAACACAGATAGCAGACATACAACTCCTTATTACCCATACTCTTGACTACCAAGAAATGAAGCGAAACTTTTGGGAAAATACAATGCAAGAAAAGATTCAAGTTAAAAACATATTCCTTTGGTTAAAAATCACTCCCTTAATTGAACAACGAGAACACTTGGACACATGTTGGGGAACATCACACACCAGGGGCTGTCGGGGGGGTAGAGGGAGGGGGGAGGGATAGCATTAGGAGATATTCCTAATGTAAAGGACAAGTTAATGGGTGCAGCACACCATTGTATACACCATGTATACATGGCACATGTATACATATGTAACAAACCTGCACGTTGTGCACATGTACCCTAGACCTTAAAGTATAATAATAAAAATAAAAAATAAAATAAAATCTAAGCAGAAAGAAAAAAAAAAAAAAAAAAAAAGAGAAAGAAAAAGAAAAAATCTGTGAGTTTTTTCAGTCAAATTTTAGGAGTAATGGGGTATTTGTTTTTAAAGATCCAAAGTTTTAAAGATGACTGCCTAGTTTTAGAGATCAAAACATGAATTATGTACAATGAAATAAAAAAGGAAAAAAAGACATGAAAAAAAATCATCCCCTTTATAATATTCATTTGTAACCTAAATTCACAGCATTTCCCATCAGCCCAAAGTAATCTTGTAAATGTCATTTTACTTGTAGTATTACAATGTTTTTTCAGTCCAGTATTTATGGAGGTCACTTGGCTGCAGCAACAAAATATTTTAACTCTAAGAAGAGTGGAGCCTTGTAGCATTAGCTCTTTTAACAATTTTCTTATAAGATTTTTACTTTAGAAACCGACACATGTAGTTTTCTTCAGATACAGTACATCCAAACTTTTTATAGAAACCAACATTTTGTGGTAGACATTCAAAGGTAATCTTGTAACAGTTCAGTTTCTTGCTTAGCAAAGTAAGGGTTGATAATAACAATTAGCCAAGCTGCTTTCCTCTGCATTCATCACTAACCACATCTACTCTTCCTCTCTTAGCACAGGAATGGATGAATTTATGTTCTATTATCAGAGTTGCTGTAGCAACAGTCTGTCCTAGAGTCACATCTTCTACAACTGTAACATAATCCCCAGATTTCATAAACTGTTCAGGGCTGACAACTCCAGTCTCTGTCAGCTGACCCAATACCTTAAAAAAACCCCTCTAAGTCAGCAGTACAAACAGGCCTCAAAACCAACCCTTCTCCAGGATGTATTTGGGAAATGGCTGGAGAAAATGTAGCTGTATTCTGACTCCGGTCCACTTCTTTGAGTAGACTTGGGTCAAACGTAAGAGTTTCATCAGGTTTCATCTTTCTAGTAAGGTCGATAGAGGCCCCGCAGTTGATGCTCCTACCGAGGCCCACGGGACTCTCCCCGACCAGCGTGCACAGCAATGGATCCGGATCCCGCTTCAGCGCATGCCCCACCTCCTCCTCCACTGCCACGCCACACTCAGCAACCGCGGCCCACATGTGGCCACGCCAACGCCTCCACCCTGCCTCTGCCCTCTCACGCAGGGCCACGAGCAGGCAGGTGGAGGTGGAGACCGAGGCACCATCCGCCCCGCCCGGAGAGCTAGTGGCGGGGCCCCTGCTTTTCAATTTCTAAAGAAAATACCTACATTGATAATCTTACGTTGGTTGGGAAAATGATATAAACCTCTCAAAAAAACTTAGAAGATACATATTTGACTGAAAATAACTCTCATGTCATTTCAAACATTTCTAATATATTCATTTTCATCACACACGAAATGATAATCTTATTTATTTATTTATTTATTTCGAGACAGAGTCTCTGTCGCCCAGGCTGGAGTGCAGTGGTGCAATCTCGGCTCACTGCAACCTATGCCTCCTAGGTTCAAGCGATTCTCCTGTCTTAGCCTCCTGAGTAGCTGCGATTACAGGCATCTGTCACCACATCCATCTAATTTTTGTACATTTAGTAGAGATGGGGTTTCACCATGTTGGCCAGGCTCGTCTCCAACTCCTGACCTCAAGTGATCCACCCGCCTCAGCCTCCCAAGGTGCTGGGATTACAGGTGTAAGCCACCAGACCCAGCCTTCACTTACTATATTTTCTAACTCAAAAGATTTCTACTCACTTTTCTTTTTTCTTTTCTTTTCTTATTTTTTTTTTTGAGACAGTCTCCCTCTGTAGCCCACGCTGGAGTGCAGTGGCACGATCTCAGCTCACTGCAACCTCCCCGCTTCCCGGGTTCAAGTGATTCTCCTGCCTCAGGCTCCTGAGTAGCTGGGACTACAGGCGCGCACCACCACACCTGGCTAATTTTTGTATTTTTAGTAGAGACGGGGTTTTACTGTGTTAGCCAGGATGGTCTCGATCTCCTGACCTCGTGATCCACCCACCTTGGCCTCCCAAGGTGCTGGGATTATAGGTGTGAGCCACCGCGCTCAGCCCACTTTTCTTTTACAAATATGTAATTCCTATTTCTCTTTATATTTTACCTTTTTCTGTTTTTCCTTCCTAATTATTATGTTCCTTCTAATGTTGGTCTTTTATTAATTTGGGGACAAACTTTTTATTACTAAATATCCTCTGGATCCAGAGTCATAGAGTTATTTTTATTAGTAGGATGAGCCTCCATCCATCAACATCCTAAGGAATCATAGCATGGTGGCGCTGGAAGGGATCTCAAGGTATCATTTGGTTGAGCTTTATGCCAACAAGAATAGGTTGCTATTCTTTTTTTTTTTTTTTTTTTTTTTTTTGAGACGGAGTCTCGCTCTGTCGCCCAGGCTGGATTGCAGTGGCCCGATCTCGGCTCACTGCAAGCTCCGCCTCCCGGGTTCACGCCATTCTCCTGCCTCAGCCTCCGGAGTAGCTGGGACTACAGGCGCCCGCCACCACGCCCGACTAGTTTTTTGTATCTTTTTAGTAGAGACGGGGTTTCATCGTGTTAGCCAGGATGGTCTCGATCGCCTGACCTCGTGATCCGCCCGTCTCGGCCTCCCAAAGTGCTGGGATTACAGGCTTGAGCCACCGCGCCCGGCCGCTATTCTTATTTTATTTATTTTAAATGATCAAAGATTTTGATCAAAAACATTCTACCATGGCTTCAATAAAGAATCTTCCTGACAATAGGAAAACTGGATCAAAAAGGGTTCTGACCTAAGCACTATTACTGTAAAATATAAAAGAATTCCTTTAGTTGCTCTGAGCTTTAAGTTCCCCCATATAAACAGAGATAATGCCTTCTATCTCACAAAGTTATTGTAACTGTTCTGAAACCTGGGAAAAAAGTATATAAATGTAAAGTAGTATTAAAATAGGAAAAAGGACCAGGCATAGTAGCTCACACACCTGTAATCCCAGCACTTTGGAAAGCCAAGGAGGGTGTATTGCTTGAAAGCTCAGAAGTTTGAGACCAACCGGGGCAACATAGGGAGACCCTCCATATCTCTACAAAAAAAAAAAATTAAAAATGAGCCAGGCATGGTGGTACACATGTGTAGCCCCAGCTACTCAGGAGGCTGAGGTGGAAGGGATTGCTTGAGCCTGAGGCTGCAGTGAGCTGTGACCATGCCACTGCACTCCAGTCTGGGTGACAGAACGAGCCCCTCTCAATTAAAAAAAGAAAGAAAAAAAAGGAAGAGAACATAGTAGAGTGTACGCACTCTGAAGGCATGTTAAGTTTCAAATCCCATCTCTATTTACTCAACAGTGAGCAAAGTATTCAACCTATCTGAATTCCATTCAGAGAACAACTGCAAAACTGATATAATACCTACATCACTTGGTTGTTGCTGTGAGGATTACAGAAAATTAATACACCTAGCACAGGTCCTGGCATTGTGTAGGCCCTCAATAAATGTTAATTCCCTATTCCCCATCAGGTTTCCACATTGCTGTGTAGTTCGCTTTCCTGCAGGATACCCATGTGAAATTTCATCAGATAAACAGAATAATTAGAAAATATGCAAACCTTTCTTTCCTTTAAGATTCACAAGCAACAAAATGACTACCTTCTCTTACCAGCCCTGCTTTGGAAAATGGAAAGGAGCTGGAGTTTCCCTTAAACTCAAAAGCTTCTGCACAGCAAAAGAAATCATCAACAGAGTCAACGGACAGCCTGCAGAATAGGAGTAAATATTTGCAAACTATGTATCCAACAAAGATAACATCCAGAAGGTATAAGAAGCTCAAAAAACAAAAACACAAACAAATAATCCCATTAAAAAGTGGGCAAAGGACATGAATTGACATTCCTCAAAAGAAGACAAATGGCCAGCAAGCATATGAAAAAATGCTCAACATCACTAATCACTAGAAAAATGCAAATTTAGCCACAATGAGATTATCATCTTGCCTTAGTCAGAATGGCTATGATTAAAAGACGAAAAATAACAGATGTTGGTGAGGATGCAGAGAAAAGGTAATCTTTACTCACTGCTGATGGGAATGTAAATTAGCATAACGTCTATGGAAAACAGTACAGAGATTTCTAAAAGAACTACAAATAGAACTACCATTTGACCAAGTAATCTCCCTACTGGGTATCTACCCAAAGGAAATCATTATACCAGAAGGACACCTGTACTTATATGTTTATCACAGCACTATTCACAATAGTAAAGATATAGAATCAACTTAAGTGCTATCAACATATAAATGGATACGGAAAATGTGTATGTATACACAGTGGAATACTATTCAATCATAAAAAAGAATGAAATCACATCTTTTGTAGCAACAAGGATGGAACTGGAAGTCATTATCTTAAGTGAAACTCAGAAAAAGACAAATACAGAAAAAAGACAAAAAACTGCATGTTTTCACTTATAAGTGGAAGCTAAACCACAAGTATGGACATAGTGTGTGGAATGATAGACAATGGAGACTCACAAGAGTGAGACAGGGAGGAGGGTGGATGATGACAAATTATTTAAAAGGTAAAATGTATGTTTCTCTAATGATGGATATACTAAAAGCTCTGACTTCGCCACTACACAACATATCCATGTAACAAAATTATACTTGTATCCGCCCGACACACACACTCTTCCAAAGAATAAACAATGTAGAGGGTGAAAAATGTCACTAAATTGTGAAGTCTTTAAAGGAAAAGAACCAGTCTTACTCGTTTTCATATTTTCAGAATCTATCACAGCACCTGATAAAAGGAAGCACTCAAGCCATTTCTTAGATGAAAAACATCTGCTGGTGGAATCCCTGATTTTAGAGATTAAGAAATGAAAGGTTCAATCAGATCATATACATATTAGGCAACCAATTATAGACACTCTTTATGTAATAAAGATAAAGCTAGACAAATGTGGACTAGCATTTTGAAAAAAAGACTCTTCACATGTTGTCTTTGGGCTGCTGTAGCAAAATACCATAAACTAGGTAGCTTATAAGCAATATAAATTTATTTTTCACAATTTGGGAGGCTGAGAAGTCCAAGATCAAGGTACCAGATGACTTGGTGTCTAGTGAGGTCCCACTTTCTGGTTCATAGATGGTGTCTCTGACTATGTAGTGGCCTCCTCACATGGCAGAAGGAAGGCAGCCTTCTGAGGTCTCCTTTATTTTAAGGGCATGAATTTCACTCCTCAAAGGTCCCACTCCCTAATAACATCACACGGTGATTAGGTTTTCAACAAAATTTTGTGAGGGCACACATTTAGTCATAGCCCATATTTAACTGATTTAGAAAGTATACACTGTTCATTTATTTATATCATATACCCAGAAACTTATAAAAATAAAATAATGCTTACCTTGTTATGTACAAAAACAATCCTTAAGTCAGGTTTAAGGATACCATAGCTCATGAGGAGATCTTGGATCTTTTTTATTTCATCTTTACATTTTTTTGCAGTTGAGTAAAACTGCTTTCTTACAGGTAGATTCTTAAATAATCTTAAAGCAGTTACAGTTGTACCTGTTGACAGACAAGAGAAAAGCATATTTAGATTTGGAAGGAACATCACAGATCTTCAAATCCATATACAATTTGTAATTAACCCCTTCTATAACTCAAGGTCTTCTCCAATTCTAGAAACCCAAAGGCTCAACTTTGCAAACTACTCTGATTCCATGCTAGACTCTTCTATTTGTAACAAAACTGACCTATGAAGTATGACCTCCTCTATGTGGTCTAAACAAGCATAATCTTACTTCTATCACCAGATAGAAACATGGGCTTACAAGAATGCAGTATCATATGAAATCTGCTGGTGTGCAAACTACCTGGGAATGGTGCTTATTCTGGACTTTAAAATATAATCTACAGGAGATACAAGATTACACAGTTTATATAATAACCTTATGTCACTGGAAATTCTTACTTGAAATAATGTCTAATAACCAAGTTAAATTTACCTCATTTTCAACAACATTCAAAAACAGGATAATCTAACAAAAGAATTTTTTTAACTTATAGTTTAACTGGAAAGCTCAATAAAGGTGTAAAAATTATACTGCTGAACTGTCAGATTAACCACTAGCTTTTACCCAAAAAAACACCACTGCCACATAAAATTAGGACTGAATATTTGTCATAACCATATACGATGGTATATATTTTTAAAACACTGAAGAATGAAACATTTAAAACATTAAAAAACTACTAGTCACCAGGTAATCTCAGAGTTATGAAATCAATCTCCCCATGTGATTCTTATGAATGTATAGTCAGAGTAGAGAATCATTACACTGAGGAGTAATGAAATAAATTTATACTGTAGTGCTTCTCAACCTTGGCAGCACTGACATTTGGCCAGGTAATTTGTTGTGGGGACTGTCCTGTGCATTATAGAATGTTTAGCAGCATCTCTGGCCTCTTACCCACTAGATGCCAGTAGCATCTAGTGACAATCAAGTATCTCCAGATACTGCCAAATGTTCCCTGGGAAACAAAGTTGCCCTGGTTGAGAACCACTGATTTAGTATTTAAAAACTATCATCTTTTTTCTTTTTAACTAAAATAGAATAAAAAGACAGAATAAATTAGAACAGAATATACAGTGCATCACCTATAGTTAGGATAAATATTATGTCATGACATTTTTGTTTTGATTAGCTATGTGTGAACTGGGTTGCCATGTAAAATATATTTATTACCGTGAATCAGTCAAAAAGGCTAAAGTTGCTGCAAAAGGTCAATTTTTGTCCTACTGCTTATAACACAGGGCAAAAACACAAAGAAAATGGCAATCATAAGGAACATATTAGACTTTGAAACTGTAGTGTAAAATTTTATGTAGTTTTAAAGTTCCAAGAGGAGAAAATGAAATTACTAGTAGTTTTTAAGTTCCAAAAGGAGAAAAAGAAACAAATGGAGATATAATTAAATATATACTAGAAGAAAATTTTTGAGTTAAAGGCATGTCAATTTCAAGAGCTTACTTCATTATCAGGAGGAATATTTTAGGAAGAAAAAAGAAACTACATTCTACTGGAAATCCTAAATTTTGAGGACAAGAATTTTACAAACTTTGCCATACAGAAAGAACAAGTTTCTTACAAGAAAAGACTAACATCAAATTTCTCACCTATAACACTAGAAGACAATTTACTAACTATTAAGAAGAAATTAAGAAATTGACAGCCAGTTAAGATAGGTATAGGGCAAAATGAAGATATTTTTGGACTTGCAAAGATCCAGAAGTGTATCACCCAAATGTATTTGATGAAAATAATACAAGATAAACTCTAATCAAATGACTATAATATCAAAATAGAGATTTCACCAGGTGTGGCAGGTTGCACCTATAATCTCAACTACTTGGGAACCTTAGGCAGTAGGATGGCTTGAGCCCAGGAAGTAGAGACCAGCCTGGGTAACACAGTGAGACCCCATCTTTAAAAATAAAAAATAAAAAATTAGCCTGGCACGTTAGTACATGTCTATAGTCCTAGTTACTTGGGAGGCTGTGAGAGGATCCCTTGAGCCCAGGGGTTCAAGGCTGCAGTGAGCTATGACTGTGCCACTGCACTCAGGCCTGGGTGACAGAATAAGACCCTGTTTCTAAGGGGGAAAAAAAGACATTTTATGACAACAAGATGAGAAAATAAATGTGGTGTGCAAAGCATCTTAAAAGTTTGACTGTAAACAGAAGATGCTAATGTGAGTGGGCTCTGCAACAAAACTTAAAATGGGTAATCTGTAAACAAAGGAGGTTTAATTGACTCACAGTTCCACACGGCTGGGAGGCCTCAGGAAATTTACATTCGTGGCGGAAGGGGAAGCAGGCACCTTCTTCACAAGGTGGCATGAGAGAGTGTGAGTGCATGAAGGAGGAACTGTCAAACACAAAAACCACTGGATCTCCTGATAACTCACTATCATGAGAACATCATGGGAGAAAACGCCCTCATGATCCAATCACCACCTTCTCTAGACACAAGGGGATTACAGGTCCCTCCCTCAATACATGGAGATTACAATTTGAGATGAGATTTGGGTGGGGACACAGAGCCAAACTATATCAGTAACACTGGTTAACTGGAGAAAAGGGGTGGGAATTAAGAGGTATAAAGCTTACATGGTCCCACACAACCTGGTCCATGGCTATGTTCTCTCCTACAAATGTCCTTCCGTCTGTTCCTACAGCACATCAGACTTGTTTCCACCTCAGACCCTTTGTACATGTTCTTCTGTCAACCTTTCCACAGCTAACTCTTTCAGATCTCAGCTTGAGTATCTTTTTTTTTGTTTTGAGACGGAGTCTTGCTTTGTCTCCCAGGCTGAAGTGCAGTGGCACGATCTCAGCTCACTGCAAGCTCCGCCTCCCGGGTTCACGCCATTATCCTGCCTCAGCCCCAGGCACCCGCCACCATGCCCAGCTAACTTTTTGTATTTTTTTAGTAGAGATGGGGTTTCACCATGTTAGCCAGGATGGTCTCGATCTCCTGACCTCATGATCTGCCCACCTCAGCCTCCCAAAGTGCTGAGATGACAGGCTTCAGCCACAGTGCCTGGCCCAGAGTATCATATCTTTTGAAAATCCATCCCTAAATGCCCTATCCAAGGCTGCTGCTTCTACAATGGAACTATGTTTTCTTTCTTTTTAGAAAATGTCACTACTTGAAAAAACTTTTGTCTGCCTCGCCTCTTAGAATACAAGTATGAGAGCAAAGGACTACCATGTTTACCATTATATCCCTAGCACCTTGAACAATGACGAATAATCTGCAGGCATTTAACAAAAAAGTCTTAAATGAATACTTGAAGAAAGAAAATAAGAGAAAGTAATAAAGTTTGTATTTGTCTGAATTATTTATTTATGGAAGACACATAGTACTGTAATTTTTGAAAGGAAATTTACCATAAGAAAAAAATAAAACAAGATGGGGGAAAAAATTTTTGTGGAAAAATACTAAAGGAAGTGCAACATTCCTATTTTGCTCACAGTTGATGTTTTTCTGCTTTTTTCTTGATCTGGTGCCTCATCAGCATGTAACATTACTAATGATTTTTTTTTTGGCGGGGGTCTTCCTCTATTTTTATATACAGCATTTCCTTGGCTTAACTGTATACATCACTTCCAAAAGCAGGATTAAATTCCTTGGAACACCATCGTATTTCTCACTAGTAACACTTTGGTGCTACTATTCTTTGGCTTAGGAAAGTAAAAAGGTCACTGACAAATTTTGGAGCAGAAGCTGATGGAGATCAAGAAGTGCATGCATTTAGCAGTCAGAGCAGGTATGCATTCTGCCTCTACTGCTAAATGGAAAATACACACACACCAGAATCCATACCAGATCCTATTCACAGACACCTCACTTCATTCTTTGTTCCCCTAGATGTTTCCTCCATTCCCGTGTCTTCAACTACTACCTATATGCCAATGATTCTTTTCATGGAAGTTGTAAGCAGCACCATACTCTTATGAATCTCTAAAAAAGAAAAAAAAACACTTCCAATTAAACTATGATACACTGCCTTAACAACAGTCCTGTGTAACACATGAAATAGTCACATCAGCCTCTCATTGCTTTGAAATTTCTTTACTCCCATGAATATGGCAATTTCTTCTGGTGCCATCAATCTCAATGCTTTGCATATGACAGCAATCCTTTGGCACTTAATGCAGCTTCATTTAGTTGTAACTCTTTCCCTTTTTAAGTCTCATAAAGCATTTCTTGCAATAAAATATGAAGTTGTTTATTCCTCCAATCAACACACGAATTATCAATATTGCACAAAATTCAATTGATACAACAATAAGAACATCCAACACTGCTGCCTTTCCAAAAAGGAGTTTGGGAGGCCATTAATTATAAGTCACAATCTGTTTTCAGGGACGTCAAGTGTGACAAAATGCACATCTTAGAATTGGTTAACTAAGACACATATCTGAGACCTACACGACTCTTTTAAGTTTTATAGACAGATGCTCACTCATTATCTCCACCTGGCTATCCTCAAGGTATATGAAATCAACTACACTCACGCTGGAACTCATTATCTTCTTCCTTGGGTTTGATACTACACCTAACCTTCCTTTCTCATATAACACCAACATCCAATTGTTTCCAAAGGTAGATACTACAGATAGATAGAATTGATTCTTCCCTCTACTTTTTACTGCAATATTGCATAAGTCTTATAGGTCTATCTATTCTATCCTAGAAGTCTCTCTCCAATTTATGTCAAGTCCTTTCCCTCCCCTCAAACCCTAGTAGTTGAAGACAGTATCTTAAAGTAAGACAAAATTTATAGTAGAAAATACCAGTTAATCTTGTAAATAACAGAATATTAACCCTAGCAGTTAATTTTGTAAATAACATGATATCAATCCTCTGCCTAAAATAAATTCCAATGGCTCATAATGGTAAGGTACAAACTACGTGGTATGATATAAAAGGCCCTTCATAATCTAACACCTACACTACCATTTTCTAAGCTAAACCTCCTGCTTCTACTATGCCAAAATCCTCGCACTGAATTCTGCCATGTCATTCTTAGTACTCCATTTTATATGCTTTATTGACTTTTTAGCTATATAACTTTGTATTGCTTTTAGTGGTTACTCTAGAAAGTATAACATATATTCTTAAATTATCAGTCTACCTTGATTACCGTGAAATAAATTACATTTCACAATGTAACAACTTTATAATAGTGTACCTCATTTACTCTTACCTTTTGTAAAGTTTTTGTCATGCATTTTACTTTTCTGTGTGATAAACTCCACAATATACTGGTTTTGTTTTTGTGAAAATGTTTTTTTAAAATGAATTTTTAAAATACTCTGTCTTTCCATTTTTTCCACACATTTTCTAGTGCTTTTCTTTCCTTCTTGCAGATTCAGGCTGCCATGTAGAATCATTTTCCTTCAGCTTAAAAATCCTGTTAGTATTTCTTCTAGTGCATCATGGGAGATTCTCTGTGTTATTTGTATGAAATTGCCTTCACTTTGTACTCATTCTTTAAAGGGTATTTTTACTGGTTATAGAAGTCTAAATCAAATTTTGTTTTTTGTTTTGTTTTGTTTGAGACAGAGCCTTGTTCTATTACCCAGGCTGGAGTACAGTGGCATGGTCTCGGCTAATTGCAACCTCCTCCTCCTGGGTTCAAGCGATTCTCCTGCCTCAGCCTCCCGAGTAGCTGGGATTACAGGTATGTGCCACCATATCCAGCTAATTTTCATATTTTTAGTAGACACAGGGTTTCGCCATGTTGGCAAGGCTGGTCTTGAACTCCTGATCTCAGGTGATCCGCATGCCTCAGCCTCCCAAAGTGCTGGGATTACAGGCGTGAGGCACCACACCTGGCTGAAAAATTTAAATACTTAAAAGATGTCATTCCATTTTCTTTGGACTTCTATGTTTCTGATGGGAAGTCAGTTGTCATTATTTTTGTTGTTCCTCTGAATTCAATGTATTTTCTACTCTAGCTGCTTTTAGTATTTCATGAAAGCTGTAAATAGCACCACACTTTTATGAATCTCTAAAAAAGAAAAAACACTTTCAATTAAAGTATAATACACTGCCTTAACAACACTCCTGTCCAACACATTACTGGTTTTCAGTAATTCAATTATGATGTGGTTAGCTGTGGTTCTCTTTATTTTTATTCCACTTGGTTCTGTTCACTGTCTTTGGTATGCGGCTTTGTATCTTTTCAAAAATCTTGGCACATTCTCAGACATGTTCTTTTTTTAATCTTAATTTTGTTATTAGTTCTTTCGGTTGCTGTTGTTGAAGACAGGAGTCTCACTCTGTTGCCCAGGCTAGAGCGTATGGCACAATTTTGTCTCACTGCAACCTCTAATTCCTGGGTTCAAGAGATTCTCCTGCCTCAGCCACCTAAGTAGCCAGGATTACAGGCATGAGCCAAAACACAAAAAAATTGCGTAATTTTTGTATTTTTAGTAGAGACGGGGTTTAACCATTTTGGCCAGGCTGGTCTTAAACTCCTGACCTCAAGTGATCTGCCCACCTTGGCCTACCAAAGTGCTAGGATTACAGGTGTGAGCCACCGTGCCCGGCCCTCAGACTCTTTTTTTTTTTTTTTTCTTTTTTTCAGATTTTGTTCTGCCCCATTCTCTCTCTTGAGATTCCAGTCACATGTATGTTAGACCATTTAATGTTGCCCCACAGGTCTCTGATGTTCTTTTCCCATTCTACTTCTGTGCTTCTGTTTGTATATCATTTTTATTGACCTGACTCCAATAAGTCCATCCAATTAATTCTTCAGACATGGTACTTTTTTGTTCTAGAATTTTCATTTAGTTTTATAGTTTCCATTTCTCTGCTGAAATTTGCTACCTACTTACCAATTTTGACCATTGTTTCTTCTAAATTCTTTAACATAAGTTTTTTTTTAAGTTTTTGTCTGTTAATTCAAACATCTGGGTTATTGGTGAGTTTATTTACACTATTTTTTCTCTTGATTATGGATCCCATTTTCCTTTCCTCAAGTCTCTCAAAATTTTTATTTTTGCCAAACATTGTGTACAAAAGAACAATAGATACCAAAGAAGGAAATATTTTCTCCCAGAGAAAGTGCTTTGTTTCCTGCCAAGCAGGTAGAGTGAATAACATATCTCTTCAAAGATAAACTCTAGGAGTTTATCTGAGTTGAACCTTTTAGTTCCAGTTCAAATGTCTTTGGTTTCAAATGTCTTGAACATGGAATCAGGTCTCTCCTCTGGCTTTAAGATTCTTCTTTCTCTAGCTCAGTCCTAATTTTCTTCATCACTTTTTACTCAACAAAAGTCCTGCTGAGATTCAGTGTGAGGGTTGGACTAGCTCTGTTTGAGGATCCCATACTCTAATCTGTCATGTCAGCCCACAAGTGGATATTAAAAGTTCTGCAGGTTTCTCCTAGTACCATAAAAGATCCCTTATTTATAGAAGGCTTGCTCCTTTATCCACCTATGACTCAGTTAATGCTCCCACCGATGCAAATGGCCACCAGGCACTTCTTTTCTAGGGAGACGTAGTCTCTCCCGTGAGCTTTGTCCATTTAAACTTTTCTGTGACACAGTTCTTCAATGAGTTTAAAGACTACAAATTTTTAAAATTATGGTTTTTTCCCCTCATTGCTATGCAGATAGCAATGGTCTCTTGAAAATCTGTATCCATTATTTTTCTCTTGCCGAAAGGTTACACTCCATGTCTTATCTATCATCTTCAAACTCCTACCATCTTCCAACTCAAACGTCATCTTTTCTGAAAAACTTGCTAACCTTTCTTTAGGAAGTCAGTGGTTTCATTTTGTCATTATTCACTCACCTGTGTTCCCCACTAGTCAGTAAGTTCCTAGATGACAAATATAATGGCATGCACTGTAGCTCTAGACAGAAGGAAGACAGAAATCACGAGGGCAAAATATAAATGTATATATGAAAGTAAAAAGAGATATCTGTTGATTTTTAAATATATGTTATGTATCTAAGATCACATTATACCTAATCTGTATATTGATAAATTATTGCTTCAGCACCTAAAAATATCCTCTGAAAGTAAAATGAGAACTATTATTATTACTATTTTGAGATGGAGTTTCACTCTTGTTGCCCAGACTGGAGTGCAATGGCACAATCTCAGCTCACTGCAACCCCTGCCTTCCGTGATTCTCCTGCCTCAGTGGGATTACAGGCGCCTGCCCCCACGCCTGGCTAATTTTTTGTATTTTTAGTAGAGACAGGGTTTCACCATGTTGGCCAGGCTGGTCTTGAACTCCTGCCCTCAAGATCTGCCAGCCTTGGCCTCCCAAAGTGCTGGGATTACAGGCGTGAGCCACTGTGCCCAGCCAATTGAGAACTATTAATGAGAATTATATGTCTGAATAAAACATACTTATGGAAAATCTTTTCTGATTCTAAATGAACCCTGCCTCCAAAAGCAAAAAACAAAAAAACAACAAAAAAAACCCAACAACAACAACAACAAAAAGAAATGGACTTCCTTGAAAGTACCAAGTAATATTGGCCAACAATAGGAAGGAGGCCTCATTACACTATCATGTTTTACAAGAAAATCATTCAGCTCTCTAACTTTAGCACATCCTACAAACACCAGAATTAAACTGCAGTCTTGTAATATGCTCCCTGTTATATTTTTACATGACCCTATGGTACGCCATTTATTATAATGGCAGCTATTTATATTCCTAATGTAAAGGTATGGTTAGTTGAATATATCAGAAAGTTTTCTTAAAATATTTAAGGAATAAAAGTTCCATTCTTAAGATGAAAAGATATTTTAATACATGCACAATCACACAGTAGGAGTTTACAAAGAACATGATGTTCTGAAACTCTAGTAACAGCAGCAAAATGATCAGAGCCCTTTAAATACTACTTTTGATATATAAGAAATTTCTACGGCAGAGTACTGAGAGATGTTAAAAGAGTTTGACCAGGAAGGTAAACCAATTTGGAAAGCTTAATACTGATTATCTACGGTAAAGGGAATATAGGTGATGACAGAAGATGACAGGACTAAAGCTAATAATTTACTCCATGTTCTTGGTACAATAATTTAAAAGATAGACTTATTTCTCTTTTTAGTTTAAAAAAACGCTTTAAAATGGAAGTGAACAGAAGGTAAGGGCAACTTAGGGTGACATACTGTTAAACACATAAATCATTTTAAATGGCTGAATTAATCCATAAAACAAATATACACCTAGAAAAACCAGAGCTGGAATTTCTAGTAAACTAGTTTTAAACACTGTAAAATATGTTTTTTAGGCTGGGCGTGGTGGCTCATGCCTATAATCCCAGCACTTTGCAAGGCTGAGGAAGGCAGATTTCTTGAGGTCAGGAGTTCAAGACCAGCCTGGTCAACATGGCAAAACCCTGTCTCTACTAAAAAAAAATACAAAAATTTGCCAGGCATGGTGACACACACCTGTAATCCCAGCTACTTGGGAGGCCAAGGCACAAGAATTGTTTGAACCTGGGAGGTGGAGGCTGCACTGAGCCAAGATCACACCACTGCACTCTAGCCTGGGCGACAGAGTGAGACTCTGTCTCAAAATAATAATAATAATAAGCCCGGGCAACAGAGTGAGACTCTGTCTCAAAATAATAATAATAATAATAATAATGATAATAATAATAAAATGTTTTTTAAAGGGGTAACAAATTTTCCAATACCTAAATAAAATTTTGTTGTTAAGTTGTTCTTGTACCTACAATTATGCCACCCACAGGTATCATTATATCAGATGACATGAAGAGTAAATGCTAAGCAGGGATGTTCACCTCACAGGAGAAATTAGTCCAAGAACCCTACATGTACAGGTATAAATTAGGATGGTTGAACTGTAATTTTATCTTACGCAGAAAATATTTAAATGGAAGCTAAATGACAGCTGGTGAAATGTGAGTATGTGATTCAATCACTCAAAAACTATCAGCACTAAGTCAATATAAATATAAAAGGCTTTTGAAAGTGTCTGTAGATATATATAATATGTCCATCTAGGACAACTTAAAATTAAGACTTTGACTTTCTGCTGTTTTCCTAACCAATCAACTATAATTTGGTGAAAAAACTGAGTTATGAAAAGCAATTAGTAGTTTTGCAACTACTGATCTTCTAAGTATTTGTTCTTGTTTCTCGAGATAAAAGAAATATACTAAAGAAAGTAAAGTTCATTTGTTGACTACAGAAATTCCTTAATATGCATACCTGGTCTCACTTACTTAAGGTAGAAGACTGAGGTCAGCAGGAAAAGGAAAATCAACAGCAAAAGGGCAAAGATCAGATGGATTCCATATCTAAGGATTGTTATTTCATAGTTCCCATGGAGATGAATAAAGAAAAGCATGAGAAGTATGAGTGATGCAAAACCATTGGCCATCCAGATTAGACCAGTCACTACTAAGATAAAAACAAATTCTTTTAAGTTTTATAAGGCAACTAGATTACTTCAAAGTACTCTACTGGATAGCCACTCAAATATCTCCTAATGATTTCCTAATTTGAACGCGTAAGAACTGGGGTCAGAGTATTTCTAGAGAGGAGCCATATTTTAAAAATGCCTTTTCTCTGTCTTAACCTTTGATATATAGTAAAAGAATTATAATCTATTATTTTTAATTAAAACCTATATAATATTTGTATTATTCTACATCAAATAAAATAGCTGTTAGACTTGAGCTCATTTTCATTAACTGAATAAATGAGGAAAAAATGTGCGTTGTCTTAGGAGTTTCTATTAACTATTTCCTTTATGTGGAACAAAAATATCAATTCCTAATGGGCAAAAGTAATCAGTAATTAAGCTAAGGATTTACAAAATAAGAGAACAAGTGAGGGAATCTGGTACCAGTATTAAAATATAAGAAATTTATATTTTATACATGAAATGAACACAGAAGTCTTTTGAAAAAAAAATCCAATAATTTAACATTAAAACTGAAGGAAAAAAAACACAGAAAATATACAGCATGTACTTTGATAAGTTACAATGAGGGAACACAAAATTAAACATGAATTTACAACACAAATTGGAGAAGGATAAACAAAACCCACAAGTCCCTTTTCAGATCTAATAATTATTTTGAACATGACTCTAAAGAGGTGACAGCTTTAATAGTCTCTTAATCATCCCATTACCAGAAATTACTAAAAAAAGATTAAAGGAAATATGTGAAACTGAAGCCTAAAGAGATCTTTTTTACCCTTGTAAGTAAATAGTTTTTAGAGAAATTTAAAAACTTATCAGCTGAACGTAGTGGCTCACATCTATAATCTCAGCACGCTGGGAGGCCAAGGCAGGTGGATCACTTGGGCTCAGGAGTTCGAGACCAGCCTGGGCAACACAGCAAAACCCTGTCTCTACTAAAAATACAAAAATTAGCCAGCTGTGGTAGTAAGTACCTGTAGTCCCAGCTACTCAAGAGGCTGAGGTGGGAGGGTCACTTGAGCCTGGGAGGCAGAGACTACAGTGAACCAAGATGACGCCACTGCAGTCCAGCCTGTGTGACAGAGTGAGACCCTGTCTCAGGAAAAATAAAATAAAATAAAAAATAAAAACATATCAATTAAAATGTAATAATATTACATAAAAGTATATAAAACCCCAACTGCATTACAAGTGGAAACAATAATACATGTATTTGCTTCAAAGTAATATAGAAAGGGAAGAAATGGGTGAGAGTATTACATGAAAGAACTTTAGCAATGAGTTGATAAACTATTGAAACTGAGTGATAAGTACAGTAACTTCTTATGCATGTTTGAAGTTTTCCATAAATAAACATATTTAAAATTATCTAATCATATCTTGATGGTATGGTTTATTACCATTATTACCAAATCAATTATGTATTATATGTTTCAATAAAATATTAATCTTCTTCATATATGAAGATGACACTGGTGATTCAGCACTGGTAAAATAAATACTCTTAGTTTTTACAGAAGAGTAACTAGTCCATGGAAGTGTCCAGTCTCTCATACAGTTCCTTTTCAGAACAATGGTAAACATTTAAGAAATCGGTGGCTAGCATAAAGGATGAATGTTTACTTGGAAGTTAACTAGCCTTAATCAGGACCAAGCCCAAAGCAATACATTTGTATTCACGGAGTAACTTTTTCCTTTTTTAAAGAAACAATTAAGACAGAAAAGGTAAAGAATGTTTGTATACAAAGCTACTTTCTTACCTTGACCAAGATGTGAAGGTTTCTGAGAAAGTATGTGGCCACTGCCATCTAAAACATACTGGGTGCTAAAATTATCAGCAGCCGTTCTTGTTGTAATTAAAACCTGGGGGAAAAAAAATGTCTAATAAAACTAACACTTTAGATATTGCGATGGGTTCATTAATAAAGATTTGAAATGATTATTGCATAATATATTTACTCAATATTGTATTTTACCTAATAAACATTTGTGACCAGTTCTTTTGTAATATTCCTTAGAGTTACACCAATAAGCAACAGGTCAGCCTGTATTTTTTTACGTTGCAAATTACTGTTTTCAGTATTTCACTTTCATAAACACTTGTACACAAACAAGTATACCTGAAATGCCATTTGTTCTATGCATTATATGACTTATTGTCTATAAAAGCAAGTACTTCAACTGTATTAAGGGAACTTGTTTTTTAACAGACTATTTCCATAAATTTGTTGGTAAATGAATAGTTCTTCAGTAAAGTGATCATTCCCTCCCCCGTCTATATAATGTGTGAAACTGCACTTCTGTATTTCAAGTTTATGGTCCAAAAAAAATTAAATTATATATATATTTACAGATATTTTTTCTTAAAACTGAGCTTTAAAGTCATTAAGCATAGATTTCTTATTAATTAAAAAATCTTTAAAACATGTAAGCGTAAGTCAAGAAGACATTTCATTCAGTATGAAAATATATCCTCAGATGTTAGTCATAGAAATACAAATTTTAAAGTGTCTGCCCTCTTTTGAGCTAGCTTCATCCTCAGCTTTCTATTTACTTACCCCATGAGGTAGGTATGAAAGTACAACAATAGTAAAATATGCTACTGTTCGGGAAAAAAAACAAAAAAAACAGTGGGGAGTGGAGATGCTGGCAAGGAAAGCCTTGGCAAGAAGGTAGCCTCCTCACACGTCTGGTGAGCCAATGACGACCCAAAACTGGGAGTAATCGTTCTTGGCCATCTTTATATGAAGAGCTGAATATTCTAAAGTAAATCCATATAATTTAGACACCAGAATAATCCAACCCCATTGCTGGAATTCATCTGAATCCAGGTGGGTCTATATTTGATGGTTCTGTCACCCTGCCCTAACCAAGCAAATTTACTGTAGGGCCTACAGCTCTGTGGAACATGTTGGTACCATGCAGGGAATATCAGAGCAACAAAAAGAAACGGCTTCTCCAGCTCATAGTACCATCAGAGGACGTTAGATTCTCTCTGAAAATGAAGTCTATGAAACTCTTACTAGGGGCGCTATGTCAAGCTGCTATTACTGTGATACTATCCCCCCAAAAAAGCAGAACCTAAAACAGTTATGAGTTTCTGAGTACTCTTAAGGGATCTACTTCTTCCAAAATACATTCCATGGTTCAAAAGCAGTGTAATTTAGAGCACAGAAAGTACTCGAGATTTTCTTTTCTGGGCCTAATTATTCCATAATTATCCTTTTAAAGACAATTC
Source organism: Papio anubis (assembly GCF_008728515.1). Classification (NCBI taxonomy): domain Eukaryota; kingdom Metazoa; phylum Chordata; class Mammalia; order Primates; family Cercopithecidae; genus Papio; species Papio anubis. Next base: position 73,510,550 of record NC_044985.1, on the reverse strand, counting down.
TACATTTAACCAACTGCGTTTCCAAAATGCCAAGGTCAACTGAATTCTATTTCTCTTCTCCAAAGAACTAGTCACCTGACCTAAAGTTGGTGTCACTGAGCAAAGGCGGCCCTGGAACTCTGAGTTCCAGTACTAACCTTGCCAGTGGCTTCTAGATGGTCCTGAATAAATGATTACACAGATCATCTTTAAGGGAAGGGTGATGATAAGATGAAGATGATGCTAATACTTTATAAGGTTACATGGGATTTTGTTTTAACCACTTCAAAGTATCTTACAAGATATTAACTTGCTCATCCTTTAAACATATATACTCTAATCTAGGCAAAGAAACTGAAGTGCTAAAAAGCAAAATAAGACCTTAGTGCCCATAACGTAACATTTATGTTAGAAGTAAAAAAAAAAAAAAAAAAAAAAAAAAACCGCTATTTTCCAACATTAAAATTTTGTCAAATTACAATTTGTAGAATACTATGAAAATTTATTTAGATAGGAAATGCTTTGCGATTCATGGTTAAAGACAGTAAGCATAAAGCAAACACATAAGTGTATCTCATAAATTTATGAAATCCAGTGTGTTTGTTCCACAGAGGAAGGAAAGGGAATTGTATTTCGAGAGTTCGTTTCATCACATGACCCTGTGTCTGGAGCAGGAAACTTCTTTTTGGACCGGGCACAGGTTCAGAATTCATTAGCTGTGCAGGCCCTAGCATGTGAGCCTGCAGTAACTCCACTATCAGGAGCATCTCTAACAGTACACATTACTGGTGATTCTTACTAGAGACATTGAGGAATGGTGGCAGAGAGTGAATCTACCGGTGTCAAGAGAAGAAATAAAGAAAACCAGTATTTTAAATGGAAAAGTTTTACAAGTCCTTAGAGAACCTTGGAGGCTATATTAGTTATCAGTTATTAAAAACTGACTCTCTGGTCCAGTTTACTGAGTTTCAAGAAATTGCAGTATATCATTGCAAAATTAAAATTACATAAAAGCATTTAAACTTTATGTTTAATAAAAAAAGAGTTTTTCTTCAATGTTTACATAAAAAGTAAAGAAAAAACTTAGAATATATCCTGATAATTCTGGTAAAAATCCTCTTGACAAAAATTCATTTAAGATAATTATGATAAAGTCTTTTGAGTTTTTGGGGGGCTAATTTTTAGATGAAAACTGACATAAAAACGAGTTGAAAACTCAGGGTCTTTATGATTCAGGTGAAATACAGACTTTTGCCTGAATGGCTGAAATGTTTTCTGTGTGTGAGTATGCCTGCCTGCCTGTGCAAGTATTGTACACTAATTAAAGTACTCTGACTGCAGAACTTGTTCTCAGATACCCACTATGGGGAGCCTAACAACAGGGAGATCTTGGCCCTGGCTTTTCTCCTTTCAACAGAGTTCCATCACCTGTGAAGAAGCTGCATTTAGGAAGCAAAATATTATAACTGCTTCAAAACTTCCCAGACATATTTTGACTAAAGCTCTTCCATCACAGCTATAAAAAATATAGGAGACAGCCCTACACTGTGGAAAAGGAGTCAGGAGTCCTTGGCTTAGAACCATCATAATGACACTAGGGGCTTCCCCTGGCCCTTTTATAGCATGTGGGCCCACAAATAAGTGAGTCCCAACTTCCATCTTCAAAACAGAATGACTCAGCTTCTCATTCTGCTCCTCCAACCCCTGGAGACTTAACGTGATGTGATATAAAAACAAACCTACAGATCCTATATTATCTCATCACAAAATTATGTACAGTTGACCCTTCCACAAGTTTGAACTGTGCAGGTCCACTTAACACACAGATTTTCTGCCACCAGAGACAGCAAGACCAATCTCTCCTCCTCTACCCTTTCCTTAGCCTACTTAACATGAACACTTAATGAACAGCTGCCACTTAATGAATAGCAAACATATTTTCTCTTATAATTTTCTTAATAACATTATTTTCACCAGCTTACTTTATTGTAAGAATACAGTATATAATACATGTAACATACAAAATATGTTATCTTCCGGTCAACAGTAGGCCAGTCAACAGTTTTAAAGGAGTCAAAAGTTACATGTCAATTTTTGACTGCATGGCAAAGTGGTGGCAGAGGGGGAAGGGAGTGGTCTGCACCTCAACTGGGTGATGTTCAAGGGTCAACTGCATAATGAGTTTGACAAGGAGAGAGTAACATTCAGTACATTGTAATCATTTAAATGGTGGATGAATGAATCCATAAATATAAATGTTATGCAGAGGATGACATTTATTCTTCTGAGAGAAAAAAATGAACTAACACTACAGAATGAAGACATTTGGTGGGAATTAGAAGGAATTTACCTATGAATGGCTACTACATTTTAGAAGGGATTTCCCCAAAATGTAGAAAAGTATACATTGAACGCTGAGGGGAAATACTATTTGCAAAGGGGAATAAGCAAGTCTAATGATCTTATCCAGCTGCATCCTACTTTTCACATACAAGTCCAAGTAGAAATAACTTGCATGTGTATGTACACAATATTCAAGACATTATTTGAACCTCACTGGATAAATTAAAAAAAAAAAATTATCAGAAAACTTAATCTGACTTTGGCCTTTGGCCAGGTCTCCTATTCAAACACTCAGGATTTAGAATTAGGCTTCTGACTCCTACTTCAGAATCTGCTCTTTAAGAAAAAAAATACATTTCTGTATTTCTAAAACCAGCCTCCATGTAAAATCCAGTTCAAAAATGTTGTTAGTTTCTTAAACATTTCTTTGATAACATATATAAACTACCTCCTAAAAAGAAAAATATTTTATGGTTTTTATTATGTGACAGAAATAATATATACAAATAATCTTTATAAAAATTTTTATGAGACGGTCAAGACAGGATTTTTACTATTTCAACTCAGTTACTGTGCTTAGTAATCAGTACTAGTAATTAAACACTGAAGATGACAAATTTCTCAAAAGTATTGCTCTACAAACAATACATTTCAAGAAGTTATGCTTGCCTTTACAATTTTAAAGAAAACCATTACCAGTAAATGTGTCAGTTGCTGATATACTCATCACAGATCATGCAAGCAGTAATTCCATTTTAAAATACCAATAGTTTACTCTGTCAATATAAAAAGAATGCCTGCAGGGCACAATGGCTCATGCCTACCAGCAATTTGGGTGGCTGAGGTAGGAAGATCGCTTGAGGCCAGGATTTTGAGCCCAGTCTGAACAACAGAGTGAGACCCTGTCTCTATGAAAAATTTTTAAAATTAGAAAACAAAACAAAACAAAAATAATGCTTTACTCCTTTGGACTGTTTAAGGTTGGAAGTTATTTTATAATTGACAAATTAGGAAAACTGATCATTCAAGTATATAAAGAACATAGAATTAGATGTATTTCAGATTTCTCCAGTCAATTCTGCTGAAAGTCTAAGTTAATTTTTCTTCTTAATAACATTTTAAAATAAACAGAAAGTAATGTCAACAACTAGAGTTATAGGTGATGGCTGTTTAATAGTGTGCCCAATTACGTATCAATCTACTGAGCCTAGGATGGTTTACAACCCTGTGACTTTAAAATTATATGCATCAATTAGTTTGGTAGATAAAATAACCAAATTACTAATTTTTATTGCATTCACTATAATTTTCATCTAAAAAGTTTCAAAATAAGCCAGTCTTGAAAATATATTTTTTCTATATGTGAAACTTCAGTTCTTTGAGTGCTAAGGAATATTCATTAAGTTTAAAAAATGAACTCCTTTCTCCCAAAAAGCACCCATTAACTCTTACTTAAAATATTTATTTTTAAATGTAACTGACTTCAACGAACATCCTGTTTTTCTCAAATACTATTCACAGTCCTCCCATATAAGTTTCAACTCACCTACTCCTAACAACTTATCTATTGAACTTAGCAATGCAGGCCTGGGTATATTTGTAAATAATTTAATATTTAATATGGAGGTATTTTTAAACTTTATAAATACATTTCTAATCATGCTAGTAAAGAGGTAATATAACCTACCGTGGAAAACTCACTACTGAAAGGCATGAAATTAGGACTGAATTCTGGGCTTTGCCTTGAACACACTATGTATCCCTGAATAGGTTACAAATTTCATATTTCACTGTGTACAATTCCTCTGAAATCAACTACCTAGCGCAGCACCCTGTGTGCAGTACACAATGAACATTACTTGAGTATGAGAGACAGTATTTTGAAGTTGAGGTAAGAAGACTTGGCATTTGGCTTCAAAAGACCTCAGTTTCCTCATCAGTACTATGAAGAGACTGAAGCACAGAAGACCTACATTTGTAGGCTGGCTAATCCATGAAGCTCATTTTGAGATGTAGATTAGTGAGCGGGCAGTTTATTGGTGGGTTCTCTGGAATGATCGCCAGTGGGCACAGGGCAATGTTGTCCTGAACCGGGACCTTTATAACCCCTCAACCAGTCACTGGATTCATTGGATGCAGGTTGCCCTGCATGACTTGGGTAAGGCAGCTCTCTTCAGCTGCAATAAGGGCAAGCTCCAGATGGAGACTCAGTGGTGAGTCACCAACACTCTTGGCAGCTGGGGGCTGACTGCTCAGTCCAGAAGTGGGGGATCTAGATAGTGTACTAGGGTCCCCTACTACTATAAAAGTTCCTTCCAGCTAGCTCTGTATTTCCTTTAGTTTTCAGGTACAATCAAACCTAAATCATCATCAAAAACTCTGTGCCAAAATAATACATACCGTAAGATTTCATTTATATCAAGTTCAAGAATATAAAGAACTAAGCTGTGCTGACAGAGGTCTGAACAGCAGTTACCTCTGAGGAGTACTGACTGGGAGTGGGTATGAGGGAACCTTCTGGGGTTCTGATAACGGTCTAAATCTTGATCAGGAGTATACATATGTAAAAATTCATTGTGTTGTTAGTGTAGGTGTGTGTGTAAATCATACACACACACATCTATATGTGGTTCTCCCAAAGACTTGTAAGAAAGGAAACTCCATAAAATACTGTTAATATTTTCTAATATAAATGCTTGGCATTGCAAACATTTTTAAAAAAAACTTTATAGTTTTCCACTATTGTGATACTTTGACAATTCTTTTGTAATTCTGATGAGCAAAATTATTTTATTTATACTCAAGGCCACTTGAGTGCCTCAAAATAAAACAAAGACAAAATGATAAACTTGCCTATCAAGTGAGTTTAAGTAATCAAATAAGGAAACAAGATAGAAAGTCACCAATGGACAAAAACATACAAAACTGCCATCTAAACTCAGAACTACAGTGAAGATTTGAATAAATCATACGGCTCATGTAAAACCTATTTCTAAAAACCAAGTATAGTGCTGCCACCTAGCAGGCAAAGCTAATTATGACCAATTTCAGCTCTGAAGGGTTACATATATCTTGCAGAAAATACAGAAATGCCAAATTATCTTTTTTGACAATAATCTACCAAATAAAGCGTAAAGCCTATCTGTCAAGTCTGAACAACAGTTAAAAAAAAATCAAATACTTATGCTCTAAAACAAAAAAAAATATGACTTCTAAAGTAGTCACTGACAGCTAAAGCATACGAGCAGGTTCAGAGGTTCCCTGGTGCAAACCTCATGCAATTTTAAAAACAAACTCTTCGTACAAGATCCAGAGTTGTGGATTCCCATTTACAGTCTCGGGGAGAAAAATGAATAATGTCCAGTTGAACCCTCTAGTCACTCTTCCCCAAAATCTATTTGGAGGCTCTGTGAACTCTAAATAAAGCGAGTGCTGAGGAAAATAGAGAAATACGTAGTGTGCTAGATTTTGGACAGCGGTTTTAAGAGTACACGTAACAATTTCCCTTTAATGATGTCTAAACATCTGGATTCTAATAAGCAAGGGCCCCTAGTCCTCTATGCTCCAACAGCAAAATCTCCCACTTAAACTTCATCTCCTTTGCAATTTTTCTGGCCTACTTAAGACATGATGTTACACAGCCAGAAAAGCCCAAAAGTAAAAAAACTGAACACAGATGTTCACCAATTTAACAACAGTGCTACTTAGGATTTTTTGACTTTACAGTGGCGCAGAAGTGATATGCATTCAGTAGAAAGCAGTGGACACGCTAGCAATGCTGAGGCAGTGAGCCACAGCTCCCAGTCAACCATGTGAAGATGAGGATAAACAACAGATCCTCTCCAGTGTCCTATGTTGCCAGATAATTTTGCCCAGCTGTAGGCCAATGTAAGTGTTCTGAGCATGTTTAAAGTAGGTAAGGCTAAGCTGTGATGCTCAGCAAGTTAAGCATACTAAATGCATTTTCGATTTACAATATTTTCAACTTACAAAGGTTTAATCAGGAATGTAATCCCCTCATAAGTCAAGCAGCATCTGTACTGAGCTGGAATCATAGCCACAAAAAATGGAGAAAACCTACACTACCTTATGCCAGCACTTCAAAAACAGAAGGGCTGAGGGAAGACCACAATGAACCTAGAGAATATATCATTACTCCTGGGAAGACTGGACTACTGAACAGATGTCCAAAGACCAGAAGGAGAGACAGCAACAATAGCTCGTGTCTGTGTCACTTTTCCAGAACAACAGGTATGAAGTCCTATCATTTTACTGTACTGGAACATTCTTGCCTAAATAGGGTCTGCCAGCCTAAGCACAAATGAAGGATTTTTACACGGCTACTGGGCAAATTTCAATAGCTCAAGAGACCCTCACAATCACTCTGTCACCTGGCACATAGATATGTTACATAATAAGAGCCCAACATCCATAGGGTAATAGTACAGTACAAAAAAAGCAGTAGAGAGTCATGTAATCAAACACAACTGAGATAACAGAAATGAAGAGATCAAGATTCCAGATGGGTTTTGCCACAAACTAGTTATAAGATCGGGGCAGAGGCGGTGTAGTATAATTTGTACTATGCAATTGAGTGTGTCAAGCACTGAACTCAGGAGAACAGAGACACTGAGCACCTAACCCAGTCAGAAGGTTAAAGTTCTTAGATCCAATCTGCCCTTAACTAGGTAGGGTTTAGACCAAGTCAGTTCACATCTCTAGGGCATAATCTCACTAACTGAGATTAGAGTGGTATTTCCAAAGTGTAGTCCACAGAACAAGCAAACAAAAATGATATGCTTTCTCAATAAAAGAATTTCATGGTCAAGCAGGTATAGGAAAAAGTACCTATATAAACCAACCTTAGAAATTTACAATGTGCTTGAACATAGTAAAGGCTCTGAGAAGTGCTATAGTTAAATATCCGTTTAATTTTCTTAATACAATTTACAATTTTTAAATGCAAAACACACTTTGCTGCTCCTCAAAAAATTAAACACAGAATTATGATATGACATAGCAAGTCTACTTCAGGGTATATACCCCAAAGAAGTAAAAGCAGGGACTCAAACAGATACTTGTACACCAATGTTCACAGAAACATTATTCACAATAGCCCAAAGGTGGGTGAAAGTAACCCGGGTGTCCACCGATGGAAGATCAGATAAACAAAATGTGGTATATACACACGATGGAATATTATTCAGCCTTAAAAAGGAAGGAAATTTTGACGCATGTTACAACACGGATGAACCCTGAAGACACTATAAGAGAAATAGGCCAGATACAAAAGAACAAATATTTTGAGTCCACTTAATTGTGATACCTAGCATAGTCTAATTTATAGAGACAGAAAGTCGAACAGTGAGTATTAGCGGACGGGGAAAAGGGCATCATTGTTTAATGGGTACAGAGTTTGAAATAATGAAAACGCTGGGGAGATGAATAATGGTGATAGATACATGACAATGTGACCATAGCTAATGCCACTGCCACTGAATTGTACACTTAAAAATAGTTAAAATGATAAATTTTATGTTATGTATATACATATATTTTTTGAGACAGAATCTCGCTCTGTCTTGCTCAGGCTGGAGTGCAGTGGCACGATCTCGGGTCACTGCAGCCTCTGTCTCCCGGGTTCAAGCAATTCTCCTGCCTCAGCCGGGACTACTACTACAGATGTGAGCCACCACACCCAGCTAATTTTGTATTTTTAGTAGAGATGGGGTTTCACCATGTGGGCCAGGCTAGTCTCAAACTCCTGACGTCAGGTGATCCACCTGCCTCGGCCTCACAAAGTGATGGGATTACAGGCATGAGCCACCTTGCCCGGCTTATGTTATGTATATTTTACCATAATAAAAATAATTAAAACCATACTTCACCAAATACCGGGTTAGTTTTAACTGTAATATTCAGTGAATATGAAATCACTAAAATAACCAATATAATTACCTTACCTCAGCTACACAACAAATTGATCCCAAGGCTTCTCCACGAAAACCGTAAGTTGTCAAATTTTCAAGATCTTCATGACTATTTATTTTTGAGGTGTAGTACTTCATTGCCATTACAGGTGCATCAACAGCCTTGATACCCTCCCCGTTATCTCGCACCTCAATTTTATCAAATCCATAGTTCTCCTAAAAAATGTCAAAAAACACTTTCAGTATGTAAAAGTATTAAACTGTTAACACACTGAGAAAGAAACACAAGTGAAAGAATTTTGACATTTATTTACTTTTATGAAAGCATAGCACTATGGATATAAAACATTAAATTCTTTAGCTCTACTAATTTCTAGTTATTGTGCAATGGGCAACTCCCTTGTTTTCTCTGGACACAGATTCAACTGTTGAATAAGGAGGTTAGGCTGATTTTTAAGGTTTCTTTTCACTGTTTCATTATCATGGGTATTTACAGTATACAATAATTTATGTTTACACTTGACTGAAAAAATTCTTCTGAACTACATACACCTTTTGTATCTATGGCCCCCAAACAAACCAAAACAGAACAGAATTCCATCAGCAACAAAGTAACACATGTTCTCGTCAGGAAGAACCTAGCAAGTATCATTATTCAACCTGATTTTTATTTATTTATTTTTTTGTTTACTTATTTTGCTTTTCTATGGCAGGAATCAACCTGATTTTTAATACTTTCTCCCTTACTGTACACATAAAAATCTTTATGTTTACTACATTATAACTTTTTAAATCTTTTTCTGCAAACAGCCATCTAACAGGAAACTGCTGAGAAAACACATCTAATTTGGCAACTACAGTGAGTTTTAATCGAAAAAAAATCAAGACTTTTTTTAAGATACTTTGTCACTCAGGCGACATACAGTACAGTGGCATGCGCATACCTCACTGCAGCTTTGAATGCCTGGGCTCAAGTGACCCTCACACCTCAGCCTCTTGAGGTGCTGGGACTACAGGCGCATGCCAGGGCCTAGCTACTTTTATTTTTATTTTTTGTACAGGTGGGGTCTCACTTTGTTGTCCAGGCTGATATCAAAGTCCTGGCTCCAAGCAATCCTCCTGCCTCAGCTTCCCAAAGTGCTGGAATTACAGGTGTGAGCCATCATACCAGACAACGAAAATTTTTTCAAAATCTCAATTCATTGCTTAGTTTTATATTCTAATACTAAAAATATGCAAATATAACAAAAACAAAATTTAAATTCCCATAGTGATCATACTTTCTATGAACACCATATTCTAAATTTGGTAGCCAACTTCCATAATAAATAAGCCTGACTTTACTCCACAAAGTCTTACGTGTATGACCATAGATGCAAGTTATAAAGGGGGAAAAAAACTTTCTATAATTATACTGACTCTGGTATTTAAAATAATATCACATCTTTTTAATAACCTAAAATGATATAATACTGTATATGTCAGCAATTTTTAGATAAATTAGATATACAAAACATAGGAGGGAGATGCGTAACATTTTGTTCCTCACACCTCTCTCAATCTAAAATTAAGTTTGGCTGAGTGCAGTGGCTCATGCAAGTAACTGCAGCACTTTGGGAGGCCGAGGCAGGCAGATCATTTGAGGTCAGGAGTTCAAGACCAGCCTGGTCAACATGGTGAAACCTTAGTCTCTACTAAAAATACAAAAAATTAGCTGGGCGTGGTGGCACACACCTGTAATCCCAGCTACTTGGGAGGCTGAGGCAGGAGAATCGCTTGAGACCGGGAGACAGAGGTTGCAGTGAGCTGAGATCACACCACTGCACTTCAGCCTGGGCAACAGAGTGAGACTATCTCAAAATAAATAAACAAATGAATAAAGTTAAGTTTACATTCTGGGAACAGTCTTTCTTCTTCATTTTAAAGAAAAACTGGGCCAAGTATGGTGACTCACGCCTGTACTCCAGCAATTTAGGAGGCTGAGATGGGCAGATCACTTGAGGTCAGCAGTTTGAGACCAGCCTGGGCAACATGGTCTCGAAACCCCATAATAAGAAGACAAAGATTTGTTTAAATGTTTAAAATTGTATCATCATGTTTAATTAATTAAGAAAACATATCTAGTCAGGATAGCTATTATAGCATAAAACCATAATGAAACAGGTCTTATTATGTAGAGCCACACATTTAAGGTGTGTATCTTAAAATTTTACAATGCAAATACTGGTAAATGTCAAGAGACTAAAATTTACAGGCAGATTAAAATATTTAACTTAGTTTATACAGGACTTCTGTTGGCTTTGTAACACTATTTTAAAAACCAGTTTTTCTTTCAGAAATGTTTAAGAAAAGGACGTTTGCCTGCCAAAGATTCTTAAGTGAAATCTGTCAAATAAAACTGTTTAATCCTGTTTAATTATTATCAATTATACTCTAATCAGACTGAACTGACTACACGAAATGCCTAAGAAAAACAAACTGTCTTTCTTTGGGTTTAATATACTTTTTTTCTTGTTTATAAAGCTTAGAGTGTATTAAAAACAGAATATAGGTTTGATAGAGTAGAATGGTTCTCAAAGTGTGTTCCATAACCCACCAGCATCAGCATCAATTAGAAATTTACTAGAAATGCAAATTCTCAGGTCCCATCTAGACTATGAAGTTCTGTGAGTAAGGCCCAGTAACAGTTTTAACAAACATCCTAAGTTATTCTGATGTACCCAAACATCATGAGAACCACTGGCACAGATAGAAGATCAAGAACGGGTTTTAGAGTCAGAAAGACCTGGATTCCAGTCTTAGCTCCACTACTTACTAATTATGAGACTTTGGGAAACTTCTCAGAACATTACCTGTAAAATGGGTATAGTATGGCTGGGCGCGGGTGGCTCATGCCTGTAATCCCAACACTTTGGGAGGCCAAGGTGGGCAGATCACCTGAGGTCAGGAGTTCGAGACCAACCTGGCCGACATGGTGAAACCCCATCTCTACTAAAAATACAAAAATTAGCCAGGCATGGTAGCAGGCGCCTGTAATCCCAGCTACTTGGGAGGCTGGGGCAGGAGAATTGCTTGAACTGGGGAGGGGGCTTGTAGTAAGCTGAGATCGCACCACTGCACTCCAGCCTGGGCGAAAGAGCGAGACCCAGTTAAAATAAATAAATAAATAAATAAATAAATAAATAAATAAATAAAATGGGTATAGTAGTTAGGTCACAATGTTTTATAAGAAGTGATTTATAAGAAAGGATTTTATTTTCACACAAATATACATACAAATAGTATGTCCATCTCATAGAATCTTATCTGGTAGATAAGAAAAGGTTAGGTCCCTTTCCTACAAATATATTTCTTTCTTTTTTTTTTTTTTTTTTGAGACGGAGTCTCGCTCTGTCGCCCAGGCTGGAGTGCAGTGGCGTAATCTCGGCTCACTGCAAGCTCCGCCTCCCGGGTTTTTAGGCCATTCTCCTGCCTCAGCCTCCCGGGTAGTTGGGACTACAGGCGCCCGCCACCTCGCCCGGCTAGTTTTTTGTATTTTTTAGTAGAGACGGGGTTTCACCGGGTTAGCCAGGATGGTCTCGATCTCCTGACCTCATGATCTGCCCGTCTCGGCCTCCCAAAGTGCTGGGATTACAGGCTTGAGCCACCGCACCCGGCCCTACAAATATATTTCTATCAGCATTGTTTCTAGTTCTATACCACCAGAAACAGCATAAATATCTGATAATTAGGAGATTTTAAAAAATGTATTCTTATATTCAATCAGATTTATTTACCTTCCTAGTATGTACTAGGTACTAGCCAGGTATAGAGGACACAAAAATGAATAAAATAGACCATATATCTATGTGTTAGCAATTTAGAACAGGGGAACTAGTCATGGAAACTAATTGCAATAAATCATAATGAGTGATATAGGCCATATTTACTCAAATGATTTAATATACAGAACTTATATTTTAAAATGTGAAAAAAGTAACAAGAGAAATGGTTTGAAATTAGATTAGATGGAAAAAATAAAATGCAAAAGGAAATATTTAAAACAAAGAAACATGAATAACCAATATTTGTAGAAAATACAAAGAAACAACATGTTTTTTGTCTCAAAAACATGTCTCAAAAAAACAAAGAACATGTTTTCTTTTATATTTCCTTTAGCGTTACTATAATGTTAATTTAAATTAAAATTTATTTTTAAGGATTTACTCTTAAGACAAAGGGTCCAATGTCCTAAGAATAATTTACTGGTGTAAAGAAATAAAATAAAGGTAACAGTTTAAAGAGGAAACATCTGTCCAGCCCCTTTTCTTTGTCTTAAAGGTATCTGGGTTCTCAAGGATACTCACCAGTTTAACATCTATGCTTGTGGCACCAGCATCCAAGGAGTTTTCAATAAGCTCTTTTACAACACTGACAACCGAAGTGATGATCTGAGAACTTGAAAGGAGTCGAACTGTTGCCGCAGGCAACTGTTTCATTTTTGCTTTTAACAAAACAGCTAGAAGACAAAAATGCAACTTGTAAGAATTGTTAAACATTCCTGACCAACAGGACAGATGGCAATAATAATGACAGATGATAATAGATCATCTTCACTGACACTTACTGTATGCTAGGCTCAACTGTTAGCACATACAATATTAAGTGTTCTTCCTTCTTTTTTTTTTTTTTTTGAGATGGAATCTCACTGTCACCCAGGCTTGAGTGCAGTGCCATGATCTTGACTCACTGCAACCTCTGCCTCCCAGGTTCAGGCACCCCTGCCTCAGCCTCCAGAGTAGCTGGGATTACAGGTGCCCACCACAACACCTGGCTAGTTTTTATATTTTTAGTAGAGACGGGGTTTTGCCATGTTGGCCAGGCTGGTCTCAAACTCCTAACCTCAAGTGATCCACCTGCCTTGGCCTCCCAAAATATCGGGATTACAGGCATGAGCCACTGCGCCCAGCCATAAGTCTTCTTAGTATTACCCTTTGAAAACAGGTGCCATTATCACCTCAATTTTATAAAACTACTAAGGCACAAAGAAATTAGAAAACTTGTCCAAGGTCATCCAGTTATTAAGGGAGGCAGAGCTAAGGCAAGTCCTTCAACATTTTCTCTATTGATATGTAATATATGAATACATATAAATGCCTACAAATAAAAATGACCAAAAATGGGTTCAAAAAATCCACAATATTCTGCCACAAGCACCTAAAAAAAAAGTCCACAGTAACATTAGAGGAAGAAATTGTTTTTTTTCTAATTTCTTCCAGGACTTTCGTGTGACTAATTATTATCATCAATTCTGACTTTTCTTGCAAACTCGAACCCTGTATTTCCAACTGCCTGCTGAAATAATCACTAGCTCAAACTCCAGGAATAATTAACCAATCCCTACCCTAAACCCATGACTTTCCTATAGGAATAATCCATTCACCCTGACTCAAATCGAATCAACTCGTAAATCCTCTCAATTCTTTTCTCAGTATTTCTCACATTTAGTTCCCAATATAATTTCCTAATTAGCCTCAATGACTCTTCACCTTTGGTCACCCAGTCTATACTGCCGTTAACTAAAATGATGATTACAATAAGAACAGCAACTACTACATTAAATATATAGTATGCTAAACATTGTGCTAAACACTTTACATATGGGATTGCATTTAAACCTCTAAACCATAAAAAGTAGGTACTATGTATAAAAATTAGACTTATTATTATGGCCGTTTAAGAGGCTGAAAGCTGAGTAAGTAACTGGGCCCAAGAACTTCTCATTTGAGATTTTTATTTCAAATCTATTTCCTTAAATGTCTGTGCCAACTATATCTTGGTCCAAACTCATTACAGTGGATCACTGAAAGCTCACAAATATTGGAATCAAGACATGCATGTTCTAAAAAGATTTCTTAAAAACAAATGCTATGGTAATAACTGAATAATGAGAACAATTGTGCTATAATGAGTGTAATGTTGGCTGAGAATGACCAAGCGATAATACAACTTTGGGAAGTGGATGACAATCAGTTATGTGCCTTACCAACAGTCTCATTTAAACATCATTAGTCATCCATACATTCTGATGAGTTATAATGTCTTTTTCAATCACTGAGCTCCTTTAGAGTTAGGATTACTGTTAATCTGAACTAGTCTCATACCAGACATGTCAGATAACTATCCTCTATATTATTCTGCCTACATTATTTTAACCATGTGGCTCCTCAAAGCCAATATAAAGCTCAAATCTCTAAGCTGGCATTTGAGGTCCTTTATAGATCCAACCTGCAGATCCAAAATCTGTTGGTAACTGGAAATCCTTTGTTCAAACAAACAAAAAATCCAAAAATGTCCTATGGAAATTCCATCTGTAAAGCATGCAGGGAGGGGGGTGCTTTTTGCATCTTATTGCCTAATTACAGAAAACATTACAGGAATAAAAGCACAAGCTTGACAACATGCAACATACAATTCCTCTATAGAATCAAGATTTTATTGGACCAAAAAAATGTCCTATTTGGATACATTAGATTACATAAAATATATTAAAACTAACCTTTAAAAAAATCTGTTTAATGTGACTACTAGAAAATTTAAAATGACATATGTGGCTTATAGTTCCATTGAACGGTGCTGGATAGAGCAGTAGTTAAAATGGCAGGCTCTGAAATCACACTACTTTGGTTTTATCCCAGCTCTTACACTAACAGGTATATCACACTGAGGAAATTAAACTCTCTAAAATGCAATCACCTAATCTACAAAATGGATCTAATAATGATATAATATGATTGTGGTGAGAAGTAAATAAGGTAGTATATATAAATAATGTATTACAGTGTTTGGCAAATAAATGCTAAAAACATCCCAGGGTACTGGGACTAAATTGAGCTCCTCTAAACCCCTAAATGAACAATCCCCCCACCTCTAACCCCTACCCCAAAGGGGCTCACACATTAGGCTTGGGTTCAAGAAGTCTTCGACCTTACCTAGGAAATCCCAAGGATCTAAGAAAAACACTGATCAACAAAACTTTAGGGTATAAACCTAGACTGACTCCTTCTGAGCAGTCTTAATCTCATCATCTTTGTCTCATTCCCTGCAATACCTCATCTACTACAATGACAAATCCAAAATCTTTTTTTTTTTCAAATCTCTATAATTTCATGCCAATATTCCTCATCCTTCTAGTTTACTAAGATCATGGCAATTCATAGCATGAATTCTATCACACTTTACCCCATCCTATTGTGTCCTCTGGTCTTAAGATGTCTGCATCTCTTTTCATACTCTTCTTCCATGTCATGTCATCTTTCTTCTCTCCTAATTGCTACAGTTTGAATATTTGTGTCTCTCCCAAATTCATAAGCATATGATATCTGTATTATCTCCATTTTATAGATTAGCTGATTGAGTTTTTGAAAGTTTAACTTTCTCAGTATTATATAGCTGTTAGTAAGAGCTAGGATAAAACCAAAGTAGTGTGATTTCAGAGCCAGCCATTTTAACCAGTACTCTATCCAGCACTGTTCAACAAAACTATAACCCATATATATCATTTAAAATTTTCTAGTAGTCACATTAAAAAAGGTAAAAAAAAAATGAAAAAGTGAAGTTTAATTATGTATTTAGATAATCTAATATATTCAAAATATCAAATATCACTTTATCCTACCATCAATGTAAATCAATGTAAAATATTATTAACTGTAAAGATTAAATTGTATAATTAAACCTACTATACCCCTGTCCTGAATTGCCAAACTTTTTTTTTTTCTGCTGTACAACTTTTGAATGTAGGATGCCAGGCAGAACAATCAAATGCTTCACTCATGGCAAGCCCTTCACTTCATGAATATTAATGAAGGACCACTAAATATAATTTACCAGCATCTTTCCTATGCTAACGCAAACGTTAGAAAAAATATCCTCCTTCTCTTTACATACATAATTTCAACTGGCTTCCATATTATCCTCCAGCTCACCTGTATCTCACACTTTTTTCTGAACTTTAGGGCCTTACTTCCAACTACCTTCTAAATACCATCATTTAGATGAGCTGAAGGCAACCTAAACATAACATGTCCCAAACTGATCAGAGAATCTTTCTCTAACTTTCTTTTTCTTTTTGAGACGGGGTTTCAGGTTCTGCGCTTGTTGCCCAGGCTGAAATGCAATGGGCAATCTCGGCTCACTGCAGACTCCACCTCCCGGGTTCAAGCAATTCTCCTGCCTCAGCCTCCCAAGTAGCTGGGATTACAGGTGCCCACCACCACACCTGGCTAATTTTTTGTATTTTTAGTAGAGTCGAGGTTTCACCATGTTGGCCAGGCTGGTCTTGAACTCCTGACCTCAGGTGATCTGCCTGCCTCGGCCTCTCAAAGTGCTGGGATACAGGCATGAGCCACCAAGACAGAACTCTAATCAGCTTTCTTCCTGTATTTCTTGTTTGATAATAAAAATAATAGCCAACATAAGAATTTTATATATATTATTCTATTTAATCCTCAAAACAACTCTATGAATTCTATCAACCTTTATCACCAAATAGGATTTAAAGGCATGGTAACTTGCTCAAGATCACAAAACTATTAAGTGGCAGATGCACACCTTGGCACGTCTGACTACAAAGCCCATGCTCTTAAACACTTTCCATCCAGGCACATAAAGCAAAATTAGAAACCTTGAAGTCATCCTAGAAATTCTACTCACTCTCTACATTCTGCCACCCAGTCATCTCTCCCCTACTATCTAGATCTCTCAGTTTCCCAAACTAGTCCTCTCCTCTTTGTACTGCCTCCATTCAGCCTCTCAAACTTTCTCTCCTGAACTACTGCAGTAACCACCTAATTGATATTTTGACTCGAATCTCAACCACTATAGGGTTCTTTCTGTATTTAAATTTCATCATGTTGCTGCCCCACTTAAAATTTTTATAAAGGTTTCCAACTGCCAACCAGGTTAAGTACAAACTTCTTAACAATTGGATTTTTGCCTACTCTCCCAGTCATCCCATCATTGCCCAAATGTGCTCTAGGGGGATGATACTGCACAACTTTTTTTTTTTTTTTTTTTTTGAGGCAGTCTCACTCTGTTGCCCAGGCTGGAGTGCAGCAATTTCGGCTCACTGCAACCTGCCTCCCAGGTTCAAGCGGTTCTCCTGTCCCAGCCCCACAAGTAGCTGGGATTACTTGAGCGCAGCACCATGCCCATCTAATTTTTGTATTTTTAGTAGAGATAGGGTTTCACCATGTTGGCCAGGCTGGTCTCGAACTCCTGACGTCAGGTGATCCGCCCGCCTCGGCCTCCCAAAGTGCTGGGAATACAAGTGTGAGCCACCGTGCCCAACCAACTCATCTCTCTTAACATGGTGACACTCACTCCTTCCTCAGTTTACATGCTTCTCTCTCTCTCTCAGCTGACTTCTAATCATCCCTCCAGATTTAGTTCAGTATCAGCTCTTCAAGAAAGCCTTTCTTCACTGCTGCAGCCTCCTTTCCTTCACCTGTCAACAGAGTAGGTATTCCTTCCTCTGCAGTCCCCCTTTACCTCATTTCTAATTAACCTCATCACAAGTTATTCTATTAATATGTGTTTCTGTCTGTTCCTCCTGACTCAGAGTTCTTTGAGGACAGGGGTTTTATTTTATATCAATCACACATTCCTAGCATAGCCCCTGGAATATAGCACTCTATACCATATGTGTACCAAATGAATGCTTTTGAAAAAGTGGAATGGTTTATATCGGGCTTACAAATCACAGCAAAGAATGTCTGGGAATATCAGGATAGTCAGTCTTCCATATTTACTGAGAGGGAAAAGGAACACTTCTGAAGGAATGTTGATGACCCGGAAAGTCAGTTAAGGACAACAGGTCTGCCTGAAAAAAGAAGTAAAGATCAGAGAACTCACAGACTTTCATTAGAGAGAACACAAAGAAATCATTTATTTAAAGATCAGACTAAATCCAAAACAAGTTCACAAAGCCAACAGAAATTCAAGATACATAGACATACATAGCGAACATTCTCTTAAGTCAATTTCAAAATGTTGAAAGCTATTTAGGCAATAAAGATCACAAACTTTCCGCACTGCCAAGGTGAGGGAAATTACATTTCAAAGGCGATTCCAAAAAATCTAATCACGACTTTCCTCAGGATCAGTTTTTGGTATCCACATTTCCTCAGTATGTGTAATACAGGTGCCTGTCTTGGGCGTACGGATAAACCCAGAAGGCCACGAGCAAACATCGTGATTAACTTTAAAGAGTTTAACTTGCACCCCTTGTATGATGCCACAGGATAAATACTATAAACCGCCAACCTCACAAGATGAGTTACAGTTGCCATGGGTTAAATTTGCTGCCTGGAAAACAAATTTTAAGTCCTGCACCCAGAAGGGTCTGGGAATGGGCCGCAACAAAGACCAAGCCAGAACACCCCGAGCCCAGATCAGCTCAGAGAACGCGCTCCACGTGTGCGCGCCTGCAAGCCCGGCTTCGCTTCCCGCCCGCGGGGAGCGCCCTTAGCTGCACTACAGCGTTCGCGCCCGGACCAGGACGAGTAAAGGGGATGGGGGCCCTCAAGCCCTCGAGAATATAATAAATACCCGTTAGTCATACCACACTACCTTCCTGCTAGCGCAAGACAGGCAATTACCATCCACCAGCGGCAAGCAGCCAGCGTCTCACCCGGAGCGCAGGCCCGACCCCGCACTCGCACCCAGCATGCGCGCGGCAGAGCGGGTACAAGGAGCGCGGCACTTAGTCCCGCCTCGCCCGGGGGGAACGTAAGATTGGCGCTGCTTGCAGCCAATCCGCTGGCAGCGAGTCTGTCTGTGAACGCTTCCGCAAGCTACGCAGCGCCCGGCCTGAGGGCGTGTATCCGCGGCCGTAGCAGCCCGGCTGGTCCTGCTGCGAGCCGGCGGCCGGGAGTGGGGCGGCGGGTAAGTGGGCAAGAACACGACGGAGGCTGTACAGTCTCCTTCGTCCGTAGGGAACTGCTGGCGGCCTAGGGTCGTCCTGAGAGGGAAAAGTGAGGTCCGGCTGCATCTGCGGCGCCCTGCGTGGCCGTGCGAGCCGTGGCCTCAGAGGCTCGTCCCCTACGCAAATCTTCGCTGTCTTGCCAGGGTCCTGACGTGACGTGCGGCTGCGAGAAGGAAGGGGCGGGTTGGGGGAGGTGCTGAGGTGGTAGCAGCGGCGGCCTTTGCTGCGTTTTCTCTGTCCCAGAGGGCTCAGGCAGGGGGAACTCCCTTGAGGGGCCGCTGCGGGTCGCGGTCTCCGGAGGCACCGGCGAGGGCAGAGCCGACGGCCTCTTCACGGTTTGTAAAGTCATTGTTTGCCAGTCGCGGGGCAGCGCGGCAAACCTGCTGGGGAAAGGTTTTCTGGTTGGAATAGGATGAGTACCGCACCAGCTTTGCCTTCCAGCTGAGATGTAAATTTCAGGCCTCCATCCTGTGGAACGTGGGAAAACTATCTTGAGTGTTGGCATGTTCTAAGTAGTTTAAAATAATGTATGATAAATGATGTGTGTTTAGACGAAGGATTTACACATACAAATTGGAGACTCTCGCGGTCTTAGTGTAACTAACTTTTCGTCCCCTTAACCCTTGATGCCTGTTCTGTGCGTCTCTAGAGGGGAAGGAGCATTATACTCTGGAAGCACTTGCTGGATGGGGAAAAGAGAAGTTCCTCTCCGTATGCTAACTCCGTAATACAAGCGTTTGTGTATTTTAAAATCACAGCTGTTCCAAATGTAATCTAGCCTCGTTTTCCACCTCCCTCGGATGATAGGTGTTCTTCAGGACAGTTTTATTTTAAGGAATTCTTAGACCCACGTAAACACCATCATTAAAAGAACTGATAACTATTATCAGTTCTTCCTTTGGAGTCCATCTTAAATGGAAAGGAGATGGGAAAAACTTTTTTAAAGAGAAGAAAGAAAACTGAAGTTTTTTAATTGACTAGAGAAATATTCAGAAGACTCCTTATTTTCACCTAGATGTATCACAAAATTGAGAAACAAACATTATCCCTTGACCATGTAGATTTTACACCACATTATGTCAACGGCATGTACCTTCCACATTCAGTATTCAGAAAGAAGTGATCTGAACTCTGACTAGTCTTTATGGATACAGTAAGTCAGATATAAGAGTCTGGCTACTTGACAGACTGGCTGGGTGAGTTCTGCTTTTTCTTTTTAATATAAATTTATTATGTTGGTAAATTTAGCTTTTGGCTTTTCACGTTGCTCTCATGATATAAGAAAATGTAGGTTATCTCTTTCAGTTTGAATTTTCCTATTTAGTAAAACAGCATGCTAGAAAACAAACTTTAGGAAAGGCATTTTAACTACTTTTTAAATTAGAACCATGATAATAAGTCTTGTCTTACCATAAAGTCAGATGTTGACGATTCTTCACTGCTGTCAGCAGCATCTCTACAAGTAGCATATTTTGGATGGTGTTTGTGTGCTACCTCAAGATAACTAGGAAAAAATAATCATCGTAACACATGTACCTTGTCATGTCAGAATTGGGGGTGTTTAGGTTGCCAGTTATATCAGTGTTGATTCATTTTATTACTTTCCTATAGAGCAAACATGAATGTTGGAGTTGCCCACAGTGAAGTGAATCCAAATACCCGTGTCATGAACAGCCGGGGTATGTGGCTAACATATGCATTGGGAGTTGGCTTGCTTCATATTGTCTTACTCAGCATTCCCTTCTTCAGTGTTCCTGTTGCTTGGACTTTAACAAATATTATACATAATCTGGTAAGAATTTCACATTATACTAAACACTTAAAAGTTTTAGGTTTAGTGGTTGCCAGAAATTAAGGGGCGGAAGGAATGGAGAGTTATTGCTTAATGGGTACAGAGTTTTTAGTTTTGCAAGATGAAGAGAGTTGTGGATGTCGATGGTAATGGTGATGATTGCACAACAATATGAATGTTTTTAATACCACTCAATTATACATTTAAAATCGCAGCACTTTGGGAGGCCAAGGCGGGTGGATCACAAGGTCAGGAGTTCAAGACCAGCCTTGCCAACATGGTGAAACCTTATCTCTACTAAAAACACAAAAATTAGCTGGGCGGGGCAGCACATGCCTGTAGTCCCGGCTACTCTGGAGGCTGAGGCAGGAGAATCCCTTGAACCTGGGAGGCAGAGGTTGCAGTGAGCCAAGATTATGTCACTGCACTCCAGCCTGGGTGACAAAGTGAGACTTTGTCTCAAAGGAAAAAAGCGTCTAAGATGGTAAACTTCATGACGTGTGTTGAAACACAGTTTTTAAAAAAGCTTAAGGTTTTGTGATATGTACAACTTAGTTTTTTTAACAGCTTTTTTTGAGATATAATTCACATGCAATAAAATCCACCCATTTAAAGTGTATAGTTTAGTGGTTTTTAGTATATAAGACTTAATTTTGAAGAATTCTAATCTGGGATAGAATTTTCTTTTTACTTTCACACTTTATTTCAAAACTGGGCCTTTTTCTAAGTAAGACTTTTTTTTTCTCATTGTATAAAATCTAGAAAATAGATCATTTTAGTTTCAATCCTTGTTAACTTATCTATCTAAATTGTATAAGTATTCTTTACTGTTTCAGTATTTAAGTGTTGAACTTAATCATATCTTATGTGATTCAGGATCTTATGGTGCCTTAGCTGCTGCTTGTTGAGTATCACTCTCTTGTATTAGTGCTAACAGAGTAGCAAAGTTTTGACTGACTCTACTGACCATATAATGCAGCCCTGGAAATTGCCTTTTACAAAAACAAAAAATCCTGACAGCGACTTTTCTAGTTTTAATAGCCTATTAAAGTAACGTGAAAAGGAGGAAATAGTTACTTGAAAATTTTAATTGAATCCAGTTTAGCAGTACATTTGTTGAAAGATATTTTTTAAAATTAACTTAAAGCATTAAGACAGGAAAACAGGAGAAATTGATTTTTTAAAATTAACATTTATTTTGTCCAGGAGCGGTGGCTCACGCCTGTAATCCCAGTGCTTTGGGAGGCTGAGGCAGGCAGATCACTTGAGGTCAGGATTTCTAGACCAGCCTGGGCAACATGGTGAAACCTGAAACCCTGTCTCTACAAAAAATACAAAACCTTAGCTGGGCATGGTGGCAGCACATCTGTAGTCCCATCTACTCGGGAGGCTGAGATGGGAGAATCGGGAGGCTGAGGTGGGAGAATCACTTGAGCCTGGGAGGCGGAGGTCACAGTGAGCCATGATTGTGCCACTGCACTCCAGCCTGGGTGACAGTGAGACCCTGTCTCAAATAATAACAATAATAATAATATTTATTTTCTATCTTCTGGAGTATATTTGAAGTTGACTGGAGGAGGACAAGAATGATGTGCTGGTAGACATGATAAATACGTGTCCATTTAGTCCATTTTATGTGATAGACTTTGTAAGGGCAAAAGATGTTTTCTTTTAAATAGTGACTTCTCTGAAATATTTTGCACTAATCATCTCCCTTTTGTTGAAACTTCCTTTGGCTTCCATAGGATCACTTTCACCGGCATGTATTTCTGACCTTCTCTTTCTTCTTATGGAGTCTTCTTTCTCTTTTCCTCTCTTAAATATTTCTATTCCCAAGGTTCTTTTCTTCATCTCTTCTTATGCTATGTATTCTACCTAGGTTACTTCATCTACCCATATTTTCAGTTTCTACCTGTAGAATAAGGATGCTCCTATTTATTTATATCACCAGATTACCTTGCACCTTAAACCAAACAAGTATAAATGGAACTTATCTTATTCCTGATTAGTCCCTTACCACCCACAATCTGCTCCTTTGACTTCACCACTAATCTTTTCTAAAGGCCAAGCCGGACAGCTAAATGTTAATGGTAAAGCAATTAATACACAGGTTGAGCATCCCTAATAGGAAACCCAAAATAGAAAATGTTCTAAAATTCGAAAATTTTTTAGCACCAACATGGTGCCACAAGCAGAAAATTCCATACCTGACCTGACAGGTTGCAATTAAAATGCAGCCAAAACTTTATTTCATGCACAAAATTATTAAAGATACCATACAAAATTATCTTTAGGCTGTGTGTGTATGATGTATATGAAACATAAATGAATTTCATGTTTAGACTTGGGCCCTGTCCCCAAGATATCTTATTATGTATATGCCGATACTCCAAAATCCAAAACAATCCGAAATCTGAAACACTTCTGCTCCCGAGCATTTTGGATAAGGAATACTCAACCTGTAACGTATAGTCCAAACAGACTGTTTAGAGAGTGAAATGGAGCTCTGGTAATAACTACTACAAGAGAATAGGTATAATCAGAACCATCCAATGCAAACAACAATACAAAGTCACCTAAGTCTTAGGATAACTTCTTTTCCTTTATATTCCATATCCAGTTTGCTCAGAGCACTGCCTTCTACTGCTTTACTCTCAACTTGATCCCCATACCCTCATTTTTTCCACAAGTAAATTACTCGGATAAATCAAATGGTCTTCTTGATGCTTCTCTACCTTCTGCATTCCAACTTGGCAGAGTGATGTTTTAAAAATGCGTGCTTGCTCAAGTCATACTCTTAAGTCATTCAGTGATTATCCATTGCAGTCATGGTAAAATCCAAGTTTCTTGTGTGACATATAAGACCAGTTGATAACAGTGCAGAAACAAGGAGACTTCACCTTATCTCAACCATCTCTAAATACAGGCTGTACACTAGCAATAAAATCATCTGCTCTCATTTTATTGCTTTGGCTTAAGCTATTCTACTATATTTTCTTTTCACCTGGACCAAGTACTCTTTTGTTTTTAAGAGACTGGCGTGATCATAGCTCCTCCCACCTTAGCTTCCCAAGAAATTTGAGGACTACACATGCCGCCATATCTGGCTAATTTGTTTTTATTTTAATAGTGATAGGGTCTCACTATGTTGCCCAGGCTGGTCTTGAACTCCTGGCCTCATACAATCCTTCTGCACCAGCCTCCAAAAGTGCTGGGATTACAGGCATGAGCCACCATGCCCAGCCATTTTGTTTTTTTTACAGAGACAGGGCCTCATTCTGTTACCCAGGCTGGAGTGCAGTGGCATGATCATAGTTCACTGCAGCCTCGAACTCCTGGTCTTAAGTGATCCTCCTGCCTCAGCCTCCCTCAGCTAGGACTATAGGTGTGTGCCACCATGCTCATCTGATTGACTGATTGAGATGGGGATCTTGCTATGTTACCCATCTTGTCTCAAACTTCTGGCCTCAAGTGATCCTCCTGTCTTAGCCTCCCAAAGCATGAGTGAGCCATGGCACTCAGGGCCTACTTTTATTTTTTTGAGATGGAGTATCTCTGTGTCATCCAGGCTGGAGTGCAGTGGCACAATCTTGGCTCACTGCAACCTGCACCTCCCAGGTTCAAGCAATTCTCCTGCCTCAGCCTCCCGAATCGATGGGACTACAGGCATGCACCACTACACCCAGCTAATTTTTGTATTTTTAGTAGAGGTGGGGTTTCAC
The DNA here is from genome assembly GCF_008728515.1 of Papio anubis. NCBI lineage: Eukaryota > Metazoa > Chordata > Mammalia > Primates > Cercopithecidae > Papio > Papio anubis. The sequence continues at coordinate 73,485,818 of NC_044985.1, read as the reverse complement.
CATGTTGGCTGGGCTGGACTTGAACTCCTGACCTCAGGTGATCCACCTGTCTTGGCCTTCCAAAATGCTGGGATTACAGGTGTGAGCTACCATGCCCAGCCCTCTCTAGTATTTTAATACCCCTCCCTCCTTCCTGCTCTCCTACAGCAAAACTGTCCCTCCAGGAATCTACACAACTCCCATGCTGCATTCTTTTATCATGTGGTTGTCATTGTTTTATAATTAGCAGTTTATCTCTTTATGTTTTAATTTTTGTATCTCTAAAGACTTATTTAAATGTTTGCTGAATAAGTTAGTCTTTTTTTTTTTTTGAGACGGAGTCTCACTGTCACCCAGGCTGGAGAGCAGTGGCGTGAACTCAGCTCACTGCAACCTCCGCCTCCTGGGTTCAAGCAATTCTCCTGCCTCAGCCTCCTGAGTAGCTAGGATTACAGGTGTGCACCACCACGCCTGGCTAATTTTTGTATTTTTAATAGAGATGTTGTTTCACTATGTTGGTCAGGCTGGTCTCGAACTCCCAGGTGATCTGCCCGCCTTGGCCTCCCAAAGTACTGAGCATGAGCCACCACACCTGGCCAAGTTAGTCTTTTCCATTCTCCAATGGCACATGTATTAAGTATATTTTAGAAGCCATCCCTGCACCACTACCACCCCCTAACCTTGTTTCAAATTGGTTGACCATGGACAAATGATTGGTAATTAACACTGTATAGAAAGCAAACCTCTGATTTATTTGTTATTAGTTCACCACACTAAAAACTTAATTAGCCATAGGAGTTGCAATTACATGACTCCAAATTTAAGTTTCCTTTGAAGATAGCCACAATAAACCAATTAAAAATCTGAAATATATATTGAATGCCTTTAAAAATGAGAAAATGGACCTAATTGTTACACCCAGTTAGAAAAATAGTGTATTTGCCTTTCTGAAAGAAACCTACAGTGGTTGTTTTATTAAGTGCTACCTCATCCTTAGAGGGTATGCTTCACAAGATTCTTGGCCCAGCTTTAAAAATGAATGATTCATTTTGATTCAGTAGGTATTAGTAAGGACTAGCCATGAGCTACATACTTTTGTTCCCTAATTCTTTTAATGTAGGAATAATGATCACAAACATTTTTATATAAAAATAATTTAAAAAATAATACTGGGGCAGAAGATATATGGCCAGATAAAGATTTTATTATTTTTCACTGAAAAGATGTATAAAATAAACTGTTTCGATATTCTAAACACTAGTTAAGTCTATATAGTTTGAAGGAAATGAGAGGATGATTATTCTTTTAGATTCTAATATGTATGTGGTCTGGAACAGATGTTCTTAACTTTTTGGGGGTCCTATACCCCCTGAGAGTTTGAAAACATACTTTCTGTTTTATAATTCACTTTAAAGCCCATATAAAAATGGTTTTGTAGTGCTTACAGAGTAAATACTCCTTGGCATAATGTCATCCTCCAATATTTCTAATGTTGGAAGTGTCCAGTGTCTAATGTCTTGTAGTGTCCCGTGCTTATTCCTAGTGTATTCAGGCTAATGGGAAAACAAACATCATTCAAACAACTCTAACACGATATACCGTACTGTAATCGTATTTTCAATAAAATTGTATACAACTACATAAACAGGAGATTAATTATTACTGATGAGGTAGGTTTTCCTAAGGAATTGTTATTTGAGCTGAACCTTTAAGAATGAGGTAATTAATGAGGTAGCATCAAGACTTTTGCCACAGCAACAACGAACCTTTCCCTCCCCTGCCATTTGCTGAGTATTCTGATTGTACCTTTGATAGCAATTTCTGCCCTACTTTCTAGCTGTTTATGCATATCTTTTTTTCCTTACCATCTCTTAGAGGATTAAATTTCTCCAAGGCTTGGGTACATCTCATTCAATTTCATATGTGCGTGTATGTCCTGTGTCTTGTACATATAAGCCACTTATTAAATATTTGGTGGGTTAAATCCAATTGAACATGAGTCCTTTCCTCCATAGCTTACGTGTTATTGCAGCTAAACGACTTCTGAATTGCCTAATGGAAAAACTAGGAAGTAGACTAAGCCTTGAAAGGAAGGGCTTGGTTAACTTGGTATCATATAAAATTTCAAATCCGTAATTTTTCTACATAATCATTAAAAGCTGAGGTAGGAAAAATGACATCACATTGTGGCATCTAGAAGGAAAAATTTTGTGTCATGATAATATTTAGGCATTATCCTTTTACAGTGTCTCAAGCAGTGATCCTGAATGAAACACTGCCTATCAGTCTAAATGGGTATCATAATCTCAAGGAAACCAGATCTACTGTATATTGGTTTTATTCTATCCTAACTATTAATAAAAATGTTATATGTTTCATATGATCTGACAGATCTGACAGAATGGCTTTTAGTAATGTTATTTGCTTTGAGTTTTAAAAACTGACTTCAGAAGAAACACTATTGAGGCACAATGGCGATTTAAAAAGGGAATTGAGTGGAACATTATACCTATTATATCAAACTATTTTTGTTGCTTTGGAAGAGAACTATTAAGGCAAAGGCAGTCATCATATTAAATATCTCAAAACTATTTTTCCCGATAGATTTTAATCATTTTATTGTTTTCTACCAGTTTGTATGTCTTCATCATTTTTAAGTATCATCAAATTTACTAATATACCCTGAAGAAAAACCTCCTGTACATTGGGGAAAAAGTAATCCTATTTCCTAATAGGAAAAGTGTAGGAGAATCTGAATGTAAAGATATGAAGCTACACTGATACTTATTTTCAATTTAATGAAAAGAAATGCAAACAGGTTACTTTCAATTGACCTTTTACAAATTCTCATTTAATAATAATTTATATACCCTAGAAAGTTCTATTTTGTTATAATGAAACTGGCCACAGCCTTTCACTATTATCTGAAAGCGCAAAATGAACTCAGCTAAATCCCACACTCTCTCACAAACAGCTTGGAACCTTGTTAATGCTACTGACAAAGACTAATTTTGTATTTAATATTGTTCATTTCTACCCCCTTGCTTGTTTTCCAGGGGATGTATGTATTTTTGCATGCAGTGAAAGGAACACCTTTCGAAACTCCTGACCAGGGTAAAGCAAGGCTCCTAACTCATTGGGAACAACTGGACTATGGAGTACAGTTTACATCTTCACGGAAGTTTTTCACAATTTCTCCAATAATTTTGTAAGTGGCAGAAATGTTTAGGTATGAGGAAGATTGGATAAGAGGAAAATATCCTTTCATCAGATTGAGTTGGAATTAGAAACAGCATTTTGTTGAAAACTTCTATCAATAAGTGGCACCTCGGATAGAATATAAATTATAGACAGAATTTTTAACAAGTTGATAATAAATTAGTTTTCACTTCAGTCAGTACATACGAAGACAATATTACATGCTAATCAGTGCACCTAGACATGTAGGATATACAGGTCAAATGTATTCCAGCTCCCATTCTTAGGTTTCATATAAGGACACAAAATACATAATCATATTCTATGTTGCACTGTCAGATTAATCTCCCTAAGCAATGATTTAGACAATCAGAAGAATTTCACTGGCCACCTAACCTATTAAGATATTCAGACTCCTTGGGAAAGAGTATGGTTTCGAAAAAAAGAGGTCAGGCTTTCATTACAGGACAGACCTGGGTGGAGTCCTATATATATCATTCAGCCAGCTTGGTTTGCTCATACATAAAATTCTAGCTAGTGATACCTAATTCAATACTAATGCTGTAAGAAATAAATGAGATAATATCTACCTGGATAGCATGTAACCTGTATCTGGTATCTAATTTCTTTCTCTTATCTGATGTTCTGCACCTTCCAGAAAATAGTTCTTACCCCATTTTCCCTTGATGTAAATATTTTATCCCCACCCAACTCCTACCTGGCCTTCTAAGCAGCATTTCTTGAATATTTCATGTGTAGTCCTATTTCTGTCTTTGTTCAAATCATATCTCCTACCTGAAATGCCGCTTCCTTTTTTCCCCAGCTTTATTGAGGTATAATTGACAAATTAAAAAATGTATATATGTTTTATTTTGTCTCTCCAAAGAATTTATAAGTGCATGGATTGCTTTGAATCCCACAGTAAGTACAGTGGCCTACACATAATAGAGGTATTGCTCATATATCTTAATACCCTGTACCATCTATCTTAAACATAATAATGTCCATGATAGTGTCAGCACAGCCTGGCGTAGCACAAAAGACTTCCTGGAGGTGGATGTTGGAAATCCTTATGCTAGAACTTAAGAGAGAATAGGCTTTAGATATTTAAGTAAGGGAAGACATTTTTCAAGTGAAAGGAATAAACTGATCATAAAATAATGGGGTCCTTTTTCCTTAATTTATAGCCCTTTGAGGAAATTTTGAACTGGTTTAGTCCCATATAAAATTAACCTCAAAGAAAAGTGTCAGTGAGGTCTAATAAAAATAAACGTAAGCTACGTGGGAAGCTGAGGCAGGAGATGGTTTGAGCCTAGGAGTTGGAGGCTGCAGTGAGCTCCAGTCACATGCTGTACTCCAGTTTGGGCAACAGAGTAAGACCCGATTTATTAAATAAATAAGTGAATGAATGCATGCATGCATGTAATAACAAAAATATTGGTTATTCAGATGGCCCTGAATTTGGATTTTGGCTCAACCCCTTTGAAGCTCTGTGACTTTTGGCCATTTTCTTTAAAGGCTCAGTTTTCTCATCTGTAAAACATTGAAGATTGCATCATAATACATATAAAACGCCTGACATATTCTGAAGTTTTAATCACAGCTATCACACAAAAGGTCAACTGAGATGTACCTGTGTACAATGTCCATATTTCTCAAAATATATTTTTGACCAACAGGTATGATTTCAAATATTCTGATTAAATTGCTTACTTAACTGAAGAAATAGCATTAAAGCCATCTATATAGCATTAAGACTTTTCAAAGTGCTTTCACATTTTCTTACTTAACTATTTGTCAGGTAGGTGTGACATGGAATGTTATTCCAGATTTTTTTTTTTTTTTTTGAGACAGAGTCTCGCTCTGTTGCCCAGGCCAGAGTGCAGTGGCGTGACCTCGGCTTACTGCAACCTCCGCCTCCCAGGTTCAAGCGATTCTCTTGCCTCAGCCTCCCCAGTAGCTGGGACTACAGGTGTGTGCCACCATGCCCAGCTACTTTTTGTATTTTTAGTAGAGATGGGGTTTCACCGTGTTGACCAGGCTGATCTTGAACTCCTCACCTCAGGTGATCCACCTGCCTCGGCCTCCCAAAGTGCTGGGATTACAGGCATGAGCCACCATATTCCAGATGTTTAGGTAAAGAAACAGACTCATATGCATTACCTTGTTGAAGATCTTGCACCTAGTTGGAGTTAAGAGCTCAGGTTTACACCCTAAACTACTATCTTGTAATACAGGTCTCTTTCCAATATAGCTGTTGGCAAATAAATGTTGTCACACTGATTCCCACCTGGGTTTTGCATACCATCAGAGGGTTGTCTAAGTTTTTGAAAGAGGCAAGTAATTTTCATATAATCTACACACAAAATTCGTTTAAAAGACAAAAAGGGGACATATGCTAGGTTATAGTCAAAAGAACCCATTATAAGATTTATTATTTCTAACCTATCCCAGATTATAGATTAAACCTGTAATGATGGTGGGAAATGAAATGAGTTTGCTAAATGCAAGTGATGTCCTATTTTGTTCAGTAAAGGAAGTATAAATTTAGTCTTCAAATATATGAAAGCGGGAAGAAAGAATTTCAGAATTGAATATGGTTTACACTCGAGAAAGAATTTTCTGACTAGTTTGCAAAATAGGTGGAAGATTGTAGGATTTCTCAATGTAGATGGTTCTAAAAATGTATAAAATTCTCTGACTATGATTTTTTGTCATACTTGGAAGTAGCTTCTCTCTTCTAACCATATTACACAAGATATTTATTTTCCCTTATGAGAAACTAATGTCAGTAAAGACTATTAGAATACTTTCCCTGTGTACTGCAAAAATAAACACCTAAATAGAAACTAACTTCTTAGTTATGAACAAATAAGACATGATGTTTTATTCTTTATATCTTATCTGTATTATTCCGTTAGTAATCAGATGATGTGTCTGCACCTTGATATACCCGTAGGTAAAACTAAACATTCTGGACTTGGTGATTTATGGTTTTAAACGTGCTTTAGGCTTGGGGCTTGTTAAAACAAATTCTCAGTTGGATATCCAAAAACATACATGCATTTGATTATTAAAAAGCAGCTGGAATGGTACAACAGTGTCTTTCAAGTTACCAGTTAAACTGGTTACAGAGCTGCTCAATCAACTACAGTATGAAAATGAGAACATCAAAAGGGCAACTAAATATTTATTTCCTTCAAAGATAGGAATTGTACTAATGAACTAAAACCCCATTTTTCGGAGCTTTGCAGTACAGGTTTTTAACCTGTGAGTCATAAAAATTTTTGAGAATAAGATGAATGCTTTGAATCCAGATCTCTCTCAGAAACATACATGAAAATACAGAACCACACCTGTAATTACAGAGGGCATATGAACCCTAGTTTGAAAGCCTTGCTTTAAAGGATGCAATGTGTTCTATTAAATGTATTTAATACAATTACAGAAATGGAAAATATGGACCTCCATTAAACAAATTTTTTAGTTCCTAATGAGATAAAACTTGGGGCCAAACTAAAATGGTTCCTCTTATTTTAGTGCTCAGAAATAGTTTTATTTTTAGGTATTTATGTTTTAATGGCCTTTTTTTTTCTACCTTTAAAATTGTTTAAGTTCTAAGTAATTTTATTTTTGGATGTTATATATATTCTTAACTTTTATCTCTACAGATATTTTCTGGCAAGTTTCTATACGAAGTATGATCCAACTCACTTCATCCTAAACACGGCTTCTCTCCTGAGTGTGCTAATTCCCAAAATGCCACAGCTACATGGTGTTCGGATCTTTGGAATTAATAAGTATTGAAATCTTTTGAAACTGAACAAAATTTTTTACAGCTGCTGAATTTCTTATAAGAAAGGAGTGATTATAAACTGCACTGTTTCTGTGATAATGTGAAATTAAGAAGTATTTACATTGGAGGGCCAATGGCTGGTCCTTCAAGTGCTGTTTTGAAGTGCAGATTTCCATTAAATGATGCCTCTGTTTAATACATCTGGTATATTTCTGAAGAGGGGCTTAATAAGCAGGCTGGGCAGGCCCAGCTTATAAGTTCAAGGGCATCACAGTGAGGGTGTAGTAGATAAATTCAAGGAAATAAGAGATTTGTAAAAAACTAGGACCAGCTTAACTTATAGTGAATGGGCATTGTGTTAAGAAAAGAACATTTCCAATCATTCAGCCATGGTTAGTTAAAGCAGACTTACATGTAAACTGGAATCATCTCTATACAAGTTTATTAAAGATTATTTTTATTACTATACATATTTCTCTTGTTTTATGTAAGAGGATGTATATCCTTTTGTTTTATACAAGCCATTTCTCACTTATGAGGGTACTTTTTTGGTTTTGCTGGCTCAATATTGTGTATTGGTCAGTGAGGCCATTTTTACATTTATTACATTACAGAGTTCATGGAGGTTCACCTTTATGACTGATTGGTGATAGAAAATAGCCAAGTATCTGACAAGCAGCCTCTGAGTCAGTGTTCTAATTTTGGAACAAAGCGGGTTTTACTGCTTTTCCAGACACAAGGCTGCTAAACCAATTAAGAAAATAATTTATTTCTTTCAAGCAACTAAAAAGTAATGGTAATTTAAAGGTGTCTGCTTATTTGGTTGAACAATTTAATTGGCAAAGTTTGTCATCATTTGAAAAAGGAAATAAAAAAGGAACAACCATATAGCCAACCTGTGGCAGAAATGACGTCTCTAGCAATAGTACCAAAGTAAGTAATGGAGTCTTTTTTGGCAGGTCTGCAGTAAAAGATAACATTTTCTTTTCTTAGTTCTCCTGCTCTCAACCCCCATATTTTGCCCATGAATATTTTGCCTTTGAATACGTGGGTTTGAGTATATATAGCCCAAAATGGTAACTGTCTCCAGAACAGCAACCATATTGAATTCTTGTGATTTAGGAAAGCTTCCTATAGTTGCTGACATTAATTGCAAGAAATAACTATATACTACTTTGAGAAGTAAACATGTCAAAAAAAACCAAGTTCAGATATGGGACAAAATTTAAAAATTCAGTAACATTTATAAACATAATTGAATGAAAAGAGTTATAGACCAACTTAAACATCAATTCGTGTCAGTAAACTGACTTTGGGGGGTAATGATCATTGTTTTGTATTTCAAAAGTATTGAGTTTAGAAATCAGTTGTATGATACTACCTTTGTATGTCTGTCTTTTCCCATGTATTTTTAAATAACTGGTGATCCATAATTTAATAAAATTTTTCCTTGGTGTAAGATTATTTCAAAAGCTCTCCAAATTTAGTCATCAAAATTAAAGTGACATTTTTCAAGTTTATTTTTAAGCAACTGAATTTGTAAAATTAAAGTAACAAAAAACATTCATTTTTCTTTATTTTAAAGTTCATCTCAAAAGGCTTACATTTTTTTTAACATACTTCAGAGACAGAAGTCTCCCTCTTACACATGCTTTCTTCACTGCTTTCTCCTGTCAATGCTTTAAAAATATTTACTCGGTAGATATTTGAAGGGCCCACTCTGTTACAGGAATTATGTTAGGTACTGAGGATAGTGTGTAAACAAGACAAACCAACTCCCTTCCCTTTGATGGCTACATTGCAGTTTCAAACAAAATCTATAATGACTATTACTTGGAACAAAATAAATTGCCATGCCATAAATGCTCCTCACTTCAAGTCAGGAGACATAATGGCAGTTTCTAAGGAGTCATGAGCTCAGAAATGCCACTAATTTTAGCATTCATTGGTGGATCTTTCTTGCAGCAATTATTACTGTGGAGTTCTAGTGATGATTTTCTGTTTATTTTATTCTTTCTATAATTATTTATTGGAATCTTTTATAAGGAAGATTTGTCTATTCTCCCTCATTTACTTATTTATTAAATCACTTATACTCTGGGCTCATGGATATTTCATTCTTTGGGTTATATAATCCATTATGATTTGTTGCTCAAATTGTCCTCCAGCTTTGACCATTAGGAGCGCTTACAAGTTGACTGCTGTGTCCCTTTGACCTGCCCCCATCCTTGTTCTAGGTTTATGGTACTACTGTCTATTGAATTATAAAGATCCTAAGGGGCATAATAATATCTCCTTGACTAACACCTATGTGAATTAGCTTATAGAGCTATATGAGGCTAAATTAGAGAAGCCCTTGGACACCATGTAATTCAACCCCCTGCCTTAACTTTTTTTTTTTTTTTTTGAGATGGCTGGAGCCGGGTTTTTTTGATCTCCCAGGCTGGAGCACAGTGATGTGATCCCAGCTCACTGCAACCTCTGCCTCCCGTGTTCAAGCAATTCTCCTGCCTCAGCCTCCTGAGTAGCTGGGATAATGGGTGTGTGCCACCACGTCCAGCTAATTTTGTATTTTTAGTAGAGATGGGATTTCACTATGTTGGTCAGGCTGGTCTCAAACTCCTTACCTCAAGTGATCTGCTTGCTGGGCCCCCTACCTTAGCTTGAATCTTCATTAATTACCACCCTTCTGTTTAGTTCTGTTTTAATAATAATATTAATAGAAGAGGACTTATAAGACAGTATATTCTAGTTTTGTAATGGAATTTACAATTTGTTGTATATTGAGTCAAAAATCTAATCTTTACATAACTCTTCAACTATTTAAAGATAACTTTTAAATTTGTGTCAGCAGCATGGAATAAATATTACTAGAGCCTTCATCATTTTCGATATGATATGGTTTCAGATTTCTCCCACTATCCTGGTAATTCTGCTCTAAGTTCCAGTTTATTCCTTATTATATGGCACAAGAGTTAAATACAAGAGGTGATCAGGTATGCTGTGAAAGAGTACCACTTCCCCTGTTCTGGATGCTTTTTTTTTTTTTAACACTGCTTAATACCACTTTAGTTTTTTATTTTGACAACTACATATCACTGATTCACTATGTCGCTAAAATCTTAAATCTTCAATATATAGTGCTGTTAAATTATGATTACCCTTCACATATTAAATTGATTTATTAAACCAAACTCTTAAGACATTTTTCCTATAGAACTCCATCTTGTTAGATTTTAGTTTATTGATTCATCTTCTCTAGCTAAAGCTGAATCTTGATTTTCATGCAGTATATTTCTCCTGTGTCTTCTATATTATATATGTCATCAGTAAGTATCACCCAAAAATAGCCTTATGCTAGTCATGAAGAACACAAATGGAGCAACCCAGTGTCAACCAGTGCAATTTAATAGTCTTTCTAACAGGATAGAAAGAAAAGAGTAATTCCCAAAACAGTAACATAGATACTACATGTCGATGTGAGAAATGTGAACAAGTTCAGTACTAAAAAGACATGTCTAGGTAAAATACCCTAAAAGGAGGTTTGGAGTAGTGAAAGGCAGGGGAGGGGAAGGTAAGTAGAATAGCAGAGATAAACTCTCTATTATGTCAGAAAGAAAATAATGAGATGTATCACATTTTACTCCCTAATCTCAGTTCCAGGTAAAAATGATCCAGTGATTTAGCAAGTAGTAGTAGTTTAAAATTTTTCATATAGCTACAAATGAACGCAAGAGAATTATAAACATCAAAGTCAGAATCCTGAATGTACCAAGTATATAGGACACAGGGCTTCAACTGTATTGGATGATTTTATCTCAAGTTGAATGTTGGCCTCACAGAAGTTGTTTATAGTATTTCCTTTTTTCAAAATCTGAAACATTTCATAATTAGAAAAACAGTAAAAAAAAAAATTTGAGTTTTCAGTGTAGTATTGTAATTTATTTCATTTCTTGACACATATTCAAGCCCTTGATAAACAATGGTTATAGAATGACATGTGTAGCTCTCAAGTTCTAACTAATGTTAAGTTCAGCAGATAAAGCAGTTTATCACTGTGTCCGTTCACTCGTACTGCATAAGTATGTGTTGATAAAATAATCTTAAATACAAGGATTTTAGTAAAGAAATAAGCTACTTCATTAACACTGTAAAATAAATAGTTTTAAGATATAAAGTATGAAAGGAATTTTACAGTGTTTAAATTTTCTGACTTTCCAATTATGCAATTATAAATTTTTATTGACAATCTTATTTTGAAAACCCCCGAGTTTTCAAATATTCTGCATTTATGTTGACCACTTTACCAAGATGATAAAACATGTAGTATTTTCCTCATTTTATAATTTTATAGTGGGAACAGAGAAGCCAGATGATTTATTAGTTATTGCTGGTAAAAATACAGAGATTCTTTGAAACATTTGTCTCTCCTAGAATTCTCATCAAACCATATGCTTCTAACACATTACTTAACAGTCATGGGGAGTATGTGGGAACGACAGAGACTCACCCTCTCCCTTCCCTGCCAAAACCACACGTAGACCCACACACTTAAAAAATAAGGAAATAAGATCATCTAGTACGGAGATTCCTCAAAAATTAAAATTATATCCAGCAGTTCCACTTCTGGGTATATACCAGAAGTGAAAGCAGGAACTTGGACAGATATTTGTCCATTTTTGTTCACAGCAGCATTATTCACAATAGCCAGAAGATGGAAGCAATCCAAGTGTCCATCAAGGGATGAATGGTTAAAAGAAATGTGACATACACACAATGGAATATTATCCAGCCTTAAAAAGGAGGAAAATTCTGATACATATTACATCCTGGATGAATCTTGAAGACATTATGACGTGAAATAAGTCACAAAATGACACATACTGTGTTATCTCACTTTTATGAATTCCTAGAGTAATCAAATTCAAAGACAAAGTGGAATGGTGGTTGCTAAGGGTTGGAAGGCAGAAGGAATGGGAGCTTATTGGTTTCTGGGTTTTTTTGTTTTGTTTTGTTTTGTTTTTTGAGATGGAGTCTCCCTCTGTTGCCCAGGCTGGAGTGCAGTGGCACAATCCCGGCTCACTGCAACCTCTGCTTCCCGGGTTCAAGTGAATCTCATGCCTCAGCCTCCCACTTATCTGGGATTACAGGCATTCATCACCACACCCAGCTAATTTTTGTATTTTTAGTAGAGACGGCCATCATGTTAGCCAGGCTGGTCTCGAACTCCTGACCCCAGGTAATCCGCTCACCTCAGCCTCCCAAAGTGCTGGGGTTACAGGAGCGAGCTACTGTGCCCAGCTGGGAGCTTACTGTTTAATGGGTACAGAATTTCAGTTTGGGAAGAAGAAAAGGTTCTGGAGCTAGATGGTAGTCATGGTTGCATAGCAATGTGAATGTACTTAGTTCCTTTGAACTTAAAAATGGTTAAAATGGTAAATTTTGTTATGTAAATCCTACCGCAATAAAGTTCACAAAAGTTAATTTGTAAAATAAGCATAATGGCTCAGCAAACAAAACCCAAAATATCTTCCAAAGACCTGATTGACAGTATTACCACTGATGAAAGAATGTTCCACATCAAGAGATACTGGTCAGCAAAGAAAATTTAAGAGGAGAAAGGATGGGCTGGCGCAGCGCGGTGGCTCATGCCTGTAATCCCGGCACTTTGGGAGGCCGAGGCGGGTGGATCACGAGGTCAAGAGATGGAGACCATCCTGGCCAACATGATGAAACCCCGTCTCTACTAAAAATACAAAAAGCTGGGCGTGGTGGCGCGCGCCTGTAGTCTCAGCTACTCGGGAGGCTGAGGTAGGAGAATCGCTTGAACCCGGGAGGCAGAGGTTGCAGTGAGCTGAGATCACGCTAGTGCAATCCAGCCTGGCAACAGAGCGAGACTTCGTCTCAAAAAAAAAAAAAAAAAAAAAAGGAGAAAGGAAAATGGCAATGTATTTTTAGCACTAGCCAACTCAAAGAATGTAAGACACATATGTGACTCAAGTGGAAAGGGCTGCATCAGGCTTGAAATATTAGCCATTAAAAGCACCAAACTCATGTCTATTGTTTCCATTCCATATTTACCAAGCAATCTTCTGATTATAATGTGGATTTAGCCTTCATTGTAATTTGGTCAATAGAAGGAAGATAATGACCGGCAAACTCAACTATCCTAGCTCCTCCATAATTGCATTTCTCATAAACGAATACATTAGTATTAATGGCTTTTACACACCATTTTATTAGCAATTTGTGGTGGGTAACTCAGTACTCCCAAGTCCAGTCACTTCCAGACCTGATAAACCAATTTCAAGCCTATAAAATAATCAGATATTGAAACTTAAGTAATCATACTATGGGCCTGCCAGGCTGTGCATACATCTGTGGCAAGCAAACGTGGCTTTCCCCAAGTAATACCCCTCTCTGAATGCACTTTCCATTCACTTTTCCATAATTCTGTATTGCATTTTGTCTTCTGCCTATAGACTCAGATCCTTGAGAACAGACAATGGACCTTATCTGTATCCTTAATAACTAATAAAGTTCCTAGCACAAAGGAAATAACCCAATAAATCCGTAATAAATGAAAATAAAACCTAACCTAGTAGAACATAGTTAGGAAATAAATATTGAAAATTAAGATTTGGGCCAGGCGCAGTGGCTCACGCCTGTAATTCCAGCACTTTGGGAAGCCGAGGCAGCTGCATCACGAGGTCAGGAGTTTGAAACCAGCCTAGCCAACATAGTGAAATGTCATCCCTACTAAAAATACAAAAATTAGCTGGGCATGGTGGTGGGCACCTGTAGTCCCAGCTACTCGGAAGGCTGAGGCAGGAGAATCGCTTGAACCCAAGAGGTGGAGGTTGCAGTGAGCTGAGATGACACCACTGCACTCCAGCCTGGTGACAGAGTGAGACTCCATCTAAAAAAAAAGAAAAAGAAGATTCTTCTATGTATTAATATATAATATGTATTAATAATACAATTTTCCTCTGAAGGCTACAAATGGAAAGTTAGACACGCAGTATCTGAGACAAAATAAGCATATCTAGATACAGCTGGAACTCTTGATTTATGTTAAGCTTACATAGGCCATATTTGTTGAGAATGCCCATGAGTGGCATTCTAGCTGTATGTGCATAAAGTACAGACAGGACTCAGCATACATGCCTTTCCCCCAGTAACCCTCTCCTATGTTACAATAAGAACATACAAAATGTACACCTTTGCTAAATACATGGGACTTGTATAAGTGCCACTTCACATATATTCGGTCAAGGGAAAGATAAAATTCCTTACTAATGTGCCCTAGAGTTATCCTGTTTCACATAATACAGCATTTGGACTCAACACTGGCCAAGAGTGCCTAGATGAGGAATCTACCAATGATAGCACACACAGGATCTTGCTTGTCTTGACAGCACAGAAGAGCATTGGGATACACCTGCTGAACATAATTGGAATTGTAAGAAAAATAATACCTGATGTGAAAGGTTTTATGTTCAAACTGGATTCCAGTGTATAACAGAAATAACCTCTGACCCCTCTAACAGTATGACTAATTTTTCTTAACCTTTAGGTTTTAATTTTTCTTTTTTTCCTTTTTTAGGCCAACAGTGCACCCTAGAGAAAATGTGAGTTATTTTCTCTTCTAGCAGTTAAGAAAACAGACTCCAGTGCCAGATGGCCTGACTTCTAATCCTAGCTTTGCTTTTCCTAGTTGTGTGACCTCCAAAGCACCCAAAATCTGTGGCCCAGTTGCCTGTAAAATGAGGACAGAAACTACTTCATGGGATTGTGAAAGAAATTAATCTACAACAGGTGCCTGGTACATAGTGCCACTTGATCATTATTGTTATTGTTATACATAAATGAAATTTTTGAAAAACACAAATTCCAACTAAAAAACCTCAACCATATTCTGGCAATTATTTACTTATTTATCTGTATCTACCTCTAGACTGTACTCTGGCTTCCCAACATGTTGTTATGGGATTTACTCATCTTTTATACCCAGAGCTTCACAACGTGCAAAGTGCAGATATATATGCCAGCCCTGTACAACAGTGGATTCTAAGGTCCTTGCTTACTAAAATCTTAAATACCAGCGTGGGAGAAGACTGACTCTTGAACTAAATCTGTTCAAACAATGTTCAAAACAAAGCTCACAAACCAATAAAAGAAAAAAAAAGAAAAAGCAGGTGCAAGACTCTGAAAACATACCATGCTGAATTTCGTGTACATAGTAAGCAAGGACAATAAAATGCATTATGAAAATAGGATTTTTTAAGGCAACTGAATATTTACCACAGCCATTTTTTTTTTTTTTTTTTTTTTTTTTTTGAGACAGAGTCTCCCTCTGTAGATCAGGCTAGAGTGCAGTGGCGCGATCTCGGCTTACTGCTACCTCCGCCTCCCGGGTCCCAGTTCAAGCAGTTCTCCTGCCTCAGTCTCCCGAGTTTTGTTTTGTTTTGTTTTGTTTTAATTGTAAAAATAAGCCAATCCCTTTCTTCCTAGTGAAGTGGGAGAAACGGTTTACACTGTCCGACCAGAAACACTTCCGTTCTCTGGGACTCCTGCTAGGGGGCGCCGCTAGATTCCATCCTATTTCTCCGATACAAGTATCAGGTACCTCACCCCTACCTTTAGATTTGGTGATAATTCCCTTAAAAATAGAATGACGAATAATCTACCCCATCCTTTTCTCACAGTAGCAACCAAATTCCAGCCAAGGGCAAAAAAAAAAAATTACTTTTTAATGTAGCTTAGTGTTTGGAACTTGATGATGTGTAGTCAGGCAAACCTGTATTTGGTCTCCGCTGGATCAGTCACTGGCTGTGTAATTTTACAGAACTCTCATCACCTGCAAATCTGGGGGGAAATGCGGGCGCGCACAGAGAGCGTTTCTGGCAAAGACGGCCTTTAAGCTTTTCTTCACTAAGCGTGCGGCTCTCCAGTGAAACAGCAGCTAGCTCTGGAAGGGACCCTGCACGGTGTCGATGACATCACTTCCGGGCGCCAGGTTCGGGTTTTCTCCTGCAGCAATAAGGGCAGTCGACAGTCTTTACTAGGGAAAGGAGACAAGTGCTGGCTACTACCGCCCAAGAGGAAGGTGGGTGAAATTGCTCACTCTTCACCCCACTGACGCTTTTGCGCATCTGGAAAAGCGGTTCCAGTTTGCGCCCTTCGCCGCCTTAGAGCCTACCGGAGACCAGCGCTACCCAAGTCACGTGGGTTCACACTGCAGCTTTCTTGGCCCGAAAGGGTAGTGCTTCGCACAATCCTCCCTGTCCAGATTTTGTTAATGCAAATCTAATTCCTCCACGTTGTGTCTGTCTGGGCTGCACTTGCCGCAACTGCCCTCTGCAAATAGGTCGCTCATCTCTAATCCCTGGGATGCCCTGTGTCCCTTTAGTGTGGTGGAGAAAGAACCTGCTTTAACACCCAGAAAGTTTTATAACGGATGATATGGGGGCATGAAATTAGGTACTTCGCAGTGTGAAAATACTACTGTGCTTTAGTGATGGGCTGCTATTATTTTGGGGGAAAAGGATTTGGGAAGATCCTTGTTATGACAAAACCTATAGCAAAAAGTGGAGATTTAATTTCAAAGATTGTAATTAAGGATAAAATAGGTGTTAGGTTGCAGTTGGTAAGTGTGTGTGTGTTTATGTTAACTCTTGTTTTTGAACCAAATGATCCAGTTTTATTTTGAAAGGTGTTTTTAGGAAATAGAATACATTAACAGTATTTTTATCTGTTCCATCTGCCTTTGTTGTTTGATTCTTGTTAGAAAAATCCATATTTTGTCTTAATTTTAGCTGTCAGAAAATAAATAGCACTTTTCAGAGGACTCTATCGTACTGTATATTAGCTGTCGTACTGTATATTATCGTACTGTATATTAGCTGTCTTAATAATAAGTCTTTTGGTAGGAACAGCATGCAAGTAATAATACTAAAAAATTTTATATCTGACCCGTTTTCCCCCTTGGAGAATATTATATTCATTCATAATATTATTTATATTCACATGTTGCTATAGCCTTTACAAAATTTTGGTGAGTTTTTACAAACTGTCCTGTAATTCTATAAAACTATATATTGAAAAATAAGCTGGCTAATGTCAGATGCAAATAATAAGTTGTTTCTGTAATTGTGTTTCAGGAATTATCTATAGAGTAAGTATGCTAATCTTGAATAAGACAGCAGGAGTTTTTTTTAAACCATCAAAAAGGAAAGTTTATGAATTTTTAAGAAGTTTTAATTTTCATCCTGGAACACAATTTCTTCACAAAATAGTATTGGGAATTGAAACCAGTTGTGATGATACAGCAGCTGCTGTGGTGGATGAAACTGGAAATGTGTTGGGAGAAGCAATACATTCCCAAACTGAAGTTCATTTAAAGTAAGTAGACATTATCTTAGTCATTTCCACTTTTTTGGAAAAAGTAAAATCATTCTTTTGTATTTGTCATATATAAAAGTTTTCAGGAGCTGCTGTCTTATTCCTTTTTGCAAACACTTTTAATAACTGCTATTTAGAAAACCTCAAACACCTCATCTTGGCTTTTAAGGGTCTTCACAATAAGGTCCCAACCTTAACTAATCCTGTTGCCAAAAGATACCGAGCTCATTCCCAGCTTCAGTATTTATCGATGATTTTCCTTCAGTAATGCATTCCTTCTTTTCTCCACTTCTATGTTTCATGGTCTCAGCTGAAGTCCTAGGAAAACTGTGTTAGTCATTGAAAAAAAAAATCCTGTTCATATTTATACATATAAGTTGTGTTAGTACTTAAATAAATAATAATACACTGTTGTATTAAAGCATAGAATGGTGCAAGGATTGTAAACTAAGATGTTTGTGGAGGGCCACCAGGCAGGTTACCACAATAAATGGACAAGATAAAAAGTGGAAAATGTCTGGAGGAAGTCACCACGCAGCTCTAGCCAGTTGTCATGCGGGAATGCAGGACCTGTGTTATTAGATTATTATAGTTTTCAAGAGAAAATGGAAATCCAGATTTTGTGTGTGTGTGTAAGACAGAGTCTCACTCTGTCACCAGGCTGGAGTGCAGTGGCATGATCTCAGCTCACTGCAACCTCCGGCTCCCGCGTTCAAGCGATTCCCATCTCAGCCTCCCAAGTAGCTGGGACTACCTGCGCGCATCACCACGCCCAGCTAATTTTTTGTATTTTAGTAGACACAGGGTTTCACCATGTTGGCCATGATGGTCTCGATCTCCTGACCTCGTGATCCACCTGCCTCAGCCTCCCAAAGTGTGGGGATTACAGGCGTGAGCCACTGCGCCTGGCCGGAAATCCAGATTTTTAATGTTGTATTTCCAGATTTTTAAAATTAGTAGCTAATTTAAAATATATTAAAATACTCTACAGATGAGTATGCCTTTAAGCTATCAATTGACAACATCTGAATAGTGAAAAAGCCTGGTATTTTGGAATGACAGTCCTGTATTTGAATCCTGAATTAAGCACTTGGTATTGGCTCTGTAACTGTAGGCAAGTTCCATATCCTCTCTGATTCTGTTTTCACATCAGTAAAATAGGAAAATTGGCTGGGCGCAGTGGCTCACGCCTGTAATCCCAGCACTTTGGGAGGCCAAGGCGGGCGATCACGAGGTCAGGAGATTGAGACCATCCTGGCTAACATGGTGAAGCCCCGTCTCTACTAAAAATACAAAAAAAAAATTAGTCGGGCGTGGTGGTAGGCGCCTGTAGTCCCAGCTACTCAGGAGGCTGAGGCAGGAGAATGGCATGAACCCGGGAGGCGGAGCTTGCAGTGAGCCGAGATCACACCACTGGACTTCAGCCTGGGTGACAGAGGGAGACTCCGTCTCAAAAAATAATAATAAGTAAATAAAATAACATCTGCCTTATAGAATTACGGGAGGGTGGCGTTAGAAATGATATATGTAAAGAGGCAGATTAAGCCTCAAACAATAACTATGTGAAAGGGACTGTGTTGGATATTAGTAAGGCACTGTGAAGTACTGCAAAGTCCTTGGTTTCAGGAAGCTTAACTCGATTATGGAGACATGATGTCTAGACCTACAAGGAGAATTAATAGTGCAAGGCAGCATAAGGTAAAACAAGTGGTGCAGACAGTAACTAGTATTACCGTGCCTTCACAGTCCTTTCAGTTTTTCCTGAGTGCACTGAACTTTTGAACATGTAAAAGTTAATGGCACAGAAAGGACTACCCTGACCACTTTATCTAAATTAGGTACTCCCATCCTGTTTATTCTGTATCATCATATCCTGCATGTTTTCTTTGTAATATTTTCACAATTTATACATTTGCTTGTGTATGTATAATCGCAGTAGAGTCTAAGTGCCATGGTGACAGGGGCCATGTCTATATTAATCACTATGCTATACCTAGTGCCCAACACAATGTTTGACACATCACAGGTGTTCAGTGGCCTTTCGTTAGGCCTTCAGTGAATAGAGATGGAAAGAATATTATAAACTGGCTGTGTTAGTTCATTCTTGCATTGCTATAAAGAAATACCTGAGACTGGGTAATTTATAAAGAAAAGAGGTTTAATTGGTTCACGTTTCCACAGGCTGTGTAGGAAACATGGCAGCATCTGCTTCTGGAGAGGCCCCAGGGAGCTTTTACTCATGAGGGAAGGCAAAGTGGGAGTAGGCATCTTACATGGCAGGAGCAGGACCGAAAGACAGGGGTGAGGTGCTACACACTTTTTTTTTTTTTCTTTTGAGATGGAGTTTCACTCTTGTTGCCCAGGCCAGAGTGCAATGGTGTGATCTCGGCTCACCACAACCTCTGCCTCCTGGATTCAAGCGATTCTCCCCGCTCAGCCTCCGGGTAGCTGGGATTATAGGCATGCTCCACCATGACCGGCTAATTTTGTATTTTTAGTAGAGATGGGGTTTCTCTGTGTTGGTCAGGTTGGTCTCGAACTCCCGACCTCAAGTGATCCACCCTCCTAGGCCTCCCAAAGTCCTGGGATTACAGGCGTGAACCACCGCGCCTGGCCCACACTTTTAAACAACCAGATCTCATGAGAACTCATTGACTATGGTGACACAGTACCAAGGGGAAAATATGCCCCCATGATGTAGTTGCCTCCCACCAGGCCCCATCTCCAACACTGGGAATTACCATTCTACATGAGATTTGGGCAGGGACACAGATTCAAACCGTATCACTAAGTGAGCATTGTCAGCAAAGGCAAAGAAGTGAGAAGTACTGGACATTCAGTTTAGCTAGACCATAGGTCACTTAAGGAGACTACCGGGCAAATAGGCTTCAGTGATACCATTCACCTGGCGCATCAGCATTTTTTGAATACCTATAGCTGCCAGGCAATACTTGGGGCATTGGGGGTGCAAATATAAATGAGACATATGACCCTTGCCTTTGAACAGCTCACCATATAAGTGGGTTAGAGTGTAGGCTTATATTCTGGTTCAGCCATGTACTACCTTTGATACTGTGCACAATTTTTTGTGCCTCAGTTTCCTTATCTGTTAAATGATAATAATTACCACTAATTCAAATTAGTGTTGTGAATATTAAGTGTGAATTCCTTTAAAGCTTTTGGGGCATTCTTGATGAATAGCAACGGCTGAATACAAGCTAGCTATTAGTAACAATAGTAGTTCTACTACTACTATCAGTAAAAGTGAAGAAGACAGTAAGCAGACCATTGTGAAACAGAATGGAAAGTGCAGTAATAGAGGATTACTTGGCAGGAGGAGTCCCTTTTTCCAAGCCAGAAACCTGAAGGACATCCTTGACTTCTCCCTCACCATTCCACATCCAAATCAGTCATTCATAGTAAATCCATCTCCCAAATATTTTTTGCAACTTTCCTCTGCTTTCTCACTGATTGAGTTCAATCCTTTATTGTCTTTTGCATAGACTCTTGGCTATAGCTTCAAGCCTCAGTGGTTTCCCTGCCTCTTTATTAGCTTTGTTCCCTAATCCACACTCCATACTGTCTACAAATCATAGTAAGACAAAAATACATTGTTATTATTAATTCTTTGAGAATAAAGCCATGTTCTTATTTGGCCCTAGTGTTTAGCATAATCCCTGGAAGATAAAATACACAGAAAAGGCATAGAAAGGAAAGAAGGGAGGCAAGACAGAGAAGGAAGGAATGAGTGGCAGGGAGATAATTTAGATTTGATGCCTCCCAAATTCTACGAAACTAAAGGTTTTGAGTAGGGGAATAACAGGAGTAGCACTGTGCTTTAGAGTATTCTCTGGCAGCAATATAGGATGGACTTTAAGGATCAAAGGACGTAGTTAGGAAAGTACAATTAGAAGACTGTTGAATAAATAGACTGAGATGAGGGCTTTTGAGACTTGGCAGTGGGAGTGGTGATAAACTTAAATGGGGAGAGTGAAGGAGAGAAAGGAAGTAAAGATAAACTTTGAAACCCAAGGGTTATCTGATGCCACTAACAAAGATGAGGAATATAAGAGAAAAAGTAGCTTTGAAGAATTAAGGAAAATTATATTACAATGTGGATGTGTTGAAATCAGATCATTTCATTTATATCCCCCTCATTGCCTGAAACAATATTTTAATTACTCAGCAAATATTCATTGAATGCACTTACTGAGGATTTTCATTTCTACACATAGAACTAGTAGGTCTTGCAACATCAAATATTTGAAGATGATTTTTTTTGAAACTAGCAGGGCAATTTGCAGACTCTATTTTATTGCTCTAGTTCTCATATTGTAAATCAATCACATGGTAGCAAATTTGTTGCTAGCAAATTTGTCTCTTAGTTCTTTACACTTGACATCTGGAGTGGCTATCCACCATCCTACATGGACCAAAAATCCAAATTACCAACTCTGAGCACCAGATTCCCAAACTGTATTTCAGGATTGCAAGCCATCTGCTGTCCTGCTGTGACCTCAATTGGAATGTGTTTTAAAATAAACTCATCTTCTTTATAAAACTGTCTTCATGTTTGTCTTTTAGAATTTATTTTCTCCCAGTCATTCCAGCTGAATAGCTGAACAAACTTTGATGCCTTAGTCCCCCTGTCCCCTTATATTCAATTCAATTAGTTATTACAGTTCCTAAGGTTCTCTGTCCCTTTCTTTCCATTTCCACAATCACCCAGTTTAAGATATAATCATTTTACACAAATACTTTCACAGTAATCTCTCTTAAATTCTTCTGTCAGCAAGGAAATTAATTTTCCTTAAATACAATTTTTTCCTGTCCTTCCCATGCTCAAAACTTGTCTGGAATGCTTTGCAAGATTATTTTGGTGATTTCATTTGTCAGCAAACAAATCCATGGGATTTTGTTGTGCATAAGTTGAAAAAGTCAGAAACATTATCCCCTTAATTACTGCTTACTGAGTTTTAACCATAGTGTGCTATGTTGGAAGGCACACAATTAGAAAATATTTGACTTAGCTATGTAATGATTAACTTGAAGACATGCCTTTAACTGTAATATATTATCAGTTTTCCTCATTTTTACAATCTTAAAACTACAAAAAGCTGTCTTTCTTTCAGAACAGGTGGGATTGTTCCTGCAGTAGCTCAACAGCTTCACAGAGACAATATTCAACGAATAGTACAAGAAGCTCTTTCTGCCAGTAGAATCTCACCAAGTGACCTCTCAGCAATTGCAACTACCATAAAACCAGGACTTGCTTTAAGCCTGGGAGTGGGCTTATCATTTAGCTTACAGCTGGTAGGACAGTTAAAAAAGCCATTCATTCCCATTCATCATATGGAGGCTCATGCACTTACTATTAGGTTGACCAATAAAGTAGAATTTCCTTTTTTAGTTCTTTTGATTTCTGGAGGTCACTGTCTGTTGGCATTAGTTCAAGGAGTTTCAGATTTTCTGCTTCTTGGAAAGTCTTTGGACATAGCACCAGGTGACATGCTTGACAAGGTAATTATTTAAGAATTAATTTCTCCATTCTTTTTTGTTACGTTGTCCATTTCAACTAAGTAGCAATCGATGTGCTACCACCATTCACCTAAATATTTCTGAATGATATCTTAATAAACTGAAAAAAATTCACAATGGTAAGAAAAAATACAAAGAGTAGTACACAATTGTATAATTCTTAGCCTTTCCTAATAAAATGTTAAGAGGTTCATATCTGTACATAAAAGCTGAAATAGTTTGCAGATACAGTTATGTATTTTGTCAAATAATATATGTGAAAGAACGTGCTTTGTAAACTAACATACTGCAAAAAAGGTAAAATAAGAGAACATATATAGATTAACATGACATTAAAGATGCAATGCACAGAATTAAATCACAATTGCTGACACCATAGACAGGTAGGGTTTTTTCCCCCCTGCCCTTTGTTTTAGAATACTACAGAGGCTACTGCCATATATATAAAAACACTGCTTTCCACAGTGAAATAATAGGAAGAAAGTATAGGACAAGTTCTTATTATTGACATTCATCATTAAGCAGTCATTGTCAACTTCAAGCCTATTTTCCAACCCCAATAGAAGAGCAAACGTAGATGGGGCAGTGATTGGCCTCTTATTGTTCGGATCATCATAAGGAGCAGAGTTGTCTGCTTACCTGAATATCAGCTGTAGTCTATATTTGCCAAAGTATAGCATGTTTTATTCATTCAGGGGGGTTTTGTTTTGTTAGTAATTTTCAATTCATTTCCTTTGCATCTTTTCGTTTCAAAGTATTTAATTTTATGACTCTAAAAAAATATAATTTTTTGATAGGTGGCAAGAAGACTTTCTTTAATAAAACATCCAGAGTGCTCCACCATGAGTGGTGGGAAAGCCATAGAACATTTGGCCAAACAAGGAAATAGATTTCATTTTGACATCAAACCTCCCTTGCATCATGCTAAAAACTGTGATTTTTCTTTTACTGGACTTCAACAAGTTACTAATAAAAGAATAATGAAAAAGGAAAAAGAGGAAGGTATATTTCTAATTAGTAAAGTTGAACAGATAAATGTTCCTGGATTGTGCCTAAAAATGCCTGCTCATTTCTGCAGGTATTGAGGAGGGGCAAGTCCTGTCTTCAGCTGCAGACATTGCTGCCACAGTACAGCACACAATGGCATGTCATATTGTGAAAAGAACACATCGGGCTATTCTGTTTTGTAAGCAGAGAGACTTGTTACCTCAAAATAATGCAGTACTGGTAAGTTTTATCTCATTTTAGAGTAATAGTTACACTTTGCAATATGTTACTTTTTTCCCAAGACCTTGACCTGGTGTTTAGGATGAACAGATCTTTATGCCCTATGCTAGCCCTGACAGTATGAAATTATGCAGGATAGAAAAGACTAACAGCCATTTCTTGTACTAGTTTGGCAGCTTCATGGGACATCTGTATAGCTTCTATGGCTCATAAGTCTAAGATCGCCTCCTCTTGTTGGATTTAAAAGAGGGCTTACAATAAAGAAAGTAAATGCAGTAACTGCTATCACTATTTTTAGAAAAATAGATGGATTTCCTTCATCCTTTGATGAAATTCCTTTGTTTGTTTGTTTTTTAATAAGCCAGTCAAATTTAGCAGTGGGAGGTGGTATACCAACTTTCGTGACACTAATGTTGATAAATCCACTATATTGTACCAGCTGAAATCCCTTTAATTGTGTTTAAAAGCCTTGAGACAAACATCCTGTTTAACTGTAGCTTAAACTTTATTCATTTAAAAATTATAAACTAAAGTGGGAAAATGTTTAAATGGTGGTAATTCATAGATGGAATTTTACTTGGATATCAAAGAATAATTTTTTCAGAGTTATGTAGTAAAATGCACAAAATATTTAATAAAAAAATTCAGAGTCTAAAATGGTGTTCTATGATTGTGATTATATTAAATAAATATTTAGATGAAAGGTTGGAAGAAAATATACAAAAATGCTAGTAATGTTTGTATGCTATTAGAATTGTAATTTTTTTCTTTCCAAATTTTTATTATATAGATATATCATTTGCCCATTACCAATCTCAAAATGGGATAGTTTATTATTGTATAATGCTGATATTTTCCCCAGGTTTAATTAGCAGCTTGGTTCCTATCCATATATGATAGTTATTTTGGTTTTCTCAACTCCTTCAGGTTGCATCTGGTGGTGTTGCAAGTAACTTCTATGTCCGCAGAGCTCTGGAAATTTTAACAAACGCAACACAGTGCACTTTGTTGTGTCCTCCTCCCAGACTGTGCACTGATAATGGCATTATGATTGCATGGTAGGCCACAGGATATATGTGCTTCACTCATAACTATGTAAATATTAATTGCCGTTTTATCATACTAAACCTTCTTCCTTCAGATCTTGGAGCTATTGATTTTATTTTAATGATTCTTATTTAGGAACGGTATTGAAAGACTACGTGCTGGCTTGGGCATTTTACATGACATAGAAGGCATCCGCTATGAACCAAAGTATGTGATATCATTCATGATCTTTATGCAAGTTACATTACTTAAGACAAAGCCTGGATTTTGCCTTTATATATGAGGTTTTCATTGACATTCTGGTGGTACTTGAAGGAAAGTTACATAAATTTCTTTTATGAACCTAGTTAAGGTTGATACCATATGAGAAATATTTTTGCTATAGTATCAAATTATAAAAATCTTGACAAGTTTAGGTGAGTTAGAAACAGGTCATGAATAAGGGTGATGAATTCCCTCCTTTGGAACTAGAATGTAAACTGTGTCCATGGCCTGGACTTTGGCAATGTCAGGTACATCTCAGAACCAGCAAGTATGCTGGGAAATTTAAGGAAAACATGCAGAAAGCATTCAGGTGTGAGAGTGGGTTGTGATTATGCTTTCACACAGGCAGCTGAGAATTGGCCAAAAGATAGCTGTTTCCTGCAAGCCTTATTTCCTCTCCCAAATCAAAGTTCCAGTGAATAGCACAGCTTTTTCTTTTACTTTTTTTTTTTTTTTCTTTTAAAGAGTCTCACTCTGTCACCCAGGCTAGAGTGCAGTGGTGCATTCTCAGCTTACTGCAACCTCTGCTTCCCGCATTCAAGTGACTGTCATGCCTCAGCCTCCTGAGTAGCTGTGATTATAGGTTCACACAGCTGTGCCCAGCTAATTTTTTGTATTTTTAGTTTTTGGGTTTTGCCATGTTGGCCAGGCTGGTCTCAAACTCCAGGCCTCAAGTGATCCACCCACCTCAGCCTCCCAAAATGCTGGGATGAGAGGTGTGAGCCACCATTGCCTGGCTGGTTTTTCAAATTACTATCAAATTCTGTTATAAGTTAATTCTGGAATAGTAAAAGACAATTATTTTCATAATCTAACATAATTATATTTTGAACACTGTTTCATCTGATGTTTTAACTTGTCAGCACTGGCCAGGCACAGTGGCTCATGCCTGTAATCCCAGCACTTTGGGAGGCTGAGGCGGGCAGATCACCTGAAGTTAGGAGTTCAAGACCAGCCTGGCCAACATGGTGAAACCCCATCTCTACTGAAAATACGAAAATTAGCCAGGTGTAGTGGCAGGCGCCTGTAATCGCAGCTACTCGGGAGGCTGAGGCAGGAGAATTGCTTGAATCCTCAAGGCGGAGGTTGCAGTAAGCCAAAGTCACGCCACTGCACTCCAGCCTGGGTGACAGAGCGAGACTCCATCTCAAAAAAAAAAAAAAAAGAAACACACACACACACAACTGTGAGCATTATATTCCGTAACTTGACAGTTGTGCTATACATGAATTACATGTATGCTGATCATGAATGAACTGAATTGAGTTAGTAGTACTGGAAGGCATCCCTTTGATACCTTGTCTCAGATAGAGTATATCCTCTGATTCAGTTGTGTCACCTTGTGGCAGTGTTGAGGCTGGAGATGATGGCTTTTTCCAGGTTGGGATTCAGTCAAAGCAAAGCCTTATCTTGGACAACATGGTAGAAAAGCAGAAATCTGAAGCAAAAATTAGTTACTGAGGAAGAACAGAAAAAGACAGCAGGAACTAAGACCTCTTTGGCTAGTAATGGCAAAGGATGGTAGAAAAGGGGCAAGGCAGCTTTTGAAACTTCAGAGAAGAACCTATAGAAACCTAGGACATTTCTAAAATGTGAATGGACACAGGTTTGACTTTAGCTGTATGGCAAAAATGTTTTTACCTTTTTAGCTTTGTAGAGAATTATAAGACATTTTTCATTATTTTTATATTTCATTTTATGTTTTTAACTTATTTACAGTATTTGAGAGCAGTAAAACTGTTTCTTTCAAGAACATCTCAAAAGTTAGACTTCTTATTTTTTTTTTTTTTTTTTTTTTTTTTTTGAGACGGAGTCTCGCTCTGCCGCCCAGGCTGGAGTGCAGTGGCCGGATCTCAGCTCACTGCAAGCTCCGCCTCCCGGGTTCCCGCCATTCTCCTGTCTCAGCCTCCCGAGTAGCTGGGACTACAGGCGCCCGCCACCTCGCCCGGCTAGTTTTTTGTATTTTTTAGTAGAGACGGGGTTTCACCGTGTTAGCCAGGATGGTCTCGATCTCCTGACCTCGTGATCCGCCCGTCTCGGCCTCCCAAAGTGCTGGGATTACAGGCTTGAGCCACCGCGCCCGGCAAAAGTTAGACTTCTTATTGAGACTAGCTTTCATTATCCTGACTTGAGGTCCCGGTATATTTGTAAGTATTTAAGAATCATCACCACATATGAAGAATTAAACATTTGATATTTATATTGTCATAATTCTAAGCAAATAGTCTGCAGAACTAGTGATGGATCATGAAGCAAATAAATAATATGATTTGTCTGCTTATGATGTAGATGTCCTCTTGGAGTAGACATATCAAAAGAAGTTGGAGAAGCTGCCATAAAAGTACCACAATTAAAAATGGAGATATGATTTCTGCTGTTCAAACAGTCCCTAAAGGTAGCGTTAATGTTAAAATTAAGTTTTTATTATTTTGTGTATCAAATTGTAGAAGATATATAATATTAATTATTCATCAAGACTTTCTTATTTTCTTTTTATGTTTGATGTTTTACCTGCTCTTCTGAGATACTGTACTGTATTAAAGCCTTAAAGGGAACATAGTTGTTTTTTTTTTTTTAATTATTAAAAACCAAAATAAAACATCTTTTGAGAAAGGAATGTATTGATGTTGGCAGGTAGAAAGAAAAACTTTAGAAGAAGCACAGTAATTTTGCTGAATTCTGGCCCTGTATCATCCAGGCCTAGGACTTTCCCCTACTTCCTCAAATCAGGATAGGAGAAGCTACTTTTTAACTCCTACTGAAACAAGAACCTGACTTTATAATGAGAGAGCAGTTTTGGTTTTTTTTTTAATCATTATTATTTTTTGGAGATAATCTCCCTCTGTCACCCAGGCTGGAGTGCAGTGGTGTGATCTCGGCTTACTGCATGCAACCTCTACTCTGGGTTCAAGTAATTCTCCTGCCTCAGCCTCCTGAGTAGCTGGGACTACAGGAGCCCACCACCACGCCTGGCTAATTTTTTGTATTTTCAGTAGAGATAGGGTTTCACCATGTTGCCCAAGGTGGTCTTGAACTCCTGAGCTCAGGCAATCCGCCTGCCTCTGCCTCCCAAAGTGCTGGGATTACACATGTGCATGAGAAAGCAATTTTAGATCAAAGTCATGTCAAAGCAGACATTTCCAAATCAAGACAAAAGCTGAGTTTCTCAACATAATATATTATTAATTTTAAGAGTTCATGATTAGGTATCCTCTCTGGAGTAAACGATGTCTATGCATTTTTAAAAATTCATATAATTTGAGGTTTTACAATTTTGACATGTAAGTAATCCCTCAAGTATGTATTGTACGCTTTAGTTGTCCATATACTTTCACATCAGTTATTTGAGAAATTGTATATAATCAGATGGAAATAAATGAGGGAGTTTTTTTGGATAATTTTTTTTAATCCAAACTTTGTACTGCAAATATCGTAAGATTATCACTGTTTTTCTGTCTTGATTAAAGTAACTAAGTGTACAATTCTTTGAATATAACCCTCTATATCTGGAGACCTTTCTCATACATAATTTTTTATTTTTATTTTTCTAGGCAGCATCTTGCTATGTTGCCCAGGCTGGACTAGAACTCCTAGGCTCGTGTAATCCTCCAACTTCAGCCTCCAGGGCCTGACTTCTCACACATCCTTTAAAAAAAAAACAAAAACCGTGGAGTAATAAAAATAATCTTTTTTTTTTTTTGAGACAGAGTCTCACTTTGTTGTCCAGGCTGGAATGCAATGACTCGATCTTGGCTCACTGCAACCTCCGTCTGCCAAGTTCAAGCAATTCTCCTGCCTCAGCCTCCCGAGTAGCTGGGACTACAGGCAAGCACCACCATGCCCAGCTCATTTTTTGTATTTTTAGTAGAGATGGAGTTTCACCATGCTGGCCAGGCTGGTCTCGAACTCCTGACCACGTGATCCACCCGCCTCGGCCTCCCAAAGTGCTGGGATTACAGGCGTGAGCCACCATGCCCGGCCAATAAAAATAATCTTTATGGGGGGGATTTATAGGAGAAGTATACATTTTAGGAGTGGTAGGATGGTCTGGCTAGGCCAAGATACTCAGGAAATATCTGGAATTGAATGCAAAGGAACTCTGATAACCGGAAAATAGTCCTAAAATATAGTCTTGAGCCTACCTGAAACCAGTTTCAGAGCTCAAAAGTTGCTCTCTAAAGGCTTTTTAAAATATCTACAGAAGCTTAATATTTCCATTGTTATGAATTCTTATCCTTAATGGTGCTGGATAACACAATTTATTACTTGAATATGTATCCCTTTTTAGTATAAAATAGACCATTTCCCTCCGCATTTCCTATATTTTAGTCAATCCACCAGAAAGTTGTGACTCAGCACCATTAAGATAATTTAGAATTAAATATGGAGATTAAAGACGTCTCTTATTTTTCAGTGGTTAAGAACACAGGCTTTGCATGATAGCTCATCCTAGTGCTTTGGGAGGCCAAGGGAGGAGGATCACTTGAGGCCAGGAATTTGGGACCAGCCTGGGCAACACAGCAGAGACCTCAGCCTCCTGAGTAGCTAGGGCTACAGGTCTGTACCACCACACTCAGCATAACAGAGACCGAGGACCTGTAGCCCTAGCCACTCAGGAGGCTGAGGTGGGATGATTGCTTTGAACCTAGGAGTTATAGGCTACAGTGAGCTATGATTGCACTGTTGCCCTCCAGCCTGGGTAATAGAGCAAGACTCTGTCTCAAACAGACAAACAAATAAATAATCATTCATTCACCCACTCACTCACTCACTGACTTTGGACTCTGGCACATAGAAAGCCCTAAGTACATAATCGGGGAAAATAGCTGCTAATTAATATATACTTTCAATGCTTACTGCAGCCCAGGTAGAGAATGGATTACAGCAAGACCCTCAGACTGTATGAAGGCAATTCAGCAAGTGGATGGAGAAAAGGGGAGCTTTAAAGTAAACAGTGAAGCCAGGCGCAGTGGCTCACACCTGTAATCCCAGCACTTTGGGAGGCCAAGGCAGGCAGATCGCCTGATGTCAGGAGTTCAAGACCAGCCTGGCCAACATGGTGAAACCTCATCTCTACTAAAAATACAAAAATTAGCCAGGCGTGGTGGCAGGCACCTGTAATCCCAGCTACTCAAGAGGCTGAGGCAGAATTGCCTGAACCCAGGAGGCGGAGTGAGCTGAGATCTTGCCACTGCACTCCAGCCTGGGTGACAGAGCGAGATTCCATCTCAAAAAAATAAATAAGTAAGTAAAATAAAGTACACGGTGAAGCCAGATGTTTGTATCATATTTGTCTGCAGCTGTAAAATAGGAGAAGCAGACATTGCTGTTTGAGCAAAGACATCATATGGTTCTAAGCCACAAAGACTATTACCTTTTCCAGTTGCAAACCAAAGATACTCTATAAATAGGGAGAATGAGCAACACTGTTAGCTACAAAAGCCATACTTATGTACTTGATGGGCAATGATTTCGGATTTTATTTTTAAATAAAACTTTTTTCCCTTGTAAAAAATTTTTATTTTTTATTTATTTATTTTTTTTGAGACAGGGTCTCACTCTCGGACCTCGGCTGGTAGCAAGAGATCTGCAGTAGCAAGATCACAACTCACTGCAACCCTGACTTCCTGAACTCAAGCAATCCTCCTGCCTTGGCCTCTTGAATAGCTGGGACTACAGGTGTGCATATCCATGCCCAGCCAACTTTATTTCTATTTTTTGTAGAGACAGGCTCTTGCCATGTTGCCCGAACTGGTCCTGAACTGCTGAGTTCAAGTGATCCTCCCACCTTGGCCTCCAGAAGTGCTGGGATTACAGGTGTGAGCCACCATGCCTAGCCAAAATATTTCTTAAGTATACATTTTGGGTCTTAGAAGACTTATACATTTGTAATATTTATTACTAAATATCTCACAGTATTATAATAAATGGTACCATGTGAGCTACTTTGAATCAGGCCTCTTGCACACCAATTTAAAAATGTTAACTCTTGATATATACACTAGTTATACCACTCATGTCAGTCGATAAATTTTAAGGTTTAAGTGCAGGCCTTCTTTTACAGAAATCCTACTTATTATTTGAAACCATAACTCTGACCTGATATTAAATTCCCGTAGACATGCTAAGGGAAAGTCTGTTTAGTATTGAGATCAAGAACTTCCATTCAAAAAGATTATTCAGTTACATTATTTGCATATTACCATTATTAAAAATAAAAAAAATTTTAAAAGATGGCTCAGGAATCCTTTCATGCTAAAATGTTTTATTAGCCTTCTGCTGGCTCTGGGTTGGCTTTCTGGACATGTTTCCCAAGTTGGTTCAAACACACTATTCTTGGTCTTGATACATTTGTGATATCTGATGTAATTGTAGATGAAAAAGAAAAAATATTATGGGAATCCTTGGACTTTTTTGTTGCTTTGAAGAGTCCCATGAAGTTAGTTACAGGAGGTAATAAAGTCAAAGAATCTCTTGGTTGAATTTTAGGTTTTAATTTTCTTCGGTGATCCTTCCCTAAAAATTAGCCACAATTAAATGTCTCTCCTGAGAGCCCTAGGTATAGTCTCATTACTTCTAGTTCTATGTAGTTCTATTTTCTTTACATAACTAAAACATACTAAAAGAACAGATCAGTAGCTTGCTAGCTTGTTTTGTTAAGTTAGCACCAATAAAAGAACAAATACTACTTTAAACATAATTATGTAAAATAAAGAATATTTTAGCACCAAAAGAAAGTGTAAAAGGCATTATCTCAAAATGATGGACTTGACATTGAATGAAATTAATTTTACCAGAAACGTGTTACCTTGTCCTTATTTTTTCTTATGTTACCACAAACCTGTGAAAACTTCATCAGCTCATGACTGATAAACAGATTGTTGTTTAGAAACCATTGTTAAAGTGAAGAAAGAGTGAACTGATTTTATTCTTTTGTGTAAATTACTCTTACATTCAAGAAGCTATATAAAAAATGGATGCTCTTCTACTCATGATATTCTATATATATTTCTATATCGCCTCCCCACATACCTAGCTTCCCTCATATACTTGCTGAATACATGAAATTGTTTCCTCTCCTTTTACTGTCGTTTTAAATTCTCTCCCTTTCTGTTTATGACTCTAGCAAACTGATCTTGACTTCTGAATGTTTCTATCCTTGATTTTCGTAATAGGACAACATATCAAGTAAGACTGATTTTGGTCCTACATGAAAAGGCACTAAGCATGTATGTGAAATTAATAAGTAATTTATATTCCCTATTACATATCTAATAGGAAGGGATAAATAATATGAAATCTGGACTCTGATCTCTGCAGATCTAATCCATTCAAGTGTAATGTACCAACTATGTACAAAACTATATAGAGTATCAATGGAAAAAATGTGGTCTCTGCCCCGAGAATTCAGATAGGTAAGTTGTATATAAAACAGCAATAGCAGGATCATAATTTAAGTCATATTTACAGGTCGTTTAAATAATGACTTATTTCTATGCGTGGTTTGAGAAAAGCAAAATAAGACAGGACTCACTTTCAAGTGATACTGGTAGGGAAGGCCTTACAGAAAATGATTAACATGGACTTATAATTAGGAAGATATTTTAGGTAGACATAATTACAAAAGAAAAGTATGCAGGTAAACTTTTTGGGGGGGGTACCTTCTACTTTTTTT
Source organism: Papio anubis (assembly GCF_008728515.1). Taxonomy (NCBI): domain Eukaryota; kingdom Metazoa; phylum Chordata; class Mammalia; order Primates; family Cercopithecidae; genus Papio; species Papio anubis. The sequence goes on along the minus strand of NC_044985.1, from coordinate 73,452,690 downwards.
TTTTTTTTTGAGATGGAGTCTCACTCTGTCACCCAGGTCAGAGTGTAGTTCGATCTCAGCTGACTGCAGCCTCTGCCTCCCAGGTTCAAGTGATTCTCCTGCCTCAACCTCCCAAGTAGCTGGGATTACAGGCATGCACCACCATGCCTGGCTAATTTTTACTATTATTATTATTAGTAGTAGTAGTAGTAGTAGAGATGGGGTTTCACCATATTGGCTAGGCTGATCTTGAACTCCTGACCTCAAGTGATCTACCTGCCTCGGCCTCCCAAAGTGCTGGGATTACAGGCATGAGCCACTGTGCTCAGCCTACATTTTGAATTTTTAGAGATGGAATACAGAATTATAAAGTGTCTAGGCTAGAAGGTACTTCATAGATTAAAAAAAAAAAAAATCAATTACCTTTTTTAAAGATAGGAATTATGGATGGTCCTCCATTCTTCTCCAGACTAAAAGGAAAACATTTTTGTCATTATTAAAATAAATGAAGACCTAATGCACCCAGAAAAAATATATGAAGAAATATATGAAGACTTACGGTACCAGGTTTAATGCCTGATGGCCTAACTCATACATGTTCCTCCACTAACTCTGCATGTTACCTGTAAGTATTTTATATTCAGTCACTCATTTACTCACTTATTTACTCCAAACATTTGGAACATTAAATCTTCTTGAAGTGATGAGGGAAAGTGTTACAGAAGAAGAGACACTTCAGCTGGGTTTTGAAGAAGATAGGTCTGAGAAAGGGGTATGTTTTTCTAATTCCCACAAAGTCATCACATGGGCTAGCCGTGGGAGTGACTGTGTAAAATACTACTTACATTATTTAATTCCTCGAACCAATGAAAATTATTTAGAATGATCAATTACAACAGTTATAATTTAGGTTCGCTGGCTTATCATAAAATTAGGTCACCCATTTTAGACTTTCAGCTTTTCAAAGAATTAAAGTGGCTCCAAAGGTGTACTCATCATTCTCTGTACTTAAAATTGATGTAGAATCTATGTTTGTACATGGATCCTATTCGGATGCATTATTGGATCCTATTCTCTTCCATTATCATAGAGTTAACATATCTTGTGTAGTTCTATTTCCTATGTATGAATATCACTACTTGGAAAGAAGACTTGTAATTCAGCTACATTTGCAGAAGAGGAAACATACCCATAGTAAAGAGATTCTCCTCTCCTCCCCTTTTGTGGGGACTTAAGTTCATGATGAAACCACAACATGAGATGAAATCCTCTGAATAAATTCCTGGCAAACTTCACTGTAACTCTAACCACTAAGTCTAAATTTAGCCCTGTTTCCACCCTGGGAATTTGGCCTAGCTTTGGATCTGGTCCAGAAGACCCATTTGATGCTAAGGTCGGGGTGGTGATCTTGTCTTAGAACTCTCAATGTATCCCTAGTCTGCTAAAAAAATGACTTCTTGAATCAGATGTTGTGGTAACCAGTCTCCCCAAAACTTTCTAAAATGTGAATAATCTTGGCCAGAGAGGATCTCCAAGATCTAGGTGTATTCTTGTCTGCACCCACAACTCTGGTGCTGAGTTGGAATTAAAACAGGTTTTGGCAATGGTCATTTAGAATGAAGTTTATCATCTGCTATACAGGAGATATGTTCATATCAAGAATAGTTCCTCTTGTTGGATCTTACTAAACCTCATTAAAGTCTCCTCTCAATGATTTCACTACTGCAACTTCTAACATAGGACCATACCTTAAGGAAGGAAGTCCCACCAGTGTTTGTTGCATTTGAAATTCCTTTAAAAATGCTGGGTTAATACTTGCATCTCTGCTGATATTATTTTTTATGCGAATGAACTGATTAGGTTTATTCCTGCATTCTTTGAATAGGATGCGGAAAGCATTTGCATTGTATGTTAAGTAGCCCAGAGCACAGGAACAAGCTGCGCGAACCTAAATGAAGAAACAATTCTTTCTTAACCAGTGGGCTTTGTTCTTAAAATATCTTAGTGTTCTAATTAGCTACTTCATAGGAAAGTCTCTGTGAGGGAGGGAACAAGTGTAAGCAAATATGTATGCAAACAAGTGGCAATGTATAGCTGGAAGCTTAACTGCCATATTTTTACAGAGTTGTTCTCAATCTTCACTGCATTTTAGAACCACCTGGAGTGTTTAAAATAAATAAATAAATAAATAAAGCCCACCAACTAAATCAGAATCCTTTCAGGGTAGAATCTGGGTGCGCGCGCGTGTGCGTGTGTGTGTCTGTGTGAGGTAATTCTAATGTGCCACCAAAGAAAGAATCTTTGAGTTTGAACTAAGGCAGTGGAGTGCAACCCTGACAATGCATTGGCATCACTCGTATATCTTTGACAATTATGCCTGGGTTCCATCCCTAGAAACTCTTATTTAATTATTTTGTTTACAGTTCTCAAAGGAGTAGGAGCAGACACTTTGGAGAATAGCTAAGTGGTACACATAGGAAAGCTGAACTCTTGGTAACAGAAATCTTAGAGAAAGCAACTCATTTATTTATTTATTTATTACTTATAAAAAAAATTTTTTTTTAAACATTCAGATGTTACAAAAGCAACTCACTTTTCCACTGGCATAAACAAAGAAAGAAGCACAAGTATCAGGCCACAGGACTCTAGAAAAAATAGTTCTTTGAAGAAAATACCCTCTGTCTATGACCCATAGGTTGGTCATATGATTAATTAAAGTATGCTCCTGGCCAGTTGTAGGGAATATGATAGTAGCATAAAAAGTTTCATAGAATGAACATATTGGTCTTTATGTTGGCATCTGGTTGCTCTGTATGCTCATATGTCTTCTACATCTTGAACACTGGACCTGTAGTTCAGCTGCTGGGAACTTGTTTGAAATGCAAATTCTAGGGCCCACCTCAAATGTGTTGGCTCAGAAACTCTAGGAATGGGGCCAAGCAATATAATAGGCCCTCCAAGTGATTCTGATATACCCTAAAGGTGCAGTAAAACTGCTTTAGACCTTAGTGGAAGAGAGTAGGAGAACACTCAGAGGCAAGCCACTGCTGTGACCAGCATGGCCTCTTTTCACACACCCTTACTTCTAACCCTGCTTGACATATAAGGAAAACTATCCTATGGATTCCATTTTCATTCATTTCAAATCATAGAAATAACTTAAATCAGAGTCACCAGTTTTCGTTAGATACCTAGCAAAGATTTTAATTATAAATTTCTTTGTCATCAACGTACTTATAGATTGACTCTTAATTCCAGGATTAAGATGATCTATTTTGTAGGGTTTTGTTTTTGTTTTCTAAATCAGAAACTAATTTGAAAAGGTAGTTCTTTTTAAATCTTTAATTACAGTTGTTTTATACTGCTTTTGTGATTAAAATCCTAGTTTTAAGTCTTAGGGTTAAAACAAATATATATTTTTATAGGAATTAAAATTGTGGATGGCAGATATGTATGACTAATTAGTATTAGAAAAGTCATGTAACTTTGAGTTAGTAACAAGAACTATATTATGTATATAACACAGTCATGTAATTTTGAGTTAGTAATAAGAACTATGTAACAGTCAATCAGCGGAAAAATTAGTCCACAGAAAGAGAGGTAAACTATATTTTTAGCATATTTAATTTTAGAATTAGTTTTTGCTTGTTTTTACCTCTTCTGTTCCTGAGTACAAATGATAGCAGAGCCGTTGGATTGTTCCTAATGTGGTAAATGCTTCTGGGATACCAGCTCTAGAATGAGCCAGGCTTGCTATTAAATTCCCTATAAATTAAACAAGAAAAATGCTTGTTATTTAACTGATATAAACATAATACTTTCATTAATTGCACATAGCACTGAAAAAGGTTTGTGTCACAAGACATCTCTGTCAATGAAGCAGCACTGAGAAAAAGCATGCATATGTAAATATAGAATAAACTCCCCAAAATTACACTTTGGTTTTCTGTCACAAATAGTATAAGTTAAATAGGCTTATGTAAGGGCGGAAAAATTTCAAAATTAGAAGTTTCCTTTCTCCCATATCTTCAGAATATATTTTGTTTTGAAGTTTTTAGGGTTTTAAAAATAACTATGAACATAATGATTTAATTATCATAAGAAAATTATCATAAGAAAAGTTACGGGCGTGGTGGCTCACGCCTGTAATCCCAGCCCTTTGGAAGGCTGAGGTGGGCAGATCACGTGAGTTCGGGAGTTCGAGACCAGCCTGACCAACATGGAGAAACCCCATCTCTACTAAAAATACAAAAATTAGCCGGGCGTGGTGGTACATGCCTGTAATCCCAGCTACTCGGGAGGCTGAGGCAGGAGAATCACTTGTACCTGGGAGGCAGAGGTTGCGGTGAGCAGAGATCATGCCATTGTACTCCAGCCTAGGCAACAAGAGTGAAACTCTGTCTCCAAAAAAAAAAAAATTAATATGTCCTTTTTGCAGTTGAAATGGCTTTGAGTTAAGCCTTATTAATACTTTAAATCAAGCAATATTAAATATAAAATAATAAAGTGTCCCAATAATTAAATGTGCAGCTAGCAACTGAATATTTTATTTATATTTGTTTGAAGATAAAAATGTATTTTCATATTTGTATGTGGAGTATGTGGATACTTTATTGAGATATGACGCGAGTTTTTGTTCTCCTTATATTTTTGTCTGGCCTCTATTATAAGCCAAGAAATTCCTTGTGTTTATTGCCTCAGAATGGGGAAAATTGGGTTGTATCTTCTAAAGCAAAAATTGTCTAAAGGTAAGCTCTATTTAAAGTTAAAAAGACCCTTTAAAGATGGGAAGTTAGAAATGGAAACACACAAAGGGAGCAGCTAAGAAAGAGAACTAAGGTTTATAGTTCTCAAAGGAGTAGGAGGAACTCTGAGTAGAGAATAGCTAAGTAGTATACATAGGAAAACTGAATTCTTGGTAACAGAAATCACAGTTTCCTAAAAACTTCTGCGCCTTTGGAGCCTCCTCTGGGAACCATGTCAACTTGACACCAAGCACATCAGCTATTTTACAGTATACCTGAGGCCTGAATATCAGGCTTTGCCTGAGATACCCTGGACATGCATATGACTGGTTGTGGAGTGCAGAGAAAGTCCATTAATTTCTGAGATTCATTTCTCCTCATCCTGGAGAAATTAATTTAATATTTGAAAGCTAATGTAATATGGCATTTATTTCCTATAAGAGTTTGTGGAGGCCAGGTGTGGTGGCTCGTACCTGTAATCCCAGCACTTTGGGAGGCCGAGGTGGGCGGATCATGAGGTCAAGAGATCAAGACCATGAAACCCATCTCTACTACAAATACAAAAATTAACTGGCCTTGGTGGTGCACGCTTGTAGTCCCAGCTACTTGGGAGGCTGAGGCAGGAGAATCGCTTGAATCTGGGAGGCAGAAGTTACAGTGAGCCAAGGTTGCACCACTGCACTCCAGCCTGGCAACAGAGCGAGACTCAGTCTCAAAAAAAAAAAAAAAAAAAAAAAATTGTGGAGTGTAAACCCACTACAGTTGTTTTTCAGAGTCACAGAATTACTGTAACATTGAATTAATAATGTTATTTAGATTAAAACATATTTAATAATTTCTTTAAACTTTTTTTCTAGCTAGTTTCCATCAGAAAGTTTTCATTGCTTCATTTTTCCTTCCTTGCCATGCTAATAAACTTCATAAAAATAGAATCCTATGGCATCAAGTGAAGTTTCCTTTAGTGATCCATTTTAATTAAAAAACAAATACTTATTTGTTTATATTGGTAGTAGTCACTGCATATTACTCATTCTGACCCTGCCTTATGTTACTTTAAGAGTGGTATAACAAGTCAATTAAATATTACTGATCACCTATTTGTGATTTGTTGGGTTAGGTCTGCCGTAGACGCAGTTACACAATAGCATTAAATGTGTTGAGAATGCTATGGGACCATCTTGCTTTGCTTTGTTGCACAGCGATGTAAAGAACTTCTCAGTATTAGCAAAATGTGCACAACTGGACAAAAGGAAACCAAACAGAGGTATATCTGTGTAAATCTGCCACCACTATTATAAATCAGTTTTTTGATTTTGCTGTTGGTAGTTCATAGTTGAATTCACATTTATATCCTGGAAAAAAAGTTGAAGGTTTGAAAAAGTAATTAGGAAAGCAAAAAGTCTGTGTTCAGAGTTACTCAGCTTCTATTTGGGGTACAGAGTAGACATCCATTGTTTCGTGTAGACTTGCTGTGGAGTTCCATGTAGATAAACGTAAGTTCATTCTTTAAACTTGTGGCAGATATCAGGTGTATTATTTTATTATTATTCAGAGTACCATAAACTGTTTTCGAAAATAGTTTTATGTGGCCAAAATTAACTTCTAGTCATTTCTTACCTGTCAAGACAATAGTAGAAGTCTGAACTGAATACAGACTATCAACTAAAATAGTAACACCTCTTGCAGACAAAGTAATATGGTCCACATCTCTAATGACTTTAGCCAATACAACAATCTGAAAACAGAAAAGAAGCAGAGAATCTTTAAACATTTTCTACTCAGCTTCTCTAATTACACGTTTGTAATTTTTTATGTTTTTTTATTCTTTTGATACTTCTTAGAAGGGTAAAGGGAGTGTTCAGAGGATTCAATAGAAGCAGCATGTGGTGGTGGGGAGAGTTAAGAGTATTTGTCCCTGTCTGGTCATAGCAGTGATCATAGGGGGTACTATTATTCTTCCTACAATGTTTGCAACTTTTGCACTCTTTCAATATGGGTTCATAGAAAACACTTCTCTTAAAGGGCACAGGATAGAAAATGAAGAGAGAGAATAAAACTTCCCAGATACATACAGTTGTTACTAGGTTGAAGGATCAGTGTGATCAACTAAAGATTTGCAGTTAGAAAACCTGTCTTGGATGCTAACATGTTTTTCTACCTGTTTCCTTTTAATATGGGGGTGATGAAAATAGTACTACCTGATTGTCAACCTTACAGGCTTGTTATAAACATCAGATGAGGTATAAAGGCATCAGTAACTGTCTTGTAACTTGTAAAATTCTATATTAATGAAGAAATCCTCAAGATAATGGAGTTTTTATGAGGTAGAAGGGGCTTATGTGCAAAATACTAAATTTTTACAAATAAGTAAACATTTTTCTGGGTCTCCAAATCATTGTAATTTTCAAGTTTTCACAAAATGACATATTTACTAATTTGAGGTGTTAATTAATCTCAATTTTATACCTGAAATGCTGCCATTGCCTTCTCAGTTTCAACTATTGATTCAAGAAAAGGTTCAAAAATAGATATGGTCATTATTCCACTTTCCAATATTAAGTATTGTTGAAAGCGATTATTGAAGGCAAAAAGTGTTAATGCATAGCCTGCTCTTAAGCAAATATCCTAAAAATAGGAGAAACATGCATTATAATGAACTTCATTTATCATGTTACTCAACATAATAGACTTTGAATTCTTGCTCATTAAAATATATTGCATTCTTATCACTGGGAGTAAAATACGACATTACTAGGGAAAAGAGATAACAGAGTTGCTCCAGAATGTTATAACTTTCAACATTTCAAAGTACAGTTGATAAATCAAAACTTCCCTTGTATAGCATGTTATCTATTGCATTCCGTACATTGTTGGGTATTCCATATCATCTCTTAAATTCATTTGTAAAATTCCTTGTACTATATTTTAAGGAAGAATAGGAGAAAAATAATGTATTCTGAAGAATCACATTTTAACATTCTGAGGCTAGGCAAACAGCAAAAGCTAGTTTCTTCTGTAGAATTAGTCTGCTTGCCAGAGATATATAAGTATGGTAGACCTTCCAGAAAGATTCAAAAGATAAAATCTTACTACTAAATCTTATTTTTAATATTAAAATAATTTAATATATTGTAATTTTATGTTATTTGAACAATGTAGGACACACAGAAATAACTCATTAATCTTAGTGAATTTTCTTTTCTTTCTTTTTTTTTTTTTTTTTTTGAGACAAAGTCTCCCTCTGTCACCCAGGCTAGAGTGCAGTGGCATGATCTTGGCTCACTGCAATTTCCACCTCCCAGGCTCAAGCAGTGCTCCCACTTCAGCCTTCCAGATAGCTAAGACCAAAGGTGTGTGCCACCACACCTGGCTAATTTTCTGTATTTTTTTATAGAGACAGGGTTTTGCTGTGTTGCCCAGTCTGGTATTGAACTCCTGAGCTCAAAGTGTCTGCTCGCCTTGGCCTCCCAAAGTGCTGGGATTACAGACATGAACCACCACACCCAGCCCTGAATTTTCTTCTTCCATTATTAATCATAATATTAAAATGCTGCATGTACACACTGAAATATTTATAGATAAAATTATATGATGCTTTAAATTTGCATCAAAAATAATTTAGTAGAAGTGAGTAGATGTATAGATGGAATAAGACTGGCCATGAGATGATGACTGCTGAAGCTAGGTGGGAACATCTAGGTTCATTATGCTACCCTGTCATTTTATATATATTTGAAATTTTCCATAATAAAAATCACATACACAAAAAACCCAGTCACCTAGCAATAGGCAAAAAGAAAAGTATTAGGTACAGTCAGAGGCTTGAGAAACTAGGTCTCAGTCATAGTCAAAGGGTGGATTAACAGACAGCAGAATAGAACCTAGAGCCAAGTAGGAAAGAGTGGCAATGGGAAATGAACCAAAGGGGCATGCTTTGTGTATCGAGGTCAGATACAGTGAAGTGAGAGAAATATGCTAAGACTTGACCAATTTCCATTTCTTTTCCATGTAGGGTTCACTCCTGCAGTATCACTGTGGAAGTCTACAGTAAATAGTTTAGGTTATAAAGTGGCTATTAATGTTTCAAAATGGGTCCCATAGTTGCCAGCTAGTATCAGATACAGGACAAGAACCAAGTTGGCTATTCCCAGTTCAGAGGGCTAAAAACTAATCCTTGAGGAAAGATATATTTTTCCATACTTTTTTTCCCCAATGTCAACTGTCTTAAACTCTTTACCTCATACATATTTTCATTTACCTATCTACCAGGGTGGTTATACCCACTGGTTACTTGTTTTCACTTTATACCCACTGATTTATGAATGGGAAAAGAGTACCTGTTAATTATGCTCACTAACATCTCTTCAAAAGTATATTCATAATTAATTAGCCCACATATTTGAGTTAGTTAAAAAGATAGAATAATAGTAACTACATTAATGTGACTAATTTTATGTGGCTTGTGAAAATCAATCTCAGTGGTCCATTTCATATATTATTCTAGTTTAGTAGCATGAAAATAGTTAAATTCTAATTTTAAAACAACACATAACCTATTGCATCTCCAGGTAGACAATATCAGTGTGGCTAGGAGTTACAAGAACCTGGGTTCCTGACTTAATTTGTATTGCATTCCTGTCATTATCCACAAGATAGCTATTCATTCAGTGACATATTTAGTTGCTGAACATCCCTCCTTCCCCTTTAACTTCTACAACACGTCTGTGTAATCTGAAGTCTCCCACTATAGGTTTAACAAAGGACCACAGTTGTTTAGTACTCTAAAGCCCTAAGAGCACTAATTGCCTCAGCAGGACAGGTAGTTTGAGGCAAAATATAGTACAAGAAACCCTAGAGGACTTTTAACTTGCCTTGTGATGATTGTTAGAATTAAAAATTTTAGCCAAGTCCAGATAAATCCTTTGGTTTATACTTAAACCTTCTAGTTCTCTAAGATTCCCTACCATTTATAGAACTGATGCACAATAATGTATCTATTATAAGCCAAATGCAAGGTCCAGAGAGTGAAGCAAGTGGTAACAAACTGGGAGGAAAGGCAGAATACTTGAGAGTGGAATGTGTAATAAAAGGGAGAAGAAGGGTGCACAGGAGGAGTAAGGTAATGGGAGTAAAATCTAGAAGGAACAGAGCAGAGGGGCAAAAGGTGGCTTAGAGAGTCAGTCATTCATTTAGTGTCCTCACCCTATTAGTTTCCATATATATATTCTTTTTTTTTGAGACGGAGTCTAGCTCTGTTGCCCAGGCTGGAGTGCAGTGGTGCAATCTCGGCTCACTGCAACCTCCACATCCCGGGTTCAAGTGATTCTCCTGCCTCAGCCTCCCAAGTAGCTGGGACTACAGGCATGTGCCACCACACCTGTCTAATTTTTGTCTCTTTAGTAAAGATGGGATTTCACCACATTGGCAAGGCTGGTTTCGAACTCCTGATCTCAAGTGATCTGCCCACCTCAACCTCCCAAAATATTTCCCATATTTTTATAGCAGCACTTCTCTTTTTGTGTACCACAACAGAGTAAAATTTTATAATTAAAAAAAAAAACATGAGTTCATTCCCACCTACCTCCTGACCCTCCTTGATCCCTCTAAAATCTTACGGAACTGAGAGAAACATCATTGGCAATTTTCTTCCTGGTTTTGAAATGCCCTGTAGAAAATAACTCTCATTTCATTAGGGTAGTGCTATTGAAAGTGTGGCCCGTGGACCAGTGACAGTCCACAAAATCATTAACAGTGGGATAACAAAACTGAGAATAAACATTGAAAAGAAACAAATCTTCTTTATAGTTGACTACCAACTAATAAACACAGAAGGAAGAAGGGAATTCTTTAAATTGCCCTTAGGCAAATGTTACATTTATTATTGTTGCATCAATGGATGCTAAGATTGGTGAGCAAAAGTATGATGCAAAACAAAATATTTGCATAATCTCAAAGTGTCTCACCTTAAGATACTTATTAACTACAAAAGGAAAAACAGTGAGTGAAGAAATATGGCAGACCCCATTTTAACCAAGTAATCAAAGTTAACATTACCCATAAGATACATCAACATTATATACCTCATGGTATGATGTACTGGGAAGGTGAATAAAGAAGACCACATCACTTCTGTGAAATTCTTGCCAAAAGGTGTAACTTCAATTTAATTAGGGGAAAACATCACGGTCAAATTGAGGGATATTCTATAAAATAACTGGCCTGGATTCATCAAGAATGTCAAAATCATGAAAAACAAAGAGGGCTGAGCTTCACAAACTGGAGGCTAAAGAGACAAGACATTTACATGCAATGTGAGACCCTGGATTAGATTCTGGAACAAAAAGTGACACTGAAAAAAATAAAAATAATTTTTTAAATTAAAAAAATATAAAAACAAAACCAAAAAAAGGACATTGCCGAGAAAACTGGCAAATTTTAAATAAAGTCTGCAAATCAGATAATAGTATTGTATCAATGTTAATGTTCTAGTTGACAGCTGGGAAAACTAGATGAAGGATATACCAGAATACTGGTTTTACAAATTTTTGGAAAGTCTAAGATTATTTCAAAATTTTTAAAGTTAAAAAAATTATCCTTCCATAATAGATTGCTGGGAAAAAGCTATTTCTTCATCACGAATAGTTTGAGAAGCACCACTTTAGCGTATTGGATAAGTGAATGACTGAGGGCTGAAAGGGCATAAAATTATTTTAAAGGTTTGATTTGAGACATAAGAGATTTGTTTTTTGACTCATCACCAAACATTAAAATTACCGCATTTCAACGATGAAATGGGACAACTCAGAAAGATATGGAGCTGTATTATTACATCATTACAAACTAATGACCTACAAAGAGATCTTTTTACATGTCTTTTCTTAAATAATACATTGAATATTGGCATGAAGAAGACTTGATGATAATTTGAGGATGTGGCATAAAAACAATTTTTTTCAAAATGAGCCTCAATATTTTGTAAAGGTATTACCTTTTCTGTTGAGTGAAGAAGATAAAGGACATCAGCATACTCAAATCCTTCATTTTCGTGTAAGTCTTTCTGTAACACATCATTCCCTAGGACAATGCATGCCAAGGAAAATGCCACTTCAACCTAAATATGTGGTTTTCAAAAATTACTTTTCAATTATACTTTATGAAATTACACATTTCATTGTGCAGGCATTTATATAGAATACATTGTGGAAAGACACTATAAAATCTGCTAAAATATAATCCATTGATTCCAGTTCTTACTACTGAAAGAACTGCACTTACAACTCCCTCATAATTTTTAATAGCTGAGAAAATATCCTTTCTGTGTTCAGGGACCAACCACAGAGCTCCATTTGAGGGCACTGGAGAAGGGAACAAGGGCCAGCACAGCATGTAAGGAGGTATTATCCTAAGTGCATAGTTGTATCCCTTCCATATTAAAAAAAAGTTCTTTTAATTTTTTGACATGGATTAAAAAGCTATTTTGAACTGCTTGTTAACTATTGACCATTGACTTGTAAGGCTTTAATGCAGCACCTTTTTTGTTTCTTTTTTTGTTTTTTAGATGAAGTCTTTCTCTGTCGCCCAGGCTGCAGTACAATGGCATGATCTCAGCTCACTGCAACTTCCACCTCCTGGGTTCAAGCAATTCTCCTGCCCCAGCCTCCCGAGTAGCTGGGATTACAGGCACGCACCACCGCACCCAGCTGATCTTTTGTATCTTTAGTAGAGATAGGGCTTTACCATGTTGGCCAAGCTGGTCTCAAACTCCTGACCTCATGATCCGCCCACCTGATGGCCTAAAGTGCTGGGATTACAGGCATGAGCCAAAGCACCCAGCCTGCAGCACCTATTAATTTAAACAAAGCTTTGGGGAGTAGTCTAAGGAATAGTACTACTATTTTGTCCTCCTCTAGTTCTGGAACCATTTAATGTACATTCTGAAGCCCATTAGGAAGATGAACCTTGCATATTATTGGGACTCAGCAGATAAGTTTTTAAAGTGCTATACTGTGCATTTCTATGAAAAACATTATGAATTTGAAAAGTATGATTATTGAATTATTGTGAAATGTTTTGTCCATTATAAAATCTTTTGAGAAAAAGTATTGAAATGTGTTTATGTTCTATTTAAACAAGTTTCAAAACTCATTGAAAATATGTACCAAAATATAGATGGATACATTTTTTATGATAACACACACATTTGTTAAAAGAATGCACCAGATGTGGTGGTTCATGCCTATAATCCCATCACTTTGGAGGCCAAGGTGGAGGATCTCTTGAGCCCAGGAGTTCAAGAACAGCCTGGGCAAAATGGTGAAATTCCATCTCCAACAAAAATACAAAAAATTAACCAGGCATGGTGGCACACTCCTTTAGTCACAGCTACTCAGGAGGCTGAGGTGGGAGGATCACTGTAGATTGGGAGGCCGAGGCTGCAGTGAGCCAAGATTGCACTACTGCACTCTAGCCTGACTGACAGTGAGAGACCCCATCTCAATTAAAAAAAAAAAAAATTAAATAAACAAAGATTAAAAAAAGAAACAGCCTGGGTACAGTGGCTCACACCTGTAATCCCATCACTCTGGAGGCCAAGGTGGAGGATCTCTTGAGCCCAGGAGTTCGAGAACAGCCTGGGCAAAATGGTGAAACTTCGTCTCCAACAAAAATACAAAAAATTAACCAGGCATGGTGGCACACTCCTTTAGTCACAGCTACTCAGGAGGCTGAGGTGGGAGGATCACTGTAGACTGGGAGGCCGAGGCTGCAGTGAGCCAAGATTGCACTACTGTACTCTAGCCTGACTGACAGTGAGAGACCCCATCTCAATTATAAATACATAAATAAATAAAGATTGAAAAAAGAAACAGCCTGGGTGCAGTGGCTCACACCTATAATCCCAGCACTTTGGGAGGCCGAGGCGGGCAGATCACTTGAGGTCAGGAATTCAAGACCAGCCTGGCCAACATGGTGAAACCCCATCTCTACAAAAATACAAAAATTAGCCAAGTGTATGGTGCACACCTATAATCCCAGCTACTCAGGAGACTGAGGCAGGATAATCACTTCAACCTGGGAGGTTGCAATGAGCCGAGATGGTGGCACTGTACTACAGCCTGGGCAACAGAGCGAGCTTCTATCTCAAAAAAAAAAAAAAAAAGAAAAGAAAAGGAAAAGGAAAAGAAAAAAAAAGAAACAGTGCTATTTACTCAGATATTGTCCTCCTATGTTATTTCTATTTTCTCATCTCCAGTAGCATGCATACCAAATTTTGAAAATAAAATTTTTTTTGCTGTTATAATTTCTTGCCTGGCCATCTATAGATGTCCCAAATTTCTAAAGCCTGGGTAAAAGTATTTGAATAGATATAAATGTTATTTTATTAAAGGCATTTTGGTAGAAGTAAATGGAAGACTGAATGACTCTTCAACAACTCACAATAATTCTTTGTAATGTCCAGCCTTGAGAAAACTATTACCTCCAGCCAACAGAGGCTGCTTGGCAGAAGGCAGGGCTGGTTTGAAGTGTAGTACTGACAAGATTCACTAATATTTGAGAAATATTCCCATATAAGTCACACATTTCCATTATCCCCGCCCAGTTTTAGCAACTGATGTCTGGGGAGGTAGAAAAGAAGTTTTGTGAATACATAATCAAATATCTACGGAAAAAACTTACTTGAAGAGTAAAAACGTAAGATTTTCTTGTCATATTTGGAGAAACCCTATTTTAACAAAATTTACTAGTATCTTATGGTTTGAAGCAAGCTTTTTGTTTAAAACTTCTAGGATTTTGTTTATTTTTATTTTGGCTTATTTCTCCAAGAAAAATAGGATTTAGTTTAAAAGACAAAATATTTTTATGTTTATGAACTTGAATAGACACAAAATTTTCTTAAAATTATATTTCTGTTAATTTTTACCATATCAGAAAACAATGTAAACCTTTATATATACCTTAATGTTAGGAGAAGGGTGATTTCTTAGTAGTTGGATAAGTACTGGAAAGGCATTTTCATCTACAACAAACTGTTGACTGACAGGATTGCTTGTATGGGCTACACCTGTAAGAGTCCATGCCAATGAGGTAATTTTTTTTTCCATCTTATAAATGGTAAAGTCAAACATAGCTTGATATTTTTGGTTGACAAAGTGTTCTAAGGTAATACAGTTAGTAAATTACAAAAGGGTATGCTATATTGGCACTATTTTAATAGTCCTGAATTAATTTTTTAAAAGACAAAGTGAATAAACACGGAGAGCTTATTAGAATTGTGAATGGCTTCCTAAAAGTCACAAAACAAAGGAAATTAGAAATGTTATACTATCAAGGAATAATAATAGCTATCATTTATTGAAGAAATACTATGTGTGATGTACTTAAGTTCATAGTAATATTGTTTTCTAGAAAAAGTTTACTTTTACAAAAATGACTAGAGTAAATCACCAAGTTAAAATTTCTAGGTTTCTTAAATTATACACGCTAACAAGATAATCTTACTATGTCTCTTTATAACATACTACTTTAAATTGCGGGTCTAATCTCACCAGAGAAACTCGACTCTCTCTCTCTCTCTCTCTCTTTTTCCCCACTCCTTGCAATTTCCTGTTGAGAAACTCATTTCTTTCTAGTGAACATGGACAAAGAATTTTAATTCTGTTCTTTTGCCAATATTAAATGTCACAATAAATACACAGTGGGTTTATATAAATGGGTTAACTCTAAATAAATGGGTTAAATATAAGATTGAGCCTCTCAGTGAACAATGAAGAGAAGTCACCGACCTATTGTATCTAGGGAAGCCTGAAGGAAAAAAGAACACCTTTGTCCCCACAAGCCCCCCCACCCCCACCACACACACACACACACACACACACACACACACACAGCTGATGTGGACAGCTTTGAAATGAACTAATGAGAAGAAATTTGACAATGTGTGTGTGTATGTATATCAGGCAACCTGGCATATATGTTATCATTTACTACAACTTTAGAAATAACTATGTCAGAGTCTCCGGCCAAAAAAAGAAACATCTTCTCTGGCTGATTATCTTGGAATTGTGAATGAGTTTCTGCAAGAAACTTTTGGCAAGCAAAGAGAAAAAAATGTGAGAATCAATTCCTATTATACTTCATTCAGCTGGACTAATTTTGAGGAAATTCAGTGATCTAGAAATAAAGTTTTTCCTCTTGTTTGCAAGAAGCAGTCTACAGTCAGCATCCTGCATTCATTAAGGTCAGCAAGAACCCAAATTTTAACTTTTGGTGGGTCACAACTGACAGTTCCACATTTTCTCAGGAACCCCAAAATGTCAATTCCTTTGCAATGAATTCTATGTTATATAAACAAATGATCATTACAGAGACATTCAAGAATGTGCCTCAGCATTAGAAACTCTTCTATATCTTCAAAAACATATAGTTCTTGAGATTCAAAAGAACTATTTTTCTCTTAAACTTAAAAAAGAGATTGCTTTCAGTCAAAATAGCCAAGGCTTATTGTCCTAATTTTCCTCTCTAGCCATTGTTCAAGAACAAGACTGATAAAAAATTCTTAATTACACCACTTGTACTGACCAAGTTCTTACACAAATTTAAAAAGTTATAATAATCTTTTATACATTAAATACCATTTAGGGCTCAAACAGTGGGGATAGAGAGGAAGAGAGATTAACTTCCATTTCTCTGCCCAATCTGTTCTTGTTCTTACAGATATTTAAGAAATTGAGAATAAGTTTACAAACCAATGCAAATGGATCCCACTGCTCTGATGACACTGAGAAGTGTGCCTTCAGCAATCGTACTAATTCTTAGTAAGCGAACCAATGGTGCAATTCCATTCCCTTCACATATTTGATTTTGATGCATCCTGCTGTCCTTACTTAGAGCTATGACAGCTTCACCTCCTGATAAAGAAAAGCAAGATACATGTATGATACTCCAGTGCCCTGTTCTACATTACGCAGAGGACACAGTGGCTCACACTTGTAATCCCAGCTACTTGGGAGGCTGAGGCAGGAGGATCACTTGAGCCCAGGGGTTTGAGGCTGCAGTGAGCTATAATTGTGCCACTGCACGCCAGGCTGTGCAACAGAGCAGGATCCTGTCTCTAAAAAATAAAAATAAGGAAAAATAACTTACCAACATACTGCATTTTAGCTGATGGTGACAAAAGCATATTAATTATAAAGCTGTATCCAATCTGTTCTGCCATATATTTTTGTTGTTTTAGTGTTTGTCCTGCCAAGGCCCAAAGTGCAACGGCTCCTTGTTCCTTAACATCTATTTGAAATGCCTATTTTAAAAAATATTTCATTAATTCAGTGAATATTTATTGAACACTTTAGGGATGTGTATTTTATAAAATGTTTATTCTAGAATTGGTTTAGTTTTTCTATTCACTTAACAATTCAAAATAGAATACATCATCTAAGAAAAATGACCAGGAATCATAAAATTCCTACCTTTAGGAGTTTTAAAAGATATTTAGTTAACGATTTTTCCAGAAATGCTTTCTGTATAAGAGGGTTGTGACTTGCAAGTGATTCCACAGCCATTGCACCTTTCATTTGGACACTAATTTGTTTCCCTTTAAAAAGAGCCACCAGAGGAGGAATCGCTCCCTCCATAGCTATAGCATCCTGAATTTCCTTATTGTCACGCCCAACCTCAGCAATTGCAGCAGAAGATACAGCCTTCAACACATCTTTAAATGAATTTAAGAACAAGTTAAATAAACCTTATGAAAAATAAGAATATCAAAGTGCAGCATATCATTAGTTTCCCATATTATAAAATCAAATTTGTAAAAAAGCTTAGAGAAAATAAAGAAAAGTAGAAATAAATAAAACTGGGTAGATTTACCATCTAAACACAATCAATCATTTGGCATAATCTCATGTACTGTTTCTTACGAAGACAGATTTAGATAGTTATAGAAGTATTTGATATAGTTGTATTTTAAAACAATAACCTGCATTTTTACTTACAATTAAAACATTCCCTCTCCACCACCCTTTTTGAGACAAGGTTTGGCTCTATCATCCAGGCTGGAGGACAGTGGTGTGTGTGATCTCAGCTCACTACAACCTCCACCATCCTCCCACCTCAGCCTCCTGAGTAGCTGGGACTATAGGTGTGCACCACCATGCCCGGCTAATTTTTGTGTTTTTTTGTAGAGGAATTACTGGAATAACTCAGTACATTTCAGTAAACTGCTTATCAAAAATGATAACAGCATCTTAGCCTTCCATAATCAGAGTTCAAAAGTATCAATGTTACTGTGTTTGAGTATGGGTGTTATCACTAAAAATAAATACATCAACTTTGCTCAAATTTGATAGATAAAAATGCTGCCTCAACTTGTTTTGTACTTTTGGTATTGGTGAGTCTAAACATTTTCCTATATTTTAACAAGTTGCATTTTTTTAACGTATAGAAAAGTTGTAAGAATAAATCAGAGAATTCCTGTATACCTTTACCTGGATTTATAAATTTTTAATATATTGCCATATTGGTTTTTCTATCCATTTATCTATATAATCTGCTTTTCTAAATTTGAGGGTATGTTATATGCATACATCATGGCCTTTTATCTCTTTAATATTCTAGTGTGTATTTACTAAAAACAAGCCTATCTTTTTATGTAACTACAAGGCAATTAGTAGATGCAATACTTTAATCATATTATGTTGACCATCCTAGTAATGTCCTTTATCACATTTACTTTCTTCCAGTACAGGATCCAGACCAGGACCATGTATTGCACTTAGTTATGTCTCTTTAGTGTTCTATTATCTGGAACCTTTTCTCAGGGGTTTTTTTGGTCTCTTATGACATAGACATTTTTAATGAATATAGGCCATTTAGTTTAGAGAATTTTCCTCAATTTGGGTTTCTTTGATGTTTCCTCATGACTCAAGATATGCACCTCCATCCAGAATATTTTTAAAGTGACATTATGGCTTGGGTGCAGTGGTGCATGCCTGTAATCCCAGGTACACAGGAGGCTAAGGTGGGAGGACTGCTTGAACCCAGGGGTTCAAGATCAGCCCAGGCAACATAGCAACCTCATTTCAAAAAAAAGTGACATTATGTTATAGGGATATCCTCTGTGGAGTTATATAATGTCCATCTATTCCTCGATGGTGATGTTAATTTTGATTATCCAGTTTCTCTACTATATAGTTGCTATTTTCCCTCTTGCAACTAATAAGGAGCAAAACACTTGTAAATATCAAAATTTGCCCCCAAGATTTAGCAACCATTTATAATTTTTGCCTGAACCAATCTTTACTATGCTGTTTGCAAAATACTAATTTTCCAAATCTACCACTCCTTCACATTTGTCAGTTGACATTCTGCTATAAGGAAGAGCCCTACCTTATTCTCTATTTATTTGCTTCCTTGTTTATCCAATTTTTATCAAGATGAGGGCACAGGCTCCTATTTTATTCAATGAGTTATAATCCATTAATTTAATTTAATTTAATTTATTTATTTTTGAGAAAAGGTCTCACTCTGTCACCCAGGCTGGAATTCAGTGACACAAACTCAGCTCACTGCAACCTCTGCCTCCCAGGCTCAAGCAATCCTCCCACCTCAGCCTCCCAAGTAGCTGGGAATACAGGCGTGTGCCACCACACCCAGCTGATTTTTGCATTTTTAGTAGAGATGAGGTTTTGCCATGTTGCCCAGGCTGGTGTTGAACTCATGAGCTCAAGCTATCTGTCCGTCTTGGTCCCGCAAAGTGCTGGGATTATAGGCATGGGCCACTCTGCCTGGTGTATTTTCTTATTTATGTTGTTACTCAAATTGTCTAAGATCTGGCCAGTGGGAGCCCCTTCAGGTTGTCCTTGTGTCCTATAGATATGCCTCCTTTTTTTTTTTTTTTTTTTAAAAAAAGGATTTTATTATTTTGTCACCATATGATGATGTTCTTGACTCACCATATACCTTCTCTGCCCCTGCCCTGGAATCAACTATTTCTCCAAGAAGCTCTGGTTCCTTTTAATGAGGGATGACATTTAGAAACCAAGATTTGGGTGCTCGGTATGCTCACTGCTACTGGAATATCATTGCTTCTGGATCATATATATATATATGTATATGTATATATATGTGTGTGTGTGTGTGTATAAATCCACATATATAATATGTATACATATATATGTATATGTGTATACACACACACTGATACATACACACATACATTTCCTATTCCAATCCAACCCCAGAGGGTTCTTTATTGCTTTCCTACATTCTGCACATTTCTTTGCATAGTAAGAACCCAATAATATCAACACATTTATTCATTTCTTCAGTCCTACAGTACTTATCATGTGGGTTCAGAATTGTTCTACCCATATCACTGTGACATACAAGCTCACTAAAAAGAACTCAAAATCTGTGTGTAGTTTGTTTTGTGTTTACCCTTAGAAAGAGGGTATATAATGTACTGTGTTTAAAATTATTTGTATTCATTTTTTCTTTTTAAATCTAGTTATATAATTTGTTTATTTCTTTCAGTTTTCATTTCCCCCAGCCTTGTACATTTAATTTTTTGATTATGTAGAATATCAATATATTTCCAAAAGCAAAACTAGATAGAAAAGTGTTTGTGCATTCATGTAGCTACCAATATCCTTTAGATGCTCTATAATCCAGCATTTGTTTTTTCATATACTATCAAGGTTAATTATCTCTCTATTAAGGCCTTATTGTTCATACCAACTTCTATACCCACTTTATATCAATTATGTCAAACACATTAACTATTTTTATTGTTATGAGTATTTTCTTCATTTAATCATCTAATCATTTATTTAGTGCATATTTATTGAATAGCTATGTGCTAGACACTGTCCCAGGCACTAGGGAAACAATGGTGAACCAACAAAACAAGGTCCTTGACCTTGTGGAACAAAAGAAAAGACCAGAGTAAAGAATAAAGCAATAAGTTAAATATTACTTGATAGTCATATCAGAGAAAAAGGGAGTGACAGGAAGGTCACTTCCTCTTGAAGTAGGAAAGTAAAAAGGGCTTAAAGGCCATGCTGGAAATGTGGACCATGTTCTAGGTGACAGTCACTGAGTAATTTAAAGAAGAAGATATGATCAACTTTACATTTTAATTAGATCACTCAAGTAACACTTGGAATGTTAACCCTGAAAGATTAATAACATTAAGAGAGTATAGGGGAAACCATTCTTTCCCTTACCCAATATTCCTGCATCAGTACAAAAAGTAGAAATTCCTCCACCCATGGCCAACTCAGAAATATTAAGAATAAAAGTTTACCCCTTACTCATTCTTCCCCATGAGAAGAATAGTGAGTTACATAATTTTTTTAGTTTGAAGAATGAGTCATTGCAAATGCATGGTTTAGGTTCTTTTTGGCACTTTTTGTTGTTTTCTCAAAGCAAGCTTTCCAACAATAAGGCTGAAGTTTGGATCTCTATTTGATTCCTGTCTATTTCTCATTTGGACCCAAATTCTGAAAGGAATGGAAGTATCTTTACTAAGCTATTCAGTAATCCAAAGTAGCTCTAAAGCTCAGGGAAGACGTCAGGGATGTGGATAAAGAACTGGGAAGAATAGATTGTAAACCTAGTAGAGTTCCTTTGGAGTGAATAAGAGTTAAAGAAGGGTATGCCGGGTGAAAGCAGCAGCATGACAAGAATGGAAGCTTAAGGAACTCCAACTTTAAGAGTTGGGTAAAGGAGGACTAATGGTGAAGGCAGACTTTATCTACAACTTTTGGGGTCATAATTCCAAAGTTTTCAGATTTTAGAATGTTAGGAGTATATAATACTACATATTGTATAACATCACAAAGGGTCTGGAGAAAATCAATTTCTGCAGAAATATGTGACTAATCATTTCAAGAAAAAAATGAGGTGATCTTTTAAGTTTTTCTCAGTTTGAAACTGAGAAAATTCTGTATGCTTTTGTTACATATTTGAGTTTCTGTGGCGGTGTCATAAGCTTTTGTTACTAACACAGAACAGGAAGGTTGGGTGCCATATGAAATCAGAAGCATTGTAGGAATGAAAGCATGTATACATGAATATATGTATATAAGAATGTGAATACAAGCAGCTAAATGGGTGAAGGAAAGGCCCAAAACAAACCAAATTTAGCAAGAGTAGGCTTGCTCTGGACATAGAGACTCAGACTAAGGAGATGTTAACAAATCCATCTTTTCAAGAAACTATATGTGAATCTACTTTGGGACCATTTTAATACATGAAATCTTAGAGTAGCTCACATGGTAAAGACGACACTGGAATTAATAATATGCCTTTTTGATCTCCTATACCTTAACAACCCAGCTAACATCCAAGAGGACTATTTGCTAAAGCACTAAAGTTATACAGGGGGGCTTACCTAAAAAGAAAAAAATAATTAAAATTTATTTTAAATTATCTTCGTTGGAGTGAGCAGATAATGTAGATTATGGTGTTGGAAAAAATACTTTTATTTCAATAATGTATTTCATACCATAGTTTTCTTTCATGAATGAACTCATTTGTTATTTATTTATTCAAATTGCTGCTACAATTTGTACTTTGTTACAGCATCTGGGATTGAGAAAAGGAAAACAGGAAGAGAAGATCTAGTCCCTATATTTAAATTTTAATTAGTTAGATAAAACACAAACAAAAAAAGAGATAAAGAATGACTATAAATGAGTAAAAATTATAGATTTAAAATATACATAAAAGCTGACCCTCTTTAATGTTATTCTTTTATCCCTTTTTTTTTTTTTTGAGATGGAGTCTCACTCTGTTGCCCAGGCTGGAGTGCAGTGGTGCAATCTCAGCTCACTGCAACCTCCGCCTCCTGAATTCAAGCAATTCTCCTGCCTCAGCCTCCCGAGTAGCTGGGATTACAGGCGTGTACCACCATGCCCAGCTAATTTTTGTATTTTAGTAGAGATGGGGTTTCACCATATTGGCCAGGCTGGTCTCGAACTCCTGACCTCAGTGATCTGCCTCAGCCTCCCAAAGTGCTGGGATCATAGGTGTGAGCCACCGCACCTGACCTCTAATGCTATTCTTAAAGGATAAAGTAGAGCATAGTAAGCGATGGAAGAACACTTGAACAGAGAGATCATAAGGAATTTGTTATGAAAGGAGAGGGCTTTCAAATGATGTCACCACGCGATACAAGTTATTAGAAGATGACACTTGCTTAAATTTGAAGTTTTAAAGTAAAGGAAAGATCACTTCTACATTCCCCTTATTCTTAAATCTTAACTTACATTTAACCAATATATTTATTTTGTATTTATTCCTGGTTAACTGGAAGAGGAAGCCAAATGATATACTGAGCAGGAAGAAAAAGGGCAAGTTCTTCTCAATTTTCTCTTCCCCCAAATTTGGGGAAAACCATATATTTGGAGCTTACACTGTTACATGTGCTGACTGGAATGAGATTATTCTTACAGAACCCAGGAGACCATTTGCAGTAGCTGCAGAAACTGCCTCATGGCTTTTGATGTTCTTGGTACTGAGATGCACTTTAGGAACTGATAATTGGCCTAATGCTTCCCGATAACCTTGAATTTTGACATCAAATATCTAACAAATCTGAAACCCTTGTTGTCACTTGCAAAATAGCTACCCATGATCAATATGTGTACTATTCACCCAAGGTAGCAAATACTCTCCTAGTCATATTGTATGTATTTTTAAAATCATCCATGCCAGTATTTCCATTGTAAACATGTCTAATTAAACTTTTTAAAAGAATATGCCTCTGACAGTCAATTATTTTTATAAGCCCAGCAGTTTAAATTTAACTGTTTTCTGCCAGGCATGGTGGTTCACACCTGTAATCCCAGCACTTTGGGGGGCTGAGTCAGGCAGATCACAAGGTCAGGAGTTTGAGACCAGCCTGGCCAACTGGTGAAACCCTGTCTCTACTAAAAATACAAAAATTAGCCGGGCGTGGTGATGCATGCCTGTAATCCCAGCTACTCAGGAGGCTGAGACAGAAGAATTGCTTGAACCCGGGAGGCAGATGTTGCAGTGAGCTGAGATCACTGCACTCCAGCCTAGGCAACAGAGCAAGACTCCATCTTGAGAAAAATAAAATAAAATAAAATAAAGTAAAATAAAATAAAATTAATTTAACTGTTATCTACATAGTTTAGCAGTTAGGAAAAAAAATTTGTGTTTTAGATATTAAGGTTATATTACACATGTTTAGATCTATTCAAAGACAGATTCAAGACATCTATTCATATAGGACAAGTCAAACCCCATGTTTGCTTCACTTAATATATCTGGTCATTATAAAATAATACAGAGATAGAAGCTCACCTGAATCAGAACTCAGAAATCTGATAAGATACGGGAGGCCTTTATGTTCTCTGACAGCTCTTTGGTTGTTTTCATTTCCTATACATAATACTCGTATGCAGTTCATTACATTTACTAGCACATTTTCTATGTTTAAGTTCAATAGATTTATCAGACTTGGGATTCCATTCTAAAAATAAACAAAAAATATTACATTTGAATTAGTTTAAGATAAATGTAATCTTTATTTAGAAATACAAGTTGGCTGGACGTGGTGGCTCACACCTGTAATCTCAGCACTTTGGGAGGCCGAGGCAGGCGGATCACGAGGTCAAGAGATCAAGACCATCCTGGCCAACATGGTGAAACCCAGTCTCTACTAAAAATACAAAAATTAGCCGGGCGTGGTGGTGCATGCCTGTAGTTCCAGCTACTTGAGAGGCTGAGGCAGGAGAATTGCTTGAACCTGGGAGGCGGAGGTTGCAGTGAGCCAAGATTGCACTATTACACCCTAGCCTAGTGACAGAGAATACTGTCTCAAAAAAAAAAAAAAAAGAAAGAAAGAAAGAAAGAAAGAAAGAAAGAAAAAGAAACACAAGTTTGTAATCTTTCTTGCTGTAAATAACTATTTAGGAGAGAATGAGTGCCACAAACAAATGTGTCTACTGGTAAGATACATTATGTGACAGTTAATACAGCTATCTAAGTGAAGTAATTAAGATTAATTGAATATATTGCCCCATTAGGAAATATTTGCCATTGTAGACACTGCACTGGTAATTGGTAAACAGCAAGAAGCAATCGACATATAGTAACTTAAGAAAATACTCCCTCTTCTACTTCTGGACTGTACTCAAATGCCAACTTCTCAGTGGAGCATTTTTCATCAGGCACACCCTCTCGCTCCCTCTTCCCTGCTGTATTCTTCCCTGAGAAGAATCATCCATGCCAGTATTTCTGGGAGTTTTGTCATTGAATAGCAAAGTGGGTTTCTATTTTTGTAACTTCTATATGAGGGAGTTACTGTCAGTCAAAAATAATGGTCTATGAAAAAAAACTTACATATTTGGCAATAACATCCTTGTTTTCACATTGAGCAATATCATATAGAATGACAGCACAGCGAGAGTGTACTTCAGGCTCATCACAAACCAGTAGGTTGATTAGAGATGGAATGCCTCCCGCTTCTACCAAAGCACGCACTGCTCTTTTGTGGGTTGAGATATTACTCAGTAACCCAACAGTTTTGCACTGCAGTTTTATTTTGGAACTTTTTAATAGATTGATTAAGGCAGGAATGGTGCCTGTAATGAAAAGAGCAAAAAAATAAAAAAGCTTGAATTATTGGTAACCATTTTAGTCAATATATCATGGCAATATTTAAATAATATTTATGGGCATTATAATATAAATAATTATGAAATAATCATATAAAATATTTATAAAATTATCATTTGAAACTATATGAAGAAACCTTCCATCTTGTCTTTGGTATGGGCAGCTCTCATTGTTCATACATTTGATTTTCACAGAGCGTGATCATGCATTTTATGTTAGTAACCTTAAGCCACCATTGAAACACTGAATTCTGGCTTAAGATTATTGATAAATAAATTCTTTGTGCTACCACATGGTACAGTTCAGTTTTGGTTATTGCATCAACTTTGTATGGCACTGCTTATGCAATTATTTGAGCATTTTATTACATTTTATCCTTATTTTATACCAGCATGTGAAAAACAAAAAGTGCTGAATCTAGTAAAATGCAACATTAGTCTCATTAATTACAATTGGCTCAAAGATAGAAATCATTGGGCATGGTGAAAATAGAAAATCTGGCTTCAGTTTGATGCCTGTTATACTTACATCAATTCAATGATAAGCAGAAAGC
The DNA here is from genome assembly GCF_008728515.1 of Papio anubis. NCBI lineage: Eukaryota > Metazoa > Chordata > Mammalia > Primates > Cercopithecidae > Papio > Papio anubis. The sequence continues at coordinate 73,426,767 of NC_044985.1, read as the reverse complement.
ACCTTATAGGACACACATAAAATGACAGAAAATATAATAGAGACAATAAAGACCATATTTATTTAGCTACCTGAAATGAAACATCCCTCGTCACTTCTTTAAGTCTATAGTTCACCTTTTGGATATAGAGCTTTTTGTACAGATTTTCAGGAACATATTAGGGGACTATGTGTGATAAATCAAATTTTAATTTATTCATTTAATATTTATGGAGCATCTCACGTGCGTTCAATAACCACATTACGGTAGTGGCTACCATATTGGACATTTTCAAATAGAACATTTTCTTTGTGTGTGTGTGTGTGTGTAGATAGACAGATAGATAGATAGATAGATAGATAGATAGATAGATAGATAGATAGATAGATAGATAGATGGATGGAGATATAGATAGACACAAAGACAAAGACAGGGTCTTACTATATTGCCCAGACTGGTCTCAAACTCCTGGGCTCAAGCTATCCTCCTGCCTTGGCATCCCAAAGTGCTGGGATTACAGGCACAGGCCACCATGCCCAGCCGAACATTTTCAACGTTTCAGAAAGCTATTCTGGACAGCGCTATTCTCAAAACAATCCTATGGGGTAGAGCCATTTTTTTTATTATTATTATACTTTAAGTTCTAGGATACATGTGCACAACGTGCAGGCTTGTTACATAGGTACACATGTGCTATGTTTGTTTGCTGCACCCATTAACTCCTCATGTATGTTAGGTATTTCCCCTAATGCTGTCCCTCCCCCTGACCCCCATCCCTCGACAGGCCCTGGTGTGTGATGTTTCCCACCCTGTGTCCAACTGTTCTCATTGTTCAATTCCCACCTATGAGTGAGAACATGCAGTGTTTGGTTTCCTGTCCTTGTGATAGTTTGCTCAGAATGATGGTTTCCAGTTTCATCCATGTCCCTGCAAAGGACATGAACTCATCCTTTTTTATGGCTGCATAGTATTCCATGGTTTATATGTGCCACATTTTCTTAATCCAGTCTATCACTGATGGACATTTGGGTTGATTCCAAGTCTTTGCTACTGTGAAGAGTGCTGCCATAAACATACGTGTGCATGTGTCTTTATAGTAGCATGATTTATAATGCTTTGGGTATATACCCAGTAATGGAATTGCTGGGTCAAATGGTATTTCTAGTTCTAGATCCTTGAGGAAACGCCACACTGTATTCCACAACGGTTGAACTAGTTTACACTTCAACCAATAGTGTAAAAGCGTTACTATTTCTCCACATCCTCTCCAGCATCTGTTGTTTCCTGACTTTTTAATGATTGCCATTCTAACAGATGTGAGATGGTATCTCATTGTGGTTTAGATTTGCATTTCTCTGACGACCAGTGTTGATGAGCATTTTTTCATGTGTCTGTTGGCTGCATAAATATCTTCTTTGAGAAGTGTCTGTTCATATCCTTTGCCCACTTTTTGATGGGGTTTTTTTTTTTTTCCTTACAAATTTGTTTACGTTCTCTGTAGATTCTGGATATTAGCCCTTTGTCAGATGGGTAGATTGCAAAAATTTTCTCCCATTCTGTAGGTTGCCTGTTCAATCTGATGGTAGTTTCTTTTGCTGTGCAGAAGTTCTTTAGTTTAATTAGATCCCATTTGTCTATTCTGGCTTTTGTTGCCATTGCTTTTAGTGTGTTAGTCATGAAGTCCTTGTCCATGCCTATGTCCTGAATGGCATTGCCTAGGTTTTCATCAAGGATTTTTATGGTTTTAGGTCTAACATTTAAGTCTTTAATCCATCTTGAATTAATTTTTGTATAAGGTGTAAGGAAGGGATCCAGTTTCAGGTTTCTACATATGGCTAGCCAGTTTTCCCAGCACCATTTATTAAATAGGGAATCCTTTCCCCATTTCCTGTTTTTGTCAGGTTTGTCAAAGATCAGATGGTTGTAGATGTGTGGTGATATTTCTGAGGCCTCCGTTCTGTTCCATTGGTCTATACCTCTGTTTTGGTAACAGTATCCTGCTGTTTTGGTTACTGTAGCTTTGTAGTATAGTTTGAAGTCAGGTAGTGTGATACCTCCAGCTTTGTTCTTTTTGCTTAGGATTGTCTTGGCAATGCAGGCTCTTTTTTGGTTCCATATGAACTTTAAAGTCGTTTTTTTCCAATTCTGTGAAGAAAGTCATCAGTAGCTTGATGGGGATGGCATTGAATCTATAAATTACCTTGGGCAATAATGGCCATTTTCACAATATTTCAGGAAATCATGGATTTCCTATCCATGAGCATGGAATGTTCTTCCATTTGTTTTTGTCCTCTTTTATTTCATTGATCAGTGGTTTGAAGTTCTCCTTAAAGAGGTCCTTCACATCCCTTGTAAATTGGTTTCCTAGGTATTTTATTCTCTTTGTAGCAATTGTGAATGGGAGTTCACTCATGATTTGGCTCTCTGTCTGTTATTGATGTGCAGGAATGCTTGTGATTTTTGCACATTGATTTTGTATCCTGAGACTTTGCTAAAGTTGATTATCAGCTTAAGGAGATTTTGGGCTGAGATAATGGGGTTTTCTAAATCTACAGTCAAGTCATCTGCAAACAGGGACAATTCGACTTCCTCTTTTCCTAATTGAATATCCTTTATTTGTTTCTCTTGCCTGATTGCCCTGGCCAGAACGAAGTCAACACTATGTTGAATAGGAGTGGTGAGAGGGGGCATTCCTGTCTTGTGCCAGTTTTCAATGGGAATGCTTCCAGTTTTTGCCAATTCAGTATGATATTGGTTGTGGGTTTGTCATAAATAGCTCTTATTATTTTGAGATACATTTCATCAATACCTAGTTTATTGAGAGTTTTTAGCATGAAGGGCTGTTGAATTTTGTCAAAGGCCTTTTCTGCATCTATTGACATAATCACGTAGTTTTTGTCATTGGTTCTGTTTATGTGATGGATTACATTTATTGATATATAGATGTTGAACCAGCCTTACATCCCAGGGATGAAGCTGACTTGATCATGGTGGATAAGCTTTTTGATGTGCTGCTGGATTCGGTTTGCCAGTATTTTACTGAGGATTTTCGCATCGATGTTCATCAGGGATAGTGATCTAAAATTATCTTTTTTTGTTGTGTCTTTGCCAGGCTTTGGTATCAGGATGATGCTGGCTTCATAAAATGAGTTAGGGAGGATTCTCTCTTTTTCTGTTGATTGGAATAGTTTCAAAGGAATGGTACCAGCTCCTCTTTGTATCTCTGGTAGAATTCGGCTATGAATCCGTCTGGTCCTTGACTTTTTTTGGTTGGTAGGCTATTAATTATTCCCTCAATTTCAGAGCCTGTTATTGGTCTATTCAGAGATTCAACTTATTTCTGGTTTAGTCTTGGGAGGGTGTATGTGTCCAGGAATTTATCCATTTCTTCTAGATTTTCTAGTTTATTTGTGTAGAGGTGTTTATAGTATTCTCTGATGGTAGTCTGTATTTCTGTGGGGTTGGTGGTGATATCCCCTTTATCATTTTTTATTGCGTCTATGTGATTCTTCTCTCTTTTCTTCTTTACTAGTCTTGCTAGCGGTCTATCAGATTTGTTGATCTTTTCAACAAACAAGTTCCTTGGATTCACTGAATTTTTGAAGGGTTGTTGGTGTCTATCTCCTTCAGTTTTGCTCTGATCTTCGTTATTTCTTGCCTTGTGCTAGCTTTTGAATTTATTTGCTCTTGCTCCTTTAGTTCTTTTAATTGTGATGTTAGGTGTCGATTTTAGATCGTTCCTGCTTTCTCTTTTTTTTTTTTTTTTTTTTTTTGAGATGGAGTCTCGCTCTGTAGCCCAGGCTGGAGTGCAGTGGTGCGATCTCGGCTCACTGCAAGCACCACCTCTGGGGTTCACGCCATTGTCCTGTCTCAGCCTCCCAAGTAGCTGGGATTACAGGTGCCCACCACCAAGTCTGGCTAATTTTTTTTGTATTTTTAGTAGAGATGGAGTTTCACCATGCTAGCCAGGATGGTTGCAATCTGCCCACCTCAGCCTCCCAAAGTGCTGGAATTACAGGCGTGAGCCACCGCGCCCGACCAATTCCTGCTTTCTCTTGTGGGCATTTAGTGCTATAAATTTCCCTCTACACATTGCTTTAAATCTGTCCCAGAGATTCTGGTACACTGTGTCTTTGTTCTCATTGGTTTCAAAGAACATCTTTATTTCTGCCTTCATTTTGTTATTTACCCAGTAGTCACTCAGGAGCAGGTTGGTCAGTTTCCATGTAGTTGTGCGGTTTTGAGTGAGTTTCTTAATCCTGAGTTCTAGTTTGATTGCACTGTGGTCTGAGAGACAGTTTGTTGTGATTTCTGTTCCTTTACATTTGCTAAGGAGTGCTTTACTTCCAACTATGTGGTCAATTTTGGAACAGGTGCAGTGTGGTGCTGAGAAGAATGTATATTCTGTTGATTTGGGATGGAGAGTTCTGTACATGTCTATTAGGTCCACTTGGTGCAGAGCTGAGTTCAAGTCCTCAATATCCTTGTTAACCTTCTGTCTCGTTGATCTGTCTAATATTGACAGTGTGGTGTTAAATTCTCCCATTATTTATTGTGTGGGAATCTAAGTCTCTTTGTAGGCCTCTAAGGACTTGTTTTATGAATCTGGTTGCTCCTGTATACGGGTGCATATATATTTAGAATAGTTAGCTCTTCTTGTTGAATTGATCCCTTTACCATTATGTAATGGCCTTCTTTGTCTCTTTTGATCTTTGTTGGTTTAAAGTCTGTTTTATCAGAGACTAGAATTGCAACCCCTGCTTTATTTTGCTTTCCATTTGCTTGGTAGATCTTCCTCCATCCCTTTATTTTGAGCCTATGTGTGTCTCTGCACATGAGATGGGTCTCCTGAGTACAGCACATGAATGGATCTTGACTCTTTATCCAATTTGCCAGTCTTTGTCTTTTAACTGGGGCATTTAGCCCATTTACATTTAAAGTTAATATTGTTATGTGTGAATTTTATCCTGTCATTATGATGTTAGCTGGTTATTTTGCCTGTTAGTTGATGCAGTTTCCTCCTAGCATCAATGGTCTTCACAATTTGGCATGTTTTTGCATTGGCTGGTACTGGGCGTTCCTTTCCATGTTTAGTACTTCCTTCAGGAGCTCTTGTAAGGCAGGCCTGGTGGTGACAAAATCTCTCAGCATTTGCTTGTCTGTAAAGGATTTTATTCCTCCTTCACTTATGAAGCTTAGTTTGGCTGGATATGAAATTCTGGGTTGAAAATTCTTTTCTTTAAGAATGTTCAATATTGGCCCCCACTTTCTTCTGGCTTGTAGAGTTTCTGCTGAAAGATCCGCTGTTAGTCTGATGGTCTTCCCTTTCTGGGTAACCTGACCTTTCTGTGTAGCTGCCCTTAACATTTTTTCCTTCATTTCAACTTTGGTGAATCTGACAATTATGTGTCTTGGGGTTGGTCTTTTCGAGGAGTATCTTTGTGGTGTTCTCTGTATTTCCTGAATTGAATGTTGGCCTTCCTTGCTAAGTTGGGGAAGTTCTCCTGGATAATATCCTGAAGAGTGTTTTCCAACTTGGTTCCATTCTCCTCTTCACTTTCAGGTACACCAATCCGATGTAGATTTGGTCTTTTCACATAGTCCCATATTTCTTGGAGACTTTGTTTGTTTCTTTTCACTCTTTTTTCTTTAAACTTCTCTTCTTGCTTTATTTCATTAATTTGATCTTCAGTCACTGATGCCCTTTTTTCCACTTGATCGAATCAGTTATTGAAGCTTGTGCATGTGTCATGTATTTCTCGTGCCATGGTTTTCAGCTCCATCAGGTCATTTAAGGTCTTCTCTACACTGTTTATTCTAGTTAGCCATTCATTTAATCTTTTTTCAAGATTTTTACCTTCCCTGCGATGGGTTTGAACCTCCTCCTTTAGCTCAGAGAAGTTTGTTATTACCGACATTCTGAGGCCTACTTCTGTCAACTGATCAAAGTCATTCTCTGTCCAGCTCTGTTCCGTTGCTGGTGAGGATCTGTAATCATTTGCAGGAGAAGAGGCACTCTGGTTTTTAGAATTTTAAGCTTTTCTGTTCTGGTTTCTCCCCATCTTTGTGGTTTTATCTACCTTTGGTCTTTGATGTTGGTGACCTATAGATGGGGTTTTGGTGTAGATGTCCTTTTTGTTGATGTTGATGCTATTCCTTTCTGTTTGTTAGTTTTCCTTCTAACAGTCAGGTCCCTCAGCTGCAGGTCTGTTGGAGTTTGCTGGAGGTCCACTCCAGACCCTATTTGCCTGGATATCACCGGCAGTGGCTGCAGAACAGCAAAAACTGCAGAACAGCAAACATTGCTGCCTGATCATTCCTCTGGAAGCTTCGTCCCTGAGGGGCACCCGCCTGTATGAGGTGTCAGTCGGCCCCTACTGGGAGGTGTCTCTCAGTTAGGCTACAAGGGGGTCAGGGACCCACTTGAGGTGGCAATCTGTCCATTCTCAGAGCTCAAACACCATTCTGGGAGAACCACTGCTCTCTTTAGAGCTGTCAGACAGGGACGTTTAAGTCTGCAGAAGTTTCTGCTGCCTTTTGTTTAGCTATGCCCTGCCCCCAGAGGTGGGGTCTACAGAGGCAGCAGGCCTTGGTGAGCTGCAGTGGGCTCTACCCAGTTTGAGCTTCCCGGCTGCTTTGTTTACCTACTAAAGCCTCAGCAATGGCGGATGCCCCTCCCCCTGCCAGACTGCTGCCTTGCAGGTCCATCTCAGACTGCTGCGCTAGCAGTGAGCAAGGCTCCGTGGGTGTGGGACCTGCCGACCCAGGCGTGGGATATAATCTCCTGGTGTGCTGCTTGCTAAGATCGTTGGAAAAGCACAGTATTTGGGCGCGAGTGCCCCATTTTTTCAGGTACAGTCTGTCACAGCTTCCCTTGGCTAGGAAAGGGAAATCCCCCAACCCCTTGTGCTTCCCGGGTAAGGCGATGTCTGCCCAGCTTCGGCTCGCCCTCCATGGGTGGCACCCACTGTCCAACCAGTCCCAGTGGAATGAACCAGGTACCTCAGTTGGAAATGCAGAAATCACCTGTCTTCTGTGCCAGTCACGCTGGGAGCTACAGACCGGAGCTGTTCCTATTTGGCCATCTTGGAATGGACCCCAGTAGAGCCATTTTATTAGTGAGTAAACTAAACTAAGAGAGGTTAAGCAATTATCTTAAGTTCTAAATGCAGAACTAGTTACACACCAGACCTGACACTAAATCTGCTATTTTTAATTTCAAAAGTAAATTGTGCAAAGTATAGAATAGGAATAATTTCTAAATGAAAGTAAATATAAAAGTAGTGTGGTAAAGTAATTTAAAAGTTAAATTAATACTTAACATCAGTTTTTAATTTTTTGAGCTTTTAGACAAATAGAATTGATATAGTTTTTTGATCCTGTGCAGCTTCCATGTGGAAAATAAAATATATGGCTGACAGGTAAATGAAGTGATCTTAGCAAAAGAAACCTAAAATCTACTAAAATTTTTCCTTTACAATCAAAAATATATTTAAAAATGACTGATGAATAAAATATAGCTCTACATAAAATAGCATTAAAAAAAGATAGTTAATAGAGTTTGCATCACCTGCATCCAAAATACATCTCCAGTATTGATCATTTGCTAAGCAAATTACTTCCAAGGACATGACAGCCATCATCCTTCGTTTATAGCTTTCAGACTGTAACATTTCTGTTTAAAGTGTTCAACAGAAAAACACAGCTGTAATTTATACAAGAGGCAATGAAATGCTTGATTCTGTTTTTTGTACCAGCTAAGTAAAACCAAGGGTTGAGGTCACCACTATTACCACCAACTGCATGCATTAAATTCCCCTCTGTGCACAGCTCCCTGTGAAGTAGTGACAAATTCCATCAGCCCATGATCTTTGAGGTTTATAGTCTATATAATAAGTGAAAAAATCCTGAAATTTCTTTTCTTCACATGGGGTCTCAGTTTGTTGCCCAGGCTGGAGTGCAATGGCATGATCACAGCTCACTGCAGCATGAATCTCCCTGGGCTCAGGTGATCTACCATCTCAGCCTCCCTAGTAGCTGAGACTACAGGCGTGCATCACCACACCCAGCTAATTTTTGTATTTTTTGCAGAGACGGCATTTTGCCATGTGGCCCAGGCTGGTCTCAAACTCTTGGGTTCAAGCAATCCACTTGCCTTGGCCTCCCAAAGTGCTAGGATTACAGGCATGAGCTACTATGCCTGGCGGAAATTTTTAATCTTTGGTCTGAGTGACTTAGATGGGGTGGTCACATACTTCAAATTCCCTTGGAAAATAATACATCTCTCTTGGCTAAAATTAGTTGTTAAATAAAATTTGAATGTGGGTTTTCAATAATAGCAAAGTAATCCACAGTATTGTCAATAAAAATTTAATATCCATTAAATTAGGTATGAGGCTTTATACATTTCCTGAGTATAAAAAAGATACTTTAAATAAAATCTTGGATGAACTTGTACTACAGACAGAAGATATTACAAATATACATGTCTATTGTGCTAGGAAAAAACACACAATCTTTTCCTCATATCTTTAGCCAGCTACTCTATTACCAAATCTGTCCTAAATCTAGCTTGGCTCTACCATTCCATGGCATTCTCTTTTAAAATTCAGCTTCTACTCCAAGAACTCATCCTGAGACCTCTAATAAACTGATTTTTCTTTTACACATAGTGGAAATGGGTAGTGTGAGGAGGGAGAGCTATTGCAGGGCCCAAGGCAAAACAGCAGTGGCCAGATGCTCACTGTTATTTGTTCTGTTTGTGTCATTGTCAGGATTTCCCCCACAATGGCTGTAGGAAGCAGCAGCCCTGGTGAATTTTTATGTGCTTTTAGGCCATTCCTGTTAGGGGGCAGAGCTTCCTACTATTAAGGTAGGTTTTTACAATCATTTAGTCTAGTAAAAGTAACAGGATGATCCTCTCACTTCCTCCTAACAAGACTATGAAATGATACAAATGCACATAAATAAGCATTGAAAACACTTTCCAATATCTCTTGGGGCTCATATCCAGTATTTGGGATATGTTCCCAGTACCTAGTAAATTCCAGCATCAGGTATTGAGCCAGACTTCTTGAATCAGTAGAATGGGGTTAAAAATCTTAAAAACATATTTTATCCTATCCTAAAATGAGTTGTTGGAAAAAAATCAGTTCTCATTCTCCAATTCATTTCTCTTATTTGGCTTTAGTTTTTTATTTTTATCAAAGTGATGCATGTGCATGATTCAGAGTTAAATGTTACTAAATGGCCTATAACAAAACTTAGTGGTTCCTGGCCCCACCCTCCCAACTTTTCTGTGTTCATCACTCCATATACAATCGGTTTAGACTCTTCCCTATAACCCTCTATGATTTATAAATCTCCTTATTTCTACATATTTATACACATTGCTGTGTTTTGCTACATTGATTTAGACTTCATTGACTTCATGTTATGAAAAATAGGAAATTACCTCTTTCAACATTGCTCTTTCCTCTTCCCTTTCTCCATATTTATAGCTTTTAGTTAAATCAATGTTAAGTGTTTACATGATGTCTATACAATTATTATTCACAGCTGAACACTTTAATGTACTATGGTTGTGTCTCCTTTTTTTTTAAACAGGTAATAATTTCCTTATTTTATTTATTTATTTAATTTATTTATTTATTTTGAGACAAAGTCTCACTCTATCACTAGGATGGACTGTAGTGGCACAGTCTCAGTTCACTGCAACCTTTGCCTCCCAGTTTCAAGTGATTCTCCTGCCTCAGCCTCCCGAGGAGCTAGGACTACAGGCACGTGCCACCACACCCAGCTAATTTTTGTATTTTTAGCAGAGACAGGTTTTCACCATGTTGGCCAGGATGGTCTCTATCTCTTGACCTCGTGATCCACCTGCCTCGGCCTAGTAATTTCCTTATTTTACAATAGTCCCCCCCTTATCTGCAGAGGATACATTCCAAAACCCCCAGTGGATGCCTGAAACTGAGGATAGTACTGAACCCTGTATATACTATGTTTTTTCCCAGACAGATGCTTCTCAACTTATGATGTAGTTATGTCCTGATAAACCCATTGTAAGTTGAAAATATTATAAATTGAAAAGCATTTATAAACCTAATCTGCCAAACAGCATAGTTTAGCCTAGCTTAACTTAAATGTGCTTGGAATACTTAAATTAGCCTACAACTTGGCAAAATGATCTAACACAAAGCCCATTTTATAATAGAGTGTTTAATAACTCATGTAATTCATTGAATACTGTACTAAAAGTGAAAAACAGAATGGTTGTATGAGGACTGCAAGTACAATTTCTTCTGAATGTGTATCACTTTTGCACAATTATAAAGTCAAAAACCGTAAGTCAAACCAGACTGTCTGAACATACATATCTATAATAAAGTATGTAGGCATAGTAATAGCTTAACAATAACTAACAATAGATTACAACAATATACAATAACAGAAGTTATGTGAATGTGCTCTATCCCTCTCTCTCAAAATATCTTATTGTCCTATACTGCAGGTAACCGAAACCATAGAAAGAAAAACTGCTGAGAAGGGGAGACTGCTGTATTTCATCTGCTTAGTTTTCCTTGTACCTACTGATAATTCCTCCCATCTTTTTCCTCTAGACTGGATGCACAGTTCCATTCTGGAACTTCCCCTTGCTGTCTTCCTTGAAATTCCCTATGCTTTACGCTTGGGTAAGGTTCCCAGTTTCCCGGGCCCCTCTCCTTTCTATTTCTTAGGGAGAATTCTAGCCTTGGCATCTTTAGGTCTTTCCTAGTTAGGCTCTGAGGAGAGCACTCCTAACGGGCACTGCCAGTTCTCAAGCTTTTTGAGGATTTATGGTGTGAGTCCAAGAGGTTCTCAGCTTTCCCACTGTTGGCTTGGAATGATTTTCTCTGGCTGGCTAAGTCCTAAGTCTTGCTTTTCTGTTTCCATCTTCCAATATTTTATTGCTGTTGCATCCTTTCTTGTTTTCCCTTGAATGCTTGTCTGCTGCTGGTGGCATTATTAGTATTGCTTAATCTCCATGTAATTTTAGGGGGGTCTTGAAAGGGAGTAAAATTAGATATGTCCATATAATTGACCTAGTGACCCTTACCCTTATTTTGGCTAGACTGAATGCAAATTTGAAAAAAAAAAACAAAGAACGAAAACAAAATCTCCAACAGAATTTTTCACAAAACATTCGTCAAAATATAACAAAAGATTTTGCCAAATTTGTCTCTAAAATTAGGAAGCAAGGAATAAGTTGGAGGGAATATTTTTCACTTAAAATTTCCTCTTTCCTTTTTTTTTTTTTTTTTTATATGAAGAAAATGTTCGAACTTCTGGAGAAAGTTGGAAAATAAAAATAAATGTAATTGTGTAAAATATAGTCTGTTTGGGTCACAGATCTTTGATTTTAACTTGGAAACAAAACTACATTTGCATACACAAAAATGCAGCTCTTTATTATTTGTATTTTTATTTCTGGTCTTAATAAAATGTTTATTTCATGATTTTTAAATATTTAAAATATAATGCACGTATTATTTTGTTTTCTCTCAGAGTATCAATAATTAAACTGAATAATAATCAGAACATGTATTTATAAAGAGATTATACTCTATACTCACCTACCAAAGTTTTCCACACTGGGAGTTCGGGAATATTTAATTTTATTATATATTTGAGAACCTCTGTATGAAAGGTTAACACTGATAAATGGATTATATTATTTCCTTTAGTATCTGTTTTTCTCCAGTTAGCACCGATAGAAAACAGGTACTGAATAGTGTCCAGTGCTCCTGAAGTGGCAGCAAGTAACAGTGGAGTGCACTGATTCCTAAAAATTAAGAAACGTAACAATTAAACACACATAGAGTGTCAAATTTACTTTTTGTAAAACTATTCAAGCTGCAATTGGAGGCAGTCTGACTTACACCACCACCTTTTGTTCTTAGGAATTCTCATCTTCTGTATTCTACATGTGAATTGATTTGCCTCCCTTGCCATGCCATCCTTACTATGGCTCCCTACCCACCCAACTTAATTATCATGCCTTATAATTTGTTTGGAGGATGATAATGCACAAAGGTCTTACAATACACTGTCCTATTTAAGCCTCACAACTACTCCGTAAGTGAAGGAAAAAGCAAGGCAAATATCATCAGCCCATTTTACAAATGATGTAACTGAGGCTCAGGAATTAATTACACCCATTGCTTCATGTCCAGTTTTCAAATCCCAGCTTCCTCATTGTGGCAGAAACTAACAGTTTTGCTCAAAAACCCATTATCTGATTTTTAGATAGTGAAAATACTTTGTTTGGCTATCCAGTGCAATATTACATTTCCCAGATGCTGCTGCTTCTTTTTTGTTGTTGTTGAGATAGAGTCTCACTATGTTGCCCAGGCTGTAGTGCAGTGGTGCGACATCAGCTCACTGCAGCCTCTGCCTCTCTGGTTCAAGTGATTCTCATGCCTCAGCCTCCAGAGTAGCTAGGATTACAGGCATGGACCACCATACCCGGTTAATTTTTGTATTTTTAGTAGAGACGGGGTTTTGCCCAGACTGGACTCAAACTCCTGACCTCAAGTGATCTGCCTGCCTTGGCCTCCCAAAGTGCTGGAATTACAGGCATGAGCCACCGCACCTGGCCTCTTCTTTCTTCTCATGGCCAGACATGATGGTGAAAGCAGGAGTTGCCATCTGAGGGACACCAGCTTCCTCTGGTGGCTTCCACATGTTCAGAGCAACAAGAGGAAGCTGATGTCTCTTATACTGTCAAGCCGTTATACTAGCCCTAAACCACTGAATAATAGTGGAAAGGTTACTCGAAGACCTAGAAAAACCTGAATGAACCTATGCCTAAATCAGGCTCAGAGATCCAAAGTAATGACCTGGTCTTTAGATTTCTAGCCAAGAATGTACCTTTAGGAGAAGTTACACCTTTACCCTAAATGCTGATCCGCAGCTAAACTGTAAAACAAAAGAGTGTTGGGATTTTTTAATTTCAAAGTTATTTTATTCTTTTTAATGTATTTCTCTTCCAGATATCACTAAATATTTCTCCTGTAATCCAAAGCCTGTCCCCTTTGATCCGAAGTCCTAGGGCTGCCTCCTGGTTGTGTAGGATCCAGTTTAGAGCAACTCTCTCCTCCCTAGTCTCAGGCTTCTTCCAGGGCACTAAGCAAAGCATTTAACATGAAAAATTAATCTGCGGAACCATATTACTGGAATAAGGTTAGGAAAAACTCCCCAGGGATTAGTCTTTATTCTTCCAGAAAACATGCATAGGTTAATAGAAGCTCTTGTCTTTAGAAATTCTAATGATAAATGGTAGAAGGAGACAGTGAGTAGAAAGGACAGCAAAGTAAGCCTCACATACCTTTCAAATCACCCATGCCTATCGCCTTTTAATGACAGTGTGTGCGGCAAACCATGAAAAGCAGAAATTTATATTCTATTTAATTTTCTTTCTTCTTGTTTTTTTATTATTGCCTAGACATCAACCTCAACCTGATATAAATGCTTAATGACTTACTCAGCTGTTGCCTCAGCTTCTAGCAAACTAGGATCCTTCCTACAGAGAGCAATAATGATGCAAACGTTGTCATAGAAAGCGGCAAAGTGAATTGGCATCCAGCCTCTTTTTTCAGAAAGCGTGTAGTCAGCTTTGGAACACAGTAGACACACTGTTGTTTCTAATGAGCAAGCCTGTGCGGCAAGGTGTAGAGGTGTTGGACCTAGAATGGATGGACAATTACTTCAGTGATCAGAGCACTAACATTCCTAAAAAAAAACCTAAATGCCTTATTGATATCTATCCACAGAGCTTAGTATTGTATGGTATAAAATCTCCAAAGTAAGTACTAAAAAAACATTTAGACAACCCTATATTCCTTTAACTCGGGATTAAAAATCCCGACCGCTAAAAATCCATACTTAGAAACAAAAAACAAAAAACAAAAATTTTTTAAAATCTGTATTTCTTTATAAGCAAAGAAGAATGAGTAACATTTAAAATATTAAATATTTGAATAAAATAAACTAAAATGTTAAATATTTGAAAATTTAAGTAAATGTGTAAAATAGTCTTATGGTAAATTATTTCTTGTTTATTTTCCATTTTACTCATGTTTTTTAGTTGAAGATAAGATCCTTTGAAATTCATATATATATATGTTCACAAAGGCCTCTATGTCACTAAATCCAATGGGCATTTTTCTTTTATTTTTTTCCAGTGCACATAGATATTTATTATTTGGGTAGATTCCCAAAAATGGGCTGGGTGCGGTGGCTCTTGCCTGTAATCCCAGCACTTTGGAAAGCTGAGGCGGGTGGATCACCTGAGGTCAGGAGTTTGAGACCAGCCTGGCCAACATGGTGAAACCGGGGTCTACTAAAAATACAAAAAAAAAAAAATTTAACTGGGCATGGTGGCGCATGCCTCTAGTCCTAGTTACTTGGAAGGCTGAGGCAGGAGAATCGCTTGAGCCTGGGAGGCAGAGGTTGTAGTGAGCAGAGATCATGCCATTGCACTCCAGCCTAGGCAACAGAGCGAGACTCCATCTCAAAAAAAAAAAAAGAAAAAAAAAAATCCCAAAAATGGGAGTTGCTGGGTTAAACTGTATAATCATCAACAGTATCATTATTACTGGTAATAGATATTACCAAATTATTCTCCCAAAGCATAATAGCAAGTCATACCTTTACCATGTGATATGGTTTGGCTCTGTGTCCCCACCCAAATCTCATCTCGAATTGTAATCCCCACATGTCAAAGGAGAGAGGTAACTGGATCATGAGGGCAGTTCCCCCACGCTGTTCTCATGATAGTGAATGAATTCTCACTAGAGTCCAACTGTCATTTTTCATTTCTCATCTTACTTATTTCTCAATAGTATTTTACACCATTGACCACTTCTTCCTATTTAAAATAATTTCTTCTCTTGGCTTTTGTGATATCACACTCCCAATTTTTGTCCAATTTTACTGGTTACTCCTTGGCAGTCTCCTTTGGAACCTTCTCATTGTCCTACTATCCAAATGAACTTTAAGGCTCAATCTTGGGCCGTTTTCTTTTCTTAGTGGCTTTGCTTACCATATACAACTTGATGACTCCAAGGATTATGTCTCTAGATCTGATTTCTTCTGATTTGCAGATCTATATCTTTGACATCTCGTAAAGCATCTTCACACATCCCCTCAAACTTAATATATTCAAAATTGAACTACTATCCTTCCCTCCAAACCTGGTTCTCTTTTATTGCTTCCTAAATCAGTGAGAGATATGATGATCCAGCCAGTTGTACAGACCACAAACCTGGAAGACTCTTTGGCACCTCCCTCTTATTTCCTTCTCCATAACCAGCCCATCACCAAGTCTAAAAATCTCTAGAACCCATCTCTACCACCACTACCATCCTAATCCAAGCCATAATCATCTCCCAACTGCTATCCCCATCTTGTTTTGCCCTTATCCAACCCAGTTTTTCAAAACATAAATCTGATCTTTTCATCTCCTTGTTCAATGGCTTCTCAAGGCCATCTGATTATGAGGAAAAGTGACAGGATCCACTGGCTCCAACTTAACTTGAAGCACCAGCTACAACTACCTTCTTCACCTACCTCCCAGTAAAACCATGCATACCTTGTTCTCCTCATTCTGGCTTTCTTGTAGCTCCCCAAATGTAGCATAATCACACGCCGCAGGTTACCCAGGAAAGTACTGGTCAAGTACTTCTCCCCCTATACCTTACCATTACATTATTAAAGGCCTATTTACTATAGTTTCTTTTACCTAGTACATCAAGTTCAGCTATCAAGAAAAATTTAGAAGGCATATTAAAAAAGCAAAAAAAAAACATAGTTTAAATAATTATGTGCTAGCATAATTATTAATAGTGCCCTTTCACTTTCAAGTCTCCCTGATATGGATGATGAATTATCTGGTCACCCTGGACTATTCCTGTTCTCTGACACCTTCCTTCTCCCAAACAATTCCTCCCTTACCAGGATCTAGCTAACTCCTAATCATTTCTCAGTTTAAAAGATATTTCCTCAGTGAAGCACTGTTTTCATTAAATCTCTGCCATCAGAAACATCCAGTGTCCTGCCTTCATAGTTGGAGCTTGATATTATAGCCTTGATAGTCTATAAAATTTGATCCAAATCTATTTATTTAAAATTATTGTTTAGTCTTCCAGTTTCTGGTCCAGGATTTAAGGAGCTTAGAAGTCACCACTTCATCCTAACAACAAGTAAAAAGCTGAACCAACCCTAAATAAATCAACAGCCCTTAAGTTTGTCAGATAAGGGAGGTAATGGGCAAACTGATACCCTCAAAATTGGAGAGACAAGTGGATTCAGAGAGTCATAACTTAGTAGAGCAGAAACTCACAAGCAGAAACTTTCTAAGGAATCATTACTGGAATAAGAAAACCTTAACATTAATTCACAATTGCTAGAAGCTCCGTGTGGACAAGTATGAGAGTTAAAAACTCTAGAAGGATCCATCATAGTGGGGCCCCATGCTTTCATGTGTTTTACCTCTAGGAGTTTTATCAGGTCCTTACGGTGAATATTGAAGAAAAATCCCCTCATACTTCTAGCCGGGGGAGGGAGAAAAGGAACCATTTTGAAATATTCCAAGGCATTGTGTTCTTAACAAGACCTGCTCTCAAGAGAAACTACTTTACCAGAGCCTAACCTATTGGGCTTTTATCAGACCCTAACCTGCTGGGGTTTTATCAGAACCTAACCTACCTAGGGAAGGGAAATGCCCAACTCCAGTCACCTCTAACCATCCTGACTGGCCTAAGGGACAGGGGGAGAGGACTGAGAAGCACTGGTGAAGTTCAAAGTATAGGGACGCAGGCTCACCAAGAGACTGAGACATAATCATAAGATGATAGAATGCTTCTCCCACTATACCTTACCATTACATTATTAAAGGCCTATGTACTATAGTTTCTTTTACCTAGTATATCAAGAAAAATTTAGAAGGCATATTAAAAAAGCAAAAACCGTAGTTTAAAGAGACAGAGCAAGCATCAGAACCAGACATGGCAGGGATGTTGGAATGATCAGACAGGGAATTTAAAACAACTATGATTAATATGCTAAGGGTTCTAACGGATAAAGTAGCCTGCAAGAACAGATGGGCAATGTAAACAGAGAGATGGAAGTCCTAAGAAAGAACCAAAATGACATGCTACAGATAAAAAACACTGTAAAAGAAATGAAGAATGCCATCAATGGGCTTATAAAGAGATTAGACACAGCTGAGGAAGGAATCTCTAATCTCGAAGATGTATCAGTAGAAACCTCCAGGCCAAGGCACAGTGGCTCACTCCTGTAATCCCAGCACTTTGGGAAACCAAGGCGGGAGGATTGCTTGAGCCCAAGAGTCTGAAACCAGCCTGGGCAACATAGTGAGACCTCATCTCTATAAAAAATAAACAAAATTAGGCCAGGCGCGGTGGCTCACGCCTGTAATCCCAGCACTTTGGGAGGCCAAGACGGGCGGATCATGAGGTCAGGAGATCCAGACCATCCTGGCTAACACGGTGAAACCCCGTCTCTACTAAAAAAATACAAAAAACTAGCCGGGCGAGGTGGCAGGCGCCTGTAGTCCCAGCTACTCGGGAGGCTGAGGCAGGAGAATGGCGTGAACCCGGGAGGCGGAGCTTGCAGTGAGCTAAGATCCCGCCACTGCACTCCAGCCTGGGTGACAGAGCCAGACTCCGTCTCAAATAAATAAATAAATAAACAAAATTAGCCAGGCATGGTGGCATGGGCCTGTAGTCCCAGTTACTTGGGAGGCTGAGGTGAGGGTCACTTGAGCACGGGAGGTAGAGGCTGGAGTAAGCCAAGATCATGCCACCGTACTCCAGCCTGGGCAACAAATACCCTGTCTCAAAAATAAAAATAAATTAAAAAGTCTAGGGGGAAAAAAAGAACAGAAAGAGAAGAAAGAGAGAAAGGAAAAGAAGAAATATTTAAAACAATAATGATTGAGAATTTTTCCATATTAATGTGACATATCAAACCACAGATTCAGGAAGCTCAGAGAACACCAAGCCAAATGAATGTCAAAACAAACAAAAAACTACACCAAGGCATATCATTTTCAAATTACAGAAAAACAAAGATAAAGAAAATAATCCTATTTACTGCAGCACTATTCACAATAGCCAAGATTTGGAAGCAACCTAAGTGTCCATCAACAGATGAGTGGATAGAGAAAATTTATCCATTCATGTAGATACACAATGGAGTAGTATTCAGCCATGAAAAATGAGATCCTGTCATTTGCAACAACATGGATGGAATTGGAGGTCATTATGTTAAGTGAAATAAGTCAGGCACATAAAGACAAACTTTGCCTGTTCTCATTTATTTGTGGGAGCTAAAAATTAAAGCAATTGAACTGATGGAGATACAGAGTAGAATGATGGTTACCAGAGGCTGGGAAGGGTAGTGGGGGGAAGTGGGGATAGTTAATGGGTACAAAAGAGAAAGAATAGATAAGACCTCGTATTTGCTAGCACAACAGGGTGACTATAGTAAAAAACATTAATTGTATATTTTAAAATAACTAAAAGAGTATAATTGGATTATATGTAACATAAAGGATAAATGATTGAGGTGATGTATACTCTACTCTGATGTAATTATTATGCATTGCATGCCTGTATCAAAAAATCTCATATACTCCAAGTATATATGCCTACTAAGTACACACAGAAATTAAAAATTATTTTAAAAAGAAAACAATTCTAAAAGAAGCCAGAGTAACACACATTACTAATAGAGAAGCAAAAATAAGAATTACACCCAAGTTCTCCTCAGAAACTATGCAAGCAGGAAGTGAGTGGAGGAAAAAATAAAGTGTTGAGATAATGGAACCACTAATCTAGAATTCTGTAACCTGTAAGATTATCCTTCAAAAATGAATGAGGAATAAAGACTTTCTCAAACAAAAACTGAGGGAATTTACCACCAGTAGACCTGCCTTGCAAGGCATGTTAAAAGAAGTTGTCCAAAGAGAAGAAAAATGATATAGGTCAGAAACTTACATATACATAAAGGAAGGAAGAGCATCAGAGAATAAAAAAAATGAAGGTCAAGTAAAATGTTCTCTTTGTCTTAATTGAGCTAACAGATAACAGTTTGTTCAAAATAACATTATCATGCCCAGTACAGTGGCTCACGCCTGTAATCCCAGCACTTTGGGAGGCCGAGGTGGGTGGATCACTTGAGGTCAGGAGTTTAAGACCAGCCTGGCCAACATGGTGAAACCCTGTCTCTACTAAAAATACAAAATATATACGGTGTGGTGGTGCACATCTGTAATCCCAGCTACATGGTAGGCTGAGATGAGAGAATCGCTTGAACCTGGGAGGCGGAGGTTGCAGTGAGCCAAAATCGCACGACTGCACTCCAGCCTGTGCAGCAGAGCAAGATTCCATCTCAAAATAAGTAAATAAATAATAACATTATGAACAAAGGGTTTGAATATAGATACAGATATATACTTATATATGCTTATGCATAAGTGAAATGAATGACATTTATGAAATGCATGACATATATATGCTTATGCACAAGTGAAATGAGTAAATGAATGGGAAGGTGGGAAGACTTAGGAATATTTTGTTATTATAAGGTACTTACACTATCTGTGAAGTGGCTTAGTGTCATCTGAAAGTAGACTTGGAATAATTGTAAATTAATGTTGTAAACTCTAGGGCAATCACTAAAACAAAAATGTAAAAAGCAGTATAATGAATATGCTAAGATAGGAGGAAAAAAACCCTAAAAAGGAGAAGGAAGCTGATAAGCTGGCTGAGGAGCATTAATCATGAGGGGTCCTGTGGCAAACTAAGCACTTATCCTCTATACTGTCCCTCTCCTTGCCCCAATCTGAAAAACTTCGGTTTTCTGTGTAGACTACCTTAGAGCCTTAATTGAAGACATGTTCTGTTTGAAGAGTATTTACGGTTTCCAATAAAATGTACACCCCTCAAGAAAAGTTTCCTGAGCACCTATGAAGGCCAAGTGTTTTTCTGGGTGTTAGGAAACTGGCTAACAAAATAGACCAAATCCTTGTCCTTTATGGAGCTTTATACTCAAGTGAGGGAGACTAACTAAATAAATAAATGTATATAAGGTAGCCATAAGTGATACTTAGAAAAGAAAAAGAGAGAGCAATAATGTAGGAGGCACACTATTGTTACTTAACTGGAAATTTCTACAGGGTGGATGGGACAGGTAAGCTTCCTTTTATCCCGCTCCAGGTCCACTCACCTCCTTTACCACTCTGGCTCTCCTGCACCTGCAGAAAAAGCAACCCCTGTCCTCTGGCTCCTTGTCAGTATCTGCCAATGGGTAGCCCTGGCAGGAGACTGGAGGAGGAAGAATGAGGTCGGGCTCCCTCTCTGAGGTCATCTCAGGTTTGCTGTGCTCCTCCTCAAACGTAAGATGGCCAGTTTAAGTAACTATCCCCTCCCCCTTGACAATTCAGGTCACTGAAAGTAGTTTCTTCAAAACAAAAGCCTTTTTGAATTCTCTTATACAGAGTGCGAAGGTATAGCCTCTTAAATATAGACACAGAAAGTATAACCTCTTAAAATTTTGTTTTTCTCCGTATCCAACATTTAGGTTAAGTTTACTACCTCAGTCAAAAATGACTCATTCCTCAGACCTCATAGATTGTTAATGCCACTAGACGGCAGCATATCTAAATTATATTATAATAACTTTTCTTTTTTTTAAGTTGTAGAAACCACTTTTGGGCCTGAATTCATAAAAAATAGAGGTGACAGCAAATTCCACAGGAAAAAAAAAAAAAGAGAAAACTCCCCAAACTGAAGAGGAGTATCAATAAATAACTATGAGTAGAAAGTAATTTATACTTCAAAATGAATACAAAACATCATTATGCAACATTCTGATGCAACAGCATTTTGGAGATTATATACTATAAGAAAAGTTCTAATATATGCAATAGCCTTTTTAAATGCACCAAATATTTTATTTATGTCTTACCATTTCTTTCCTTTTTTACTTCTACTTTGGATGACTCTGTTTTAAAAGGGAATGCACATAGAAGTATGATTATTAATATACAGCGGTTTCCTAAGTTGTTCAAGAAGACTCATATGAATAAGAACAAAATGACTATGTAGATGTATCTGGCAAGATTACATCAAACGGTGTTGAGAATAACTTTTGGTCAAGTCATCCAGGCACGTCATATGCACCTGACAACGCATAAAAGCAGACCTGGAAACTCTGCCCCCTCAAATGGCTGCTTAAAACTCACAGGTGGGACAATTGGTGTTGGTTAAGCAATAATATTGGCAGTAGAGTATTACGTTTTCCACACTTCAAAATCTACCCAATTCTCAGCAAATGGAAACTGAAGCAGTCAAAGGGCGCATGAGAAACTTTTAATTTACCAAAGACTTTTTCCACACTAAAAAAGGCTTAAAGTAATACATCTTTAAATAGTGTTACCTATTGCATTTAAATGTGATTGAATTGTGTCTTATTTTAATTAGGTTCATTATGTATTATGTATTGAATATTTTCAGTAACAGAAGAATCTGAATATCAAAATGTTTTAATCATACTGATAGAGTACAGAATTTATGGATATTCAATATGGTTAAAGCACAACATTTTGTTTTGGTGTCTGTAAAAATTTAACATAGCTTATTAAGATAGCTGACTTCATTAAATATAAAATCACCACTTCTTATTGCCAATATTGTTGCATTGGCCATTCCTGACAATTTACATAAATATGTACATATATATGTAACCTCAAACTCCTAGGCTCAATCTTCCTGCTTCATCCTCTCAGAGTAGCTAGGACTACAGGCATGTACCACCAAGCCTGGCTAGGTTTTTTTAAAAAAAATTTTATAGGGGGTTCTCGTTATGCTGCCCAGGCTCATCTTGAACTCCTAGTCTCAAGTGATCCTCCAGCCTCGTCCTCCCCAAGTGCTGGCATGACAGCAGTGGGCTACTACAC
Organism: Papio anubis; assembly: GCF_008728515.1. NCBI lineage: Eukaryota > Metazoa > Chordata > Mammalia > Primates > Cercopithecidae > Papio > Papio anubis. The sequence continues at coordinate 73,404,764 of NC_044985.1, read as the reverse complement.
CTACCCCTGACAATTTATCTATATTTTCCTTTCCAGTTATGCAAGGCCACCAATTTCATTGTCAACTTTATTTGTTTTTATTCTAGCTAAATTTATTTCAATGACTATAAAATGTCCATGCATATTTAATAATCACAAAAATAGCTTTTAAAGTTTAAATGAGGTTAACCTTAACGGGCTATTAATGCTAAACATTATTATTATAAAGAAATTTTTTGTTATTAAATGTAATTTAAATATATGTAATATAAAGAAACTATTCCCTGTTTGAGGATCCTGGAATAAAGAATGATTGTTCTACTGGGACCTGACAGTCATATCTATTGCTGTTCTCTGAATTTCTATAGTATATCAGTGTATATTAATTTTGCCAGCCCTTATCAAATGATATCCTGCCTTCACCCATCCATGCATTAACTCAACAAATACTTTCTGAGCAACCATTAAGCCAAGCTTTCATCTGGACACTAGGATACCAAGGCAAATAAAGTAGGCTAAATCTTTGCCCTCTTTTAGAGCTTATACTCAAATGAAGGAGACGCAATGAACAAATATAAAATTATATAAGATAGTTATAAGTGGTACTTAGAAAACTAAAAGGAGCCCTTCTTAGATAAATGAAACAAAAACCTCAACTTTGCTCTAATTAATACCAAATTTTAACCTGCTCTAAAATCGACATGCATTCCTAATGCTGAGTAAGGGTAAATAAAATAACAACATTTTAGGTTAAAAAGCTTTATGGTACCTTGGCCGAACGTAACAAAGCGCCTCTGGTTGACCTTGAAGTTAGCATTGCACAGTTGACATATAATAGAAACTCTGTTGTGCAGGGCAGCATGATGAAAAATAGTATAACCTGCTTCATCTGAAACATTGATTGTTGAGCTTGAGGTTTTACGGCTAAATGTATGGAAAACTGCAGACAACCCTCTTTCAACAGCAGACTTCATACCAAATGGAATACTCTAAAATTAACAAGGCCAGAATCAGTTTATCAAAATGCACTTAAAGTCTGGTTTAAGGAAAAAAAGACATGAAATATATTAACAGAATCACATGAATGCTGCGAAAATTAAGTAGAATTTTCACAAGATCCACGCGTGGAAAGTTTCTTACTGGATAATGACTAAAGTTGTTAGAGCTATAAGCAAATATTAAGAATTTTAAAAATATTTTGGGGAATTTTTCTTATTATTATTTTAACTTTTTTCTTAAATATTTTAAAAGCAAATGAAGATCATTGGGTTCCTTCTCTGATTTAAGAAAAACCTAATTTAGAAGTCTAGAAACTTGAAATATATAGCTATAGAAATACAGTTTATCATCAAAAGGTAAAAATATCACCTTCTTGAGACATTCGGACTAATATTTAAAAATTCAACTAACAAATTTTTGAGTTTTCAATTTGTGGACGTGAAAGCAAATAAATGGAAAGTAAATACCAGTCTAACCTTTCAAGCTGGTGAGCTTCATTGCTCAGTTCCAGAAGCTGTACTTCAAGGCTTGTTGAAACAGATGCGGAGATTTCATTCAGGATGCTAGGTCTGCTCTTTAGGTTTCAGTTCAAGGATTGAAGCCTGGCTCTGCCATTTACTATACGATTTGTGAAAAAGATCCCTCTCTACACCTCAAGTTTCTCATTTGTATAACAGGAATGATAACAATAGAACTAGTCATACCTTAAAAGAGTTTGTTGATTTATAACACTGCCTAACATAAAAAATAAGTAATCAATAAGTATGAGCCATTATTGAGATTAATCACAATCCAGTGCATTAACAGGTACTCTGACAGAAATTTATAATCCAGAATTATATAGCCTTTCAGCTACTAAAATGTGGCATTTTATTTCATATTGAAGACTTTAACCTATTATTATCCCTAGGATAAACATCTGAGACACATACTTATCAATAATATATAACTTCATATACTAAATTATGTGGTAGTCACTGAAATACCTTGCATTTCATAGCTCTTTTGAAACCAAATTTTTTCTTAAATTGTTCGTGTAATTGAGCATCTGTCAGTGGAAGTCTTTTTGGTCTCAGATTGTTCATTATTTCATTTATGGCTCCCCACCACTGTGTCTTATATAGTTGCTGATAGAAAGTTTCAAGTTCAAAATACATCACATAGTAGCTATAAAAAATTAAGAAAAAAAGATGTTTCTCTAACTTTGAAGTGATTTGCTACTTCTCTTTCTATGCTGGCAAAACTTTTATTTTTCTGTAACAATTAAATACAAAATGGTAGTTTAAATTGTACTCAACTGTAAGTATATTAATAACATCGTTATCAACTGTTATTAATCAAGTCTTTATATAAAAATACCTTCTTCATATTGTATTGACTCTGTCTTTCCCATGACAGTGATCTGGGGCAATGTCTAAAAGTTCCTGGAAGGCCTAACTCTGGCTGAAGTTCTGTCTGCTTACCTACCTCTTATTCTTTTAAGCTAATTATGTCTATATTTGGCTCCTCAAGAATTTACCTTGAATGTGATCTGGAATGATGCTTTGGGTAATGGCTCCTTGGCTTTTACTCACTGCAGCAGTGGACTAGAGAAACCCCCCTCCTACCAGGTCCCTGGAACATAGGTAGGGCTTGACACAGCCCTGATCCCTATCACTCTGGAATGGAAAATTGATAAAATGTTGACTTACTCTGTTCCCTGGGTTTGCTTATCATCACAGGTGAAGGAAAACGACCACCTTCCTCCCCTTCCCCACATGAGGTACCTTTCCCATGCCCAGATTTCAGCGGTAAATACTTCAGCTGCTGACCTATTTCTGTCAGTGGTAAGCCTCTTAATATTACCTGGGTTTCTCCTCCAAATGCAACTATTTATTGCTGTAAATACAGTATTCTTTTTTCTTGAGACAAGGTCTTACTCTGTTACCAAGGCTGGAGTGCAGTGGCGCAATCACTGTTCGCTTCAGCCTCTACCTCTCAGGCTCAAGAGATCCTCCCACCTCAGCCTCCTGGGTAGGTGTGACAACAGGTATGTGCCGCCTAGCCTGGCTAACTTTTAAATTTTTTGTAGAGATAGGGTCTTATGAATAGGCATGGTGACTTATGCCTGTAATCCCAGCACTTTGGGAGGCTGACGTGAGCAGATCACTTGAGGTCAGGAGTTCGATACCAGCCTGACCAACATGGCAAAACCTCTTCTCTACTAAAAATACAAAAATTAGCCAGGCATGGTGGCACATGCTTATAATCCTAGCTACTCAGGAGGCTGAGGCAGGGGAATCACTTGAACCTAGGAGCTGTAGGTTGCAGTGAGCCAAGATTGCACCACTGCACTCCAGCCTGGGTGACAGAGCAAGACTCTGTCTCAAAAACAAACAAACAAACAAAAACAAAGATAGGGTCTTACTATGTTGCCCAGTCTGGTCTCGAACTCCTAGGCTCAAGCTATCCTCCCACCTCAGTTACTATTCTCCAAAGTTCCAGACTTGGTCCTATCCTCTCAACTGCTTGCATGCCTTAAAAGCAAACAAACGAACCAACAAGCAAAACGTCCTTATTTGTTTTTAAATCTTTGCCTCTAATTAAAATGTTTCCTCTGAGCTCTAGTTCCCATATTTCCAAATTTCAGTGTCCAAGATTTAAAAATCCAAGAACACAACACATAAAAGACAAAAAATGCTGGGATTTGATCCTCATCTCTATCCCTGTTTAACCACTCTGTTAATTATAAGAACTAATTACAAACTCTAAGGATTATTACACCGACTATACCAAATACATGAGTAATAACTATAACATTTAATACTTTGTTGAGTCCATATGTCATTCATGGTGGTTATTATTCTGGAATCGCCATTGTAAAGGTTTAAATTAACCTTTGCATTTTGTCGTTTTCTTTGTTCTCTACTAACTTTCAACAAACTGTAGCTAGCGTCAGTAATTAGTAAAAGTTCCTTACCTTTTTCCATGAAATTCCATGACTGGTATTGAGTAATATTCTTTATATCCTGAATCTTCTATGAATGTATTAGCAGCACAATCTCGTATTTTTTCTAAATTTTTCTAAAATATGAGTATGTTACTAAAGACATATCCTTAGACACATCTAAACAATTATAATAATTCTTTGTATGAAATAGTATACATGTAAATGACAAATTTTAAATTTACTATTCCAGAAGACCCGGATAGCAGCTGCATATATCTAATCCTTACTTTGAGAAGGAGGAAAAAATACTAAAAGACAGACATATAGTATACAGAAGGCAGAAAAGCAATAACAATTGAAATGTAGCATTTTTATACTAAATTCCAGGTGAAGAATTACTGTTCCAAAATTTTAAAGGATCTCTGTTCTAATCCTGATTCTTTGAGGAAAATGGAACAATGTGTACTGAGTGTCCAGAGATTTCTACTGCACTCTTCGGTTACCTATTCTAGGACAAATATGATCCATTAGAAGTCTGTAAATTCTGTGAGGATGATAGATGTACCTAGCTTATTTATAATTTTGTCTCAGATATCCAACACAGTACCTTACATATATCTGCACTTAATTCATTTATGTTAAAATAATGTATGAAAAAATTATTGAGTTGTGAGAATAATCATTTGGAAAGCTGTCTAGTGCCTGTACCAACAGAGGCTCTTTTTGGTTGGATAACAGGATAAAAGAGTTGAGAAATGATAAACTGTCTAAGGAATCATTTAAACCTGAAAATCTTCCAAGGCATTCTCAATTGAAGGGGTGCTGATATCAAATTCAATTCCTCCATGAACATGAAAATATTGATTCTCTTTGTAGTGAAAATTCTGGCATTTAAAATCTCTTCCATAAATAAATGGAGGCAATTCTCGCTCTGTCTTGACCTTGTCATCTCCAAAAATGAAAACAAATTTTTATTTAAAAACTGAACAACACAAAAACAATCATATTTTAAGAGATCTAACTTCTCATTCATGTAAACAAAGTAGGAAAATTTCAGATGAAATTAAAATCTTGGCAATTATAGTGCATAAAATTATTTTTGCTGTTAATGTATATAAATATTTTAACATTAAAATATATTTTTGGGGCCGGGCGCGGTGGCTCAAGCCTGTAATCCCAGCACTTTGGGAGGCCGAGACGGGCGGATCACGAGGTCAGGAAATCGAGACCATCCTGGCTAACACGGTGAAACCCAGTCTCTACTAAAAAAATACAAAAAAAAAAACTAGCCGGGCGAGGTGGCGGGCGCCTGTAGTCCCAGCTACTCGGGAGGCTGAGGCAGGAGAATGGCGTAAACCCGGGAGGCGGAGCTTGCAGTGAGCTGAGATCCGGCCACTGCACTCCAGCCTGGGCGACAGCGCGAGACTCCGTCTCAAAAAAAATAAAATAAAATAAAATAAAATAAAATATATTTTTGGGCATGCACAGTGGCTCATGCCTATAATCCCAGCATTTTGAGAGGCTGAGAGGGGCGAGTCGCTTGAGCCTAGGAGTTCAAGACCAGTCTGGACAACATGGTGAAACCCCGTCTCTACTAAAAATACAAAAACTAGCTGGATGTGGTGGCGCACGCATGTCATCCCAGCTACTTGGGAGGCTGAGGTGGGGGGATCACTTGAGCCCAGGAGGTAAAACCTGCAGTGAGCTGAGATCATGCCACTCCACTCCAGCCTGGGTGACAGAGTGACACCCTGTCTCAAATATATATATTACAGTGCCAATACTGCCCTCAGTCAATTACCATATATATACATTATATATATCTCAAATATATACATATATGTATATATAAAATATATTCATATATATGTATGTATATATAAAATATATTTACATTTTGAGCACTTTCTGTAGTTTCATTGTACAGACATTTCAAAAGTATGCTCAAAACATTGTTCTAGTTCTCGATTTATCGTGAGCTCAAGATTAATACCTTACTCCCAATTATAAGAAAGGACCAGAAACTCTGTGCCTGAGAGAATCTTTGGTTAAATATACAAAAACTTATCTCAGCTAGTTTAGGTAAAAAGAGACATTATAAAGACATAGATGGGTATATCTCACATACAGAAATAACCATCCTGTATTTCTGGAAGGTAATGAAACTACACAGATAACTTATTTTTTAAAATAATTATCTCTCCTGGGCGTGGTGGCTCATGCCTGTAATCCCAGCACTTTGGGAGGCCGAGACAGGCGGATCACCTGAGGTCAGGAGTCTGAGACCAGCTTGGCCAACATAGTGAAACCTTGTCTCTACTAAAAACAGAAAATTAGCTGGGCATGGTGGCGGGTGGCTGTAATCCCAGCTATTTGGGAGGCTGAGACAGGAGAATTGCTTGAACCTGGGAGGTGGAGGTTGCAGTGAGCCAAGATTATGAAACTGCAGTCCAGCCTGTGCGACACAGCAAGACTCTGCCTCAAAAAAATTTCTTTCCTCAAATTCCAGCAAAGGCTAGGTTTTTTCAATATTTTGACTGGTTAGTAGAATATAGTTTCCTCAACATAAGGGACATAATGTATTTTGGGAAATATAAAAGGTAAAGAAAAGTACAAACAATAATATACACTATACACCCTGATCTCAGCACCTAGAATTAACTATTTACATTAGTCCTATTTGCTTCCCATAGTTTAAGTAATAAGATATTGCAGATATAGCTAACATTCTCTTTAAGCAAGTCCCTCTCAGTTCTATACATGCTCCCTACCACCCAAGAGCCATGCACTGTCATGATTCCATTTCTAATAGTTCACAGATATTGATATCTTCAGCACCTGAATTCTCATGATACAAACTTTCACTAAAGAATTTGCAAAATTTCTGCTGAAAAGTTGCCATCTGAATAGAAAGTCCATTATAATAAGCCTACATGCTTGGAAAGCAATGAAAATGTATAAATTGTGTGCTAATCAGTGTAGAATGAAGAATTTATACTGAAGTCCCATCAAATTCCATTAATCATGGCCTGTTTCAGCTCTCTATTCTCTTACATTGCTCTATTTGTTTATTAAAGTGCCAATACTACCCTCATTTAATTACTGTAGTTTTAATATGTTTCAATCTATTTTTCAGAAATGAAAGATCATTAACAACCCCTTGCTGCTCTATATTAATTTTAGAGTAAGTGTGTAAACTTCAGTGAAAAATATGATCAGGATTTTGAATAGAAGTACACTGAATTTATAGAGTAATTTGAATGAGATATGATACATTCACAGTGTTTTCCCATCATGGATATGGCACATTTCCCTATTCATACATAACTTATTTTATTTTAACTTATTGTAAATATTTCAGAAGTCCTTATAATTGGTATAAATATATACAAAGTACTATGTACATACGCTGAGTGTTTTTAATTACATTAGAGATATTAAATTTTGTTTGTTTTCTCTTTCTAACAGGTTATAGCTAGGTTACTGCCTGCACCCATATACTACAAACAAAATTGCATTTAAACATATATTTAATATATACCTATATTTTATATTTGATTTTTGGTGATACTCTTACCTGAAAAAGGCTGAAGCAGACTACCTAAATATGGAACTTTCATTTTCTTCTTTAAACTCAGTAGAAATGGAATCAGAAAACATATTAACTTTAGGTATCCTATCCCTCTTCTGATATCTTTTTTCTTCTCAAAGTGTTTTTGAATAATCTTTTTCTGAAGATATAATCTTTGCTGTAGTCTCTGGTAGGTACAGATATCAAGATAATCCTGATTATATTTTATAGCATTAGTAAGCCAATAGCCTGTTTCAAATATAAAGACATTTTCATACTGTTGAACTTGTGTGGTACTGAATGTTAACTTTAGCATAATATTTTCAGCATATTTCATAAATACAGCTGTTTCTTCAGGGCTATTGGGATCATATGTTGGATCTTCATTCACGTCTTCATCATAGATTTCATTAAAGTCTGGATCCTTTGTAATATCAGTCAAACCTTCATGATAAAAAAGGAAAATTTTAGATAGTGAAAATTTCATATTTGGCTTCTGGATAAATATGGAAGATTGAAAACAGGATTTTATCGTGAAATCCTACTAACATGACAGTAAAGGAAAAATTAGATGCTGTAAACCAAATATAAAATTCTAAGCACCACCCACAACTGACTGAACAGACCCGTTTTGGCCAAGGGGACCCCAGAGAAACCTTAAAAACTAAGTTCTTGGCCATGATGGGATCGGAGGTCAGACATGCCTCATTATACCCCTTTCCTTTTGTGGTTTAGACACAACAACTGACCAGCATTAATACTAAAATACAGATCATAAGACTGACAGAATAGACTCTTTGTGGCAATAAGATACCAAACTATAAACAAAACCTAGGGCCATGCCAGGCAAGGGTGAAGTCACAAACCCCTCTACTTAAAGAATAAACTATGTTCTAACAGTCACAAGGTTTTTCTTTTTTCTCTAACAGTTAAACATTGTCCTCAAGATAAGCATTTTTAAAATAATTACGGCATATTCGCCAACAGATGCTGAATAACTGACCTTCCTGTTCCCCATGCCATAACTAGAGCTTTGATTGGACAAGAGACTGACTTCAGTAACTTTATCCTCATAAGACTACTGACCATGATGTGGTTCTGGACTGTTTACAGAGGCTGTACACATGAATGCCTTCAAGTCACTGCTTCACCTTCTGACATATAATAAGGGCCTAATTGTAATGCATTTATATGTTAAGTCTCCACCCCAAAGTGAACATGGATCATTTGTAACGTGCATGTTTGTTCAATACGCATGTTAGAACCCACTTCATGAATGTTCATAGCTCTTCCTACAACTTGTTACATATGTATACCTGAATATGTATACTTGGCCAAACAGTTCAGCTTAGATTCCTGTCTTGCTCCTCTCTTTCTCGAAGTGCCTGTTAGAATGGCCAGCTTGAAGACTGTAACCCTTTATAAGAAATATATAGATTCATTGCAATCTATATCAAAATAGCAGTCACTGTTCTTCACAGAAATAGAAAAAATAATCCTAAAATATACATGAAACCATGAAAGATCCAGAATAGCCAGTCATCCTGAGCAAAAAGAAGAAAACTGGAGGAATCACATTACCTGACTTCAAAGTATATTGCAGAATGATAGTCAGCAAAACTGCATCGTACTGGCATAAAAATAGATGCGCAGGCCAAAGGAGGTCAGAGAACTCAGAAACAAATGCATACTTATACAATGAACTCATTTTCAACAATGGTGCCAAGAACACATGCTGGGGAAAGAACAGTCTCTTCAACAAATGGCGCTGAGAAAACTGGATATCCATATATGGAAGAATAAAACTAGACCCCTGTCTCTCACCATATACAAACATCAAATCAAAATGGATTAAACACTTAAATCTAAGACTTCAAACTATGAAACTACTAAAAAAACTCGGGTAAACTTTTCAGGATATCAGTCTGGACAAAGATTTCTTGAGTAATATCTCACAATCACATTTTGCAACCCAAGCAAAAATGGACAAATGGGATCACATCAACTTAAAAAGCTCCTACGTAGCAAAGGAAACAATCAACAAAGTAAAGAGACAACCCACAGAATGGGAGAAAATATTTGCAAACTATCTATCCGACAAGGGCTTAATAACCAGACTATAGAAGGAGGTCAAACAATTATATTGGAAAAAAATCTAATCTGATTAAAAAAATAGGCAAAAGATCTGAATAGACATTTCTCAAAAGGAGACATACACATGGCAAACAGGCATATGAAAAGGTGTTCAACATCTCTATCATCAGAGAAATGCAAATCAAAACTATAATAAGATATCATCTTACCCCAGTTAAAACGGCCTTTATCCAAAAGATAGGCAAAAATGAATGCTTGCTGGATGTGGAGAAAAGGGAACCCTAGTACACTGTTGGAGGGAATGTAAACTAATACAGCCACTATGGAGAACAGTTTGGAGGTTTCTCAAAAAACTAAAAATATAGCTACCATATGGTACAGCAATCCCACTGCTGGGTATAAACCCAAAAGAAAGGAAATCGGAATATCAAAGGGTATCTGTACTCCCACGTTTGTTGCAGCACTGTTTATAATAACCAAGATTTGGAAGCAACCTAAGTGTCCATCAACAGATGAACGGATAAAGAAAAAGTGGTACATATACACAATGGAATACTATTCAGCCATGAGATTCTGTCATTTGCAACAACTTTGATGAAACTGGAGGACATTATGGTAAGTGAAATAAGCCATGCACGGAAAGACAAACTTTGCATGTTCTCACTTATTTGTGGGAGCTAAAAATTAAAACAATTGACCTCATGGAAATAGAGATGGTTACCAGAAGCTGGGAAAGGTGGCAGGGAATGGTGGGGCAGGAGGGGCGTGGGGATAATTAATGGATACAAAAATATAGTTAGATAGAATGAATAAGATCTAGTATTTGACAACACAACAAGGTGACTACAGACAACAATTTATTATACATTTAAAAACACTAAAAGAGTATAATTGGATTGTCTGTAACACAAAGAAAGGATAAATATTTGAGATGAAGGATACTCCATTTACCCTGATGTGATTATTAGGCATTGTATGCCTGTGTGAAAATATCTCGTAAATATATATACCTACTATGTACCCACAAAAATTTAAAATAAAATAATTCAAAAAAAGAAATAGTCTCCATTCTAAATTTATAAATCTCATGATTCTTAAGTTAACAATGCCAATAAAATTGTGTAAGATGAAAGCAGACAGATGAGTAGGTTACTAAGGAGAGTGAAGACAGATACAACATAAGTCCCAGCTTTGATCAAGGAAAATATGGCACAACAAGAAAACGTGATTTTTCTTCAACCAGGGTATCGGCTTCTCACTTGGGCCAAAAACATAATTTGTTTTTTCAGGCTAGTATTATACATTGCTTTTTTTTTTTGCCAATAAGAAGCTAGACATACATAATAAACAAAGAACCTGCCAGCTAAGTAATCATCATTTAGTAAGAATTAAAACTTCATTTTACTCTATCAAAAAATGACGAATTTCCCGTGCTACATTTTCTTGCCATTTACAAAGAAATTGAGGACTTTCTTCTTGTCAAATAGTCTTTTTAAAATAGTTACATCGGCCGGGCGCGGTGGCTCACGCCTGTAATCCCAGCACTCTGGGAGGCCGAGACGGGCGGATCACGAGGTCAGGAGATGGAGACTATCCTGGCTAACACGGTGAAATCCCGTCTCTACTAAAAATACAAAAAAAACTAGCCGGGCGCGGTGGCAGGCGCCTGTAGTCCCAGCTACTCGGGAGGCTGAGGCAGGAGAATGGCGTGAACCCGGGAAGCGGAGCTTGCAGTGAGTGGAGATCGCGCCACTGCACTCCAGCCTGGGCGACAGAGCGAGACTCCGTCTCAAAAAAAAAAAAAAAAAAAAAGTTATATCTACAATGTTACCCTTAATTTAGGCTTGAGAAAACTGCTTGGAGTCATAAGACATGACTGTAGAAAATGTGGCATTTGTTTCCAGTATATATGCTCTAAAGTGTAAATTATACGTCAATGTGTCCCCTCCTTTTTCCTTTTTTCTTTCTCAAATCTTTTTTTTAAAAAGGCCAGAATACTCTTGGGTTTTTAAAATGGCCACTATAATTCATCTCTTTTCTGCAAAATAGTTAGATAAATTATAAAGAAGTGAGAGGGATTCTGGCAGTTTAAAGAAATCTAAAAAGCCAGAGGGATTGTTGATAGCACTAAAACCTCATGGCTTGGGGTGGCTGGGAGCCAACAAAAACCACAAGAAGCCTTAGAAATTGAAAGCATTATGTGGAGGCTGTGAAGGACAGGCCATGGTGTAAGAATTTTTTTAAAACAAAAGGTGTAGTGAGACCCCAATCACCTTCCCCAGATAGCACAGTCCTCCTCCTCTTTCTCACTAAAAGGGTACAAAGCACAGCTGAGAGTTGGGAGGAGCAGCTGTGCTGAAAACTAGTTAAATGAGAGTCTGAGTGCTGAACTGAGATATCCACAGTTCAGCACTTCGCCTCCCTTGGCCCCAGACTCACAGCCCTCCCTCCAAGCAGGAGACTGGAGGAAACAGACCTGCAGATATAACATCTGGGGGACAGGCTTCCCAGTGGAATGTCAGGGGTTCCTCCTCATCACTCTGCAGTGAGGTCTACCAGTGTTCCTGCCTCACTCTTAAATGAAAACAAGCAGCAAGGGTCGCCAGGCAGGTGAGGAGAGCCTCTCAGATGAAAGAGACACTGGAATTACAGGACCAGGGGCAGGGAGGGGTGCTAAAGGAAAGTGAAGTAGGCTTAAAGCAATGAGTTCTGACAAAAGGAAGGATGAAGTTATCAAGAAAGACATCTCTAAGGAAAAAATGGAACTTCATATCCCATTTTTTATCAAGAAGAGTTCAGTATTTCCCTTCGAAAGACTGGAACTGAATTAGTAATAAGTACATGTAAAATTCAGCTACTTGAAAAAATTAAAAAAACATGATTGTTCATATCATGAAAAATAATGTTCCCTGAATCAAGGACCAGAAGCAAAAAAAAGAAAAATAAAGTTATTAAAGAAAGGAAATGTTCCAGCAGGGACAACATAGTGACATAGTAAGACCTATCTCTACAAAAAATAAAAAACAAAAAAATTAGCTGGGAATGGTGGCACATTCCTGTAGTCCCAGTTACTCAGGAGGCTGAGGCAGGAAGATCACTTGAGCCCAGGAGTCTGAGACTACAATGAGCTGAGCTCATACCACTGCACTCAAGCCTGGGTGACAGAGTAAGAGCTTGTCCCTTAAAAAAAAATAAAAATAAAAAAACAAAGTGCACATTATGTAAATAAGCTGGAAGAAATACATACAAAGTCATAGGAAAGTAAATAATGAAAAGGAATTTAATAAAAAATTGCATGAAATGAAATTTGGAGGATGAGGGGAATGAGGGGAAAAAAAGTTTCCACAGCTTTAACCTCTTTTTTTTTTTTTTTTTTTTTTTTTTTGAGCCAGGGTCTCTATCACCCAGGCTGGAGTGTAGTGGTATGATCTTGGCTCACTGCAGCAGCCTCAACCTCCTGGGCTCAAGTGATCTTCCCACCTCTGCCTCCCAAGCATCTGGGACTACAGGCGTGCACCACCACGCCCAGCTAATTTTTGTATATTTTGTAGAGACAGGGTTTTACCACGTTGGCCAGCCTGGTCTCGAACTCCTGAGCTCAAGCAAACCACCTACCTCAGCCTCCTAAAGTGTTGGAATTGCAGGTGTGAGCCACTGTGCCAGACGAATTCCCTTATATTCTATTATTACCCATTTAATTTCTACATGTATTGACAGTTTACTATATGTCATGCACTGTATAAGGTGCTGAGAATTTAAAATCAAACCAAAAAAGACACAATTTTCTGTGCTCTCAAGAAGGAGCTTAATGTCTAATAAGGAAGAAAGAAATGAAGCCAATAATTTCAATTCAAAATACAAAGTATTTTTCTGTGCACAGATAAGAGTCAGAATAGAGGAGGCAGTGTCTGAATCAAGTCTCAAAAAATGAGTAGCAATAACCATAGGAAGAATGTGGATGAGTGGTGTGGGGTGAGCAGGAAGAAGGCATTCCAGATAGAGGACAGGGAATGAACAGAGAACAAAACAACCCAACTCACATTACTTACTTGTGATATTAAATAAGTTCCCATTTTTTCTCAATATTTCTATTAAAAGTTCCCTTCTGCTATTTTGCTATCATGAGATGTTTTCTTCTTTCCTTCCATCCTCCTAGCCTTCTGGAAAGAGTTCAAGAATTTATGAATTAGATGAAGGGATCCACCCTAACTAAAATACCTGCTGAGAAACCTGGGTAACATGACCAGATTTTTGGTGTGCTCTATTCTCTACTATTGCTACTGTTTTTAAAGAATGATGTTGCTGGTGGTTTGCACAGTGCAAAGCTAAGTGAGAGGTAAAGGTTAACTTGGCCAAGACTGATTCCCAGCAGTCTGCCCTCCCAAAAAGAGTTGGCTTTCTGCACAATTCCTTGGAAATCCGCTGTGGCACAGTGTTTAAGGTAATCACATGGTCAGCTGCAAGGTGTGAACAGTTTCCCAGTCATGCCAAGAGAGGAGCTGCTGTTTTCCCAAACGTGAATAGTGATGTAACAACTTACACTGCTGCTAGCTTGACACTGTGTACCTGCAATTACAAAGCTTGGACACCAGCTCTCTGATCATGCCAGTGGAGAGGTAGTACACTCCCTCAGTCTGTAACACTAAGCTTGGAAGAAAAGGCTGCAGCCAAGTTTCCATGAGTCACACTGTGTATTAGACATCTTTTGTTCCCTACCTCACATCCTTTCAGACCACATTTTTAAACTGTAGTTTTTGCTCCACACAGACTTGACCTGACTGTACCTCGCCTCAAGTGCACCACAGGATTATTTTGCCCTGAAGCTTCTCTGCCACTGCTGTTAAGACTCCTGATGGAACCCATCCAGCCATTCTGGTGTAGGAACAAATCTGAAAGCATGAGCAAGTTAACCCTCCATTCAAACTTTGGCTAATGAGAGACAGTAGCCAGTGGATACACTCTTCCCTTATCTATCCTGTCTTAATCATTTAGAGCTATTATAAGAAAATAGCATAGACTGGGTAGCTTATAAAGAATAGAAAATTATTTCTCACAGCTGTAAGGGCTGGGATATCCAAGATCAAGTTAGATGTGGTGTCTGATGAGGACCCATTCCCTGGTTCATGGATGTTACCTTCTTGCTGTATCTGTACAGGGTGGAAGGGACAGGGCAGCTCTCTGGGGCCTCTTTTATAAGGGCATTAATTCCATTCATGAGGGTCTGTCCTCATGAACTAATCACCCTCCAATGGTCCCATTTCCTAATGCCATTGGTGATTAGGTTTCAACATTTGAATTTCAGGGAGACATAAACATTCAGACCATAGCACATCCCTTAGGCTGGCAATTCTGCAGTGTATTCTATATGACTCCTCAGAATGTCCCAACGAAATAAATCCCAATTGCCAAAGTGGTGAAAAAGCTCAACAGCACATTCTTGGGTTGATGCTCCCTCCTTTTCTATTCACTTTTCCTGTCTCTCACTCCTGTTCCTTGGAATCATTTCTCAAAAACTAACTTGACTCATGTCCTTGTTTCTGATGCAATTTGGAGGGTAACCTAGGCTAAAACGTCTTGCTCTTGTATCCTTTTCTCTGACCTGATGCTTCTTTAATCAGGTAGCATAAAAGCCCAAGGGTTCAGGTCCCTTTCTTAGAGTCTGACTATTGGCCCTGTAGGATTTCACAGTGGTACTCCAGGTGTGGTGCATGATGGGGAAACCTGTGCCTATTCCTGCTACTGCCACCATGAGTTTCCCCCTATAAACTACTTCAGTAGGTCTAGTATGTATGCTGGTGGTCATTTACCATTGCTTGCACCACACATTGTTGAAGTTTCTAAAGCAGACACCCAATGTGCAGTGGAGGGAGAAAAAAATATTTCTCCTAGGTGTAATGTTCATCTTGTTTTTTTTCCCTAAGAGGTGGGGTTCTCACTATGTTTCCCGGCTGCAGAGTGCTGGTTATTCACAGGTGCGAACATAGCACACTACAGCCTCGAACTTCTGGCCTCAAGTAATTCTCCTGCCTCAGCCTCCTGAGTAGCTGGGAATAAAGACAGATTCCACCATGCATGGCTGTGATGCTCATCTTTGATTGTCCAGGAGCCAACAGCATTAAGCACTTTATTGTAAACACACCCAACACTATCCCCAGGCACATGATAGTAGACTGACTGAATTTGTTAAGGTTTCCAACGTCATTTATAAACAATTTTAAAAAGGTTTGAGGCAGAGAGCAGTCAGAATGCTGTTGCAGTGGAAAAGGGTATTCTGTACTACAGTGTTACAGTAGAGATAAGCCAAAGTAGATGATTTTGAGAGATATTTTAAAAGTAGAATCACAAAACTCAAGATGTAAGTTTCCTATCAGGAAAGGACTGATATTTAGCTAATATGCATCAGTAACGCCACATTGTTAAAATACACAACCCTCAACTGGCAAACTGAATTGCTGCAGCCCCAAGCTCATTGAATACCTCCCTCCCCAGGGATCCCCTGAAAAGCTCCATGATCCAGAAAAGGGTAAATATGACAAGCAGGAGGTCTCCGAGACCCTGCTCCAGCATTATGGCTGACGTCCATTCTGATTGGTCAGTGCCAGTACTGTGCTGGTGGTTGTTTTGAGTATCACCCCTGAAAATGTAGGTGTAGAAAACAGACAGCATTAGTCTTTTGGTGCTCTCCCTTTCCACCTACAACTTGACTAGAATGCTCCTATGTGTCTCTGATCCCCTGACCAGGTGCACCACTGCAAGGGAATCCTCATAGAGGGTGGCAGCCTCAGATATGACACACAGCTGGATGAAATAGACCAGATCCTGGGCCATGAAGTGGCTTGATGTAACTAACTTTGTCATCAAGTAAGCAGGAGCCCTCTTCCCTTAGTTACACAAGACATGTGCTCCTTCCTGCCATGACCAGGTCTCTGTTGGTGCTCTAACTGGATGATCCAAAGGCTCTCGTGGCTTTAACATGTGGATGATTAATCAATATGTATCTAACCTTTATCACTTTCTAGAATTTGACTTCTATACTGAAAGTTTCCATCTAGATATCTGAATCTAAAAAGAGGCTGTTGTTTCTTTACCAATTTGGCATATGCCCATTCAGAATGATGAATCATCAGTCCCACGTCCTCTCAAATGAGAGCCTCAGGTAAATTTGTAAAAAGGGAAACAAAAGTAAACACAATTTTTGTCAGAAATGTCAAGGCTCTAACGCTGTTGGAAACCATCACCCACTCTTGCTGATCCTTAACCTCCACGGACCTCAGATCTTCACAAAGCTCTTAGCATCACCTTGATCCAGATAAATTACCTTTAAATTAAAAAAAGGGCTTAACATTCTCCAAGACAGATCATATGACAGGTCACAAAACAAGTCTCAATTAATTTTAAAAAATCAAAATTATATAAAGTATCCTCTCAGATCACAGTGGAATAAACTGGAAATAAACTCCAAAAGGAACCCACAAAACTATACAAACACATGGAAATTAAATAATCTGCTCCAGAATGATCTTTGGGTCAACAATGAAACCAAGATGGAAATTTAAAAATCTTTGAACCAAATGGTAATAGTGATATCAAAACATCTGGGATTACAGCAAAAGTGGAGCTAAGAGGAAAGTTCATAGCATTAAATGCCTACATTAAAAAGTCTGAAAGAACACAAATAGACAATCTAAGGTTACACCTCAAGGAACTAGAGAAACGGGAACAAACCAAACCCAAACCAAGTAGAAGAAAAGAAATAAAGATTAGAGCGGAACTAAATGAAATTGAAACAAGAAAACAATACGAAAGATCAATGAAACAAAAAGCTGTTTTTTTGAAAAGATAAAATTGATACACGATTAGCTAGATTAACCAAGAAAAGAAGAGAGAAGATCCAAATAAGCTCAACTAGAAATGAAACAGGAATCATTACAACCGATACCACAGAAATACAAAAGATCATTTGGGGTTACTATAAACACCTTTATATGTACAAACTAGAAAATCTAGAGGAGATGGATAAACTCCTGGAAATATACAACCCTCCTAGACTAAATCAGGAAGAAACAGAAACTCTGAACAGACCAATAACAAGTAGAGAGCTTGAAACAATAAAAAATTGCCAACAACAAAAAAGTCCAGGACCAGATGGATTCACAGCTGCATTCTATGAGACATTCAAAGAAGAACTGGTATCATTCTTACTGAAACTATTCCAAAAGATAAAGAGGGAATTCTCCCTGAATTATTCTGTGAAGTCAGTATCACCCTAATATCCAAACCAGGAAAGGACATAACAAAAAAAGAAAACTACAGACCAATATCCATGATGAACATGGATACAAAAATCCTCAAGAAAATACTAATGGAATCCGACAGCGTATCAGAAAGATAATACACCATGATCAAGTGGGTTTCATACCAGGGATGAAGGGATGGTTTAACATATGCAAGTCAATATATGTGATACATTCTATAGACAGAATCAAAAACAAAAATCATCTCAATAGATGCAGAAAAAGCATTTGACAAAATCCAGCATTGCTTTACGATTAAAACTCTCAGCAAAATGGCCATAGAAGAGACATACCTCAAGGTAATAAAAGTCCTCTATAACAAACCCACAGCCAACATTATACTGAACAGGAAAAAGTTGAAAGCATTTCCCCTGAGAACTGGAACAAGACAAGGATGCTCACTCTCACCACTTCTATTCAACATAGTACTGGAAGTCCTAGCCAGAAGAATCAGACAAGAGAAATAAATAATGGGCATCCAATTTGGTAAAGAAGAAGTCAAACTGTGGCTGTTTGCCAATGATAAGATCATATGCCTAGAAAACACTGAAGATTCATCCAAAAACCTCCTAGATGCCATAAAGGAATTCAGTAAAGTTTCAGGATACAAAATCAATGAACACCAATCAGTAGCACTGCTATACACCAACAACAACCAAGCTGAGACTCAAATCAAGAACTCAATCCCTTTTACAACAGTTGCAAAAAACAAAAGAAAGTAAAATAACATAACATAACATAAAATACTTAGGAATATACCTAATCAAGGAGGTGAATAATTTTTACAAGGAAAACTACAAAACACTGCTGAAAGAAATCATTGATGACACAAACAAATGAAAACACATCCCATGCTCATTGATGGGTAGAATCAATATTGTGAAAATGACCATACTGCCAAAAGCAATCTACAGATTCAATGCAATTCTCATAGAAATACTATCATCATTCCTCACAGAACTAGAAAAAACAATCCTAAAAGTCATATAGAACCAAAATGAGCCCACATAGCTAAAGCAAGACTAAGCAAAAAGGATAAATCTGGAGGCATCACATTACCTGCTTCAAACTATACTACAAGGCTATAGTTACCAAAACAGCATGGTACTGGTATGAAAATAGGCACACAGACCAATGGAACAGAATAGAGAACCTGGAAATAAAACCAAGTACTTATGGGCAACTGATCTTTGTCAAAGCAAACACAAATGTAAAGTGGGGAAAGGGCACCCTTATTCAACAAATGGTGCTGGGATAATTGGCAAGCCACATGAAGCTGGATCTTCATCTCTCAGCTTATCAAAAATCAACTCGAGATGGATCAAGAACTAAATCTAAGACCTGAAACCATAAAAATTCTAGAAGATAACTTGGGCAAACCCTTCTAGACATTGGCTTAGGCAAAGAGTTCATGACCAAGAACCCAAAAGCAAATGCAACAAAAACAAACATAAATAGATGTGACCTAATTAAACTAAAAAGCTTTTAAACAGCAAAAGAAACAGAAACTCTATTGAGTAAACAGACAACCCACAGAGTAGGAGAAAATATTTGCAAACTATGCTTCCAACGAAGGACTAATATCCAGAATCTACAAGGAACTCAAACAAATCAGCAAAAAGAAAACAAACATTCCCATCAAAAAGTGGGCAAAAGACATGAATAGACAATTCTCAAATGAAGATATACAAAAGGCCAACAGACACATGAAAAATGCTCAACATCACTAATTATCAGAGAAATGGAAATCAAACCACACTGAGATACCATCTTACTCCTGCAAGAATGGCCATAATTTAAAAATCAAAAAATAATAGATGTTTGCATGGTTGTGGTAAAAAGGGAATACTTACACTGCTGGTGGAATTGTAATGTAAACTAGTACAACCACTATGGAAAACAGTATGGAGATTCCTTAAAGAACTAAATGTAGAACTACCATTTGATCCAGCAATCCCACTACCAGGTATCTACCCAGAGGAAAAGAAGTCACTATATGAAAAAGACACTTGCACATGCATGTTTATAGCAGGACAATTCGCAATTGCAAAAATATGGAACCAGTCTAAATGCCCATCAACCAATGAGTAGATAAAGAAAAAGTGGTGGCCGGGTGCGGTGGCTCATGTCTGTAGTCCTAGCACTCTAGGAAGTCAAGATGGGAGGATCGTTTGAGGCCAGGGGTTCGAGGCCAGCCTGTTCAACATAGGGAGACCCCCATTTCCAAAAAAAAAAAAAGAAAATACATATACCATGGAATACTACTCAGCCATAAAAATGAATGAAATAATGGCATTCACAGCAACATGGATGGAGTTGGAGACCATTATTCTAAGTGAAGTAACTCAGGAATGGCAAGCCAAGTATTCTATGTTCACCCTTATAAGTGGGAGCTAAGCTATGAGGATGCAAAGGCATAAGAATGATATAATGGACTTTGGGGACTCTAGAGGAAAGGTAGGAGGAGAGTGAGGGATAAAAGTCTATACATGGGGTGCCATGTACACTGCTCGGGTGACCGGTGCACCAAAATCTCAGAAATCACCACTAAAGAACTTAGCCATGTAACCAAAAATCACCTGTTCCCCCAAAAACTACTGAAATAAAATTTAAACATTTAAAAAATGGCTTTGAATAAAAATAATTAAGAAGTGGCCACCTGCAGTGACTCACACCTGTAATCCCAGCACTTTGGGAGGCCTGGGTGGGTGAATGGCTTGAGCTCAGGAGTTCGTGACCACCCTGGGCAACGCAGTAAGACTCCGTCTCAAAAAAAAAAAAAAAATTTAAGAAGTGTTAAATTCTCTTACCTGCTGAACTAAACTCTGAAAAAATGTCTTTATCTGTTTGAGGTTTTCCGTCGGCATCAATGTCCATGATGGTACGCCATAATTCAGAGAATCTAGCTCGTTTTTCTTTGGGCATATATATTCCATGCCATAGTGCTTTCAGCATGTAGTCAATATTAATCAGAATTTGCCCAATTCTGGTATCATAATAAGCTGGAGGTAACTGACAAGAAGAACTCTGATCATAATTAGCTTCTAAACTGATGGAAGGGATTTGATTTAGGCAATAAATTCCAATAGCCAACTCTCTTATCATTTGATGGACTTCTCTATAGTCTAAGAGGGCAGTAGGGTCCACGGGAGTCAGTAGGATTGCAGTGGAGAAGCCTACATTATTCATTTGACTCATAATTCCACACGGGAGGTCTCCTTGAGAGCGAACATCTTCTTTGGTAGACAACCAGCTAACCAGTGCAGTAGTTAGTAACTCTTGTATTTCACTCCGATCATATTTTTCAAAAAAAGCAGATGCATTTCTTTGTATTGCTAAATTTTCCAGGTAGGTTTCTTCATCTTGAACTTGCTCAAATCTAGGTAATCCTTTTTTGGGCAATCTTAACATTTCCAATTAAATCTAGTGTGTCCTTTTTGAAACTTCTGCAATGAATAAAAAGGAAAAGATTATCAATAAAATCTGACATGGCAATGACACTGGATTTCTGTAGAAATAAATCTGTACCTTTCACCTATATAAGGTTAATTTTTCATGGTCAACGGTTACAGTTTTCAAATTAAAAATAACTGCAGTACATGAAAGCTGAAATTTGAATTAAAATAATTAAAATTATAAAATCTTTAATATTAACCATGTTCTGCTTTTCAAAGAAGTCAAAAGACAAGAAGATACATGTCAAAAAGAAATGTTAAGTTTATGTGTGAGAAGCTACTGTTACATGCCTATTTTGTTGCTGGAGAGGCATTCTTTTGTGTATGTTTGTGTCTGTCTGTGTTGCTATAAAGTAGTACCTGAGACTGCATAATTTATAAAGAAAAGAGGTTTATTTGGCTCACAAGTCTGCAGGCTGTACAAGCATGGCACCAGCATCTGCTCAGCTTCTGGGGAGACCAAGCTTACAATCATGGTGGAAGGGGAAGGGGAGCCAGTGTGTCACATGGTAAGAGAGGGAACAATAGAGAGAAAGGGGAGGTATCTATTCTTAAACAACCAGATCTTTCATGAGCTCAGAGGTAGACTTCACTCTGCCAGGAAAGCATCAAACCATTCATGAGGGATCCGCCCCCATAATCCAAACACCCCACAACAAGCCCTACCTCCAACATTGGGGAATCTATTTTAACATGAGATTTGGCGGGGATAAATATCCAAACCATATGGATATTTATTTTGTTTTCAGTTTTTTAAAGCAAGACTATAATGACCTGCATGAAAGAAAAGGAAAGGGCAGGGCGCGGTGGCACACGCATGTAATCCCAGCATTTTGGGAGGCCGAGGCAGGCAGATCACCTGAGGTCAGGAGTTCGAGACCAGCCTGACAAACATGGAGAAACCCGTCTCTACTAAAAATACAAAATTAGCCAAACGTGGTGGTATGCCTGTAATCCCAGCTACTCAGGGAGGCTGAGACAGGAGAATCACTTGAACCTGGGAGGCAGAGGTTACAGTGAGCCAAGATCACGCCATTGCACTCTAGCGTGGGCAACAAGTGTGAAACACTGTCTCAAAAAAGAAGAAAAAGCAAAGGAAAGCAGCATCTGCTTAACCTTCAATTTCTGTGCCAATGAATGCCTCTCTATTCCTTAAATAATAATAACCACAACTGCTATTTATTGAGCATCTACTATATGTCAGGCTCTTTACTACAGAATGGTTTTATTTATTTCATCTGATTGGCCTCTATTATATAGTGGTTCTCAAAATTTAGCTTGTATCAAAATCACCTGGGGCTTGTTCAAATACAAATCACTGAATCCCACCACTGAGTTTCTGATTCAATGAGCTGTAGTGGGGCCAGGAAATATGCATTTTAGTAAAGTTACAGGAAATGCTGATACTGCTTGTTTGGGCGCCACACCTGAGACCCCAGGTGAGTGAGTCAGACCTTGTTATGCCCACTTTATAGAGGCAGAAACGGAGACCAGGAGGTTGCAGGACATGTCTGAGGTTTTACGCCTTTCAGAAACAGAGCCCACGTCTGTCCATACTCAAGCCCAGACCCACGTCTAAAAGCAGCTCGCGTCAGCCATGGGCACGGGAAAGGGGATAGAACAAGGAAAGGGGAGGAACCTACTCTAGAATGACTGTTTTCTTGTCCGAGAGAGGGGCGCTGCGTCCGCGCCGTTCCCGTGGGGCTGGGAACAGTCGTCGCCGCCTTAGATGACTTCTCGCGGGGCCTTGAATCCGCCCTCAGGGCCCCTGCATGGGCCAGCGGGAGGCGCACCGGAAGGAACTGAGAGGAACTTTCAGGGCTTTTCGCCCCACCGTGTCTGCCCGGCCCTCCTCGCCGCGCCGGCCAACACTGCAGCCGCCCGGGCGCGGGTCGAAGCGGTTGGTCCTCCGGGTCGTGGGGTGGCGGGGCCGCTCCTGAGGCGGAGCTTGCGGGCGACTAGGCCTGGTGCATCCCGCAGCAGCAGCAGCGCCCCCAGGCGGCGCCCGGCCCCTTGGCTGGCTCAGACCCGCCGCGTGCTCATCTTCCCAAGCCCGCTTTAGCGCTCAGTCCAGCCGCATGCCGTGGGCACTGTGCCGCCCTCACTATCTGCCTCTGCTAAAACACCAAAACAGAGTGGCAGAGGAGAAAGCGCCGGGCGTTGAGGCAGTCCCGAGTTGGAATGCCACCTCCATCATCATTCTTTCATTCAACAAGCATTTATGGAACACCTATTATGAGTCAGGCACTGGAAACCCTAGAAAACAGGGCAGACACGAAACCCCAAGAAGCTTACAGTTGAACAGATCATCTCGCAGCTATATTTAACAGTGTGCCAATATTAGATGGAATGACAGCACTCGAATGAAAGCTAACCTAGCTCAGGGCTCAGAAAGGCTGCCTGAGGAAGTGCCCTTTCCCCCTCCGAGCCTAGAAAATGAAAAAGAGCTACCCAAGCAAAGAACTGGACAAGTAGCTTTTCAGGAACAGGGAACAGCAGGAGAGAAAGAATTGAAGTGAGAACAAAGTTGAAATGATTGAGAAACCGAGCAAAACCCTGCTTAGGGAACAAGAGAGATGGGGGCACAAACCGAGCTGCAGAGGTGCGCGATCGACAGATCATGCAGGCTGCTGAGTAATGATTTTGAATTTCATCCCAAAGGATTAGCCTAGAGTAGTGGCAGTGGAGGTGGGGCTCAGGGACTGTGGACAGATTTGAAAAATAATGAGGTTGCCTGTTGGTGACAGATTGAATGGGGATATGTTGAAAAAGAAGGTTGTGTCCAAGTGAGAGCCACATTTTTGTCAGGAGCAACAAGATATCAGGGCAAGATTAAGAGTTCAGTTGTGTACATAATTGACCTTGAAATACCTGTGAGAGAAATTGAGATGTGAGATATGCTTTAGATAAACAGTTCTGGGCTAAGAATGGCAGTAACGGTTAGACGTATAAGTTTTGGCAGGTTTATAGTAATTGAAGCCAGGGGTGGGGTTGAAATCACCAAGGGATAGCGTACAGAATGAGGAGTTGAGAACCAAGAGACCCGAGAAATTTAACATTTAAAGGTCAGGTAGAGAGAGTGGAATCAGCAAAGAAGACAATGAAAGAACAGCCAAGAAGGCAGGAGGAAAACCAAAATTGGTCACAGAAGCCGAAGAAGTGTGTGGGGGAAAAAAAAAAAAAAGGAATGGCCAACTTTATTGGATGCTGCTGCTTGGTCAGGGGAGACGAGAACAAACTCTTCCACTGAATGTAGCAACATGGAAGTTCTTGGTGACTGTTTGGGGCAGAATTTCTCTTCCAGTAATCATGTCATTATTTTAGCTACCATGGAAATAAATATTAATTTATGAGGACTATTCCAGGGCTTTTTTTTTTTTTTTTACAGAGATGTGAATGTTTGTACTTAATATGAACCATATATGTACATTCTCCTACTTCAAGGATTTCCCCCCACCCCCAGGTAGACAAATGGTTTGTTCCATGTGTCCCAAATCTTGGTAAAGAGTTGTCTCCTTTTTTAAAGGATCAACACAGAACTCCATCCCAGAGCTAATGGGATTGAATAGCAGAAGGTTGTAAATACCCAGGCCCTCTTGGCGTTCACACACATGCATGTATATCCTCTCTCTCTCTCTGTCTCTCTCACAAGTATCCTTCTGGAGCAGATGACCTGGAAATTCCTTATAAAAATTTGACTGATTAATACATTTAAATCTCATAGAATAGAGTAGCCCCTGGAATATAGCATTATTAAGTCATAGCTATTTTGAGTATTGAACTGTATTTTTGTTATAATATTCAATTCTAAGCCGTGGGGCAAACCTCTTAAGTTCATCTACTCCCAATATAAGCAATGTCAATTTAGTGCTCAGGTCCACACAGACACTTGAAGTTGTCTGCTTCCAGATTGAGGGGTGAAAGCTATGTAGGTAGTATCTAAATTTGGGTTGAACATTGCATCTTCCAGGGAATAAATTCGGGGCATGTGAAAGCCCTTGCCAGGTTACTGACCTGTTTGTCAGGATCATAAAATTTCTTTGCTACTATGATTAAAGAATCAAAGGGTGGCCAGACCCAGAAACGGTGTCAACCCTAATGGACAGATTTCACAGTGACACTGGTATGGCAGTTAACAGTTGAGTAATATGGGTGGATGTCAGGTTGGAGTGAATAGACAAAAAGGTGGGGAGAGTGACTGTGGATGAGAGGCAAGACATGGTAAATAGAGGAAGACGTATTCATCCTTGTCTTCAGGTTGACTAGGCTGAGGAGGAAGGGCTGGTTTTGCTGTCTCAGGGGTGGCAGAGGCAGAAGAAAATCCACATATAAGTGGAACTGCACAGTTCCAATGTGCTGTTCAGGAGTCAACTGTAATCTTAAAAAGTTATTGGGGTGGGAAAATGAGCTGCCTACAGAGATGTAATAGAAGTAACAAGTACTGTTCAGGAGGATGAACCTCAAGCAAATTGTTTAACTTCTTTAAACCTGTAGTTCTTTCATCTGTGAAACACGACCCTGTCTAAACCACGGTCCCTGAGGAGAGGGAACTGAATCATTTCTGGATGGAACTATCAAAGAGAGTGAGTCTGGGAAAACAAACTCTTTCTCTTCCCTCTCACACAACACTTCTGACACCAGATGTGTGGATTTTTTCTACACCAAGCAATTCTCCAGCTCTCTGAATACCAGCTGGGTATCCTACAGTTTAATCCTGCCTCTATCTTCCTGGAGTTAGTGTCAGATCCTTCAACTTAAGGGCTCAGTGTCAAAGGTGTCTCTACTTTAGATGGCAATTTCAAGTCTGGATCTCTGGTACTTCTGATTAACCAGCTACATAAATTGGGTGTTTTCATGACCCCCTATTCAGGTTTGATAATTTGCTAGAATGACTCACAGCACTCATAGAAATACTTACGTTTACTGGCTTATGATATAGGATACATCTCAGCACAGCCAAATTGAAGAGATGCATAAGGCAAAGTATTCAAAAAATATTACAGTGAGAGGGAGCCTCCATGTCCTCTCTGGGCATGCCACACTCCCAGCACCTCCACATGTTCAGCAAACCAGAGGCTCATCAAATCTTGTTCCACAGTTTTTATAGAGTTTAATAGACCTTAACGTTCAGCAACACTCTCCCTCCCAGAGGAGGGTGGGTGGGGATGAAATTCCAACTTTTCTAATCTCTTGATTTTTATTTTTTATTTATTTATTTTTTTAGAGACAGGGTTTCACTGTCACCCAGGCTGGAGTGCAGCGGTGTGATCCTAGCCTCACTGCAGCCTCCACTTCCTGGGTTCAAGTGATCCTCCCACCTCTGCCTCCCGAGTAGGGAGGCACATGCTTCCATGCCCAGTTCATTTTCTGTACTTTTTTTTTTTTTTGGTAGAGATGGGGTTTCATCATGTTGCCCAAGCTGGTCTCAAACTCCTGGACTTAAGAGATCCCTCTGCTTTGGCCTCCCAAGCTGCAAGTATTAAAGGCTATTTAGAGACCTCACTCTAAGTCACCGCATTAGCATAAACTCAGGTGTGATCAAAAGGGGCTTATTACGAATAACAAAAGATACTCCCTATCACTAAGGAAATTCCATGGTTTTAGGAGTTCTGTAACAGGAAAAAATGAAAATTCAACCAAATGAACTTTAAAACTACTATTATTATACAATAATAAAGCAGCAGAGTATCTTACTTTTATATAAGTAATTATATAAAAACGTATTTTTATATTGTTACACTGTGAATCACATTACAATTTAGTCTCCTTTTGAATAGAAAGATTTTCTAAGGAAATGATTTGGAGCCGTCCACATTTATCAGATGCCTTTTCATTATTTTTTTCCATTTTTGCAATTCTTGATCCAAATTGCATGGCCCGTTTGGGCAGAAGAGCAGAGGCTGTAAGACCAAGTTCCACAGCTGCAAGGCGTAAAAGTAGTTTTTCACCAATCCCTCGGGGTAAAGTCAAGTTTGCTTTTTCCCAAATTGGTAGAGAATTTAGAAAGGAGACAACATTTTCATCCAGGAAAGGAAATCTAAAATAAACAGATAAATAATATAACCACTATGTAAAAATAAAATCAACCTGCTTTGATTTATACAGTTTTATAGCTAAAATGTAATCAAACTAAGTGTTTCATAACATATGACATATACTACAAAATAGTCTAAGTCTCAATAAATAAATTAGGCTTACTGTGTCCAGAAATAGTTTCAAATTGTCTTACAAGGTATCTTTGTGGAGGCCTTGAAAACAAACATGATTTTTTTTTTTTTCCACCTAGGCAAGCACTACCACACCCAGCTAATCTTTGTATTTTTGGTAGAGATGAGATTTCGCCACGTTGCCCAGGCTGGTCTCGGACTCCTGAACTCAAGTGATCCACCTGCTTTGGCCTCCCAAAGTGCTAGGAATACAGGTGTGAGCCACTATACCTGGCCTACAAGCATGATCTTAACTAACTATTCAATCTGTGTCTGATCTTTATCACAACGAAAGAAATGACACTTTAGGGATATGGAACCAATGTAGAAGGGCTCCACAGCCTGAACCTGCAAAACACTTACAGTAAAATTTTGTTAATCAAAATTATTTAATTATACTTAAACCAATTAAATGGTGATAAATTACTGTAACAGAACAAAATACTAGATTTTTTCCCCCTAAATTCTGGGATGACCTAGAAACAAAATATTAGATTAAAAAAATAACTTTCTGCCCTTTTGCTTCCCCAATTTCTACAAAATTCTGTTCTTTTTCTGTTTAAAATACTTTAACACCCACCATCCCACATCTCCACATGCAGTACAGTTACACTAGTGTTTCCGTTTTATTACATCTTAGTGTAGGTTAAGAGATTGGAAAGGGCAAAGACATTTGTTATCTGGAATATTAAATAAAAATGAATGAGTTGCAAAAGCAAATTTAATTAGAGAATCAAATCAACACACTACTGTTAATATGTACGTCAAGATACATAACAAATTATTTAGATCTAGCCACTATATTTGTTATATCACAATTCTGTATTAGCTGCTTTAAACATTCTTCATATGCATTTTTATTTGAGCATAATATAATACTTTCATAAGTAGGTGCTTTTACTAGACAAATTCCCTTCTCTATGACCTAGCTGAAATAACATACTGAATTTCTACCTCCTTCTCTCTCACGTCCTTCAAAGAGAAAACAGTTTAACAGTTTATGGACTTTATTATGGTATTAGTTATCACTTTATAGTGAAATCTGGAAAATTATGATAGAATAATGACATAGTAGCCAAACTTTTACATGGGCTAGGACCAGAAACTTAAGAAGGACAACTGTGTAAAGGCAGCTACAAGTCAGTGGAAAGAGGAAAAGACTGAAGTAGAGACAAGAAACAATGAAGTCTGAGAGAGAGAAAGAGAGAGAGAAACTGTAGTATGTTTAATTCTCAGGGAGCTTACTTGGACTTCCTATTCTTGGATGCTTGTACCCTTGTAATAAACTACCTACTTGAATCAATTAGCCTACTTGAATGGATTTTTGCTCTTTATAACTAAATGTCACATCTTCCTTTATCCTTACTTAATGTCTTAGAAAGTTTTATTCAAATACTGTACTTGTTCACTACCTTCAGAAATATGATATAGGTAAAAATAAACCTGAAAAGCAAGAATAGATACATGAAAGTGCCTTGGTTTCTCTGAAGGTTTTAGGTAATCTGCAATATGTGACTAAATTGTGTTCAAAAACATGTGGCAGAGGAATATCCAGTGTGAGGACTACCTTCAAATCAGTATGGATCTGTACATACAGAAATGTCTACAGAGACAAAGCCAGTTTCTATAACATCGGAGAAGAAGGCTTGCAGGTGGGGCTTATGCCCTTCCTGGGAGAAAAGCAAACATTAAAAGCTGAACAAAACCCTCTAAATACCTTATCTTAGTATTTCACTATCTCAGTTTTACTTTGACAGTCTTTTATTTGGAAACGGAGTCTCACACTGTCTCCCAGGCTGGAGAGCAGTGGCGTGATCTGGGCTCACTGCAACCTCCACCTCCCGGGTTCAAGCCATTCTCAGCCTTCCGAGTAGCTGAACTACAGGCATGTGGCACCACGATCAGCTCATTTTTTTTGTATTTTTAGTAGAGGTGGGGTTTCACCATGTTTACCAGGCTGGTCTTGAACTCCTGTCCTCAGGTGATCCACCCGCCTTGGCCTCCCAAAGTGCTGGGATGACAGGTGTGAGCCACCATGCCTGGCCTACTTCAACAGTCTTTTTCACTATAGTCTTAAAAACAATTCTGTCATTATGTTACCTTTGAAAATTACTGAAAATACATTTCTTAGACATTTCTTAGAGAATGAGTTCTAGAAAATAACTGCTCTCCTGGCTCTTCCCAGCTCTGTTTCTGACTGTGTTTATAATATAAAGCCAAGCTATTATTGCTGCTGTTATTCATCTGAACAGTCTCCAAAGAGAAAACAAACTTAAAAGTCTCCATTTAAACTCTGCTGTTTTTATAAAAATACCGTAACAACACTCAAATGATTAGAATTACCTTGCTTCTTTTCCATGATCACCAATAACTCTGTCATCACGACCAAGATTTCTAGAAGAAATTCGACCCAGTTCCATCATTATTTCCTTATTCAATCCTTCCAGCCCATGTGACTGAAAGCGGACACGATGACGAGAATAACCTGCAAGTTGCTCATCTGCACCAATTCCAGTGAGAACTACCTATGTGGTTTAAAGAAATCCATATAAAAATGTTATCAACCACACAGTAAAGAAAACAAGATAAAAGAAAAGCTTAAAAATTGCAAACCTAAAGATAACACTTTAGGAGAAAAACAAGATAAAGACAGAAAATAGTAAAATATATCCAATTCTAAAGAAGTCACATATGTTGTGTTGTAGTTTAAATGCAACTAAAATATGCTATATTCTTACAATCAAAATGCTACAAGCTTTAAGGGTCAAAAATAGGTCTCAGAAATTATCAGAAGAAACACTGTGTCATACCTTTGCACTGCTGTGATAGGATTTCACTCCATCTTGGGCCACTAACCAACCAATTCCTCTAGAAGCAAACCAGACTGCACAGCCAATGCTATCATCCAAAACTGTATCCAACGGCTGAATTAAGTGACATATTCGAGTCCTTCTTAATTTCTGCAGTTCTTCCATAGAAACATTAATTTCAACAAAATTCCAAATTCGGGAAGGGCTAACAGCTTTTAGTTCCTTTAGTCCCGCCCTTCCTGTGATTCTATCTGGTACACTGACATGTTTATCAGGACTGTCGTCATCAGCAGCAGCATCATCTTTAGAGAACTCTTCAGAAGATATTTCACATTTATTTTTCTGTTTATTCCTTTCTTTGTTAAAGCTAGTTGGCATGGTCTTTTCTTCAGCTATGAAAGCTACATTAAGAAGATCAATTGGTTCATCTAAAGGAATATGACGGTCAGCAAGGGTTGCAATAACCATGGAATCAATGCCCCCAGAAAACAGGATTGCAACATTTGCTTTCCTATCACACATTTTCGAAACTTCATTTGCTGTCAGGTTTTCACCCCTAGGTAAACACAAGACACGTTTCTTGACTGCTACACTCAAGACATCAATGAACTGCTGAATTACTTCCTTTATGTGTACATCAGTAAGAAAGACCTGAAGTGTCTCTCTTGTAGGTGGCACATTGGAAATATTACTGCAATGAGTCTCCAATGCAGCTTGTGGCAACATCATATTTAAAGGAACAACAGGTTTTTCAAGATACAGTTTGGCTTCATTTGCTACCACGGATACAAATGCTGGTAAGTCTGCTGAAATTTGACTCAGGCTATTAACATTTTCTTCAATAATATTCTCCCTAGAAATATATTTCCAAGGATACAGTTGTAAAATAATGCATCTGGAAATGGCAGTAGACTTAAGATCAATTCGGAAAAGTCCAGATGCTGGAACTTCTTGCCACTGATTTGCCAATCCAGATGTTTGGGTGCCAACTGAAGAGAGGCAGAAACTCTTGCCCAAATTACTAAAATGCCAAAGCAAGCTACGGCGACCAAAAAAATCCCTACCAAACCATAAATAATGACTAGATGCTTGATAATATATAAATGACCAGGGACCTTGCACTTCTGAGAAAAGTGACAAAATCTCAGATTCATTCTTACAGGAGGAAAGATAATTAAACAAAATTTGAGTATCATTCTCTTCAGCTTCAACCTTTATTCCACTAAAAATTTCTCCATTCCACAGAAACACATTGCCTCTTTCATCTTCCACAGGCTGGGTAGTCAAAACACCCCTCAAGTGTAGGACGTGACCAGAAAATAAACACTGGTAGTTAACATCAGACTTGAACAATTGTTTACTACTATTGGGTCCCCGCTGTTTAAGATTATATAGTAAGTCCTCTTTTAAATCTTGACTGAAATGCTCAGCAGAAAAGTTTACAGAACAACAAATGCCACACATTGTTACGTGAAATTAGGTTGACTATTTCTTGATTTTGGTCTTCTCTAAGTTTTCTATTTCTTGGTATTCTTTTTTCAGTTCATCCAATATACCTGTTGCAGGGAAGGAGAATAAATATTAAATAACATAAAAATTCTTGGACTTTTACCTAGCAATTCAGAGGGCAAAACAAGCTGTTTACCAAAATCAAACCATATAAACACACACACTGTGCCAGTGCCAATGATAATTAACAACAGGCTACTAACAAAGAATGTTTATCTTTTACAAAAATAGCTTCTGTTTTGCCGAGTGCTCATTTTGGCCCAAGCACTTGGCTAAGCACTTTTTACACAGCATCTTATTTAGATCCCACAATACCTTGGAGGCTTAAAGTATTTCACCCAAAGTCACAAAGGTAGAAAGTGGTAATTGTTTGTCATACTTAGACCTGTTTGAAACTCTAAAGCACATGTTAATAACTATTGCTTTCTAACACATATTATGATATATATATATATATATATTTTTTTTTTTTTTAACTGTTGACTCATCTTTGGAAGGCTAACTTGAAGAAAACCAAACTGCTGCATTAATCTTTTGATATATATTTTAACATTCAGATGAGTATAATTTAGGCACCCCCCAAAAGCCACAAAAAAGAAAAAACTTACTTTTGCTCTCAGATAGCATTTCTGTTCGGTCTGCAAGAAAGAATATATTGCTGTTCTGTTGCTGCCTATATACTTTCTGGAAAACATAATTTAGGCTAAAATCAAATTTTGATCTAAAAAGTAGATGTTAAAATCCTTAACCCTATTATCACTAATTCTTGAACTTCAGTAATATATATTTAGTACTATACTTTAGCAAACACAGATAAGCAAAAACACAAATAAAAGTCATCCATTGCCCAACTACCAGAAAGTGCTACTACTGAAATGAAACTATTTTCTCTCCATATACCATTTTAACAAAAAATGTTCTTACTGTACCTGCAGATTTATGCTTTTATCAATGAGCAATATATTGAGAACACTTTTTCTTATCAGTAAGTGTTATTTTACAAGAACACAAAAATGGCAAAGCAAGCTACGGCGACCAAATTATACCTACTGCTATACAGGTATAATATATTACAGTTTATTTGCTCGCTTCAAATACTAAACATTTAAAGTGCTACCAACTCTTTGCTATTGTAAATCAACGTTGTGATGAATATCTTTGTAACTAAATCTTCGTGCACTCCCATGATTCTCTCCTAAGTATCAACTACTATAAATGGAACTGCTGGGTCAAAGTGTTATAGTTTGAGTTGTTGAGACTTTCTGCCAATTTGCCCTCTAGAGAAAGTCTGTATTAATTCTGCCTCAATTTTTTTTTTTTTTTTTTTTTTTTTGAGATGGAGTCCTGCTCTGTCGCCTAGGCTGGAGTGCAGTGATGCGCTCAGTTCACTGCAACCTCTGCCTCCCAGGTTCAAGAGATTCTTGTGCCTCGGCCTCCCGAGTAGCTGGAAGTACAGGCAGGCACCCAGCTAATTTTTTTGTGTGCTTCAACTTCTAATATTCCATAAGTGACAACATCAGAAATATCTAATCAGTCAGTTATTACATAATCTTTAAAATACTTTTAAGAGCTCAAACTCATTTGTTCCTGAATGTTAAAATGTAATTTGACACTGAAACTATACACAAAGCAGTAGCTTGCTTGTTTATATTAATGGAAATGGCATTAAATAACCATGTTACACATTTATAAAAATCTATGTAAAAATTTTTTGGAGGGAGGGGAAGCAATGTATCTTTTTTTGTTCAATAATTATCCACATTCATTTGAAAGAAAAGTTTCTTCTCATCTCAATATAAAGTTTGTTTGTATCAAAAGAAAACACCAAATTCAGGGTATAAAATAAACATCATCAGTGATTACAGCTCCAAGATACCAAAATACAACTAGTATCATTTGTTGCAAATGCAATGTGAATAGCATATGATAGAAAAAAGACATCTTCAACTATGAGATCTAAAAAAGAATCTAGACACTTGCAATTTAAAAAGATGCTGAAATACTATACATTTTATTAAAGTATGATTAAATATCATATATAATTCTTATAACTTTAATATATAGTTAACATAAATAAATCTCCCACATATTTGTTATTCAGAATTCCTATAATAACTCACCCTATTCTTCTTAAGGTTAGAAAGTTCATCCACCACAATTTTTTGTTCTTTAATCTATTGAAATAAAGAAAAACTCCTTAAGCTAGATGTTTTCAAAGTATGTTCAATGAGAATCCCTTAAGGGGTTGTTTTAAAATTAGAGATGGGATAAGGGGCTATGATGTACTGGTTTTCCAAATGGGCAGTTCGTGAATATACAGATTATCTTCAACAGCAGTCTGTGTGGGGGTCCAGTTGGGGAAAAGTTGGAGGAGAAAAAACAGTGATTAGACTTGCAAAATGTTAGGTAACCCATTAAGATCAGACAGGGGATTTGGTGTTCGTAACCAGCAATCATGCCAAAGACTACAGTTACTCAACAAGGTTTATACCTTTTATTAAAAATATATGATATACACCAGACCCAGCACGGTGGCTCATGCCTGTAATCCCAGCACTTCGGGAGGCCAAGGCAGGTGGATCACCTGAGGTCGGCAGTTCGAGACCAGCCTGACCAACATGGAGAAACCCCATCTCCACTAAAAATACAAAATTAGCCAAGCATAGTGTCGCATGCCTGTAATCCCAGCTACTCAGGAGGTTGAGGCAGGGGAATTGCTTGAACCTGGGAGGCAGAGGCTGCGGTGAGCCAAGATTGCGCCATTGCACTCTAGCCTGGGCAAGAAGAGCGAAACTCTATCTCAAAAAAGAAAAAAAAAATATATATATACACACACACACATACATATATGATACACACCAAAAGGAATTCCAGTCTTTCAATTAAGCTGTGATTTAGATGGGGGGAAAAAAACCAGCAAATTGAATGAGGGGTGGGTTACTTTTTTCAATATTTTCATGATTTTATGTACTAAGCAGTGCAGTCAAACACATTCAAATCAAGCAATGCCTTATTTGGGGACAGTAAGACCTATCATGTTCCATCTTTGTATTTTTCCCTTTTTAGCTCAATGGCTAGCATGGAGCTGGCACTGTTGAACTGGTTTTCTTTTTTTTTCAAACAGGGTCTTGATCTGTTACCCAGGCTGGAGTGCAATGGCGCGGTGACGGCTCACTGCAGCCTCGATTTTCCCGGGCTCAGGTGATTCTCACATCTTAGCCTCCGAGTATCTGGGACTACCGGCCTGGGCCACAGTGCTGACCTGGGCTTCATTTATTTGTAGGGGAGGGCTCAACTAAGTGAAAACTAAGTTTCTTTTTAACTCTTTAACTATTTATTTTGTGAACACGACTAATTACATAGTATCACACGAGCCTCTAAAAGCAGCTTTTATAATATTTGTGCTACCTCACACACCTCAGGGATTTGTATCCACCAGTATGCGTAAGGGGCTTGCAATGGTGGTAATCAGAATGGACTGTGTGTCTTTTGAAAATTCACCCCCAATTCCCATGAGTGTGCACCTTTCTGTCTCCCCAGTTGGCAGAGCTGTAGTAATGAGGTTGAATTCCAAGGCCGAATTTGTAAACATTCTTTGAGACTTAACGTTTGTACAGGGCTTTCCCATTTTAGGAATGACAGGTGTACATTTCACTTTACTTCAAAGAAGGTAACTGATACAAAAAGATTAAAGAGACTTGCCCAGATGTCATTGCAAGTTTGGGACAGAACCAAAGTAGAATCTAGGACATGTAATACCTGAAGGGCTATAACCCTCCCCATCCCCATTTATCTTTAAAGGTTTTGTTTGTTTATGGCAGTTAAGGCTTATATTATATTGGCTTCCTCCCTCCCCCTTTTTGGTATAACAGTGACAACCCAATGCGTGTTTTAGGACCATTGCTTTGGTTAACGGAGAAGCAGCAGCTAACAGGTGGATGAGGAGAGACCAGTTAGGAAGCCCTTGCGGGGGGGGGGGGGGGGGGGGGCGGGGGTCCCGATGGCAGATGACGGTGGCTTATTTGGGGTGGTAAGTGTTCACGGTGACAAAGGGACATATTTGAAATGAGTTTCAAAGGTAGAACTAATAGGCTTCCATGATGGGCGTCAAGGATGGATCCCAGGTTGCTGGCATGGTTAACCGGATGCAGAATATCTGCGATGGAACAGATTTGGGGTGGGCAGTATTTCCCAAAGTTTAAAAACACCCAACCAGAACTCCGCCCCGCTGCCACCTGGGTCGTGTCTCGGGGCAAATTTCAATATCTCCCTTTTCGCAACTGTTTTCAGAAAATAAAAGGACTAACTGTAGCTGTCAAGTGCTAAGAATAAAAAGAGCAAAGTAGCAGGGCAAAGCCGAGGCC
This sequence comes from Papio anubis, assembly GCF_008728515.1. Lineage (NCBI taxonomy): Eukaryota > Metazoa > Chordata > Mammalia > Primates > Cercopithecidae > Papio > Papio anubis. The sequence goes on along the minus strand of NC_044985.1, from coordinate 73,368,554 downwards.
CGGGCAGGCCCCACGCTGCCCCCTGCGGACCAACTTTAGGGTCCTGTGGCGCCCAGTCCCGAGTCCAGGAGCCTTTCATTGCGTCTGACACTCACCTTGCTGCTAAGATCCTCCTTGTGTGGGGTCGAATTGTCGGTGGGGATCAGCACAGGGCTGTCCTCTGGGCGCGTCCCTCGGTTGGGCATTTCCACCCACCGCAAGAAACGCAGTACGGTCGGCCCTGAAGGAGCCTAGAGCAATAGTCACCGCGCATGCGCGCTTCCAGCCGCGCGCACCCTTTCTTTTCCCGCGAGTTTTACCAACAGCGTCTGCGCGCTCACTTGAACGCATGCGCAGGCCGTGTCTGGCCTGGGGAGGAGTTTCGCGCCTGCGCGTGGCTGCTTAGGGCGTGAGTGAACAGTCTGGTTGCAAAATCTGAGGTTCCTGTACTGGCCTCTAGTGGTTGAGATGCAGAAACGCTCAGGTGGTTTCTTCATGACGTCTTATCTAGTATACTACGAGTTATGTGCGCCCTCCAGTGGTAAATGTAAAGAATAGCCGTGCAATAGAAATAGCTCTTAATATAATATGTATTATCTAGGGAAAGATGAAGTTGAGGAACATAGGAGATACTGTGTTGGCAACAGAACTATACAGACTTGGTAAAGTTTTGGTTAACTCGTGGTTAGGGTTGCCGGATAAAATACAGTATGAATTTCAGATGAATTCGTAGTTTTTTAGTATGTCTATGTCCCCTGCAATATTTGCAATATCTCACTTCCGTGGAAAAAAATGACTAAAACTTGGAAATAGGCAAAAGAGATTTATTTACTGGATGTTCTTTCAGTGCTGCTCTGAACTTGACTTTATTATATTGACTTGACTGGGCTGTTTTACAATTCTCTAGGGGCAAAGGTTAACTTTGGTAGAGATTTTGGTTTGGTAGAGATGCAAATGATTTTTTTGGTGTACCAGATACCAACACAGGTTATGATGTATTGTTCTGTAACACATTAGTCAGCTTTGTCTCTAACCCTGCAATTGTGTCCTAACATTTCTTTATTAATATATGCCTAGCTTCTCTAATATTCTGTATTGGTTTTAAAGTCTTATCGGTTCCCTCACTAACTAATGAGTTCAATAAAACTTTGACATGTATTTGTTTTATGTTCACATTAAAGACATGATTTTAGGTTTTTGAGAATTATACTATATTATTGGAAATCTTAAGGTTCCACAGAGATGCCCAAGTGGATACAGAAATGTATACATCATGGGTTGTTTAAGTCCAGGCATGTTTTTTATTTGCTCTTAGAGAAATCCGAAGTGGTTATATATTTTTCCTTCTTAATTGATTTTTAGAATTTTGTTTTTGTTTCTGATTTGTACATTCCTGATAAGTTATTCAGGTATAACTTATACATTACTGATGCATTGATAGCAGCAATGATTGGGAGTTTGGTTTTGTGGTCTAACCATTTGGTGGTATCTGTTGGATGATGGACGTCTAGTCTTTATTGGTAGAGAGGTAGATAGGTGCAGTGGCTCAAACCTATAATCTCAATCACTAGGGGCTGAGGTGGGAGGATTGCTTGAGGCCAGGCGTTCAAATAAATAAATAAGAGAGGCGAAAGAGACACCAGTTTGTAAGTCTTTTTGTTTATCGTTGGTGAGCTCAAATTAATTAATTACCTTTGTGTCCACTGAGAGGGAAGGAGGACAGCTATTTGAGATGTGGGTTGGTGAGGTTTTGTTTGTTTGTTTTAACATAAAGGCCGCTCAAGCAGAAGAGCTGGTGAATTTTTGTGGTTTTTGTTTACTTTTGACCTGAGACTGAAGTTGTAAAACAGAAGCAATAACCTCTCTATGTGTCTGTGTGTGTCTAACTTAGAACAGACTTTATGTCTCCCTGGGTGAATATAAAATATTTCCCTACTTCTGGAGTGTATTAATAAATCCCACTATAATATCTCTAATTAAAGGGCCTCTGTTCTGACTAGTTTATAGAGATAAATAAGCACTGATATAATCCCAATATTTTTAAAAGCCCAGAATTTCCAATATTTTAAATGTGCCAGATTTTTAAGGAAAAAAGTTCTTACAAAACCACTAGTTTAGAAACATTTTAAGAATCCAAGTTTAGGAAAAAGCTCCAAAGTGAAGTATCACTTCACTTTGTTGTTGTAATTGTTGTTGTCATTGTTGTTGTTGTTTTGAGACAGAGTCTTTCTCTGTTGCCCCGACTGGAGTGCAGTGGTACAGTCTCTGCTCACTGCAACCTCTGCCTTCTGGATTCAAGCTATTCTCCTGCCTCAGTTTCCCAAGTACCTGGGATTACAAGTGTGTGCCACCAACTGATTTTTGTATTTTTGTTAGAGATGGGGTATGGTAGTATGTTGGCCAGGCTGGTCTCAAAAGTCCTGGCTTCCAGCTATCTGCCCGCCTCAGCCTTCCAAGATGCTGGGATTATAGGTGAGCTGCCAGGACTGGCTTCCACTTTGTTTAGAGGTAATAGTGAGGCTTATCTGTAAAGCTGAAGAGACTGAGCATCCTAGGATATTGGTCTTCTTTGTGCCCCACCTTCTATTGTAGTAGATGGGGGAAGTAAGGTAGGCTGTAGGACCAAGGGGGAGAAGTCAAGGGAGAGTTAATATCACAGTCTAAATAGGTGATTTCAGAAGGTGACAGGACCTGAGATATTGGACTGATGTTTTCCAGCAGAGCTCTAGGATCTGGGAAAGGAACTACTGGATCCTTAACATAAAGTCTTTGTGGGGAGAATGCAGGGAGAATGCTTTGTTGCCCTAGTAACAAAGCACACCAGGCTGGTCTTGGTCTCTCAAGGGAAATGGCAGAGTCTCCAAAGTACTGGTCTAGAGATTAGTAAATCCTTTTTACTTGAGATAAGGCTGGTTCTCAAGCTTTGCTTCAAAGCTGTGGAATGTGGACATCAGTCCTCCCTGGCTCTTGCAGCCAACTTCACTTTGGAGCTCTTGTGCAGGGCAGAAACCTAAGATGTGGTGAGTGTGGTAGGGTGCAAATTTGAAGATGCACTGACTCTCAGGGTCCTGCAGTAAGTGCTCTTAAAATTTTCTGCCCAGGTGCCTCATGTACCCCTCATCTAAGCATATTGGTCTTCCTTCCAATCCACTGCTCTCCTGCCAGTTGGATTTGAAGATTTCGCTGTTGATAGTTCTGTTTTACAATCTAGAGGTCAGTGTGGTTTGTGAATGACACCAATGAAAGATGCTTTATATGCTGCCCAAGCCTGTTGTATCTTCACATAGTCTGACAGCTACAAAAAAGGTTAATCGAAATTATCTTGGCTTCTTCTAGAACTCTTCCATATGAGTGCCACTGTCCACCTCTTTCCCAAAGACTGAGGACATGCTTGAAACATTTTGGTCTACATTATTGAAGAAACAAAATTAAATGTAATAGTCTGTGATTTAGGTCACAGTACATGGCTGGTCCCATTAAATAAAATAGTTATGAAATGTTTACTATCAGATGAGTTGCAAATAATGATGAAGCATTTATTGTTACTGAATTTGAATTTAGATGCTTTAAAAACATGTGGAAGTATTTCCACCTGAGTGAAGCAATAGGGACAAATAAAGCCTAACTGATATATTAGTGATAATTGTTTATGTATTCAGATGATGTTTTTCTTCATACAATGCCTTCACTATAATGCAGAGCTCTTCACAGCTCAAGTGTTTTTGCCCTACTTCTGATCGTTAGCAATAATAAAGTTTTACCAAATGATTAATTAATATCTGTTTGTGACCACATGTAACTCTGTGTTGGGGTCTTCACAATTAGGAAAATACTATTGCTACCACAGTGAAAGCAAGCAAGTGAGCTCAGTTCACCCGTGTTTGCTTGTAGGTTCAGTTGTTTTGGTTGTAGAACCATTGCCATGCTATGGTTGTTGGCTTGTCCTAGTAAAACAAAACAAAACAACACATGTTTATGTATCTGAGTTTCCAATTATTTTCTAATGGAAGTTGAGATTAAATTCTTAAGGCCATACTTCCTGCTGGTTTCATGTTATAATCATAGGTGTGGCTGCCACTGTGATCGAAGTCCCTTGAAAGAAAGGGCACAGGATGGCTTTTGCAGAAGGAGGAATGTGCAAAGGTAACAGGGAGAGGGGAGGAATTGAAAGGGTAGGAGGGAAGTTGAGCGGTTAGAACTTGGCAGACTATTTTGTTCCAAGAACCAGACAATATTATTGTACCACTGGCACTAATATTTGAACGAGTAGTGATTTTACTTAGAGTCAAGTTACTGAAGACAAAACACATGTAGGTAGAGTTCTTTGTGAATTCAAATCAATAACTGGGTTTTTTTCTACAAGGTATACGGTTTAAAGTATCTTAGTTGAACTATTTAGAGAAAGCTTAGTTATCTGGGCTTGAAAATTTTTACCACAAGACTCACAAGACCCTGGATCATTTTTTTTTTTTTCCATTTATTCCATTCAGGAATTCTATCATTCATAAATTTTATTTTCTTGAAGGTCATAAAATATTTAATGAATTTCCTAAGCATAGTAACCAGACTATTATATCCCTTGTTATACATAAGGAAGGTTACCTATTAGAGGAAGAACCAGAAAGGAATCCATAGGAAAGGGATACTCTTGCTAGAAACTAAATCCACCTGAAACCAGCTATCTGAAACCAGTATAATCTTTGTTGCTGTTGTTGCTTTGTGTTTGTTTGTTTGTTTGTTTGTTTGTTTGTTTTGAGACAGAGTGTTGCTCCATTGCCCAGGCTGGAGTGCAGTGGTGTGATCTCAGCTCACTGCAACCTCCGCCTCCCAGGTTCAAGCTATTCTCGTGCCTCGGCCTCCTGAGTAGCTGGGATTACAGGCATGTGTCACCACGCCCGGCTAATTTTTTGTATTTTTAATAGAGACAGGGTTTCACCATATTGGCCAGGCTGCTCTCGAACTCCTGACCTCAAGTGATTCACCTGCTCTGGCCTCCTAAAGTGCTGGGATTACAGGTGTGAGTCACCACTTCTGGCCCAGTATAATCTTTTATAGTCCTTTTTTGGAGTGATAAACTCTCTTAGAATGATAAGGGTTTCTGAACTCTACACTATCTCAATTTTTTCTCTACTGTTTATGCTTTGCTGTTTTTAATTCTAAAATTATAATTTTTTATAAAAAGTGCTCATAAGTTAACCTAATCCCTATTGATAAACAAAAACAAAATGCAACAGTGTCAACAATTATATAACATCCCTTTGATCCCTTTTCAAAGTGGAAGTTATTCCACACCCTAGGATAAGTCAATTCTAGTCTAAAAATGTGGAATTGCAACTTCTAAATCCGAGATAGCCCTAATTCATTGTGTAACTTTGAGCAAATTCCAGGAACTCTGTGCCTCCATTTTCTTATCTGTAAAATAAGGCTAATAATAACTACCTGAATTATTAGAGTGACATGAAGCTCCCTAAAGGATTACTTAAACATAATTAGGATGAAAGAAGAAACACAAACTAATATTGCATCTCCCTTGGATACGGAATACTCAACCAGAAGTTATTAAACTTCCCTTCTGTAATTGAGGACTCAGGTCATCTTGAGGAACACAGGCTTAAAGCTTGCATAGAAAGACATTTTTTTTTTTCCCCAAGTGCTTTAGGTATAAAAGAGTAGTTCTCAAAATCCAGTCTGCAGTCGAAATTCTCAACTAGATTCCTAAGCTTCATCCACCAAAGTTCTAGATTTCCAAGAGGCTTGTATTTTGCAGTAAGTCCTGTAAGTGATTGTGCGGAGGCATGTAGTCATTCAACCACATTTTGAAAAGCATTGCTCCAGTTTGCACCTAAGCTTTAGTTTAGTTTTTTTTTTTTTTTTTCCTTAGTGGCCATTTAGTCTCCTCATTTAATAAAGTTTTTGTTATGTGTTCCCGTCACTAAGCTTCAATAATTATAAACTCATGACCTTTTGTTTCACATATATCTCCAGCCACTCATCTTCCCCCACCACTAGCTTGAAACAAACCCCAGACTTTATATCATTTTGTATGAGTCATTCATTGTGCATCTTTAAAAAATGGCTCATTTAAAACACATAATCAAGTTATGAAAGGTAAATAATTAAGAATTAAGTAATTCTTTAATATAATCAAATATCCAAATCGTGTTCAAAATTTTCCTGATTATCTTATAAATGTTTTTTTTTATATAGTTTGTTTAAATCAGGATCTACATAAGGTCTATACATTACGGTTGATTTGCCGTGTCCCTTAGTTCTTTAAATCTGTAGTTTCTCTCCTTTCCTCACCCTTCTCCAGATTCCTTCCCTCCCCAACCCTTCATAATTTTTTTGTTGAAGAAATGAGGCCATTCTGTAGCACTTAACAATGTCCTCTGTATTTCTTAAAAATAGGTAGCTAAATCTAGAGGCTTGTTCGGATTCAGGTTTGACTTTTTTTTTGGCAAGAATATTCCTAAGTGACATTGTGTTTGTCCATCAAGAGGTGCATAATGCCGTCTGGCTGTCTTTCTTTTTGTGATGTCAGCAGCCATTATTGATAATTGTTTAGAATCATTATTTATTAAGGCTTCCAAAATGGTGATATTCTAATTCTATTATTCCTTCTTTGCTTATTAGTTAATGTACTTCTAAAAAGAAAGACTTGCCCTCACCAACTATTTGGTTATCTCAATGTATAATTTGTATTTGAAAACCGAATAAATACTTGACTCTTTCTGTTTACAGTTTTCAAAATATTTTCCTAGAATCTTCCAAAAGTGACCAAGGCTTTTTAAAAAAAAATCTACCATTATAACCTCCTGGGTTTAAACATATTTAATGTGTTCTACATCGTTGTAGCTAACTTGTTAATGTTCAGATTGTTCCATCTTTGGCAGTGGGAGCATCTTCAAGTTGCCTTCTGAGTCCTTTTGACATGACCCCATAGTTTTTGATAGGCTGATGTGAAAAGATGTTCCAGGTTAATCTTGTCCATGTTCTGCCCCTGGTCTGGAATCAGCTAATTTTCCAGGAAGCCCTGAATCCCTTAGCTGGAAAATTGCATTTAGAGACCACAATCTAGGTGCTGCGTAGAGAATGGATCATTGCTACTGGTGTTGTCTTTGTTTCTAGGTTTTTGCACAGCAAAGAGCTAGGACATGAGTTTTTAAAAAGAAAATACAGCATGAAGTCATACCAGTATTCCCAATTCAGTTAGTGACTATAAGGTTTTAACTTAACCTCATTAATCTTATAATCTCAGAATAAAAATACCAACAGTATGATTTCTTTTTCCCTTTAGGAAATATCTTGCTGAATATTTACAGTTAATTACTGTGCTTTAAAGTAGTTTTGAATAGTTTCTCAATAGATATTTAAGTAGTGCTTTATAAAATTTTAAATCTTATTTTATACTTATGTAAAATATTTACAGTGTTTCAAAGTAAGTTCCAAAACAAATATACAAAACAAGGTCTATTCAGAGAATTTTTGCCTCTATTCCTGTTCCTTCCACCCTATTCCCTACCTTCCCCCTATAGAAATTGTTAATTTTTTAATTTTTAAAAATTAAAGTACAATTTACTTGCAGTAATGGTCACACATTTTAGTGTCCAGGCATATGGTTATACAACCACTTCAATCAGGATGTAAAACAGTTTCTCTATTCTAGTAAATTTCATGTGCTCTACCTCTAGCTTCTGGGAGCAACTCACATGTTTTCTGTTCCTGTAGTTTCACTTTCTCCAGAATGTCATATACATGGAATTGTACAGATAAAAGTCCTTTGAGTCTGGCTTCTCTCATTTAGCAAAATACATTAAGATTAACTTACGCAGTAGATTGATTTTTGTATTGCTGAGTAGTATTCCATTGCATGAATGTAACATCACTTGTTTATACATTCCCAGTTGAGTGGCATTTGGGTTATTTCCACTTTTAGGTGATTACAGACACAGCACAGCCTCTGTAAACATTTACAATCAGGTTTTTGTGTAAATATAAGTTTTATTTCACTAGGGTAAATTATGAGTTGTAGGATTGCTAGCTTATATGGTAACTGTAAGCTAACCTTTTTAAGAAACTGTTTTCTGAAATAGCTGTAACATTTTGTATTCCTACTGGCAAGGTATGAGAAGTCTAGTTCTTCAGTATTTTAACCAGCATTTGGTGTTGGTCATTTTAGTCACTTATAGATGTGTAGTGGTATCCCATTGTTGTTTAATTTGCATTTCTCTGACTAGTGATGCCAGTCTTTTTTTCCACGTGCTTATTTGTCATCCATATATATTTTGTGGTGATGTGCCTGTTCACATCTTTTGCCTATTTTATATTGGTTGTTCATTTTCTTTTTTCCTTTCCTTTTTCTTTTTCTTTTTTCTTTTTTTTTTTTTTATGGAGTCTTGCTCTGTTACCCAGGCTGGAGTGCAGTGGCATGATCTTGGCTCACTGCAACCTCCACCTCCCAGGTTCTCCTCCCTCAGCCTCCTGAGTAGTTGGGATTACAGGCGTCCACCACCATGCCCAGCCAGGATTGTTCATTTTCTTATCTGAGTTTTAAGTGTTCTTTATATATTCTGAATATAAGACCTATGTCCAGTGTAATTTGCAAATGTATTTTTCCTGTCTATGGGTTACCTTTTTATTCTTAACAGTATCTTTCAAAGAGCAGAGGTTTTTAATTTTGATGAAGTTCAATTTATTGATTTTTTCGTTATGATGTGCTTTTGCTGTCACATCTAAGAAATCTTTGCCTAACTTAAGATCACAAATATTTTTTTTTCTGTTTTCTTCTAGAAGTGTAATTATTTGAGATTTTGCATTTAGACTTATGGTCTGTTTTGAGTTGATTTTTGTAATAAGTGTGAGGTATGGATCAAACTGCTTTTATTTATTTATTTATTTATTGGCATGTGGATATCCAAATGTCCCAGTATTATTTGTTGGAAAACCATTTATACTGCATTGCATTGCCTTTAAAACCTCATCAAAAGTCAGTTTGTTCATATCTGTATGGATCTCTTAACAGACTGTCATTACCCGATATAACATCTATACTTTCTCCAGTGCCAAACTGTCTTGATTACTGTAAATCTATAGCAAGACATGTAACCAGGTAGGATGAATCCTCCAATTTTGTTCTTTATCAAAATTATTGTGACTATTCTGGATTTTTTGTTTTTCTATATAAATTTTAGAATAATTTGCTGATTTCTACCAAAAATTATACTGGAATTTTTATTAGAATTGCACTGACTATATAGATCAAGATCAAAATTAATAATTGACATCTTAACAATATAGAGTCTTTGAATCCATGAGCGCAGTATATATTTCCATTTATTTAGGTCTTTTATATTTATTTCATCTGTATTTGTTTTTTCTTCTCCACATACAGATAGATATGTACCTATCTGGCGGTACGTATCTTTGCACCTGTTTATACCTAGGTATTTCATGTTTTGTTATGCTATTGTAAATGGTGGTCTTTGGCTATTATTTTATGTCCCAATTGATATTACTAATATGTAGAAGTATGATCGATTTTGTAGGTTGATCTCGATTTTGTGGCCTTGCTAAACTCACTTATTAGGGTTTTTTATTTTTATTTTTATTTTTGAGACAGAGTCTCACTCTGTGACCCAGGCTGGAGTGCAGTGGCACGATCTCTGCTCGCTGCAACCTCCGCCTCCCAGGTTTAAGCAATTCTCCTGCCTCAGCCTCCTGAGTAGCTGGGACTACAGGTGCGCACCACCACACCCAGCTAATTTTTGTATTTTTAATAGAGATGGGATTTTGCCATGCTGGCCAGGCAGGTCTCAAACTCTGGCCTCAAGTGATTTGCCTGCCTTGGCCTCCCAAAGTGCTGGGATTACAGCCACCGTGCCCAGCCTCCAATTGACTATTACTAATGTATAGAAATATTATTGATTTTGTAGATTGATCTTGGGCTTTCTGACCTTACTAACTCACTTATTAGGGGTTTATTGTTTTATTTATTTATTTATTTATTTTTGAGATAGGATCTTGCTCTGTCACTGAGGCTGGAGAGCAGTGGCACGATCACAGCTCGCTGCAGCCTCGACCTCCCAAGCTCAAGCAATCCTCCCATCTTAGCCTCCCAGGTAACTGGGACTACAGGTGCATGCCACTGCACTCAGCTAATTCTTATGTTTTTTGTAGAGATGGGTTTCCACATGTTGCCCAGACTGGTCCTGAATTCCCAGGCTCAGGCAGTCTGCCCACCTCAGCCTCCCAAAGTGCTGAGGTTACAGGCATGAGGCACCACACTTAGTTTTAATGACCTTTTTTTGTTTTCTGTTTTTTCGAAAATACTTCAGAATTTTCTATGTGGAAAATTATGTTGTTTGTGAATAGACAGTTCCATTTCCCTTCTCCTCCTTCTCATCCTTTTCCTCCTCCTCTTCCTTTTTTGCCTTATTGCATTGGCTACAACCTACGTTATGGTGCTAAATAGTAGAGGTAACAGCAGTCACCTTTACCTTGTTCCTCATATGAAGGGGAAAGCAACCAGGTGTTCACCATTAGGTGTAAATTTTTGTAAATTTATTTTTGTAATGCTGTTTATCACATTGAGAAAGCTGATAGTTTGCTGAGAGGTTTTCTTTAATCATGAGTGGATATTGAATTTTGCCAAATGCTTTCTCTGAGGTGATGTTATGGTATTTCTTTTGCTTGTTGATATGACAAATTAACTCGAATGACTTCTGAATGTAGAACCAGTGTTATATTCCTGGGATATACCCCACTTGGTTAGTTTTTAATATTTTATTAGGTTCAATTTGCTAGTATTTTGTTGAGCATTGTTTCATCTAGCTTCATGAGAGTTGGTGACCTGTAGTTTTATTTTCTTGCAATGTGTATTTTCTGGTTTTGGTGTCAGGGTAATGCTGACCTCATAATACCAGTTAGGAAGTGTTCCTTCTTAAAAAAAAACAAAAACAAAAACAAACCAAAAAAAACGGAGGCACATTAATATTTTAAAGAGTATTTGAACAAAGAGTGATTCATGAATCCAACAAAACTAAAGTGCAAATAGTTGGAGTCCTGCCAAAGGTGAGTGTAGGAGCTTTTATGAAGGAAATATGGATGCAAGGCAGAGAAAATATTTGATTGGTTAAAGTGGATCCGTAGCCTTATTTGGATCATTCCAGTGGAAAAATCCCTAGTTAGAGGTTAGTTGTTGGTTTCTGATTGGTTAAGCTAAGTGCTGTTTACCTAGAATATAACCTTTTAGCTTTTGGTTTGTTTAGGTAGGCACTCAGCACTAGAGCTGCCTCAGTGTAATGACCTTCTGATTTATTATTTTAATACTTCCTTTCTATGTTTTGGAAGAGTTTTTGTAGAATTAATGTTATTTCTTCTATTAATATTATATAGAATTTTCCAGTGGATTTATCTGTGCCTAAAGTTTTCTTTGTTCAATGGTTTAAAAAAACTATTATTATTTTTCTTTTTTCTTTTTTATACGTTAGGTTCTGGGGTACATGTGCAGAATGTACAAGTTTGTTACATAGGTATACATGTGCCATGGTGGTTTGCTGCACCCATCAACCCGTCATCTCCATTAGGTATTTCTCCCCCTAATATTTCCCATTCCCTCACCCTCAGACAGGCCTTGATGTGTGATGTTCCCCTACCTGTGTCCATGTGTTCTCATTGTTCAACTCCCACTTACGAGTGAGAACATGCAGTGTTTGGTTTTCTGATCTTGTGATAGTTTGCTGAGAATGATGGTTTCCAACTTCATCCATGTCCCTGCAAAGGACATGAACTCATCCTTTTTTTGTGGCTGCATAGTATTCCGTGGTGTATATGTGCCACATTTTCTTTATCCAGTCTATTATTGATGGACATTTGGGTTGGTTCCAAGTCTTTGCTATTGTGAATAGTGCTGCAGTAAACATACATGTGTATGTGTCTTTATAGCAGAATGATTTATAATCCATTGGGTATATACCCAGTAATCGGATTGCTTGGTCAAATGGTATTTCTAATTCTAGGTCCTTGAGGAATCGCCACACTGTCTTCCACAATGGTTGAACTAATTTACACTCCCACCAACAGTGTAAAAGTGTTCCTATTTCTCCACATCCTTTCCAGCATCTGTTGTTTCCTGACTTTTTAATGATCGCCATTCTAACTGGCATGAGATTGTATCTCATTGTGGTTTTGATTTCATTTCTCTAATGACCAGCGATGATCAGCATTAAAAAAATTATTATTTCTATTTTATATAATATATATGGTTTTATATAATTATATATAATTATTTATAATTTTATATAAATTTATAATATTTATATAAATTATTATATATAATTATATATAATATATAAATATGATTGCAAATTCCCCTTGTATCTGTGGCTCCCAGGGGTTCTGTACTCTCACACAAGCTTACCCCTGACTTTTAGTTAATTAAAAACATTAGCTGAATTTTTCTCCTTGAGTTGTTTGACATCTGGTGGCATATGTTGGCAATAAGGGATCAAAGGCATAAACTCAGGATCCACACATATCAATACTCACCTTGAATGTAAGCAGGCTAAATGCCACACTTAAAAGGCACAGAGTGGCAAACTGGATAAAAAACCAAGACCCAATGGTATGCTATCTTCAAGAGCCCCATCTGACATGTAATGTGTTCAAGAAAAGCTGTGATTTTGCAGATCATCCTTTTTGTGTGTGTGTGTGTTTGAAAGTGGGAGAGTGATTTTCTTTCTGGCTTTTTATACCTTAAGTAAAAATGTGATGTCTGGTGATCATTTTAAATGTATTGTTTTATTTTATTTTATTTTATTTTTGAGACTGAGTCTCACTCTGTTGCCCAGGCTGGAGTGCAGTTGCGCTATCTCTGCTCACTGCAACTGCTGCCTCCTGGGTTTAAGCGATTCTCCTGCCTCAGCCTCCCGAGTAGCTGGTATTATAGGCACAGGTCACCATGTCCAGCTAATTGTATTTTAGTAGAGATGAGGTTTCACCATGTTGGCCAGGCTGGTCTTGAACTCCTGCCCTCAAGTGATCTGCCTGCCTCAGCCTCCCAAAGTGCTGAGATTACAGGTGTGAGCCACTGTGCCTGGCCATGTATTTATTTATTTATTATTATTTATTTAATTATAATTATTTATAATTACAAAATATCATTTATGTTATCTTTCATTTTTACTTCTAAGCAAATACTTTTTTATATATATTAATATAATTCCCTTTTGTTTAGACAAATGACATACTATACATATTTTCTGCCACTTTGACTTTCTTATCAGATATTATATACTGGAGATCATTCCACAGTAGTGTATAGTAGTATTCTTCATCCCTTTTGACAGTTGCATGGATTATGTCATGTATTCTATCATTGTTTATTCAAATACCTTTCTATTTCTGGACATTTGAGTTGTCTCCATTCTTTTAGTGTTACCAGTAGTGCTAAAAACATGATTATGTATTTTTCTTTGTCTCACATGGTAATTCTGCTCTTTAGTTCCTTTTCATATTTTCAGTACAATATTTGTTTTTTACATTTATATGGCTGTACTTTCTGGTGCTTAGCATCTAGAGTCCCATTATTCTTTCTTGATGGGTTTGATGCCTAAGCTAGAGACTCCTAAACTTTTTAGTTCACAGCATTCTTATTGTCCCCATAATTTTTCATGGTCTCTGAAGCCAAAAAACAAACAAAAAAAAACAAAACAAAAAGCCCAAGTAAGTCTTTTTAATAAGTAGTTAAGTCTAAACAACTTAGTAAGTATTTGTGTCCTAACAACTTAGTAGCCATTAAAAAATATATAAATTGGAATAGAATATAATGTTTTGATTTTATTCTTAAATTAACACAATTACTAATGGGATATGTATGCCTGTTGGGCACTGTATAACTTCTCAAACCTTGGAATCAGATTGGACATCATAACCTTCATTTTCTGTTCCTCATTGATTTTCACAATGTATTTGTACTTTATCCTAGCAACCACCAAAAGTATAGCTTTGCAAAGATATGATATCATCAAAAGAAATATAACTTGACCTAATGTTGAAGTGGTTGTTTTTATTTCTATGGGGTCAGTAGTAACATTCCCTTCATCATTTACAGTTGTGTTTTATTTGGATCATCTCTTTTTTCTTCTCTATTAGTCTAGCTAGTGGCCTATTATTTTTTTCAATAAATCAACTCCTGGATTTGTTGATCTTTCAAATGGTTTTTCATGTTTTGATTTCCTTTAGTTCAGCTCTGATTTTTGTTATTTCTCATCTTCTGCTGGCTTTGAGGTTGATTTGTTCTTGCTTCTTTGATTCTTTCAGTTGTGATGTTAGGTTATTAGAGATCTTTCTAACTTTTTGATTTGGGCATTTAGTGCTATGAATTTCCCTCTTAACATTGTCTTATTTGTGTCCCAGGGATTCTGGTATGTTGTATCTTTGTTCTTGTTATTTTCAAAGAACTTCTTGATTTCTGCCTTAATTTTGTTATTTACCCAAAAGTCATTCAGGAGCATGTTGTTTGATTTCCATGTAATTGCATGGTTTTGAGTGATTTTCATAATTTTGACTCCTATTTTTATTGTGCTATGGTCTAAGAATGTGTTTGGTATAATTTCAGTTCTTTTACATTTGATGATGTTTGTTTTATGTCCAATTATGTGGTCAATTTTAGAGTATGTGCTATGTGGGGATGAGAAAAATGTATATTCTGTTGGTTTTGGGTGGAGAGTTCTGTAAAGGTCTATCAGATCCATTTGGTCCAATGTTGAGTTTAAGTACTGAATATCTTTGTTAATTTTCTGCCTTGATGATCTGTCTAATGTTGTCGGCAGGGTGTTAAAATTTCCCACTATTATTGTGTGGGAGTCTGTGTCTCTTTCTAGGTCTCCAAGAACTTGCTTTATGAATCTGGGTGCTCCTGTGTTGGGTGCATATATTTAGGATAGTTAGATCTTTTTGTTGAATTGAAACCTTTACCATTATGTAATGCCCTTCTTTGTCTTTTTTGAACTTCGTTGGTTTGAAATATGTCTTGTCTGAAGTTAGGATTTCAGCTGCTGCTTTTTTTCTGTTTTCCATTTGCTTGGTAGATTTTCCTCCATTCTTTTATTTTGAGTCTATGAGTGTCATTACATGTCAGACGGGGCTCTTGAAGATAGCATACCATTGGGTCTTGGCTTTTTATCCAGTTTGCCACTCTGTGCCTTTTAAGTGTGGCATTTGGCCTGCTTACATTCAAGGTGAGTATTGATATGTGTGGATCCTGTTATTGTGCTGTTAGCAGGTTATTATATGGGCTTATTTGTGTGGTTCCAGCATATACAATTTAACAATTATCTGGTTTCAGATGTGTCTAGCTGCTGCTGACCCCAAGGCTACATTTTTACTAGAATAATAGAATAGATAGAATTAAAGGATCAAAGGGCATGGGAAGTTTTTGGCTCATGCTTATCTTGTAAGATTGTTGCTACTTGTTAAATTTTGCTTTGTGGTCAATATTGCTCTTGGTTTGATTTCTGTTTGTTTATTTATTTGACAAATAAGAATGGTATATATTTATAGAGTATAATGTGATTTTGACGTATGTATGTATTATGAAATGGCTAAATCACACTGATTAACATATCCACTACCTCACGTTTATTTTTATGTGATGAGGACACTTAAAATCTACTCTCTTTGCATATTTGAAGTATATAGTACATTGTTATTAACTATAGTTTCATGTTGTGCAACACATCTCTTGAACTTATTTTTCCTAACTGAAATTTTGTATCCTCTGACCAATATCTCTTCAAATCCTCCCCACATCCCTTATCCTCTGATAACTACCATGCTACTCTCAGCTTCTATGAGTTTGACTTTTTTAGATTCTACGTATAAGTCAGATCATGAGATGTTTGTGTGTTTATGCTTGTCTTGTTTCACTTAACATAATTTCTTCCAGGTACTCTTGCCTTGTTTTTGATTTAAATATTTGAATGCCCATTGGAGCTTGAAATTGGCTATGGTTGTGTGTCCAGAGTTGGTTTCTTCTAGGGGGTTCTTGGTCTCTCTGACTTTAAGAATGAAGCCGTAGACCTTCGTGGTGAGTGTCACAGCTCTTAAAGGTGGCACAAACCCAAAGAGTGAGCAGCAGCAAGATTTATTGTGAAGAGCGAAAGAACAAGGTTTCCACAGCATGGAAGGAGATGTGAGCGGGTTGCTGCTGCTGGCTGGAGTGGCCAGCTTTTATTCCCTTATTTGTCCTTAACCATGTCCTACTGATTGGTCCATTTTACAGAGTGCTGATTGGTCCATTTTACAGAGTGCTGATTGGTGTGTTTACAATCCTTTAGCTAGACACAGAGCTCTGAGTCATGCATTTTTACAGAGTGCTGATTGGTGCATTTATAATCCTTTAGCTAGACACAGAGCACTGGTTGGTGCATTTTTACAGAGTGCTGATTGATGCATTTACAATCCTTTAGCTAGACACAGAGTGCTGATTGGTGTGTTTTTATAGAGTGCTGATTGGTGCATTTACAATCCTCTAGCTAGATACAGAGTGCTGATTGGTGTATTTTACAATCCTCTAGCTAGACAGAAAAGTTCTCCAAGTCCCCACTCAACCCAGGAAGTCCAGCTGGCTTCACTTCTCAGCTGGAGTATGTACACTACATAAACTGGCAAATGGGATACATTGGGGCTTCTCCCATTCCTCCTCTCCTCGACCTCAAAGATGTCAGTCACTAAGCATTGCTGGCATACCAATATTTGGAATATAATTTAAAAGTGAAACAAAAAGCTACGTGCAAAGAAGTGTTCATAGCAGAATTAATTTTAAATGCAAAAGCTGAAAATACTTTAAATTTTCAATTGTAGGCCAGTACTGATTAACAATTTATGGTTTTATCTGTGAAACACTGTGCATTCATTATAATAAACATAAGATATCTAGACACATGGAATGGTATAGAGATATAAAATAATGTTGAGTAAAACTTATAATTATGTGAAAATTATTTATTTTAAGGGATAAAAATGAGAAATGTCACAGAAAAGTTTAAAAAGTTTAGGTGAAAGCATATGACATCTAGAAATAATTTTAGTTTTGATGATTTTGTTTTGATGAAAAAATTTTTGATGAAATGATTTTAGTTTTGATGATTTAGTTTTGATGAAATAATTTTAGTTTTCACTCATTTAGTTTTATATATGGAACCTAATGTACCTTCTTTAATTGTAAGTAAACTCTTTTGTATTTATATCATGTTATAATGATGTTTTAGAGAGATGAATTGTGGGATTGGAAAACTTTAGTGTTTTTGGTAGAAACGGCGCGTAATGACCCTGGAAATGAAAATAATAATAGTAATAAAAATGGCTACTTGTAAAACACTTTTCAGTTTACAAGCATTTTAATATATGTCATTTCATTTAATCTTCAGCAATCCTGTGAGATGGGTATTCTTTTGCTTGTTTTATAGATGACGATTCTATGGCTCAAAGAAATTAATGACTTATTTAATTCCACACTGCAAGGGAGTATGAGGCTAAGCCTTTTATTTTCTCCAGTAAAAATTATTTATTTTTTATTTGTAAATATAGGGCATACAATTATGCATTCTACTGTTGTATTCTTATTAGTGACTAAACTCATAGTGTGAGTATATTTTAGGGAACAGAGAAATGTCTACATTGATAGAAGAGCATGTTAGATACAGTCCTAAATTAGCGGATGGAAAAGTAGTAATTTCAGGGTGGTAGTATGTCTGACAATTTGGCACAGGAAATGAATGAAGTTTTGGTACCAGACATACCTAGGTTTGCATCTAGTGTCTGGATGACTTAACTTGCTGTGTCAACTTGGGTAAGTTACTTGCCCTCTTTATACCTAGATTTTCTCCTTTGGAAAATGGGAATAATAACGCTTAATTAATCATGTTTTATTTGATTTCTTAGTCAAATTAGACATTTTTGACCATCCCTATCCAATCTGTAAATGTTGAAAGTAATTGAGACTTGGTTGTAAGCCTTCCTCTCTTCTTAACTCACACTCTGGTCTTAGGCAACTTCATCTACTTCTGTGGCTTTTAATCTGTTTAAATCCCAAAAGCTCAGCTTGGTCTTGCACCTGCCTTTCTTCTGAGATTTAGGCCTGTTATATCTAAATCCTCATTTGACATTTCAATATAAATGCCTTACAGACATCTTATAGTACACATATCCCAAATTGAACTCTGTGTAATCCCCTTGAAAATCTACTTCTCTTTTAATTTTCTCCAGTTCAGTAAATGGTGCCTTCATCCAAAAAGTTGTACATGTCATAACCTTTGAGTCATCTTTAGTTCTTCCCTCTTTCTCATCTCTCTTTTTCAAACTGTCAGAGTCATTTTATTCTACTTGTGAAATAAAACCCAAACCTGCTATCTTCTCCATTACATAGGCACCATCCAAGGTCAATTCAGCATCTCTTGCATAAACTATTGCAGTTGCTTTCTCGTATTGAGAGGCCTTTCCTGACCTTCTGAATTTAATTAGAAAATCTTCCTTCTCATTTGTAGTAGTTTGTAACTATGTATTTATTTATATTTACTTAACTTACCTCTATGAGGGCAGAGATTATGACTGTTTTGTCTGGCACATAGGTCACTATTAAGTATTTGCCAAATGTATGGGTGAGTAGTTTTATTTTCTAACCAGTCAGAATGTTATACTCGTAGCCCTGGGAATTTGGAAAAAAGACAGGTTGGTGGGGGAAATAAAGCATATATTTTTAAAAATTCCAGCCGGGCGCAGTGGCTCACACCTGTAATCCCAGCACTTTGGGAGACAGAGGCAGGTGGATCATGAGGTCAAGAGATCGAGACCATCCTGGCCAACAAGGTGAAACCCTATCTCTACTAAAGAAATACAAAAAATTAGCCAGGCGTGGTGGCAGGCGCCTGTAGTCCCAGCTACTCGGGAGGCTGAGGCAGGAGAATGGTGTGAATCCAGGAGGTGGAGCTTGCAGTGAGCTGAGATTGCACCACTGCACTCCAGCCTGGGCAACAGAGCGAGACTCCATCTCAAAAAACAAAATCCAGAGAGAACCTAGAGCCTCTGAAATAAGTTATTAGGGTATTTTAAAAAATAATCAATCAAAACATTTTCAGGTACAGTTGAATAGATTTGGCATACCAATATGACATCTAGGAAAATAAAACCTAGATTTTAAAAGCAACTTATAGCTTTGGTGTTGCTATAATTAATGTATTTGAATAAAACAACAAGTAGAAGGGATGGAAAAAGACAGAAAGAATAGACTTGTCCACACAGGTGCAAACATATTTGCCATTTTTATCATACACCTGGAAAACAGTTGAATTCTGGCGTTTCCATACATTTTTTTCTGACCTCATCCTTCCATTACATGGTATTTTTATACTTAATAGCAAAGGATCATATGTATCACTAAGATTTTACTGTCTTCTCTTAGTACAGAGAGAGTAAGATAATATCATTTTGTCAGATATTTCTACTGTTCTTTGGAATTACTTTTTTTTCTAATATGAAACTAGTTTCATATTAGAAAAATAACAGATTGAAAAATAATAGGGATACTATTGTTGGAATAGAAAAATATTTATTTACAACCTTTTTTAAGAGTATAATCTTTATTTTCAAAATCAAATTACCATCTTTTGTTGTCATCTATTGTTATAACCAAATTAAATAATTGGAAATGTAATATTGTTTAGTGTTAATTTTTCTACTTGGTAAACAAAATATGATAAAACTCTCGAGCAACTATTATAGTTAACTCTGATTTATCTGTTCCAATGAAACCGCTCAAAGGCAACCAAAGATAATTAATGATACTACACAATTAAAAGTATGTGCTTTTATACTTGGCATTTGAACATGAATATATGAATAAAAAGAGCAGCTAAATTTATTGGAAACTTATTACTACATACCAGGCACTGATTTAATAACTACATATTTTAACTCACTTAATCCTTGTAATAATGTCATAAGGAGCAAGTGCAATTAATATCATCTCCATTTTACAGATGAGGATGCGTAGGGAGTGGTTAACTTGCCCAACACTACACAGTCAGTAAATAGTAAAAGTGGGACATGAATTAAGGCAACCTGGTTCAGGACCTATGCTCCTTGTATGGTATTACAGGATTTTTTGCCCATTGTCTTCAGAACTCAACTAAAAACTAGTAATAAAATGATGTGAGAAAGCCCTAGTTGGAAGGGACTAGGAAGAAGTTAAATTATTTCTCAATGCCTTCTCTCTTTATTCCTTTTTACGTCTTATTGTATTGTAAGAAGGAAAATGGTTTTCACATGGTTTCTGGGAAGGTTGCTAAACTTTCTGGGAATGTTACTAAGTGTAATAATGGGATAATTTGTACAAAAACTTTATTAAATTGAACACATTTATAGTGAAAACAAATTTTATAGTAAATACATAAAGAAAAAGCTTTGAATGTTAACAGTTATTAAAATAAATTCATATCATCTGATATTTAACAAAATGGAGTTATATGTCAACTATGCCATAATTTTTGGAATGAACAAAGAATGAATTGTGTTGGCTTTTGTAGGCACCAGAAAAAAAACCCAACAACATATGAGAGCCTGACTTGACATCTTTCACTTCACATTTGATTTGCCTGAAATGACCAAAAAGTGCTGATTTTCCAAAAATGTTTGCAAACTTCATACTTCATCAATTTTTGCAAAGTTGAATCTAAGTATTTTGGTATTCAAAAACATTCTGTCTTGAAGCACCTACTTATTATACGTAAGCCTTCTTGAATTTCTCTTTAGTCGAAGGCTTTTTCAGTAATTCCTGAAACATCACTTCACAGCTTTGTGAGATTTGTAATATCACTTTGAAATAGATTTTCATTTTATTTACACTAAATGTTTCCAACATCCCACAGTTTAGCCAGAAATTAACCCTCCATGATTCGGCATAGATGCCAGTGTTCATGGGGACAAGAAGGGATGGAGATGTCTGAGTGGAGACAAATTTTATAGTGGGTTGATTACTGAATGATTGTGGGATATGAAGATTTTTTTCTTCCCTACCCACCACAATTTCTGTGTGACCTAAGATAGTAAATCACAAATTTAAAAACATGCTTATTGTTTTGTTTTTCTGTCAAACTATAGAGGCAGGCAAGATAAGATTATATTTTGGCAAGAAGTCAAATGACAAAGAAAAGTACAAAGGAAAAAAATGTTATTTTTTCCTCTTTTCCCCCTCCCACCTGAGTGTTTAAAACATTATTTGCTTATTTTCAAAACAGATACATATGAAAACATATGAATTAAAAATTCAAACGAAGAGACTGAAAAAGAGAGCAGCAAAACAAAAACAAGTAGGAACAGAGATTTAATCATGATAAATTTTGAAATTGCAAAACATATTTTTAAAGTCTTTGTTTATTTGTTTTTGAGACAGGGTCTCACTCTGTCACCCAGGAATGCAGTGACACCATCACAGCTCACTGCAGCCTCCACCTCCCTGGGCTCAGGTGATTCTCCCACATCAGCCTCCAGAGTAGCTGGGACTACCTGCATGTGCCACCATGCCTGGCTAATTTTTTGTTATTTTTTGTAGAGATGGGCTTTCACTATGTTGCCCAGGCTGGTCTCAAACTCCTGGGCTCAAGCGATCTGCCCACCTTGGCTTCCCAAAGTGCTGGGATTACAGGCATGAGCTACCATGCCTGGCCAAGCCTAGGTTTTTAGAAAAGATTAGTAAGCCTGATTAACTAAAAAGGAAAAAAAAGTAAAATATATAAATTCAGGAATGAAAAAGGGAATATAAGCACAGGCATGGAAGAATTAAAAAGAAAACCTTTTAAAGAGAAGATTATTTGTAATTCAGTGGTAATAACTTTGAAACTCCAGATAAAACTGTTTATGACTAAATATGAATGAACACAAGTTACCAAGAAAAGGAAGTAAACAGTGAAAGACTAATGAATATAGAAGAAATTGAAAAGATTGTTAGAGAAATACTATTTTAAAACTCGTAAGCCTGAGTGATTTTTTGACTACTTACATTTTTCTTTTTCTTTCTTTTTTTGAGACCGAGTGTCGCCCTGTCGCCCAGGCTGGAGTGCGGTGGCGCAATCTCGGCTCACTGCAAGCTCCGCCTCCCGGGTTTACGCCATTTTCCTGCCTCAGCCTCCCGAGTAGCTGGGACTACAGGCGCCTGCCACCGCGCCCGGCTAATTTTTGTATTTTTTTAATAGAGACGGGGTTTCACCGTGTTAGCCAGGGTGGTCTCCATCTCCTGACCTTGTGATCCGCCCGCCTCAGCCTCCCAAAGTGCTGAGATTACAGGCGTGAGCCACCACGCCCGGCCGACTACTGACATTTTTCTAACCTACAAAGAACTGACAATTTCATGTATTTAACTGGTCTAATTCATAGATAATTACGAAAAATTATAGAGAACCTCCAGTTTTTGAAGCCAGCATGGTTTACATACCAAAACTTGATAGAAATAGCCCCCAAAACTTATGAATATAGATGCAAATAATTAACTAAAATATCCTTATATTGAATCCATCACCATACTAGAAGACACATAACAAAGTAGAATTAATTCTATAGATAACAATGATGCATTTCCTTGTTGATGATCTAAACAATAAGTAATTAAGGCCAAGATGATAATAGAAGAACTAAGCCACAGTGTCCAAAGGTTTAAGGCAAGTAATTTAAATAACTCCTTTACTATTCTTGCAATGAAGAATTACTCTGAATAAAGTGTAATTCCTTTAAATTTGCCAAGGATATTTATAAGAGTTGCCTATAATTAAAAACTAAAATTTGCTATTTGGTAACAGAACATTTCTAAACCTCATTACCATAAGTGATATAAATAGATGTTAAAATCTGGTCTTTTAAGGAAAGAGTAAATAGTATATTTCAGATAGTACACTTAAGTTTTGAGCTTTAACTAAAATACAACCAGAAGAAATAAGACCATTTTGGGAAAAAATTTTGATAATGGCTTTAATGTATTTTTTAAAGTTAAAATTAATTTTTTATTAACATATCACATTTTTATGATTTTTTTTTTTCGTTTTTGGCTGGAGTGCAGTGGCATGATCTCGGCTCACTGCAACTTCTGTGCCCCTGGTTCAAGTGATTTTTGTGCCTCAGCCTCCCAAGTAGCTAGGATTACAGGCATACACCATCACACCTGGCTAATTTTTGTATTTTTAGTAGAGATGAGGTTTCATCATGTTCACCAGGCCGGTCTCAAACTCCTGACCTCAAGTGATCTGCTCGCCTTGGCCTCCCAAAGTGCTGGGATTACAGACATGAGCCACCGCATCTGGCCACATGTTATGAAAATTTTAACAGCTTTTTTACATTGATGAAATATTCAGTTTAGAGCTTTAAAATTAAGAAACGTGCCCACCTGGACATGGTCATAATTAAATTATCAATATGAGAAAAGTGTGATGAAAGTAGTTTTATTTTTTCATTTGGAACTCAAGGACAGTTCCCCAAACATTAAACTGATGAAACTTAAGCCTTTCAATTACTGTTGGCTAACAAAATGCCTGGCACCTATTAGGCTTTCAAATATTTGTCTAATTCAACTGAAATCAGTTTTGTAGCCACTGAAAACCATTCCACAATTTGTTCACTGAATGCTCCTAGATAAAAGGTCAGTGAGAAAATAGAAGCCCTGAGCCCTGGAATCATCTCTGTACTGATGTATGTGACATTGGACAAATCATTACATTCTTTGGATTATTAATCTGTGACCCATGTATTCTCAATATCCTTTAGGTCATGTGAACCCTCCCCCTTGCTTTTTTTTTGGTAAGGTGAATGAATTTCTTTACTTATCAATGTTGGATGAGTTTAGGAACTTATGATAAAGGCCTGAAATGTTAGCTAACCCACAAAAATTTGTATGGGATAGACACTATTATTCTGGAACAGAATAGAAAAGAGTCAAAATGTGAGCATCATATGTAATATTCAAGTAGCCACATTAAAAAGGTAAACAGAGACAGGTAAAATGAATTTCAGGAATATATTTTACTTAATGTATCTAAAACATTACCATTTCACCATAAAATCATTATAAAAATTAAGATATTTTACTTTTTTATGCTATTTTCAAAATTTGTTGTGTATTTTACACTTACAGCACATTTCAGTTCAAACTTGCTAGATTTCAGGGGTTCAGCTGCCACATGTGTCAGTGGCTAACTGTATCGGTCAGTACAGGTCTAGGCCTGCTAACTTAATAAAATAATAGAAAAGAGTGTCTGTCATTATTATGTGAAATCTAGCATGATGGCCAAATAAACCTTAAGATGATTCTCAAGCACATCATTGGGATAGAAGTTTCCCTTTTTTGAGCTGTAAAATGGGTGAATTGGGTAAGATGATCCACAAGGACTTTTCCATTTTTAACACTGATGCTGTAGTTCTGTCAAAGTGCTTTACATAGAAGAGGTCGCTTAACATTGCTGTATTAGGTGTGTCGATTTTATATATGTGCTCTGTCTCATTCCATAAAAAGCTTAGAAGCAGAAACTGTGGAAAAAGGGAAAAGTAGAAAAAAAAAGGAGAGTGAGGGAAGATGAAAGGAATGAAGAGAGGGAAGAATTGAGGGAAGAAGTAGGAGAAGAAAGAGAAAGGAATGGAGGAAGGAAAAGGGATAATTGGGTCAAATCTCAAAAATGTCAATCTTCCTTAGGTTAATTGGTAATTATTTATGATATCAAGTGAACTTTCAAACGGAAACCTCAGCTGTTGCATTCAGTGCTCTTTCAAGCTACAAAATGCATTTAAAAAATAGACTTTGTCCCAAGAGCCCCCTTTGACTGAGGACAGACTTGCATGCGGCACAAGTCTAGTAGACCTTTGGCTTCATGATCACAGCCTTATAAACTGTAAAGTTCACATCACTGTGAGAATGACCACACACAAAATTTACTCGCTGTATTTTCTTGTTTAATGATTTAGAAAAGCATGATATCAATGTAAATATATTTCAACTTGTAAATTGTATTGTTAAGAGTTAACTGGGCCAGGCGCGGTGGCTCACGCCTATAATCCCAAATCTTTGGGAGGCCAAGGCGGGCGGATCATCTGAGGCCAGGAGTTTGAGATCAGCCTGGCCAACATGTTGAGACCCTGTCTCTACTAAAAATGCAAAAGTTAGTTGGGCGTAGTGGCGCGTGCCTGTAATCTCAGCTACTCGGGAGGCTGAGGCAGGAGAATCGCTTGAACCCAGGAGGCCGAGGTTGCAGTGAGTTGAGATCGCGCTACTGCACTCCAGCCTGGGTGACAGAGTGAGACTCTGTCTCAAAAAAATATATAAAAAGGAAGAGAGTTAACTGAAAGCTCTTAGTGGCTCAAAAGGTACTCTCTGTTGAAGCCTACTTTATTAAAACAAAACGGTGGCTAGTTTACTTTTAGATGCATTTCTAGTTTTGGGTTGAATTGATTCAATTATCTCCCACTGGGTTCCTCACACATTATGTGGAAATTATGAGAGCTACAATTCAAGATGAGACTTGGGGTAGGACACAAACAAACCATATCAGGCAAGTATGTTCTGTTAATGAACCACTAATATAATTTCCTGAGCACAGGAAAGAACAGAGAAAGTAGAGGAAAGAACTTTCCCTGAGCACAGGAAAGGACAGGGTAGAACAGAGAAGGGGTATACCTATAGTGATCAATAATAGGGCTTTTCAGTGTCGTTTTCATGTTAGTTGAACTAAAATTCTGGCCTTGCTCATTTGTGGCTGCATTTGTTGGACTGTGAACCACTTGACAGTGAATAGGTCTACAGGTACACAAGTTTAGCTCCAGCACCTTCCATAGTAGGTGATTTCATCCATCTCTAATGACTTCCATTTTTATCTATATGCTGACAACTCTCAATTTGTAACTTGAGTCAGGTCTTTCTTTTGAGTTCTAAGCCTATTTTACTCAAGACCTGCACCTGGTTGACTCACAGATGTTTCACACTCAATGTGTCCCAGACTGAACTCATTATGTTTCCTCTTCCAGAGTTTCTTATCTCAGCAAATGACATGGCCACCCACCCAGTTACTCAAGGCTGAAACCTTGACTCATGGATTCCTCTACCTCTCACAGTCCACCAATCACTAAGCTCTTCTGAGTTCCTTCAGACAGATTTCTTAAATCCATTCACCTTAGTCCATCTCTCTGCTGCTATCACTTTAGTCCGTTATGTTTACCCTGACTACTGCAACAGCCTGTTTTCCCTGTACCCATTCAGGCATCTCTGCCCTCCAAGCACTTTGGGGACTTTTAGATATGTAAATAAGATTACTTCAGCCCCTTGCTTAAAGTATTCAGTGGCTCCCCAGTGATCTTAAATTCTAAACTCTCTTACCTGGGCCTGCATGGTAGTTGCTTGTGCCACTGTCCCCTTCATTGACTATTTCCAGTCTTT
This sequence comes from Papio anubis, assembly GCF_008728515.1. Lineage (NCBI taxonomy): Eukaryota > Metazoa > Chordata > Mammalia > Primates > Cercopithecidae > Papio > Papio anubis. The sequence goes on along the minus strand of NC_044985.1, from coordinate 73,342,114 downwards.
TTGATCTTATTTCTCTTCCTAGTACTCTCTAAGCTCTTTCTACTTCAGGTTTTTCCAACATGCTGTTTACCTTGCCCTAACATACACGCTTAATTCCAATTAACTTCTCAGGTTTCACCCTACTTGTCACTTGTCACTTCTTCCTACAAGCCTTTCCTGAGCACAGGAGGAGGTTAACGTTTTATTTTCTTTGTGTGTTCTTGTAGCTCCTTGGATTCCTTTGTGATCCTTATGTTTGTTTTGTTGACAGTATGCTTATCTTTCCAATGTGGAATTGGACTGTTTCTCACGTATTGTTGTATCTCTGGTAACTATCACTGGGGCTGATAAATTAGCAGGCATTCAACAATAAATATTAGTCAAAATACCGAGGGAATGGATAAATATACTCCTACCTTTGATTGGATTAACAGCTAGGTTGTTGCTATTCACATGTCTCTTGGCTTGTATATTTTAAAAGACTTTATTATACTCCTGAATATTTTTGTATAGTAATAATAACTCATACAAATTGCTTAGAATTATTCAGCCTCAGGCTGGGTGCTGGGGTTCATGCCTATAATCCCAGCACTTTGGGAGGCAGAGGCAGGAGGATCACTTGAGCCCAGGAGTTCTAAACCAGCCTGGGCAGCATAAGGAGATCCCATCTCTAAAAAAAAATCAAAAAAATTTAAAATAGCCGGGCATGGTGGTGCACACCTGTGGTCTCAGCTTCTTGGGAGTCTGAGGTGGGGGGATCACTTGAGTCTAGGAGGTTGAGGCTGCAGTGAGCTGTGATCAAGCCATTGCACACCAGCCTGGGCAACAGAGCAAGACCTCATCTCAAAAAAACACACAGAGAGAATTATTATTCAACCTCTCTTCTACATAAATGTCAAACACTTAACAAAGATGATACTGAAAAAATGGAATAAAAAGTATGTATATATTTACATATGGTGTGAAATAAATGTCTAGAATTGACACAAATATTTACAAATAATGGAGTTATTAAATCAAAAGATTATTTCAGAGCTGTGAGTCATCTTAAAAATCACCAGTTCACTTTATTTTAACCTCAATTTTACAACAGAATTGGATTAATAAAATTAGAATTCCCAGGGGTGAGTCTAAGGGCAAATTCAGTGAGTATCCGTAAAAGAAAACTACTGATATTATCCAACCCTCCCTTTTTGTATAAGTTAGGAAATTGAAGTTCAGAATTCCTAGATGACTTGTTTAAGGAACCACAGCTAGTTCTTATATTAGTGGTTCATTAATAGAACATACTTGCCTGATATGGTTTGTTTGTGTCCTCTCCCAAGTCTCATCTTGAATTGTAGCTCTCATAATTCCCATATATTGTGTGAGGAACACAGTGGGAGATAATTGAATCATGGTTTCCCCCATACTGTTCTCATGGTAGTGAATAAGTCTCGTGAGATCTTGTGGTATTATAAGGGGTTTCCCCTTTTGCTTGATTCTCATTGTCTTTTTGCCTGTTGCCATGTAAGACATGCCTTTGTTCTTCCCTCACTTTCCACCATGATTGTGAGGCCTCCCCAGCCACGTAGAACTGTCAGTCCGTTAAACCTCTTTTTCCTTATAAATTACCCAGTCTCAGGTATGTCTTTATCAGCAGTGTAAAAATGGACTAATACACTTCCTTATATTAATAGCTAGAAAAATGGAAGTTGATGAGGAGGAATGCTGCCAGGCTCCTGAAATCAATGATTTCCTTCTCCAGGATGCCTATTTTCTGATTGTCAATTGAACCTGAGTATCTCATCAGCTGAGTTGGTAAAATATTACCCAGTAGCTGAGATCAGTGCTTCCTTAACTTATCTGATCTTAAGAACCACCTGGGATGCTTGTTAATCTCTCCAGTTCCTAGGCCCTTATCCTGGATATTCTGATGCAGTAGGTCTGGAGCAGGGCCTGGGAATTGGAATGTTTAATAAGCACACAAGTGATCTTATCCTCAGTTATGTTTGAGAATCATAGGCTCAGATGATGTCATAGTTTCCATTCCCGGAGACACCAGTAAAGAGGCCATAAAGCACAATATCAGAGTGATGATTTAGGTTTACTCCCCAGGAAGAAGGTCAGTGTCAAAGACCATGATACAGAAGTAAGTCTGTGCTGATAAGAAAAGGAGATCGGAAGACTTGAAAGCTCAGGGCTGACAAAGGGCCAAAGCTGGAAATGGGTTGACAGGTGTGCTGGTAATAGTGTTTCCAAGTAGCAGTGAACATGAGGTGACCTCATATTGGGTGGAGCCCCAGACATAAAGATAAGATTAGGGGTTTAGATTTCTCTGAAGTATTCCCTTTATTCCTACAGCAGCAGGAGAATTTTATGGATTCCATTCATGAGGGCTCACTGAGGACCTTCTCTGAGCATAGTCCGTAAGTCTGAGATACAGTACCAATATGCAACAGAATTATAATCCATCTGGGCAAACGTGAAACTCCAGCAGATACCAGAGAGTTAAAATTGAGATTCTAGGTGGTATGAGTTAGACAGTCAGGGCTGTGAATATCTTTAAAGGCCTTGATGAGGCTGCAATAGTCAAAATGCTCTCTGGAGGGCCTTCAACTGAGCTGGGCCTAAAAGAGTGGCCAGGATTTTGACACAAAGATGCAGAAAAGGGAGGGCATTGACAAGCAAGGAAGCCATAGGATGAGGGGCTTAAAAAGGCAGTATTCTCCTCAGCAAATATGTAGGATAGTGAGGAATTTGGTGCAAGGAGGAGTGAGAACATGGCAAGGGGTAGACAGAGACAGCAGTTGAAGGGCCTGGAATGTCAATTTTGTGAAATTTAAACATGATGCTTCAGAAAATGAGGATTTATTAGTGGTTTTCTGGCAGGGCAGTAACCTGGTGAATTTAATTATTGTGAAAGATTGGTCTGGCAGCAGGATGCTGAATAAACCGGAGTGCCATACAGCCTTGTGAGGGTCAGGGATACAGTGGAGTTTGTAGGAACAGAAAAGAGAAGCTGAGTGGAAGAGCCATCCATGTTACTTGATGAGGGACTTGGCAGGGAAACTGAGGAAGAGGGAGGAATTAAAACCGGGACCTTATATATTTAAAGTTTGCATTCTTGAAATATATTTTTAGAATAATGTCATTTTTCATTATTTACCCACTCCGGATAGGATTTACCAAAATTCTGTTACTCTGCATAGAAATACTGTGGCTCAAGGTTTTGGGGCACAATAGGAGGATTCCTGAGATCGTCTCACAACCCTGTAGAGATAAGATTTGTCTTCATTATTATCTTCTGAAGGTTCTTCTGTGGGCTCTGCCTACAAGTAATACCTTTGTGGGTGAGAAACCAAGGGAGCGAGGCACAAAACCAAACATAACCTACATTAAAGAAGTGGCAATGCCCAGTCAAGACCATTGGATCAGGCCAGGCACGATGCCTCACACCTGTAATTCTAGCACTTTGGGAGGCTGAGGTGGGTGGATCACCTGAAGTCAGGAGCTCAAGACCAGCCTGAGCAACATGGTGAGGCCCCGTCTCTACTAAAAAAAGTACAAAATTAGCTAGGTGTGGTGGTAGGACCTGTAATCCAGCTACTTGGGAGGCTGAGGCAGGAAAATCACTTGAACCTGGGAGGCAGAGGTTGCAGTGAGCCAAGATCATGCCATTGCCCTCCAGCCTGGGCAACAAGAGTGAAACTCCAACTCAAAACAAAACAAAACAGAACAAAACAAAAACAAAAAAACATGGGGTCAGCTGAATCTGGGCAGGTTGGATCACCTGGGCCAAGTTGGTAGCATCCCTGAGTTGCCATTTTCTTATCTGTAAAATGGAGACAATACTATTGGCATGTTTGTCAAATAGTCTTGACGAATCAATAAGACATTTGTAAAGAAAGAGCTCAGTTTGGTGCAGTGGCTCTTAACCAGGGATGGTTTTGCTCCCCAGTCATGGTTGTCGTGACTCAGGATATGCTACTGGCATCTGGTGGGTAGAGAGGTTAGGGATGTGCTAAACATCTCAGAATGCACAGTGCAGCCTCACACAAGAAAGAATTATCTGGCACAAAATGTCAATCATGCTAAGGTTGAGAAATCCTGTTACAGTGCCTGACACAGAAGAGGCACTCAAAAATAATAAAAATATAAGCTGCTTATCTCTTCCTCTTTTCTGAATATGGATAAGCCAAATTGAAGACTTGCTGCAGCTATCATTCCAATGAAAGGTTTCTAAATGGTGACAATAGTGGTAGTTAGTCTCTATCCTTCCTGAGATTCTTGATCAAATGCTGTTATTGTAAAAATTGTAAAAACTATCATTGCCGACTTCCAATCTAGGTTGTGATTTCAGTTGGAAGTGTCAGAAGCTTTTATGCCCTCAAGCTGGGTGTTATTCTCGAACAATTGGACCAGTTGTATTAATTGGGAAAATAAAGTTTTTAATTTTTCAGCCCTTGTATTTGGCATTAGCAAATGAAACCTAAAAACTATGATTTTTCAGTATCCCCAAATTTAACTTGCTGTGATTACTTGTTAGGGAACGTTGGGAATCTCCAACTTGACTTTTATACTTATAATACCTCTTATTAGGTATTCACCTCAATTTCTTGCATTTTTTATTTGTAAAGGGTTTTCACCTACATAATTAAAGATAGTCTCAAAATACTTAATACTAATCAGTGTTAGCCAGACACGGTGGCTCACACCTGTAATTCCAGCACTTTGGGAGGCCGAGGTGGGTGGATCACCTGAGGTCAAGAGTTCAAGACCATCCTGGCCAACACAGTGAAACCCTGTCTCTGCTAAAAATTCAAAAATTAGCTGGGCATGGTGGCGCACACCTGTAGTCCCAGCTACTCAGGAGGCTGAGGTAGGAGAATCACTTGAACCTAAGAGGTGGAGGTTGTGGTGAGCTGAGATTGCGCCACTACACTCCAGCCTGGGCAACAGAGCGAGACTCCATCTAAAAAAAAAAGTATATATGTATAATATAATATATAATAATTATATGATTATATATAATATATAATAATTACATGATTATATATAATATATTATATATGTATATATAATACCATATATACTATAATATTATATATTATATATATATATAATATAATAATTATTAATTGGTATTATAGTAGGTAATTTGAGAGAATAACAAAACTCTTAAAAACTTAAGCCTAGGCCGGGTGCGGTGGCTCAAGCCTGTAATCCCAGCACTTTGGGAGGCCGAAACGGGCGGATTACGAGGTCAGGAGATCGAGACCATCCTGGCTAACACAGTGAAACCCCGTCTCTACTAAAAAATACAAAAAACTAGCCGGGCGAGGTGGCGGGCGCCTGTAGTCCCAGCTACTCGGGAGGCTGAGGTGGGAGAATGGCGTGAACCTGGGAGGTGGAGCTTGCAGTGAGTTGAGATCCGGCCACTGCACTCCAGCCTGGGCGACAGAGCGAGACTCCGTCTCAAAAAAAAAAAAAAAACTTAAGCCTAGATGAAGCAACAAGAAATAAACAAATGGAGCTACTTGAGAACAATTTCAAAATTTCACTATCATAAAACGTGAAATAAATGTGACCAGCCTATTACATGCAAAAGCGATACTGAAAGAGAAAATAAGTTAGGCACATAGGGTCAAGATGTATGGAGACCCTCCATGGTATGTGTATAGGACCCACCAAGTCCAGGGTGAAACTAGGCTGGAGGATGGGCCAAACTGACTAGACCAAGTCCTGGCTAACTGCTTACTAGATGGGTGACCTAGGGTAAGTGACTTCCATCCTCTACACTTTCACTTTCTCATTTGTGAAATGGGGATAATCATAGTGGCTACTTCATAGGATTGTTATTAAGTGCTTGAAATCCAGGCAGTCTAACTCCAAAACTTGGGCTGTAAACCACGAAGCTGCAGTAGCCTAGAATTGGCAATATTATAGTTGTGGTTGTTATTATTTCATTATCATGTAATAACCTGAGTGGAGCAGGGCGAGACTAAAGATAAGAGACCTTTGAGGTTGTTACAGAAATCTAGAAACAAATGATACGGACCTCATTAAAGCGGTGGCTTTCAGAGCAGGGATAAAAGGTAATAAACTGGGCAAAGGATCAAATCAAAAAGATACTGTATGATACAAATCCAGAGGGTAGTTGGATATTGAGGCTGAAGTGTACAGAGTGAAATGAAAGATAATAGAATTATGAGCTTAGGTACTCAGAAATTGGGTGATGCCATTGAAAATAATTTAAGACCTTCCATTTTACTATGGAAAAATCAGTTCGGTTTTTGAAATGTTACACAAGTTGAGTATTATCTGAAATGCTTGAGACTACAGGTATTACGTATTTCAGAGTTTTTTGGATTTTAGACTATTTGCATATACATAATGAGATCTTGGGGATGAGATTCAAGTCTAAACACAAAATTCATTTATGTTTTATATATACCTTATGCATATAGCCTGGAAGTAATTTTATACAATATTTTCAATAAATTTGTGCATGAAACAAAGTTTGTGTACATTCAACCATCGGAAAACAAAGGCACCAGATGTGGAATTTTCCATTTGCACTGTCATATCAGCACTGAAAATGTTTTGGATTTTAGAGCATTTCAGGTTTCAGATTTTCTGATTAGGGATGCTCAATCTGTATTTGTATGTCAAAGGTAAATCTAAGTGAAGTCCACCTATAGGTCGTCAAAATATGGTCAGTAACAAGTTAGAGACAGAAGTAGAGATTTTGTTTTGCATCATATTCCTATATTGTCACTGGAATAAGGTAAGTAAGTGTGAAGTGTTGCTACTCTCACCACATTCTTAACATATATTCTGGAATCTGGGTGACAAGTTAAGCTTAGTTGTCATCATTTAGAGTACTTTCACATTTTCTGATTCTGCTTGGATGTATTTTCTGATTTTTAAACTATCCTAGTCTTGTATGCATTGCTGAAATATTACAAAGGTTGGTAAGCTTATTGCTAAGTAGCCAAGTGATTCTTCCCAAAGTCATCATCTATTTTATCAGCAATAATGCTTTCATTAATGCTTATTAATAATTATCCAAATGTTTTTGAGATTGAATATGATGTTCATTATCATCTAATTGTTTTAGCAGAGTTCAAATTACTACTGATCAAATGTTGAACATGATACCCGGCCCTTCACTTTTCTCAAGACTGATATTTCCCTGAGTTCAGAGTACAACATTTTACAATTATTTTTAGAAGTTGTACATTCCTAAGGCCGGGTGCGGTGGCTCATGCCTGTAATCCCAGCACTTTGGGAGGCCGAGGCGGGCAGATCACAAGGTCAGGAGATCGAGACCATCCTGGCTAACACGGTGAAACCCCGTCTCTACTAAAAATACAAAAAATTGAGCCAGGAGAATGGCGTGAACCCGAGAGGCGGAGTTTGCAGTGAGCCGACATCGTGCCACTGCACTCCAGCCTGGGCGATAGAGTGAGACTCCGTCTCAAGAAAAAAAAAAAAAGAAGTTGTACATTCCTAGCAGTTGACTCGTGAACCAATTACATTACCCTAAGAACCCATATAACTTCAATGTCATTATAGTAATTTGCAAAAAAAAAAAAAAAAAAAAAATTATAGTTTCTTGAGGTAAAAGGGTTAGGTCACAGTTTTTCAACCTTGGTACTATTGCTATTTAAGGCCAGATAATTCTTTGCTGTGGGATTTGTCGTATGATTTATGGCAGCTGTCCCCAGTCTTCTCGGGATCAGGGAACGGTTTTGTGGAAGAAAATTTTTCCACAGATTGGGGGCTGGGGGGAGTGGTTTTGGTATGATTCAAGTGCACTACATTTATCGTGCACTTTGTTTCTATTATTATTACCTTGTAATATATAATGAAATAATTATATAACTCACCATAATGTAGAATCAGTGGGAACCCTGAACTAATTTTACTGCAACTAGATGGCCCCATCTGGGGGTGATGGGAGATGGTGACAAATCATCAGGCATTAGATTCTCAGAGGGAGCATGCACCCTAGATCCCCGGCACATGCAGTTCACAATACGGTTTGCACTCCTATGAGAATCTAATGCTACCGCTGATCTGACAGGATGTGGAGTTCAGGTGGTAACCTGAGCATTGGGGAGTGGCTGTAAATACAGATGAAGCTTTGCTTGTTCTCCCGCTGTCCACCTCCGACTGCGTGACTGGGTTCCTAACAGGCTGGTCGATGACCTGGGGGTTGGGGACCCCTACTTTACAGGATGTTTAGCAGCATCCCTGGCCTCTACCCACTAGATGGTAGTAGCAGCCCCATCCTCCAAGTTATAACAACCAAAAATGGTTCCAGACATTGCCAAATGTCCCCTAGGGGGCAAACTCATCCCCAATTAAAACCACTTGCTTATTTAGTTCTTCCACTTATTTACATTTTGAATTTGGAATGTATTTTAAATCTTTAATGCCATATGAAATAGAGCATACTACATACATGTTCTATCACCAAGGATTTAAAAGATTCTTGCTTTTTAGGTAAATGTTATTATTGGCTTAGATCTGCATGCTTTTACAGTGTGAGCCACCTTACCCAAAGTGCAGAATGGTATATAGAAAAAAGTACACTAGAAACTTGTTTTTCTTCTCTCTGACAATGTCACTGAATGTTCTTAATCAAGTATTTAAAATATATTCAATATTCAGTCAACCTAGACTTACTAAGTTACTACTATGTGATTGGCACTGTTGCTAGCTACTGAAGGTACAAAGATGAGTAAAATGGTCTCTGTCCTCAAAGAACTCTCAGCCAAGTGGAGAAGCCAGACAAGGAAACAGCTACACCACAATGTAATAAATATTGTAGCTGAGGAATGGAAATTTGGGAACTCAGAGGAAAGAGTAACTCTACCTGAAGAAATCAGGGAAGACTTTTAAAAGGAAACCAAGCTGGAACAGATGCTTAAAATAAGTAGGAGTTTACTAGGCACAGAGGGAGAACAAGGACTCCAGGCGAAGGAAACAGCCTCTGCAGAGACTCAGAGGCATGGCTTTAGGGGACGATAAACACGGTGGTATGACTGGAATAGGGGAGATGTGGGGTGATGGCTGGAGAGGAGGCTGGGAAGGTGGGTAGGATCCAGCTGCTGCAGGCCTTGAATGCTGGGCTAAGGTCTCTGAATGGTCTCTCCTATAAGCCATGAGAAATGCTTGAAGAATTTATAGGTGGGAGTAACCTATTCTCTAGTTGAAGGATAATTTAGCCAACTGCTGTTTTATTTAGTGGTTACTAATTTGGATATTGAGATGTTTGTTTTATAATTGTGTTTACTGTAGCTAATTACAGTTACAGTAAATTTTTAAAAATGAGGGCCAGACGCGGTGGCTCATGCCTGTAATCCCAGCACTTTGGGAGGCTAAGGCAGGTAGATCGCTTGAGGTCAGGAGTTTAAGCCCATACTGGCCAACATGATGAAACCCCTGTCTCTACTAAAAACACAAAAATTAGCCGAGTGTGGTGGCGTATGCCTGTAGTCTCAGCTACTTGGGAGGCTGAGGCACTTGAATCACTTGGGCCTAGGAGGTGGAGGTTGCAGTGAGCCAAGATTGTGCCATTGCACTCCAGCCTGGGCGACAGACCAAGACCCAGTATCAAAAACAAAAAAAAGTTACGTAATAAATCCTATAATGAGTAAGTCCTTGTGCTACATGTTAGGGGCAAACAGAGCCATAAAAAAAAACAGGAGCCTATAATTTACTAGGGAAGAACGCCTGGTATGTCATAGAAGTCTGTACATAGTGAGTAGGCATCAGACAGAGGAGAGGATGATTAATCCCATCTGAGAGTAAGGGAGTCTGGGAAGGTACCCCAAAACTTTGATGGTGTTTGCCAGCTGGCTAAAGGCTGGATGATGGTATCCTCATTCTAGGAACAGAAAGTCTACTCTTACCTAGGAAGAGTTGCCCTTCACATTTTGTTTTCAGAAAGTATCACTTCAATTTAAACATTTAGATTATGTGGATACATTTAAAGACCCATTCAGATCTTTACTCAAATGTAAGTTTTTAATTGAAGAATTTCCTGACCATCCCTTGTTTCATTTTCTCTATTTTACTTTTATCACCACATGTAACAGACTATGCTGTATATTTTATTAATTTGATCTTCCCCCTCTCAAATGTAAGCTCCATGTGTCAGGAATTTGTGTCTATTTTGTCCATTGTTATATCATTTAGTGCCTGCTACAGGGCCTGGTGTGGTAGATTTCAATAAATGATTGTTAAATAAATGAATATAATTTTATTACTACTTATGTTGGATTTAACTAGAATTTAGCTAAATTCACCATATCATTACATGTTAAAGAATTCTTTTTTGTTTTTACCAGGTAGGTAAACACTCTCAAAAATGGCTTTGTCTTATTCAGTTTTATTCCATATTTCTCAAAAGAGGAGAGTTATTATTATTATTTTTTTTCTGCCTGGATTCATACGTAAATTCAAAGTTCATGGGTAATTTTATGATTGCCTGACTAATGTAGTATAATTGTTTCAATTGAAGCAGAATTTATAGTTATGTTCGGTGTGGATACATTCTCAATCCCAATAACAAACCTTTACTTTTGAAAGGTCAAAATGTATCAAATCACTCTGAGAACATAACTCAGGTTAATGTGTATTTATTTTACCTCTGTGGAAATGTTTAATATGTTTCTGTTCCCTTTCCCTCCTTCCCTTCTTCCTTCTTTCCACCTTTCCTCCCTTCCTCCTTTTCTTTCTCCCTTCTTCCTTCTGGCCTGGCTCAGGTAGAGATAGGCTTCCTGTCACGGTCTGGTCTCAAACTCCTGACTTCGGGTAATCCACCCACCTCGGCCTCCCAAGGACTTGCAGGTGGGTTACCATGCCCGACCTATATGACATAATCCTATTAGTGAAAACTGAATTTCAGAATTTTCTGTCTTCTTTCTTTTATTTAATAAGATCCCAGCTTAAGTAAAGATTATATATATATATAATATATATATATATAAATACTATAGAGACATTTATATATATATATATATATATTTTTTTTTTTTTCCGCTTTGATGTCCTAAAAAGTCTAGTTGAAACAGGTGTTGTTTATTTTCTCTTGAAGATCAGCCAACTTGTCAAATGTTTTACATCTTGAGAGCCACAGTCAGATAGCTTCCTGCTGTCTTAGAATAAGAGTATGTTTTGGAATGCTGTTTTATTCAGTTTGTTTTCATTCTCCTTTTTCTGCTTCCGTCTGTTCTTCCTTGCCCCCAGCCCTTGATGTTGTTTAGCAGCGTATGCTTCCTGTTAGTGTTTTGATTCCTTTTCAGGTTTCAATTACAGAAACAAAAACAAAACAACTCAAACAATAGGGAAAACATAGATGATTCTCTGGAATGAAAATTGAGTTCTCCCTAGCTAACAGGGAGATAGATTCAAATGACCACATGTTTGTTTTTGTAGTTCTCCAGATTTCTGTTGGAGACACAGTCTGTGTATCATTACCCATCCAGAAGGCTTGTCTTCTGTTAGCATGGAAGACCACTTTTAATCCAGTGTGCCTTCCCAATTCCTGTGCAGAATGAAGATATGAGACTGATGCAGTGCTTCCTGTAGACCATACACATATTATTCATTCATCCCACAAGTAAATGTTAGCTTCTACTTTGTTTTAAACTAGGTACTGGGAATATAATAATGAACAAGACAGACAGCTGTCTTTGCCTCAGGTAGCACATGATGTAGTTAGAGAGGCAGAGAACTGAACAGAAAATTACCTTCCGAAGTGATAAATGCTGTGACATGGAAAGTGCAGTTTGCTGTGAGAGCACATAGGAGGAGCCTCAAACCAGAGAGAGGGTGAGGTGAACAGGGAGAGGTCAGGGCAAGCTTCTGGGAAGACTTCAGATGAGACTGGAAGGGATGCAAATTAGCTAAGCAAAGGATGAAAGAGTGGATGTAAAAGAAAGGGAAGATAAAGGTATTTACTCAGAATCGCCATAACCAGTCTTCAATGAAATTTCCGAGTTTTGGAGATATTTGCTGATGAGCTACCTTTATGTTGCACTGCCGGCTATCCTCAGCATCAAAGCTGGATGAACAGCAAGTACTACTGTACCGAAATGGACATGTTGAAGACTGACTAATTTCTACGTGGGCAAGTCACATCTTCTACCGTTTGGTCATGAACGGTTCCTTCCAGAGCTTCCGTATGCTTTTTCAGGAATCCTCAAGCCTAGCATGATGGTGCACGCCCTTCCATGAAGGCCTGTGGCACATTGGCCAGACCTCTGGGAGCACATGAAAATGAGCTCAGCCATGTCCATAATCCAGGAATTTTCTCCCTTTACTTAAGTGAGTAATGCCTACTTATATATTTAAAAGTTGAGAATAAAGACACACAAAAAGAAGAAATTAAAAATCAATCACCATCCCACTCCCCCTAACTAGTCTTAACTTCTTGGTGTGCTTATTTTTTTTTTTCTATGTGAATTAGTTTTGGTGTTTGTTTTTTCATTAAAAACTCATACATGCCTATTTTTTAAAATGTGGAAAATACAGTAGACAGAAAAATTTCTTGAGAGTTCCACAACTCAAAGAAAACCAATTTTGATATTTTTCTTTTCCATCTTTATTTAAGGTACAGGCAGTGTTTTCTTTTTTTCATTTATTTTTTCTATGTTGAAATGCTATTTACTTGTACTTCTGAGCTTTGCAACTAAAGTCAAGCTTTTTTTATAGTAGCCTTGTTGAAATATAATTCACATACCATAACATTTACCTTTTAAAGTGTATAAATTGAGTTAATATATTGAAAGAGTTGTACAGCAATCAGCAAATATAATTCTAGAACATTTCCATCACCTCAACACAAAACCCCACACCCATCAGCAGCAGTAGTAGTCATTCCCTGTTTTCTCCCAAGGCAGCCACTAATCTATCTGATGTCTCTATGGATTTGCCTGTTCTGGACGTTTCATAGAAATAGAATCACATGATATGTGGGCTTTTGTGACTGACTTCTTTCACTTAGTGTAATGTTTTCAAGACTCAACCATGTTGTAGCATGTATCAGTACTCATTTCTTTTTTATTGCCAAATAATACTCTATTGTATGGGTATGCCATATTTTATTTATCCATTTATAAGTTGATGAACATTTGATTGTTTCCACTGTTTGCCTGTTATGAGTAATGCTGCTGTGAAGACTCACATACAAGTTTTATGTGGCCATTTGTTGAAGAGGAACATTTTAAAGGAAATTTCTTTAGAGGGTTATTCTGATGATAGCAGATGAAGTGTTAAAATGTAATTGTTTGGAGCCTCGGCTAGATGCTTCTATTTTCTTTCATAATAAATAAAAGGACGTAAAACATTCTTATAACATTAAAACACCAACCTCCAAAAATGTGTAGGCCACAGCCACTCCATCCCCAAGCTCCAGCCCATTCATGCATTTTTAAATTTTTATTTATTTTATTATTATTATTATTTGAGATGGATTATCACTCTTGTTGCCCAGGCTAGAGTGCAATGGTACGATCTCAGCTCACTGCAACCTCTGCCTCCCTGGTTCAAGCAATTCTCCTGCCTCAGCCTCTCAAGTAGCTGGGGTTACAGGTGCCTGCCACCACACCCAGCTAAATTTTGTATTTTTAGTAGAGACAGGGTTTCACCATGTTGGCCAGGCTGGTCTCAAACTCCTGACCTCAGGTGATCCACCTGCCTTGGCCTCCCAAAGTGCTGGGATTACAGGTGTGAGCCACTGCACCTAGCCCTTCATGCATCTTTTATTGGCCCTCTATTAGGTGTGGGATATAGAGCTTAGTATCCTGTGACTCCAGAGAGCCCATTCCCATTGTATTCGATATCAGAGTCATCTATACGAAGTGAAAAATGACCCCTGGAATTAAGCAACACTGTGAGCCCTAGGTCTAGGCACAAAATTTGCTTCAACATTTTATTTTACGTGAGAAAGAGCTCCTCATCTCTCCCACTGGTATGCAGTGAATGAGTTTTGTCCTCCTTTTTTTTTTTTTTTAAGATGGCATCTTGCTCTGTGGCCAGGCTGCAGTGCAGAGGCTTGATCTTGGCTCACCGCAATCTCTGCCTACCAGGTTCAAACAATTCTCCTGACTCAGCCTCCTGAGTAGCTGGGATGACAAGCGCATGCCACCACACCAAGCTAATGTTTGTATTTTTAGTGGAGACAGAGTTTCACCATGTTGGCCAGGATGGTCTCGATCTCCTGACCTCGTGATCCACCGCCTCGGCCTCCCAAAGTGCTGGGATTACAGGAATGAGCCACCATGCCTGGCTTATCCTCCTACTTTTTCATATGAGATGGATCCTGTGAAGGAGAAACACAGTGCAGGAAGCAGAGTAAGATTGGGGAAATCCTTTCTTTACTCCTCTGTTTTAAAACTCTGCCTGATTGCTTCATTTTCTTTGTGTCTCTAGAGATAAGCAAAAACCTAGAGGTCAGGGATGACTTTGATTATATTCCGGGAGGAATCATTCAGCCCTTGATTAGGTGTCTTTGTTCAGTTCATGCCAAACATCACCAGACAAGCAGTCACATCCCCTGAGTTCCCCAGTACCGGATTTTTCACTTATTGGGTAACTCAGCCTTTCTGAACTTAAAAAGTTTCCTTTAAGTTCATCATCAAAAGAACTTAAAAAAAAATCTTAAAAAAAGAACTTATAAAAAAAAAAAACTTAAAAAAGAACTTAAAAAAAAAAAAAAAGAACTTGTAGCTCCATCCTCTTGATAGCTTCTTTGCCTTCTTTGACATCCCTTGAAGTCTGTGGCTTTAATCCAGGTGACATGAAGCAAGAGAGTCTAATGGACAGAAAAATGATTAAAAGTAGGCAAGGTTGAGGACCCACTTGGTATCTCTGACTGCTTTGACTTCAAAGTGTTGAACTGGGGCCCAAGGCAACCTGTGGAAACATTGCTCCAGGGAGCAAGGTGTAGGACTCACCTGTGGTACATGAACTGTGGTTGTCTCTGGCGGAGATCTGTCAGTGCTCCACCCAGAGCATGAAAATCACGTGGTGGTGCCTCAACCCTGATGGTTGAACTGTGTACAGAAGATAATTCCTGCATCTTGTCATCAAGCATGGCCGGAAGGAACATACCAAGGCCATCATCCCCAGAGAGGAGAGAGGGGCATGCCATACCTGACAATATTTCTATAAACATTATTTTTGTGCTAAAATACTAGGCCATTACACGTTTCCACCAGGATGGTGCCAATATGCTCACAGTGCCTGATGAGGCTCCAGGAGGTGGTGTCCAGATCAGATTGTATGTGTGTGGAGCAGATACGATTGGGGATAACAGGAATATTATCTTTCCTTCCAACCAGCTGGTTCATTCTTTTCACCCCTTTTGTTCTTTCTTCCTCCTTATTTAGTAAAACCGAAACCAATTTCTCACTTTCTGCCTCATTTTCCACTAAGCACAAAGAGGTGGCACCATGAACCTTTCCACTATTGATACCCGGGTGATACCTTCATTCAGCAATGATGTCAATTCAGGCACCTTGGGCAGACTCCGTGAGGAGAGGCTTTATTTTCTAAGAGTGCCTACTGCAGAGGGATATTGCTCTGATGTATTTAGAGTTTGCTTCCCAGACAGATTGACACCACAGATACGACAGACCCTTAAGCAAACATACCCTGATCATACACTGTACCCTGGGCCAGCCCACAATCTAACACAGCAATATTGTCCACCACCCAAACTCCCACCCAATGTGTATGCAACTCTGGGTTCAAAGATATTGGAGACCTTCTTTAAAATGCAAAAAAAGCCACAGTATTCAGAATAAATTTTTATGTTCCTGACCCACTACGGAATTAGGCTTTCTTGGAGTGGAGCTGGCAGCGTGGAGAAGAAGTGGGGGAGAGCCAGCCCAGGTCAAGAGTCAATTTTATGTATCAAGCTTAGAATCCAGGTCACACTCTAGTGGTGGAAAGTGACCTAGCACTACATGAAAATATGTAGAGATTGCATGTCCTTGTCTTCTTTTGACTCCTGGTCTTTTTCTCCCCCTTCTCTGTCCTCCTTCTGACATAAAGAGGAAAAGGAAACTATAGATATTGCTTTACCACTCTCATTCCACCATGAGTACACAAAATCTTATAATCAGGTTACTGTGCATATACATATCAGTGCCTCGCACACTGAGCTCTTTTTACCGTCTCTGAGCTTAGTGAAGTAGGGAAGGTCTGTAACCTGCCAACATAACTATTGGGAATGAGTCACTGTTCACTTGATCCAGGTGGGTGAAAAAGACCCAGCAGCCCCCTTCTGCCTACTCCCTTGGCTACCTACACTGAGCAGGGAGGGTGTGCAAACCTACTGTCAATCTCCCTCCCAACCTTTGGTCACCTCTGAGAAGCCAAAGCAGGCATTCAGGAAGAGCTGAAGAGGACTCCTTCCTTCCCCTGAGCTCAAACTTCTGTGATTCCCAAAACAATACTCCAAACACAGTAGAGACCGAAGACAGCACTCAGTTACTAGAAGAACAAATATATTTGGAAAGAATAAATATCCTTGGTTATGAGAAACATAACAGAGACCATGTTTTTCAGAGGATGGGGTAGCATGTGGCTAATCATGTTTAATTGCACAGAAACATTTTGTGGATGGAAATTTCCCTCCTCAGAGGAGATGGAAGACTTTCTTGTTGACTATCCCTAAAGACAAAGCCAGGGACAGTGAAGAGGGCAGCCTGAGGAATGTCTCCTCTTTCCCCCATGCTGGCAGGGCCTGACTGGGGAAATGGACTCCCTGGGGCTCCTGGAATGGGGATAATCCGGACATACTTACTGACCCTTGAAGCTGACAATTTTGTGGTGGATGTCCAGAGACATGAAAACCGAATATAATTATCCTACTGGATCGTGTTCTAGATGGGATAAACTCAGGAACTAAAAACCAAAACCCAAAGCAAAACACAAAAACAAAAAACAACAAAAAGCTAACATTCGTGGCAACTTTATTGTGCAAATTGCCAAGATTTTAATAAAGACAATAGATACATTTTGTATCAATGTTAAATTTATTATATTTTGTCTGTGTACGTAAGGGAATATCTTTTTTTATAATACAAAAAACTATAGTATTTAGGAGTTTGGGGTAAAGGGGCTATATGCAACCTATCATTAAATGTTTGAAAAAAATTTATTTCTCTATCCATCTGGATAGAGAGAAAATGAGAATGTGAGTGAGCAAGAGTCCAAGGGACAAATGGTTAAGAGGGTAAATCTGTGTAATGGGTATATACTTATGTAACTTTTTAAAAGGTTTGATATTCCCAAATTCAAACATATTTCTAAGAATCCCTCAGGTTTTTTTTTTTTTTTCTGAAAGTACAAAAGTTAATAAATTTTTCCTTCTTATCTACTGTTCTCTCATTTACCTGTGGGTTTTTGGTTGTTATCATTGTGGAAAATAATTCAAATGTAGGAATTTAAAAGTTATTTTAAGGTATGGGTTGTTGAAGCCTTAAATCTCAGCACCAGCTACATTAGTGCAACTAAATTTTAAAGATTGCTAAAGTCAAATACTTGTATATTGTTTCTTAGGGAATTCAGCAGTATGTGCCCCGAGAGCTAAGTTATTCTTAAATCAATATTCTTAAACTGATATTCTCGCCAGAAGAATCACATTTTACTTAATTTAGTTTTCTTTCACTTAATGATCATTATTTCAGCTTAGGATTTTCAAAGAAAAGAAGAGGAAACTACCACATTTATTGAGCATATCCTATGTGTTGGATGCTGTTATGTGCATGCAGTCATTTAATCTTCAAAACACTTCTGAGCAGTGCATAGTGGTGCACCATTTTACAGATGGTCAAACTGAGGCTCTGACGGCTTAACTAATTTGCTCAAACTCAGCTGCTAAGTGACTGAGCTGAAATTGAAGCCCTATCTGACTTCGAAATTAGTCCAACTCTTTCCATTGAGCTATGCAGTTTCAGAAGTCAACAAAATAATAATCTAAAATACTCAATTTCAGTTTAACTAATGATACAGCATTTAAGGTGAGGCCCATGATACTGTTCACTTAATGTTCAGTTTACTGCATATATTAGAAAATCAATTGTTTTTGCTACTATTAACTCCATAATTCAAGCAAATCTTTACCACCTAATTCAAGAAAATTTATTTTCACTCAGATGCTCCCTCATTTTGCCCAAATAACTATCAAGTATGGGATTTATATAGAAAAATTTTACCATATATGACATTTTATGCCCGAACGGTATTATATTATTTATAATGATCTTATATTTTTTAATCTAGCTTATATCTATTTATTATGGTCTTATATTATTTAATCTGGCTCATATGAAGTTATTTATTATGCCAAGGAAAATACCTGAATATGGGACAGCCAACCCAAGGTAGATAGGTTACCTGAACTGACATGTTTCCATTCAGTTACCTTTTGTGGTAAGAAAAGAGAGTTTGTAGAACCACAATAGTGAGTAGATAATCCCACTTTGAATATATTAATAACAAGAGGAGCTTTGGAATTTGTACAAATACATAAATATTAAATAACATGCTCTTGAATGACCACTGAGTCACTGAAGAAATTAAGGAAGAAATAACTAAAATGTCTTTTCCTGTCCCCACTACTCCTTATCACGAACCCTGTTTATTTCCTTCATAGCACTTACCACAGTCTGTAATTATCTCTTTAATTTCTTTGCTTACTTGTTTATTGTCTGTCTCAGCTACTAGGCTGTAAGGTCCTAAGGACTGAGAACTTGGGTACTTAGTTCACTAATTATCACCAGCATCTGGAACAGTGTCTGAGAAGATGGAAATAGCATTTATTGGATAAATGGATTAGAAAGTTTTCTGAAGATCCCAAAATGCATTTTCTTCAGTTCCCTTATCTAAGCCTCCTTGCAAAAGCAAGAAAAAAAGACAGATTACTGTTACACTGCATGTGCCCTCAGTAGAAATTTCGACAGTCTTTTTTCAAACAAAATAATTTTCCTGGAAGCCAGCTTTTGACATGAAATTTTATTTTACTTAACTGTAGTAGACTTCCAGCAGTCTTACAGTTTGGTCTCAAATAACTTCTTTACCATCTGCTTTTAATTTTGAAGAGACCCTCCCTTCTCTCCAAAAGACACACATTAAAAAACACATTAAAATAGAACTTAGGTCATTTAGAAGGAGAAGCGTAATGTGTTTTTCAAAAAATGTGACTTTAAAGTTTAGACGTTAATTATTCAGTACTTTTTAGCAACAAGGAAAACAAAACAAAACAACTGAAGGTCTCATCATTTTGTGATAGTTGCAAATAATGACCAGAAGATTCCTTCTGAGATACACACATAGTAAAAAAAAAAAAAAAATTAGACGCTGTAAAAGATGCTGAAGAAACATCGTGGTGAAGAATACCATAGGCCTCTAACCCCATCAATAATATTTGAGTCTTTGGTTTGCTGTGATGTAGCAATTAATAGCAAGGAATTACATTTTCCATCTTTTCTTTTTTATATTAAAAATATAAACTATTCTCTAGTGGGAAACAATAATTTTTAAAATATGCCTTTTATCATTATTCTCACAAAATGGTTTCAATTATTGGGAGACCAGCACAAGTATGGTATTGTAAAAGTTCTTAGGAATGAGCCAGCACATATTTTATATTTTAATTATGTTAATGACATGAAATTGAAAAGAAGAATTGGCAAAATCTGCCACAATGTACAGTTTTAATCTATCATGGAAATGTGTTATATGACCATTGGGGAAATCTAATCAATGTAGAATCCTTGGCCCACAATAAAATAAAGGAATTCTAGAGGCCATTGAACTCATTTCCTGTGTCAGAGAGCAATATAATAAAACAATTCTAGAAAATAAAAATCATTCCATTTTAATGTCTTGAGAAATATTACTTCCTAAAAATGATTTTATTCTGGGACAATAAAGTTATCACGGCATAATATTGTTGGATTTCTACTGCATTGTCCTTGAATTACAGGACTTAAAAAGACAGAAAATTAGATTTTTAGAAATTTCAAAAACCAAAGAACTGAGAAAGAAAAATGCTTTCTGCTTCAGAAAAAGAACAGCAGCCTAAATAATTAATATGCAGTAAAATTATTGTGGCATCAGGCACATGGGGTATTTAACCAACCAAAATGTTTTAATAAATCCATTTATTCTAGCATGTAACACACACAAAACTTTTGATGTCCTTCGCTAGTCACGAAGCATCCACTGTGACTTGTCACCATTGCAAGTATTAATTATGGTTTCTTACTAAAGAACACTTGACAAAGGAACACCTTGTGTGCAGGAAGGCCTCCCCTCTGGTCTCCTGCCACTAGGCAGAGACCTCTCCTACCTGTGATACCCTGGCAGCCACTGTTGCTCTTTCTCCCTGAGTTCTTGCTTTCTGCTGATATCCCTTTCTTAAGAAACACTATGAGAGCTTGAAAATACAATCAAGAGAATTCTTCACATACTCTCCTCATCATAAAGGACAATGTTTAACAATAAGCTCTTGCCCGCCATCAAGGATTATTCAGTTGTCTTAGAGGCATACACTTGTATTTGAGACTAGCTACTTACTATTTGGCCCAAACTTTGGGAAGTTACGTTTTAGTTTATAGATTTGTCTCCAGTAGAGATGCAAATTATTTCTGTCTGGTATAAAAGGGAACTCAAATATTATGGTGATTATGGTTTTATTTTCCTGAAAGATATTTACCAGTTTCTTATTTAATCTAGGAATCTTATTCTAGCATTCTTCCTCAAAATGCTTATCAATATTCAGTTCTTCAGAATGTTCTTTGCACCAGCTATATTGTTTTTCTGGTTCTCACATTAGTTAATAGGTTGAATAAAACCTTTATGCATTTGCATTCTTAATTTGTATGAATTATGTTTTAACTTTTTGAAAACTTTGTATCTTCTTTGGAAGCTTCCCATTGCTGTTTCCAGTGGAGCCACAGAATTCAGGCCCTGCCCATCCCCTCATCTTTTATTCTGGTGTTGATACAGCCAGCCTCCTAGAAATTTTTATAGGTCTATATGCTCCTGAGCCTGTTTTCCAAAATTCTTACACGGTTTTTTAAAGAGAAAGGCTCAGATTTAGGGATTTATCTCACAGATTTTTGTGGATTTATCTCATAGAGTTAAATCTTTGTTTTGATTCAGCAGGTTAGAAATGCTCTTTTTGTAGAATCCATGAAGAGACATTTCTGAGCTCATTAAGGCCTATAGTGAAAAACCGAATATCCTGCGATAAAAACTAGAAACAAGCTATCTGTGAAAATTTTTTGCGATGTGTGGATTCATGTCAGAGAGTTAAACTTTTGTTTTGATTTAGCAGATTGGAAAAACTCTTTTTGTAGAATATATGAAGGGACATTTCTAGCCCATTGATGCCTATAGTTAAAAACCAAATACACTATGAGAAAACTAAAGGCTTAAGAATCTTTTAGTATCTTGGGCTTTAAAATATTATTAATGTTGTTTCTGGCATATTGTAAGTCAAACTGGCTTCCTTTTGGGGCTAGCCAGAGGACTTTAACATACCTATCTTGGCATCTGTGGCAAAATGTAAACAAATTCCAAGCAATCAAGGTTGGAGTTTAGTAAGATGGTGGGTATCTGTTTGCTTTGCCTTCCCAGCATGTATCTCTCCATCTAGTAACAGTACCCTGATTTTACTTACTTACCTTTAGAGTCTTAGTGGGAGTTTTAGTTAGAATGCTCTTTTATCTCTTAGGCAAGAGATGGGCACATGACCTCAGCCAAGTCAATAGATGATCTGGAATTTGAATCTTAAATCAGTAACATGTTATCTGAAATAATGAGTGTGGTTCTTTCATCCCAAGGACAGGACCCTCAATCAGGGTTAAGCTGTCATCAGTTTAAAGTAATGGGTTATGAGATATTATTTGTAAGCCTCGTGGTAACCTCAATTCAAAAAGCATACAACAGATACACAAAAAATAAGGATCAAGAAATTAAAATATACCACCACAGAAAATCACCTTCACTTAAAGGAAAACGGAAAGGGGGAAAGGGAAGAGAAGACCACAAAAAACTAGAAAACAAATGACAAAATGGCAGGAGTACATTCTTACTTATCAATAACAACACTGAATGTAAATAAATTCTCCAATCAAAAGACGTGGAGTGGCTGAATGGATTAAAAAACACAAGACCCAACAATCTCTTACCTACAAGAAACACACTTCACCTATAAAGACACATAGACTGAAAATAAAGGGATGGAAAAAGATATTCCATGACAATGAAAACCAGAAAAGACCAGGAATAGCTATGCCTATATCAGACAAAATAGATTTTAAGACAAAATCTACAAAAAGAGACAAAGAAGATCATTAAATAATGATAAAGGAGTCAATTCAGCAAGAGGATATAACAATTGTAAATACATATGCATTCAACACTGGAGCACCCAGATATATAGATATATAAAGAAAATATTGTTAGAACTAAAGAGAGAGATACACCCCAATACAATAATAGCTAGAGACTTCAACCGCCCACTTTCAACATTGAACAGATCATCTAGACAAATCAACAAAGAAAGATCAGACTTAATTGGCACTATAGACCAAATGAACCTAGTAGATATGTACAGAACATTTCATCTAACAGCTGCAAAATACACATTCTTCTCCCTAGCACATGGATGTTTCTCAAGGATAGACCATATGTTAGGCCAAGGACAGGACCCTAAGGGACTGTCAACTGGTTCTTGACATCTAAATATTCATAGCTGTCTTGATCCTGTCCTAATTGGGATCTCATTCTTCAGCTTTTCCTTCTTTTCTGTGAGCTGTCCCATGACTTCCAATTAATTCCTCTTTTGGCCTTTGTTAGCCAGAACTGATTTATGTTGGTATACAAAGAACCCCAATTGATATATTTGGTGATTATATGTGTTCCACTAAAATGAAATATCAAATATTCTATTTTGTATTAGCTTTAAAAATTAGAATAATAATAATAATAGCTAATAAATAACATTTATTAAGTGCCTGCCACTGTTCTAGGTGATTTACCTGGATTAACCCATTTAATCCTCACAGAAACCCTATGACCTGAAGAAACTGAGGATCAAAGAGGTAAAGTAACTTGATCCAGCTTACACACTATTAAGTCAAGGTGCAGGGATTTGAACCCAGGCAGTCTGGAGCCAAATTGCTTCCTTCTCTGCTTTCTTTATATCTCTGTTCTGCCCTCTCTCAGTCGGTTCCATTGAGGATTCAGTCCAATTGAACGTAGAGCTGATGGGGGGATGATCACAGTAGACATCGTGATAGGTCAGCATTTCCTTCAATTATCTGCTGATTATGACCTCGTTAGTGTGAACTGTCTGAGCACCAGAATCATTAGGGAGATTTTTACACACATGCAGATCCCCAGACCTATTCCAGATCTTTTAGGGACAGAATTCAGGAATCTGATCCTGATGTTTTGTTTGGGACGCATTGCTGCAAATGAAAGAATTCTGAGATTACTTGGGTTCTTTGAGCCTTACCATGATCATCAATTTCTCTGAGCATTGTCTTCCCAATCTGTAGAATGAAGAAACAAGGCCAGCTTTGCCCACCTCACAGGTGTTGTGAGGCTGATGCCTGTGAAAACGTTTTGGCAAAATGCTTTACTATTATCATTTTCAAGGAAAGGAAATTTAGAATAGGTGTTTTTATTCTGCCAGGGAAGTGGAGCTTGCAAAGCACAATTGTCACAGACACACAAAATTCTCTCAAATGCAGATTGTATGGGATGTGTTTGCACAGACTCATTGCCATTGCTGGGCCTGGATCTCAACCTAGTTATAGCACTCAGTCTTGAGAGTAGTACAGGGAATTCTTTGCTGGTATCCCTATCACAATTCCAAGCCGGTACAACAAAGTTCGAAGATGTTTAACAAAGCAAAAACCTTTCATTCCATGATTAAAGATAAGACTAAAAACATATTTCATGAGGGTAACAGGTTTACTCATGTGTGACCCAATAGTCACACTGACTGAAGCCTTCTTCCTCAGGCCCCATTTGACAGTAGCTTTGGAAAGGGCTGCTAAAAGGAAAACAGCAGAACTGATGGCAAGTATTTTTATACAGTCTTTTTTATTTCCCCTTTTTTATTGCATATAAATACAAATATATATATGCATATGTACACATATATATCTGCATCTTCTAGAACTCTCATCTTCCCCCTTGCCAATCAAGCCCAAATTCAATGAAATTGTTGTGTAGAAATAGTTAATAAAATCTGTGAGCTAATAATATTAACAGAATTAGAACCCAGATCTTAGTTACTAAATTTGGAAATATTTCAGCTTTAAATCTGTGAGGAAAAACATTGAGAGAGTGTTTCTCATGCTTGAGTAAAGAACAGACTCCTTTTGTAACTATCACCAAGAATATGTCAAGTCCTTGGTTTAAAACACACTG
This sequence comes from Papio anubis, assembly GCF_008728515.1. Classification (NCBI taxonomy): domain Eukaryota; kingdom Metazoa; phylum Chordata; class Mammalia; order Primates; family Cercopithecidae; genus Papio; species Papio anubis. The sequence continues at coordinate 73,317,673 of NC_044985.1, read as the reverse complement.
ATTTATGGCATAATTCATGAAAGCATCTTTCAGTTATGAATTATCACTATAAAAGAAAATTTTCATTTATGTAAGAGTAATAGTTTTATTTTATTTATTTATTTTTTTTGAGATGAGGTCTCTTTGTCACTCAGGCTGGAGTGCAGTGGTCTGATCTTGCAACCTCTACGTCCCAGGCTCAAGTGATCCTCACGCCACAGCCTCCTGAGTAGCTGGGACTACAGGCTCACACCACCACACCTGCCTATTTTCTTTTTTTTACTTTGTTAAGAGATGGGGTTTCGTCATGTTGCCCCTGGCTAGTCTCGGACTCCTGGACTTAAGTGGCCAGCCAGCCTCAGCCTCCCAAAGTGTTGGGATTATAGGCATGAGCCACCGCGCCAGTCATAAACAATAATTTTAAATTCCATCATTGAACTGAAAACAGCCACATGCACATGTGTGTACGTGCACACACACGTACACACACACACACACCCCAAAATTCAAAATACAAGGATCTGAGAATGTCTTCAGACCCTTCGATGTCAACAAACCCTTGGGAAACATTATATTTTTACCATACTCCCATTATTCAGGCATCAATAAGAGGATTGAGCTATGCTGTACAATAATAAGTAGACTGTAAGATCGTTAGAACTCATTTTAAAGCTTATAATATGCAACCAGACATGAAAATCCATATTCCTGATTTCTAGTTAGCACACAAACTTCCACACTATATAGCCAAGTTGTTGCAAAGCTTTGCCAAAATGGGTCAGCCTCAGAATATCAATGTTATGACACCCTCACACAGTGTAAGGCCATTATTATTAGACCTAGTTTCATCCAGGGTGCTTCCTGCTTCCATAAGCATGTTCAACTGGTTTGAACAGTCTTAGACCCTTGCTGGCAGATTGATCTCTCCCTTCTTTTCCTCCCCCTTACAGATCTGCCTTGCACTAGGCTCAGTGTAAATAAACTAGTTAAAACTGGCTATCCATATATCTTATGCTTTAGGAACAATTTAATATAAAGTGGTCCCTCCATGTCCACTAGGGATTGGTTCCAGGACCCTCCTCAGGACCCCGATACCTAAATTTGCAGATGCTCAAGTTCTTTATATAAAATGGTATTTGCATTCAACCTACACATACCCTTTTATATACTTCAAAGCATCTCTTGATTACTTAAAACACCTAATACAATGTAAATCCTATGTAAATAGTTATTGAACTGTATTTTTAAAATTTGTATTACTTTCATTGTTATACTGTTATTTTTAAATTTGAGGGGAATATTTTCCATGTGTTGTTAGCTGAATCCATGCATGCAGAATCCATGGATACGGAGGGCCAGCGGTACAAATCCCAGGATACGACTCACATGATGCAAACTGTCTAAGAACAAATGGGCCCCTTTAAACAGGAATTTCCTTTATCCCAGAGACTGTGCAGCCCACTTTACCAAAGACGTGATTTGGCAGTCTGCCAGGACCTCAATATGATCCCTCTTTGCACTGCTAGAGACAGAATAATTATGTATGATAAAAATGCATGTGATAACTAAAATAAACGGAGATAGCAGAGCCTAATTGCATTTCCAATGGGAAAGAGCTAGTCATGAAACCATAAAGGCATGAGTTTTTTTTTTAATAGCAAAATGGGAATTGTAGTTTACATACAGTATGTTTTCAATTGCTTTCTCTGCATTATTAAAGATTGACTTTCTGACTTAAGGGGCCTTTGCCATCTAAAATGTCTAAACATGCCAGTTTAAATATATGGTGTCAGCAAAAAATGAAAACCAAACTGTATATTTTTTCCCTCTCACTAGTAAGAGCTGAGCTAGCTGTTCTCACGTGCCCACTTTGGCAGGGAAGCTGAAAGCAAGTATATGAGAGGGAAGGAGTGGTATCAAGGCTCCCACATGCCTGCAATTCAATAGCTGGCTTTTGAATTGTGGTGATTCACATATTATTATTATGTTGGAACTTCACCAACTGATTTCAACAGAAAAAAAATAGTTTGGGTTATATATGACCCTTTCACCTCTATCTAGGGAAGATAATGCATATTAAATTAGTCCATATATGATATTTTTTCCCTTGTTGTAAACCTTGGAAGAGGAATTTGCCAAAAAAAAAAAAAAAAGGAAAAAGTATAGCTAATAGGTTTCTTCCTGTCTCTTCCTTCCCTCGTTCTTTTGTTTTTCCTTCTTTCCTTCCTTCCTTTTTTTCGTAGCAAAAAGAAACCTCAACAATGACATTTATTTTCTAAATATCCATACACTGGCTATTAAGTTTAGAAAGAGGAAACTTACAAAACACTTTTTCCTTAATACTGAACTCTAGGCAATGACTGAGTTGTTTTCGGTTTGCAGAGTGTTTGTTTTTGACCAGTATGAGTCTGCAGTCCTTTAAAAGGCTGAAGCTGATATCTGACACACGTCACTGGGAATGTCAGATAGTGAGAGTTCCAAGCTTGTGGGAGGCTGAAGCATGCAAGGTCGTGTCTTCTCTTTGCCTTCTACTACCCAGAGCTCCACTTCCTGCAATTCTTTCATAATGTGCTTCTTTGCCATTTTGCAAGTGTTGATCAAAAATGTCAGGATTGTTTGCTATCTCAAATCCCAAAATATCCATGACCCTGAATAGCATATACATGGTTTCTGAAAGGAAAACAGCAGAACTGGTGGCAAGCATTTTTATACAGTCTTTTTTTTATTTTCCTTGGGAATAATAGATATCTTGAAAGAACAATTTTAAAGAAAAACTTTAAAGATGTTATGCTTTATGAAGAGATTGATAATTATAATTTGAATAAGATTCAGTTAACCAATTGACAAATATCAAGTTTACAACTTCTAGGTTAAGTTAAAATGAGATTTCCCTGCTCTACCTCCTAGATTAACCCATTTAATCCTCACAGCAACCCTATGACACCGTGCTTTATGTTTTCAGTCTCTATGTGTAGAAAGTGAGATTTCTACCTCCTTCCCTCAAATATGAGCCAATTGTAAAATAAAAAACACAAATGCTTGTTTCCTCAAGCAAATCTCAATGATAGTTTAACTTTCCACCAGAAAAGGCAGACAAAACTGATTTGAGAAAGATAAGGCTACTGCTAATGTAGAAATAAAGTATCGATCCAGGAGCTAACCCTAGACAAGATTTCAAAGCATGCAGATTTTGCCAGGTGCAGTGGCTCACAACTTTAATCCCAGTACTTTGCAAAGCCGAAGCAGCCAGATCACTTGAAGTCAGGAGTTTGCGACCAGCCTGGCCAACATGGTGAAACCCCGTCTCTACTAAAAATACAAAAATTAGCTGGGTGTGGTGGTAGGCACCTGTAGTCCCAGCTGCTTAGGAGGCTAAGGCAGGAGAATCACTTGAACCCAGGAGGCAGAGGTTTCAGGGAGCCAAGATCGCATGACTGCACTCTAGCCTGGGCAATAGAGAGAGACACCATCTGAAAATAAAACAAAACAAAGTATACATATTTTGTGAGCATATTTCTCCAGCATTTCTGATCTGCATTATGCAAACCACTTGATAATACCCGCTTCCTGGCCCCCAGCTCCTGGGAGGGCTCTACCAGTTTCCTGCACACCAGTCAACCCTTTGCAAAGCTACTGTCAAATAGGGCCTGAGGAAGAAGGCTTCAGTCAACGTGACTATTGGGTCACACATGAGTAAACCTGTTACCCTCATGAAATGTGTTTTGAGTCTTACCTTTAATCATGGAATGAAAGGTTTTTGCTTTGTTAAAACATCGTCAAGCTTTGTTGTACCGGCTTGGAATTGTGATAGGGGATACCAGCAAAGAATTCCCTGTACTACTCTCAAGACTGAGTGCTATAACTAGGTTGAGATCCAGGCCCAGCAATGGCAATGAGTCTGTGCAAACATATCCCATACAATCTGCATTTGAGAGAATTTTGTGTGTCTGTGACAACTGTGCTTTGCAAGCTCCACTTCCTGGCAGAATAAAAACACCTATATATAAACATATGTATACACACACACACAGAAATACAAAATGACCTCAAGAGTTCCTTCAAATTCAGATTCTATTCTATTCTAAAAGCATCTATTTCATATTTAAAAAACATACATTACAATTAAATTGTCTGTATGTTGTTATGTAAATTTTTAAATGAATTTATAAAAATGTAAATATTGCCAGTATCATTTGGTATCTAACTTTATATGGGAAGTTTGGTACATAGCAATAAAATTAATTTTACTGAGTTTCCATAGTAGAAGACATTTTCTCTTTGTGAAATTTTTAGTCATCCAAAAGAAATTTTTTTTTCGGTGGAGGGAAGAAAAAAGGAAGTATATATATTGGTATAATAAGTATATATATTTCTATAGCTAAGAACCCTATCTGATATAAAAATAACGAATTTGATTTCTAATACATTTGTGATGAGCTGTTTTTAAATTAGATTTCTGTGAGATCATGGTATCCCTCTATCAAGAAAAAAAAAAAACAAAAAACAAAAAACAACCAAACAAAAGGCCAGACTAACTTTTCTTTTTGTTCAGGCATGGTGGATAATTTCCCTGGAACTGATAATATGTGAAGGTTGGACATTTTAAGAAAGAATCTGAAATAGAAGACCTGGATTATAACCCTAAATCATCCTGTATACATACCTGATGGACCTTTTCATGTTTTTAAAAATTATTTTTATGGATTTATTACATTTCCTAAGCAGTCAAGACCTTTTCATGTTTAAGTTATGAAGTAGAGTTCAGGGGGCCACTATGTCTCACTTCACACTTCAGGTAGATCAGGAAGCTGTCAAAACCACAAATATTTCCCTCTAGCTCCAAGCTGTGTAGCTTCTCAGAGATGACAGATATACACTCTGGATTTCGGGTGGTTGCATACACCTTCCCACCCCAGTACTATGTAGAGTGCATATAGTACAATGGGAGACTTGAAAGGAGAAGGAAAGGCTGTGTTGCCTCAAATTTAGTAATGGTTGATTTTGCCCTGATTCATTTATACATTTGATTGTTGATTATGGATATTGTGGCTATACAAACAACTTCATTTTTGAAAGCCTCAATGATTACTATTTGTAGACAGTAATTAAAATATCAGTTAATATTTCACGTATGTGTTTACACACACACGTATTTTAAATATACCAGGCTTTAGAAACAAGGACATATCAAATATCTCTTTAAATTCTCCATATTGTCCCTTCACCTCGCTCCAATTATTGGTGATTCTCGTCTCTTTTAAATCTCACCATTTAGAAAGAATTGAAAAAGGACACTAGCTACTAACAGGCCCCTTTGACCTGCTGACTTGCCAATGCCACCTTGAAGATGAATTATAAATCATGAGGTAGCTAAGAAGGTACTTAGTGTCAAGCCTGTAATCCCAGCACTTTGGGAGGCCGAGACTGGCGGATCACCCGGTCAGGAGATTGAGACCATCCTGGCTAACATGGTGAAACCCCGTCTCTACTAAAAAATACAAAAAACTAGCCGGGTGAGGTGGCGGGCGCCTGTAGTCCCAGCTCCTCGGGAGGCTGAGACAGGAGAATGGCGTAAACCCGGGAGTTGGAGCTTGCAGTGAGCTGAGATCCGGCCACTGCACTCCAGCCTGGGCGACTCAGCAAGACTCCGTCTCAAAAAAAAAAAAAAAAAAAAGGTACTTAGTGATGCATTTTAGTTCTCTTTAACTATCAAACTTAGTTTTTTTGTGGTTGCTAAAGTTCCTGCATCAGGATAGAATAATTCTATAAATAAAGAACTAAGTTAAAGTTAATATATCCTATTCATTTCTTGCTTACAAGAAATGGTGGGAATAGCAATCATGTTAGCCACAAAGGAGGAACAAATACACATATTCAAGGCAAACCCTGTAGTAACATTGAGGTCATCCTCTCGAAGGTTTTTATGTGTTCTTGAGAGGGAGGAAAAGGGGTGGAGATATTGCCTATGTTTCTGGGCATGCTTACAAAACTGTGAGGTGCCTGCCAATGCCGTTTTTCTTGTGCTTTAAGGTGAAACAATGGTTAGAAACACTGTTCCAGAAGAGTGGATTTTGAACTTTTTAAGCCACAGAGTGTTTTTCTCAAACTACATTTTATATGACCCTAAAACATATAAAATATGTAAAACATACATGCTCTGGTTGAAATTATGGGGGAGGGGGATAGGAAAGTTACAGAACCCCAATGGCCAGGCTTCTTTTTTGGATATCATTACCCCCAAGAGTCCAGAGGTACCTCTATAGCATCTCAGGGCTGGGAAAACATTGCTGTGTAGTTGGCTCTGTTGCAACATAATAATTGCAGTACTAAACAGAGTGCAAATATGAGTCAAATATCAGAGCCTGTATGGAGAAATAGCTAAGAGATCACGGTTATTCTCAAACTCTGTGATGGCTCAGTGATCATCAAGTAGAGGAGGAGAGGCCCAGTGGCTAGGACTCTGCCCTTTCTCACCCTGTGACCCTATGCACACACACACACACACACACACACACACACACAGCTACTCTTGTATCTGTTTACACTATTGGGTTCCATAGACGAGTTTTTTTTTTCTTAAGAATACATTCAGCTTCTAAAAAGATTTTTAAAATCTAAAATACCCAACCCAGACATCTTTGTTTAATTTTCTTGTTTTATAGGTGAATAACCAGACTGAAGAAACTTTTATGGAGAATGTGGTCTTCTAGACTTCTAACAGGGTGATCTGTACATATTTGGAGCCCTACAAAATAAGGACAAAGGCAGAGGAAGACAGTCACGGTAATGAATCAGAAAATTCAATGACACAAGAATGAAATATTCAGAGATGGTGAAATAAAATTGTTGGCTTTTTGTTTATTATTTTAGAACTGTTTTCCAGTTTTATTTAAATGAAGTGTGTTCTGTTTTTTCCAATAAGCACTGTTTTTGCGTTGCCTATCAGATTTTGATGGTTTTTCTGTCAGTTTCTCCTGTGTGTTTCTATAATGTCTATTATTTATGTCAAACCACAGTATTATCTTCAAGTAGAAAGCCAAATTTGATAGTTTTATCTTTGAGGAACCTGCCCTACATCGTTTTATAACTGTTCTAACCTCAAGTGAATTAGCATAAGTAAATTTAAGCTTAATTTCTTTAGGAGAACTTGTCTTTAATTCACCTCAGATACTGGGCATCCAATTTAAAAAATCAGAAAATGATGAATTTCCTGTTAAGTAGTTTTAATTTTTGATTATTATTACTTTAATTAGAACATCATGCAATGTTTCAATATAGATTACAAAGTAGCTTAAATAGTACAACTTTATGAAAAGAAGATAAAAATAACATGGCATGAAGAATCATATTAAAGTGCTTTATGTATGGGTGACATATATTACCAGGAAATTGAAGGTCCCTAAAGCCTTCTAGACAACCATTTCTAAATCAACCAAGAAGTTCATTGACCTCCAAATTGGTAAATCTGTTTTCTGTCTCAACAAATTATTTTTGTGAATTATATGAAAGAAGGGTTTCCTTTATATTACCAGAGTTCCAAACTGGATAACTGTGGTATAAGGAGCTTTATGATATGGATAACTGAAATGACTTCCTGTTCCTTTGCCTCAGACGCTTAGTGTTCAGATAACATATGACTAGGTCAAAAGACAAATATTAGCCTATAATAGTCAGAGCTGTTACTAGAAAGACAGTGAATAATTTCAAAAGAAGGGGGTGAACCATCTTTGCTGTTCTGTTGTCATTTTGGTCATTTTTCTTCCTCTCTGAAGGTGCTATGACTACTTGGAAAGTCAGATTTCTACTTAATAATTTAACTCATCAGTGACCTTTTTATAGAACCCTACAGATTGGTAGAATATACAGATTTCACAAAAATTTAATACTGGAGAGAACCTTGATGATCATCTATTTTTATAGATGGAGAAAATGAGACCCAGGGCAAATAAATGCTGATTTAAATTACTTTATTTACAGCAGGTCTAGAATTCAGATCTCCTGATTCGTGCACCAATGTTCTTTTCAGCATATCATGCTGCTTCCCTTGCATGTCAACTGCTCACTAAAGATTCGATCTGTCTGAGTTCTTCACCTGAGACCTGCAGTAGCTTACACTGTGAAAATGAACTGGTATGAGGTTAGGAAGAACAGTTCAGAATTCCCCAATCACAGCTCTTAAAAATTTCCTGCCTAGGCTGGGTGTGATGGCTCACGCCTGTAATCCCAGCACTTTGGGAAGCTGAGGTGGGTGGATTGCTTTAGCTCAGTAGTTCGAGACCAGCCTGGGCAACACAGTGAGACCCAGTCTCTACAAAAAGTACAAAAGTAGCCAGGCATGTTGAAGTGTGCCTGTAGTCTCAGCTACTCAGGGACCTGAAGTAGGAGGATCGCTTGAGCCTGGGAGGTTGATGCTACAGTGAACTGTGATCGAGCCACTGCACTCCAGTCTGGGTGACAGAGTGAGACTCCATCTCAAAAAAAACCCAAAAAAACAAAAAACCAAAAAAAACCATCCTGCCTAGTCAGAGCAATTCTTCTGTCTCCCTTTAAATTCTGAGAAAAGACTCTGGAAACCCTTGTACCTGTCTTTGTTGAATCTCCTGGGAAATACAACCACACTGAAGGGCCACTGGATGGAGGTGATAAGCAAAGAAAATAGAAAAAGAAAGAAAAAGAGGGAGAGACAAAGTCATATTACAAGACTGTGGCCTAGAATGCCAACAACCCTCAGTGCTCATGTTAAAAACATGGAGCTTGAGCAGCCCTGGGGTATGAACATCTCTCATTAGCTACACAAACTGCTGCAGAACTGGACAGACACATCTCACACTGCGATGTCCATTGTCAGAGACAAGAGAGACGGGGATTGGGATATCATCTGATGCTGCTTTGGATGTTACTCTTTATGTGGTTCGTGAAGTATTGGAAAGATTTAACATACAGCCTCAACATATTGGGAAACTTTAATACTTAATTGCATGGCAATCATCCTCCTAATTCTAACGTGTTTTCCTGCCCTTTGTCTCACGTGATGTTTCTTGCTTAACCTAGTACAAAGTTACTATTTTCATTCTCTTAATACTAAAATAAGAAAATTAAACTGTTCTCTTTTGTCTATGAGTCAAATTATAATGTGTTAAAATAAGCAACAGGAACAGAGTGAAAAATGACAGATCAATATCTCTGGGCAGTGGACAACCAAATATCTTTCTACAGATTACAGTAATTTGGAGGCGACTCAGGGTAAAATGACTCTTGAAAACAATTATGGTTTAATTTATCAAACTAAAAGTTACCAACTACTTGACATAAGCAAATACCAGCATTCACATTTTACATGGAAATATTTCACCTGATCTAAGTTTAGATGAGTATCTATAGCAAATTCTGAAAATAAGTTGAGGTTACTATGCTTCCCCTAACCCTTTTACTTGGAAGAGTGCCACCTCCTACTACAAAAGTACTGTCTTCACTTGCCAGGATCGTGAAATTAGGAAATCAAATATTTTATTCTCTGCTTATTTGTGGTGTAACTAAAATTTAAATAATTCAGGGGTGATATCAAATGAAGCTTTGCTAGCTATTTACACATGAAAGGGAATGTATTCCATCGTTTTCTGGAGCATGTTTTGCTGAGGGGTGGAAGACTGGTTTGGTAGTGGAGGAACTGTATGGGGGCGTACTTGGAGGGTAAATGAGGGAGACACAACCAAGGAAGGCCCAGCAAAGGGAAGGGAAGCTCCAAAGACAAACTCAGACCACTTGACAATCTACCCACCCAGGCCGCAGCCTGCCATGCCCTCAGCCTAGCTTTTCTCCTGGTACTTATAAGTGAAGGTTGAGCAAGCTCGGAAGTCTAAATAACAATTATGATGTGGCACTCAAGAGCCGCACCTTGTTACACATTGTTGAGTGGCATAAATGTTGCTCTATACAGTTCCATGTATTCAAAGCTCTTAAAAGTGCACTGTATTTTCAGGTTACCTAAATATGTCCTATAGTAGTACCTTCTTGTTTGATGTGAGTACATTACCATAATATGCATGTGTGTGTGTGTATATCTATATAAATGTAGTTACATATTCTGAATTTCCATATTTCTGAACGAATTTAAATTTCAATCTTGGTATTTTGCACTATATTTGATTATACTCATGATTGAATTGGTCAGTGAGTTCAATCAAACAAATGATGAATTTAGTAATACATTATTTCAATTTGGTTATTTTTATTGAATTGCTTAAAAATAAATATAAACACAGTTAATCAAAACAAAAACAAACTCCCAACCAAATCCTGAGAGTGCCAATTAATTCTGTCAAAAAAGTTGAGGCATTGGAAAACAAGTTATTGGTAACACCAATATGAGCTCTGGGGAACCTAGCAAGAGTTGAAAGAGTTTGATCATGATTCAACTTGATTTTAAGAGTGAGTTTTAAATATATATATTTATAAAATTTTCCCTCTGTAATAGAAAATAACTTTAGGGGTTAAACAGTGATGATGCATGAAAGATCAGCCTCCGAATGAGTTGAAAGAAGTTAAATGGAAACCTAATGATTGCAATTGACTAGGAAAAACTTAGAAAGGTTTGGTTAAACTCTTTAGGTATCAAAGTTGAATTTGGTAATTTAGTAGAGTCTCCATCATTTATACCAAAATCAGTTTTACTTCATGAAGCAAATTACTAAGGCCAGATGGCCAGCTGGAAATGTGTAAGATAGAGAGAGAAAAAGAGAGAGATACTTATGTGTATACACAGATATGCAGATATGCACACACATTTGGGATCCCACTCTTGAGTGGTTCTGCCTGGCTTCCCCGATACCTCAGCCAGGAGTGGACACTGCTTCTATTTTGGGAGCAGAAGGTTCTCTACTTCTGCCTTTACTTCTACATTTGCTACTTCTACATCTCTTCAAATGTAGAGATGAAGTACATCTCTACTTCTACATTTGCTACTGACTGCCTTTGTTGAGAAGTTGGCCACCTTCACCCCAAAACATGAGCCATTAGTTTTTGTTTGTAAATAAATTTTGAAAGAAACAAGCTATGACTCATTGTTTTTGTTAAAAAATTGTATGTGTATGGTGGTAGTTAGTTTGGGAGTAGAGGAGGCTGGAAATGATGTGTATGTAAGAAGGGACAGTCCCTTGCTCTCAGGTTGTACAATGTTTGCTAAATAGAATTCCATCTGTAACAGACACAAGCAAATATAGATAATCTTTAGAGGCTTAAAGATATTTTAGGAGTAAAATAAATTAACTTTTGATTTTAGGATATTTGAGAGTCACAAATACTTGCATATTCCAAGACTAATGTATTTTTAGCCATAAATAGATCAGCTTTCTGAAGCTATGAAGGGATGACAGAACCAACACAGGCAGACAAACACACACACACACAAACACACACACACACACAAACACACACACACACACAAGTTCCATGGGTGAGGTATTTAAAGTAAATACTAATTAAATAAAATCAAATGTAAATTAGTAAATACAAATTAAGCAAGAAGAAAAAATTTATTTTCTTAATTTGTTTAGATTCCCATTAACTAACATAGTAAAGTTGGACATTTTTTCAGCACGTACCCTTTTAGAGGCATAATTTTATTTATTAAAAATAATTTCACATATTTTGTAGCTGTACTAAACACAGGGAATGTATGTTAACAGGTTTAATCTATATCTCTGTTTTGCACTATTCTGAATATTAAAAATACATAGCAATATTAGAGGCTATGATACAGCAGTTTATTTTCTTATGTAACTTAGTATTTAACTCTATACTAAAGTAACTTCTCAAGACTAATTTGCTTGGGAAAACTGAGACACAAAACAGAATTTTTAGTCTTGATACCTTGGCACAAAATATCCTTAATTATTACTGTTTCAGAATTAAGCATACTTACAGAAATCTGACAATGTACAGATTTAGAAAATTCCAAAATTATCTATGTAGAGATTGTTTCAGAGAATAGAAATCAGTCCTTCCCACTAATGCCAATTATTCAATTGATGTGTTCTTACACTCTAAACACTCTAAATAAATAAATAAATTGATCATCTTCACCATTGGATTAAATTTGGAGAATTCTCGTTTTTTAAAAGAAAATTTGGCTTTTCATCAGCCTCTTTAATGGACTTGCCCATGAGGAGCAAAGACATTTGAATCTAATGAACAAGTAGTCACAGTGCATTTCCCTGCACTGGGATAGGATTTTTGTTGTTGTTATTTAAAATAAGTTTTGATTTTTATCAACAGCTTTGCCCGGGGCTGGTTAGGATCAGAGTTCTGACTTACTGCTCGATCTTAAGCCTGCACATCCTATAATTTTGATGTCATATCTATGCAGAAGCAAGGAGCTCATTATTGTATTTATTTTTAGAATATACACATATAATAATCAGGTTTGTGTGAAGGGCACAATGAATCATTGGCTACTGATAGTTTAATTTTTTTAATAAACAATAATTTGTCATGATTAAATGGGATTAAGATGTTTTTGTTTTCATGATTAAGAAACACTAGAAAGAAAGGTAAATAAAATAAGCATAAAATGAACTTTAACACATATAAGCTACTCAAATTCAAACAGCTTTTTTTTGAGACAGGGTCTCACTCTGTCACCCAGGCTGGGGTACAGCGGTGCCTACTTCATGTAATTTCCTTCTGTGAACTTGGTTATGTGCATACCTAAAAAATACTTTTATTACTCTTTATCAGTTACAAATGCTTTTCCGTTTTCAGCAACAAAGATTGACAGTGGCTTAAAAAGATAGGGCTTTAGTTTTTCTCACATGATAGAAAAGCTGGGAAGAGGTGGCGGATGACATTGCATCAGCAGCTCGATGTTGTCAGGACCAGCAACATGGTGATGTTCCTGTTTTTTCCCATTTGACTGCAAGACGCCTGCCACAGCCCCAGGCAGTAGGTCAGTATTCAGGGCCACAACATAAAAGAAAAACATCTCTGAACATCTCCAGCAGATTTCTTACATCTCACTGGCCAAAACTGTCACACAGCAGTTGAGGGACTCCCACCTCTAACAATTAAGAGACTTTAGGAAAGTGAGTCTTTTGCTTTCCCTGCCTCTATTTGAAAGGAGAAGGCAATTGGCATTCCGAATCTGCTTCTTACCTTTAAAGGAGAAGGATTGGATTCCCAACTCCTTCTCCTTTAAAGGTAAGAATAACTGTCATGGATTAGAATCTGTATTTTAGTCACGCTTGTAATCTCTGCAGTGCTGATATATCTCCTACCTATAAAAGTCACTTCATTATTATTTATTGGAATAAATTACATTTGCATAAGAACTGTGTACTTTTCAAAAAAAGATTTTAAACAAACATAACTATTTTTTGAATCTATTTTTGGCTCATGGATTCTTTCGTTTTCTCTTAGCATTTTCCCTCTTTTCAGCAGTGAAGACAGGGAGCTCTGCACCAGTTATAAATCGGGCCTTTGAGTGTTGCAATAACAAGTGACTCTCAGAGGGTTGCCTGGAAATCGCTAAAGTACCAGTACTCAAGACTGGCCTGGATTTAAGCAGCAGAAGTAGAGGGGGCCCTTGAATGTGTCCTGTTGGAATCTTTTAACCCTCAAACACCCTTGACTTCTCAGGTGCTAGGAGAACCAAGAGTTTAAAATTCCTGAGGACTTGGGTTTATGTTATTGATTATGGCCGTTCTCTGGTGGTTATAGGCCACCTAAGCCCTAGATCTGACCCATCCATTCAGGGCTACTGATAGTTCAGACACAACAAGTCTCTGGATAGTGGCAAATATTTCTTCAGCTTTATCTGAGTCTAGGTATGGACAGAGTTAAAGTCATACTGCCCTTGAACTCAGTGATTCTAAGGGCCTACTATATTATTTCTTTGTAGCTAATAACCTTTTCAATGTAAGTATTTCATTAATACTAAAAAAGGTAAAAGACCAGGCAAAGGCTTTAAAAGCTGTAATTACAGTGAAGCCATCTAGGACTGGGTAAAGATAATAATTAAAAATGAGAGCTATAAACACATTTTTAATCCTTAATATGTGTTAAGGTTTTAGAAAAGTGATAGGAATAATTTGCTATGATTTGAAGTGCTTTCAAGTATGTAGATGAAAGACACCTTTGTGAATATAAAGAACCAGTTCTTTAGTTTATAATAGTAATTTGGCACTTTTAAATGAGGACTTCAATGTACATTGGACACGTTACACATCCTAACAGGCAGCTTCTTTCCTAGGTGACCAAATGGACAGGAACTGACTCACAGAAGTTCACAGAAGCTACTGACATAATTTGAATTTCAGTCTGTGATTTGTTCGCAGCTCAGACAGTGACCTACGGCTTATTACACCACTTATTCAGTAGTGACTATCTACCAGGCACTCTCATAGGTGCACGGTTTTCAAAGATGAATAAAACCAAGTTTCTGCCTTTCAAAAGCTCATACACATTCTATGTTCACTTAATCACCCTGTAGCTTCCCACATGGTTAATTCTAAAATGGGCAGCAGCCTCTTGAGTTTTTACCTGGACTCCAGCCTGGGAATTTATTATGAAATATTTCTGATAAATATGTTTTAGAACTAGACCTGCTTAGGCTATTTGTGTATCACACACTGAAAATATAAATATGTGTAGATATTTGGGTAGGACTATGACTATTTTGATATGAATGAGTAAAAATCCTCTTTGGGAAGTTTTCCCAATTAAATTCTTAACGAATAACACGTGCTATCACCTCTCTTTTAAAATTTCTTTTCTTCTTTTAATTAAAATAATAAGTGTTCCTCTGCTCTTGAGCCAGTTGGTTCTAAGCCAGCTGGTTCTTGGCACCTGGTATGCCCCCTAGGTTAACTTCCTCTCCTACATTTACTTTACATTTATTTCTGACTTTGAAGATCAAACGTTCTTATAAAACTCCTTTTCTTTTTTCTGTGAGATAGGTAATCCAGTGATAGCCTGTTAACTTCCTTGTCTCTCAGACACAGATTTCTAAATTTTAGATTGGAAGAGACCTCAGAAATGGGTACCTCTCAATTTTCATATTCCCTGAAACCTTAACTTATTCGTAGGGTTGCATTCTGCCTTGTCAGTTTCCAACAACACTGGGCACAAACTTGAAAGAATGAGTGTGACAGCTACCAAAAATACTGAGGTAGTACTTCTGATTGCTCCTCAAACTTTTATGTCATATGTTGATACGAGACTATATCCATAACCCAATTAAAATGATTTTTAAAAAGACATTTTGGGTTGTCTGTACCACTGCTCCCTATTAGCAGGGATTATTAGAGATGATTGTATAGTTACACATGTCTCCAGAATGTATTTTGGATTTATATTTTCATGTGGTTGTGTCATGCTGGAAATTTAAAATAATTCAGACAGGATAATGAAGCTTTCCTATGAAGCTCAGACTCATAACATACAGAAGCTTCCCATTTTCCAAGCTGTGGGCTGTTGCCGATCTCCTCCTCGTTCTCTTCCTCATGTTGGGAATGACCAGTATCTTCACTTGGTCTAAAGAATCATTGGTCTAAGTACAGAGGATTTTCTCTGTCCCCACCTAGTTGATGTACTGTTAGTTTTATCCTTTCATGTTTGTTTGGAAGGTAATTAACATTTTTGCTTTACGTAGTAGTCATTAAAACCTTTTCTTCAGTTTTTGCAGACTGTAAGAGACTATTGAGGCAATTAAGTGGGAAGATAATATGAGGATGTGGCAAGAGAAAATGTGCACTGCTACCAATAATAGAAACAATTAACATTTATGCAAAGTCTTCTTTAACTAACAAAAAATTTACACCATACTTGAATGTTTGACAATTAGAGGATTATGCAACTACATTTCTTTTCTTTTCTTTTTTTTTTTTTTTTTTTGAGACGGAGTCTCGCTCTGTCTCCCAGACTGGAGTGCAGTGGCCAGATTTCAGCTCACTACAAGCTCCGCCTCCCGGGTTCACGCCATTCTCCTGCCTTAGTCTTCCGGGTAGCTGGGACTACAGGCGCCCGCCACCTCGCCTGGCTAGTTTTTTGTATTTTTTAGTAGAGACGGGGTTTCACCGTGTTAGCCAGGATGGTCTTGATTTCCTGACCGCGTGATCCCCCTGTCTCGGCCTCCCAAAGTACATTTCTTTCCTTAAATATTGAATGTCTTCCAATGAAATGATCTAACCAATCAACAACAAATCTTTCTCTATGTTGTGCCTACCGAGACATGGCTCATTTATTTCATTAGAAGGTAAATCTAGTGGACAATTTGTTTTGACAAGGCAAACTAAATTCTTCCCCTTTACTTTTCTCTTTACAGCATTTCTCCTTTGAGTATTTATCTTGAGTTCTCAACATCATTCGTTTTGAAGATAAGGGTAAGCCAGCCAACCCTGGAATCTGTGCTATGATAACCTGATGCAGATCAGGTGAAGGGCATCTTGTGATTTTTGCTTGTTTGTAAAGAATTCTCATGGATGTAAGAAACTGGAGAGCTTGCCTGAAATAGCTTGCATTCTACCTTAAATTCTTTAAGCCATTTTTCATACAGGCAATATCCAGATATTGTTCCTCTATTTAAAAGGGAAAGTAAGACAAAAGCTTTTGTATAGTGTCAAATAACTTTGTGTCATACAACAAATATTAAATAATAGAGGTGATTTTTGAGAGCTTTAAAATTTATTGTTAATCATTCACTCATTCATTTAAAAATTTTATTGAATATTTTCTATGTCAAAACTGTCCCATTTGAAGATTCTAAGTATTTTCCTATGACTGTCTTTCACTTTACCTTGCTTCGTTGTTCTCTATTCTGTTTAATTTATCTCTATTATTTAACACTGATAATATGACAGAATACTTGATTCTATAGTCTTAGCACTTTAAAAAGTATTTTTCTGGCCAGAGTAATCGTTTTTTGTTTTTTTGTTTTTTTTGAGTAGCCCAGGCTGGAGTGCAGTGGCGCAATCTCTCTCTGCCTCCTGGGTTCAAGTGAGTCTCCTGCTGAAAAACAACAATGCTTGGGAGAAGTCAAATGTTATTTCTTTCTGACGCAAGAAGCTTAATTATGATTAATGACTGTATTGGTTTTCTAGAGCTGCTATAACAAAGTACTACAAACCAGGTGGCTTAGAACAACAGAATTCATTGTCTCCCCTTTCTCGAGACTAGAAGTCCAAGATCAAGGTGTTGACAGGGGTGACTCCTTCCTTTTGAAGCATATAAGGGAGACTCTGTTCCATGCCTTTCTCTTAGCTTCTGATGGTTTGCTGGCAATCTTTGGAGTTCCTTTGCTTGTAGATCTCTGCCTTCCTCTTCATATGGCGTTCTTCCTGTGTTTGTGTGTCTGTATACAAATTCTCCCTTTTTATAAGATAGTGGTGACATTGGATTAGGGGCCCAGTCTATTCCAATATGGCCTGTTCTTAACTTATGACATCTGCATTAATCCTATTTCCAAATGAGGCCACATTCTGATGTACTGAAGGTTAAGACTTCAGCATATGAATTTGGTGGGGGATACGATTCAACCTGTAACACTTATAATCCTCAGATCCTACTTTTAAATGCTCAATGATTAGTGAGAACTGTCCTTGGAGTTTGTGTCTTAAGTTTATAAATATAAAGAAAAATATCACCAATCAAATATAAACAAATGAACCTACTAACCAATTAAACAACCCACTCCCAGCCAGGCATTCTAATGCTCAGTTGACAGATTGATGGAGACAGGTTTTGTTTCATAAGCACAGATTTATAAATGATGTTCTCTTACATAGATTCTAAGAATGTAAAACTTAATCAATTGCAGTGTGGAAAATAAGTTCTAAAAAAAGAGTCGGAGAACAGATAAAAGAGAAAAAAAAATCCCAAATTCGAAACTCTTCCGATTTTATATAATCTATGAACTAGGAAGCTGTAAGGGTGACACCCATCCTGCATTCTGTGGAAGTGTCCCAATCTTACCAGGAAAATCTTACATCCTGTAAACTTCACTTTCATATCTGAATAAATGCTTAATATTTACTAGAGTGGTCAAGCAAGTTATTTGATGATGATGACTTGTTACATTAACTGGCACAAGCTTTTAAAAATATGAAAGACCCACTCATAAATAACTTAAGATATTTTTAGTGGTCATCCTTTACAACACATAACATTTTAAAATAAGTGACCTTTAATTTTAATGTATTGTCTTTTTTAAAAAAAAGTAGAAATGAGTGTTTTGGTTTGATAGCTATACTGTGATAGATGTCTGTCTTTAATAAAATATAAATGTAGATACATTTGGAGATAGAGTTTGATAGGGAATGGAAAATTATGTTTTAACAATTCTTTTATCCAAATTATAATCTTAAACACTCATACAAAAGTTACTGGAAATAAGTGCTTTCTTTTGGAGGAATTTTTCATCTGAGATCCCTTACATGATGCAGGCAATTTTTAGGATTTTTGTTGTTGTTGTTGTTAGGTTTTTTGTTTGTTTTTTGAGACAGGGTCTGGCTCTGTCACCCAGGCTGGAGTGCAGTGACATGATCATAGTTCACTGCATCCTCAACTTCTTGGGCTCAAGCGATCCTCCTACCTCAGCCTCCTGAATAGCGGGGACTACAGGCACATGCCACCACACTCGACTAATTTTGGTTTTTTTTTGTGAAGGCGAGGTGTCAGTATGTTACCCAGGCTGGTCTTGAACTCCTGAACTCAAGTGATCCTCCCACCTTAGCCTCCCAAAATGCTGAGGTTATGGGCATGAGCCACTGCACCTGGCCCAATTTTTAGTAGTTTGATATTTTATGTCCATCACCTAAATAATAACAATTTGGAGAATCTCACAAAGCAGCAAAACCTGTCATAGCTACCCTATGAATTACTATTTTCTAAAACCTTGTACTTTGCTGAAACTGAAAACAGCAACTTGAGACCAAGTTAGTGTTTTCACAAACAAGTAGTTTAATTAAATTAAATTTTAAAAGGCTGGATTCCATTTATTTTGAGGGCTTTTATGATACCAAATACTAGATGAGTTATCTAGGGCTTCTAGCATACTATGATACTAGAAAGCCATTTGAATATTTCACATCTTGTCTCGTTATTTTTTTGTGGACACTGATTAGTAGGGCAAACAGAAACTCTAGCTATTCTTATGCTCACAATAAAAGAAACACGCTTTCAAAATAAATCCAGATGTTAATTTAATTCTATTTGTTGAAATAATTTTTTATTCTTTTAATAAGGCAAATAGCCATTTAAATAATAAGCAATACCAAAAAATGCTGGCAAAATCACAGGTACTGATGAAAACTCAGAAGCATTATTAGTCTTTTTCCTTGAATTATACATGGCATTTTAATTAAACAGCACTTCTTTAGTTCAGCATTCCACTTTAGCAGTGATAACTAAAAGCATCAATTCTATGTCTAGTTATAGCCAAGGAATATCAACAGAATGCTGGGGTTTGTTTGTTTGTTTATTTGATACAGGGTCTCGCTCTGTCACCCAGGTTGGAGTACAGTGGAGTGATCACCACTCTCTGCAGCATCAACATCCTTGGCTCAAGCCATCCTCCTGCCTCAACCTCCTGAGTAGCTGGGACTACAGGCGTGCACCATCATACCTGGGTAATTTTTAAAAATTATTTGTAGAAGCGAGGTCTTGCCATGTTGCCAAAAGCCATCCTCACTAATTCCTCCTTGCTAGCAGAATCTCTATTAGATGTTACTTGAAGAGCCTATACTCTCGAGGAAAGTGATCCTAGTTTCTGGCCTAAGAGCAGGCATATGACTTAGTTCTGTTCAATGAAGTGAAGGGAAAATCCCCTGGGGGTCTCCTGAGAGGAATATTTTCCCCTTTGATAAAAGAAGGGGCTACTAAGGGAGGCTTCCTGCCCTGTACTCATAGCTACTTCTGCCTTTGAACATGGTTAGAGGAGGACATGATGCTTGGAAATCCTGCAACAATCTGGCAACTCTGTAAAGTCCAAAAGACTACCTGACATCATAGAGCCACTGGGTCAACACACCTACAATTGCGTTCTTGCAAACTGTGCAGGGAAATAAATCTCATTTTTTTACGCCACTATTAGGTGACTTGCAACTGAAAACATTCCTAACTGACATAAAAAGGCACCTATGTCCTACAGCGCATTATCAATAATTACACGTAGGCTGATTTTCTGTGGCATCTATTTGCTCATTCATTCATTTAGTCAGTCATCAAACATTTCTTAAGCAACAAGTATATGACAGGCACCGTGCTAGGCACCAGAAATATAATGTGAAGCAAGATAGACACATCTCCTGCAGTCCGAGTGAATAGGCCTCAGTTATTCAGTGTGTGGCTAACTTGTAACCCCTCTCCACCTTTTCCCCCCAGCTTTTAAGGCAGGTGATCTGCATGCATTTGCCACCTCAATTTGTGAAATTAGCCAGGAGATTTGGCCAGTGAGTACTAGCTACCTCATTAACAAATCAAAAGGAAGATTGATCCTTAGTTTTTTAAAGATTGCTGACCCCTAATTAGTAAACATGAAGACTCTAAAAAGGAATGATTGAAGTCAATGAAATTATAAAGAATGGAGATTCAGCAAGCGTGAACTTAACTTCTAGGTACTCAAAATAGGATTGCTTTCTGAAAGTTAGAAAAACAAATTTTTGAGGCAAATAAAATACTGAATGTAGACAAATAGAATTTTTTTTCAGATAGGAAGTGAAAACCACATTATAAAAAGCAAAGCACACATTCAGGAAATACAGAGATCAGTGAAAAGATAGCTCTCCAGCAGGTTACTAAGTTTTCTGTCCCTAAGTTCCTATGAGAAGTAAATTAACATTTGAGAACACACCGAGTCCCGGGCACTCTATTTGTGGCATCTCACATGAGCCTACATTAACTATGCAAAGAAACATTGCTATTTCCATTTTACAGAAAAGGAAGCTGATGTTCAGAGACTTAGGTAATCTCATCGCATAATTAATAAGAAATAGAGTATTGATTAAACTCGGGTTTGTCTAGAGTCAAACAGCACATCCCTCTACTATGCCATACCATTTCCTTAAAGACAGGAGGCAAACCACTATGATCTCTTACAAATTACCCTTTTGCTCCAAAGTCAGAGTCTGAATCTTGGGTCAATGGAATGTAGGTTAATTCCTTCTGGTATTTATAGTCTTGTTCCTGGGAATGGTTTCCAAAATAATGTGTAATTTCTTAATAGCTGAACCAGGAGATAAAATTTATGTTCGAAGAAAAAAAAAAGGATATTTAAATTGGAAAGGAAGAAGTAAGAATTATCCCTATTTGCGGACAACATAATCTTATATTGAGAAAAACCTGAAGACTCCACCAAAAACCTGTTAGAACCAATACGTGAATTTGGTAAAGTTGCAGGATATAAAAATCAACGCTCAGAAATCAACAGAATTTCTACTGGCCGACAGTGAATAATCAGAAAAAGAAAAAAGAATGCAATCCCACTTACAATAGGTACCCAAACAAATAAAATACCTAGGAATAAATTTAGACAAAGAAGTGAAAGATCTATACAAGGAAAACTATAAAACATTGATGAGAAAAGTTGAAAAGGATACACACAAAATGAAAAGATATCTCATGCTCATGGAAGATTACCCAAAGTGATCTACGGATTAATGCAATGCCTGTTAAAATACCAATGACATTCTTCACAGAACTAGAAAAAGCAATCTCAAAATTCATATGGAACCACACAAAACTCCAGAAAGCCAAAGTAACCCTGAGCAAAAACAACAAAGCTAGAGACATCATACTACCTGACTTCAAAATGTATTAAAAATCTGTAGTCACCCAAAAGGCATAGTACTGGCATAAAAACAGACACATGGACAAATGCAACAGAATAGAGGCCCCAGAAACAAGTCCATACACCTACAGAGAACTCATTTTCGACAAAGGTTTTAAGAGCATACACTGGGAAAAGACGTTTTCTTCAATAAATAGTTCTGGGAAAGTCGGATATCCATATGCAGAAAAATGAAACTAGATACCTATCTCTTACCATATATAAAATCAAATCAAAATAGATTAAATACTTAAGTTTAAGCCCTGAAACTATGAAACTACTAAAAGAAAACACTGGGGAAATGTTTCAGGATATTGGTCTGGGTAAAGATTTTTTGGATAATACCTTAAAATCACAGGCAACAAAAGCAAAAATAGACAAATGGGATTACATCAAGCTAAAGAACTGCTCAGCAAAGAAAACAATCAACTTACAGGATGGGATAAAATATCTGTAAACTATTCATCCAACAAGGGATTAATAACTAGAATATACAAAGAACTCAAAACAACTCAACAGCAAATAATACATAAATCCAATTTAAAAATAAGCAGATGATCTGAACAGACATTTTTCTTCTTTTTTTTGCAGACAGAGTTTCACTGTTGTTGCCCAGGCTGGAGTGCAATGGCGTGATCTCAGCTCACTGCAACCTCTGCCTCCTGGGTTCAGGTGATTCTCCTGCCTCAGCCTCTTGAGTAGCTGGGATTACAGGCATGTGCCACCACATCCAGCTAATTTTGTATTTTTAGTAGAGATGGGGTTGGTCAGGCTGGTCTTGAAGTCCTGAACTCAGGTGATCCATCCACCTTGGCCTCCCAAAGTGCTGGGATTACAGGTGTGAGCCACCACGCCCGGCCATGAACAGACATTTTCAAAAGAAGAGATACAAATGGCCAAAAATATATGAAAAAATGCTCAAATTTACTAATCATAAAGGAAATGCAAATCAAAACCACAATGAGATATCATCTCATCCCAATTAGAATGGTTATTGTCTTCCTGATCAAAAAGACAAAAAATAGCAAAGCTGGTGAGGATGTAGAGAAAAGGGAATCCTTATACACTGTTGGTGAGAATGTAAATTATTACAGTCATTGATATGGTTTGACTCTGTGTTCCCACCCAAATCTCATGTGGAATTGTATGCCTAGTGTTGGAGGAGGGGCCGGCAGGAGATGATTCAATCATTGGGGTGGACTTCCCTTTGCTGTTCTCGTGATAATGAGTGAGTTCTCATGAGATCTGGTTGTTTAAAAGTGTGTAGCACTTCCCCCTTAGCTCTTTGTCTCCTGCTCTGCCATGTGAAGATTGTGCCTGCTTCCTCTTCACCTTCCGCCGTGATTGTAAGTTTCCCGAGGCCTCCCCAGACATGCCTCCTGTACAGCTTGCAGAACTGAGAGTCAATTAAACCTCTTTTCTCCATAAATTACCCAGTCTCAGGTATGTCTTCATAGCAGTGCGAAAATGGACTAATATAGTCGTGGAAAACAGTATGGAGGTTCTTCAAAAAACTGAAATTAGAACTGCCATATGATCAAGCAATCCCACTGCTACGTAATCAGTACATTGATGAGATATCTGCATGTCCATGTTTATTGTAGCAATAGTCATAATAGCCAAGAAATGGAATCAAACTAAGTGTCTATCAACAGATGAATGGATGAAGAAAATGTATATATATATGTGTGTGTGTATATATAGCAACATATTATTCAGTCATGAAGAAGAATGAAATCCTGTCATTTGATCAATATGGATGGAACTGGAGGACATTATGTTAAGCGAAATAAGCCAGGCATACAAAATTATTACATGTTTTCACTGATATGGGAGTTAAAAAATGTTGATCACATGGAGGTAGAGAGTAGAATGGTGATTACTAGCGACTGGAAAGAGTAGTAGGGAGTGGGGATGAAGAGAAGTTGGTTAAAGAGAATGAAAATACAGTTTAATAGAAAAAAATAAGTTCTAGTGTTTGATAGCACAGTAGGGTGACTACAGTTAATAATAATTTATTGTATATTTCAAAAGAGCTAGAAAAGAAGAGTTATAATTTTCCCAACCCAGAGAATTCATTAATGTTTGAGGTGATATCCCAATTATCCTGATTTGATCATTATACAATGTATGCATGTACCAAAATATCACATGTAGCCCAGAAATATGTACATTCATTATGCATCAATCAGAAAAGGTCTAGATTAAATACCAGAAGGCTCTTCGGGATTCCCTCTTTTAATTTCAAAACCAATTGATTCCAGTAGAGAAGTCTTCTTTCTCTTGAGAGGGTGACAGAGTTATAAAGGGACAATGTGAATAATATTTACACTCAGGGTTAACCTGGACATGCATATATAGCAAAATTAATTAGAGAAAGATTTTGACCAGTAATCTTCATAAGTATTCCTCAGAAATGCTTATCCACTCCTTCGTGTGTTGAACCATCAGTTTATATCTGTGGTGGAACTTTTAGGTTTAGTTGTGTAGCCAAACTGTCTTTGTTTGAATATGTTTGGCAGAGAACTGGAAGTGTTAGTTATTTTGATCTTCTATATGAAGGCAATAGCTAGTTAATTTGACCAAAAGGTACAGTTAGGGCACTTCTGGGACATTTTTACAGTGGTGATTTTATATACTGCTATGGTTTGCAAAGCAATTTGAGACAAATGGCACTGATTAGAAGTCTCTGAAATATGTGAACACAAGAAGTCAGAAGAGTTGTCATATACTTGTGCTTTGAAAAACACAGCTTGAAAAGAGAAAAAGTGCCAGATTTTCCCTGGGGCCAGATAGCACAATCAAATAAAGGTAGATACCAATTTAATGCAATTCATGAGACTTTAGTGAGGAATTATTTCCTAAATATCCAATCATCAGCTCATTATCACCTCACAATACACAGATTAATACATTTAATTTGCTAAGATTACAGTCTTGTTTGAGTTGTTCAACTGCTTGTAAAGTGAGACTTTTTTTTTAAAGTAGTACATGGCTCACATCCGTAATCCCAGCACTTTGGGAGGCCGAGGCGGGCGGATCACTTGAGGTCAGGAGTTCGAGACCAGCCTAGCCAACATAGTTAAATCCCGTCTCTACTAAAAACACAAAAAGTAGCCAAGCGTAGTGGTGGGCGCCTGAAATCCCAGCTACTCAGGAGGCTGAGGCAGGAGAATCAGTTGAACCCGGGAGGTGTAGGTTGCAATAAGCTGAGATTGTGCCACTACACTCTAGCCTGGGTGACAGAGTAAGACTCCGTCAAAAAAAAAAAGTAGTACAGCGGTACTTTGTGACACAAATACAAGCCTTTACCATTTTACCATTGGTGTTCAACTTTACCTTAGATGGTCCACCCTACGAAGGACTGAACCACAATCATCATTCTGTATCAGTACACATTTACCTTAAAGGCAGTAGACTGCACATGATAAGGACAAACAAATTAGAAATCTCTAAAGTAATTGGTACTAAGAAGAAATTAAGCTCATTTAATGATACACTACCTCCTCATAAACTGAAAATTATAGTCTAGGTGTTTTTCATTTGCATTTTTAAATTAGTCAAAACATTAATGTTTTCTAATGTGATTTCCTAAGGTTGCTTTATTGTTTTTAATCAAAGGCTGGATACATTTCAATGCTGAGGCAAATATAAAGTAGATTATACAAAAAACATGTACCTCATGACCACAAGAAATTACATGTTAATCTTGCCACAGAATAATAATGAGCCGTGCCTGTGTATCAGAAAAAAGGGCGGGGACAGAAAAGGGGAAGCTCACAGCCAGTGCTGGTGGAGACTCAGGTAAGCCTAAGAAAACAATCCTTGAAGAAGTTAAAGTGAGCCTCAGCTGGACTTCCACAATCAAATGAAACCTACATGTTCAAGCTCACATTCTTTGGGATTTATAACCTCAAAGATACTTTTGCCAATCAATTCTAGCAACCTATTTTATAAGTTTTTGGCAACTCTTTAGGTGTATATTGGAAATCAATCTTCATACATAAATGTGATGTTCTTCAGGAAGCAAAACTTCAAATATGCATCGCTACGTTTCAGGTAACAGATGGACTAAACAAATAAAAAAGCAATTAATTTAAGTGCAGAAGCATCAAAGCGGTTATCAAACCAAGGTCCCTACTTAGTGATATTATTTTCCAGGTTATGACTATTTGGATCCAGGAGACAGATAAAGTAACCCGAAAATAAACAAGGATCATATGTTGCCTTAACGAGTACCTCAAAATTCCCCAGAGGTATAATCATGAAATCAAGTGCAAAATCAAGAATAGAAAATCATCACCCATTTTCATCTTAAATAAAATAATACCTATATATATGTTAGGAAGATATTGAACTTTCTTTAAAAGCTATTATTGCAATTCGTATTTTAAAAACTTTAATTAACATTTTATAAATCAGCATCCTTGAAGAAAATTTACAGTTGGCCCTGTTCAAAAGTTGGGGTAGCATAAAACCTTGCATTTGAAGACTTAAAGCCTCAGAAAGTTTAAATTAATCTTTTTGTTTCTGGATACATAATATATGCTCATTATAAAAGTAATACATGCTCATTATATAGAAAAGCATTAAGAGGAAAATAATAACCATAAATACTGTTATTGAATTGCAATTTTGATTAATCTGATCTCAGAGACCAACCATTACCTTAATTTACAAATGAGGAAATAGAGCTTAGATAGAGATCAAATAAGTTGCCCAAAGACACAAAGCTGCTTATTAACAAAGATGCAACTCTTTCTCCTGATTTCTAATCCGAAGCTTGCTTCTGATGCACCGTGCTCCCCATTTTCTTTCCAAACCCTGATCTTTTGCGTTCAGCCCCTTAAGTTCTCCTTAAATCAGTTTCTTTTCCAAACCCATAGTACACCGAATCACCAACCCCTATCACTAAAAACTTTCCCTGCCTCTAGAGGGACACACACATACAGGCAATGGACCTTTGGGGTTGATATGATGTACAATGTCCTTGATCAAAGACCTTGTACAATCACTAGAGGATTAAGTGGGAAAACATGAAAGCACACTGAAAACTGAAAAGACCTGTGCAAATATTCTTCTTTTTGGTAGAACATTTTCTAAATATAAAAAATGATTCTCAAAAATACATTTCTTCTGGTACCATAGAAAAATTCATCTTCTATACTGGATAATAAATCTGTATCTAATGCTGCTTTATAAATAGCTTTAAAATAACCTCCTTCATATTGTAAAATCTATACTTATCATGTCCCCTTTAAAATTTTATCACTTATTTCCCTCTACAGTGCCAAGAAATTCCTTTTGACTATTTTTGAGATAACAAAATATTTTTATAAAGTCCCAACTCCCACATCTTTTAATACTGATTACAAAATTCAGTAGTAAGCAGTCTGAAAATAAACATGGAAAACCTCCAAAATATTTCATTTTTACTTAATCTCCCCTTGTCATATCTCAAAGTATAAAACTGAGTTTTGGGCAACATTAAATAGGTTGTTTATTCATCTTATGGACATACAGTGCTCTGGAAGTGGAGCTAGCTATCACCTGGATTTGGGCAGCAGGCTTCACACTGACACTCTCCGACAGCCCCTGGTATTAAGTGATTCCCACACAACCAAGGGGGTAGTGGTACCTCCCACCGCTACCACCCTGGTTTTATGCCGGCCTACACCATCAGTGCTAAGTTACTTCTAACATTTTTTTGGTACCTGAGTACCTGTCATCTTTAAGGGAGCCGATAGGGAGAAAAAGCCATATTTATGCTTATTGGCATCACCTGTGTTGTTCTAAGCTTATTAGACAGGTAAGGAACAGAATAACAAAGCAAAAAGAACAAAGACCTTGCAATCAGACAAGTCTAGGCTTGAATCCCAGCTCTGCTCCTCTCTAGCTGAGTGACCTCTAGTGAGTTATTTAACCTCTCTGTCTCAGTTCCTTATATGTACTCTGGGGATAATATCAGTATTATTTCATAGGGTGTTGTGAAAATAAAATAATATCTGATAAACACCTTGTGTCATACCTTCCACTTGTATAGTGCTCCAAATATATGGTGTCTATTGTTATATATGTTGATTCAATGTAGATAACACTGCAATGAAATGTTTCTGACAGACATCCTTGGGAGGGGCCTTCATACTGTATTTTTAACTTTTCTTAAATGCTGATATAATTACTGTAGCCAGTATTTCCTAATTGCATCAGAGAAGAGGGCTTTGTCCAGGTCACTTGATAAAAGTCTTTATAGTTCTAGGATTTTCCTCATTACACTATTGTGTGAGCACAAATTAAGGACCCAAGACTAAGGATATTGTCTAGGGATTTTATGACTGAGAGACATCATTATCTTTTACTATGTTGCACTCATAATTGACATGCTGTAATAATTGGGTATTTTGTGAGACTTGATAAGGGAAAAATCAGCAGTATGGAAGTAGTATTTACTGGAAAAAAAAAAAACAAAATAGAAGAACAGACACAAAGATAATACCACTAAGAGGCTGGGGTGGGGAGGGAGCTGGAAACAGGGACTCTTGCACTGGAAACATGAACTATGTCATAAACGAAATATTAAGGAACTCTGAACTTTTTGACAGCAGCGCAAAATGCAAACTTCATGAATACAAGTTTATGGTCAGCTTAGTAGGGATCAGCTTCAAGGTGCTGCTTAGAAACAGTGTAAAGTATCTGAAAGGGAAGATTGAGGATTTGAGAATGTGTAACAGGAACTCTGCTTAGATGAATGAGGTGTTCTGTGCTCTCTTCTGTGAGGGGCTTGCAATCAAACTGCAGTTGAAAAGGGCATCAAGAAGACCAGCTAAAATGGCTGAACACTTGGGAAATCCATCCCTGTTTATACAACCTGAGGAAGGCAAGGCTAAGCAGCATCTGGAGAATGTGCAGAGGATACTGTTGTGGTGATACCAAGCATCTGTCTTGCGCGCTATTGAATTCAGACAGAATACAGAACAGATTTGACATTGTCATATGAGAGAGTTAGATTAGACAGCAAAAGTAACGATCCATGGTAAAAGTTAAGAGACTGAAATATTTATTAAATATAATTTTATGTATCTTCTGGCTGTATATGGAGAAAACTAAACAGTTAACTTAATTCCATGTTTTAGTTTCCAGTCAGTGTAATGGACAAGATTTCTCTTTTCTTCTTTCCACAGTCTCTTTCTATTTGATTAAGATGTCCTGAGACTACATTTGGCCTACATTTATCTCAATCAATACCATTATTGAAAAATGGCAAACTTTTCTTTTAAGAATATATATACACATATTTAATCAAGGTAAAATTCACATAACATAAAATTCACCATTTGAGCCATTTTGGTGACTTTTATTATTTAACAGTGTGGCAAAACCATTGCCACTATCTAGATTCAGACCATTTTCATCACCCCAAAGGGAAACTACATGCCCATAAAGCAGTCACTACCTATTCTTCCCTCCTCCCAGCCTCTGAAAACAACCACTATGCTTTCTGTCTCTATGGATTTGCCTTAGGAGCATATTTCTTTTGGAATCTACTGAATTCTGTATGTAATTTTTCCAACTAGAAACTGTAGACTACTGTGTATATTTTTGTGTGTGTGTGTGTGTGTGTGTGTGTGTGTGTGTGTGTGTATGAGAGAGACAGAGAGAGAGAGAGAGGAAGCAAGAGAGCACCCCCAATGAGAGCCAACAGTCATAAGAAATTTTGCAAGGTCAAATCTATTTGAAATGTTCAAACAAAATGAAGACCTGGGAGGATATTTATCTTTCAATAGGATGTCTGTAATTTAAAGTGGATGTTGAACTTAAACTTCTCAAGAGCCATTCATTCATATTACAGAAATATAAAACAGTTCTTGAAATTTGCCTGTTATACTGAGAAATATTTTTGAATGGAAATGTGGCTTTATAGCTCCTAAGTTAATGTAAAAAGGTTCACATCCAACAGAAGCACTGTTCTGGATCGGAGCCCTTCCTGTAATAGTTGGTGATAATCCTATTACTTTTTTTCTTTGGAGCAGTGGAATACTGACCATTCTTTATTCTGCCTTTGTCCTGGTGAGCACATCTGATATGGCAGAGGAAACTGAGGATGCCTGACCGGTAAGTGAAAAGGCAACTTAAAAATCAAATGTTAAAACCGTTTGTATTTCCCAACCATAAACACTTTAAATGAATTTTAAATAGCTATAAACATTTTATTCTGGCTGGGATTTTTAAAAAGTTGGTTAATCTAGTTACAAACTTTAAAAAATGTTGAAAATGAATTGGCAAATGGTCTTTAGGGTATCTATTATTTTTTGTAAACTCACTTAAAACTTGCATGACTTTCTTAGTTAGATTAAATTGATGGGAAAGTTGTATATTCTGTGTTCTCAAAAACATATATATAACTTTTGGAAGAAATCTTTTCAACTGGTCAAATGTTTTCTCAGAAGGAGGAAGAGCCTGAAGGGTCTTGTGATTAAAGCAGTGCTTTGTAATCTAGCATGTCAAAGCCAAAAGAGCTCTGTCATTTTGCACTTTCTGAATAGTTTGAGGATTTTTATTCTATTTTCATTTTCAATTCCTTTCCATTTCATAAGCCCCAACTAACATATCTCAACTATTCCCATTAATTAGGATTTAAGATTCCCCTTTCACAGCTCATTCACTGGTTTTAATGTCAGGAACCTTGCTTGTTTTCTTTCCAAAGTATCTTTTCTACTTGCTTCACTGCAGTATCCCATCTGTTCTTTATAACATTCTCTCAGTTTTGGCTTCTGGGAACTCCTTGGTGACAACGGAGAACAGAGACTCCATATCACATTTTGAGGTATATGCTGACTTAGCCATTCTTTCCACAAATACTTCTCAAACAGTGTCTACGGGAAGTAATTTTTTTTTTAAATCAACCGAACTTTTAAAAAGCCATCTGGAAGTTGGGGACAGCATGACACGCCTTCTTATAACATGTAATAATTAATGTAAATCACTTGGAGGTCCTTGTTGCTGAGACATGCTCTGACAACTTGTGCAAACTATCATTATCCTTTGTGCCTTTCTTGAGGACCTGTCAAAAAATTCATCTCTAATAAGGGATCGCCATAAAGTGGAGGGGTTTATTTACCAGTTCACTCCTTCACTTTAGTTCAGTCATCTGAATATACTTGGGCTTATTCTCAAGGATGCATGTATAAATGACCCTATTCTCCACGGTCAGCAAACCAAAACCTCTCTAAACTGGGAGAAAGAACTTGAACGTCGTGTGAAAGAAAGGAAAAAAAGAGGGCTTGAAAAGGAAAAAAGCAGTGAAGAGCAGAAGTTAAACTGTAACCCCTATCTCTACTCACCAGACCACATCCCAACCGAATCCAGCTGCACCCACCCGTAGACCTTTGGGGCTCCTGATTGAGAGTGCAGATACAGGGCACATACTTATGCGTGGCTCCCTTTACTACTGGCTGTCAGTCTGGCCTGTGCTCAAGGTGTGGCTTCTGGTTGGAGTTTCAGTATGTAGGGTCCACTCCCAGGGTTTTGGTGAGATTGAGAAGGGTAAGGTAAACTACTGGCAAAAGGGGCTGGTATGCCCCAGGGGTTGGTTTGGCACAGCAGGAGAAAAACGAAGTCAACCACGGCTAGAATCTGGTGTTAGAGTCATTCACCTCACCCTCCAGGAGGCCACCGAATGGCTTTATCTGGACAGGGACAGATCCAGGGACACAACTGGGACAACCGGTATTCCTGGTAAGCCTGTCACTGGGGCATCTGGAGGTTAGGTGGGGAAGGGACGCGCGCGTTGGGGCGGGGTGAGAGGGTACAGAGGGAGAAGGAATGATGGTGAAGGGCTTGCTGGGGCTGCAGCGTCCTCATTCTGTTTCCAGGACGGATTTGGAAGCCCCAGTTTGGCGATACAGGTAGGTCTGCAACTCGCCGCGGGACTTCACCTTTGCAAGTCTCCGTTTGCAAGCCACCCCTCTGAAGAGGGATGACTCTGATCTTTGCGCCCCCTTCCTGCCCTTTGATTCTGGTTCTTTGAGGGAAGCCCTGCTATGCAGTCCGGGGAAGGAAAGGCATTCTCTGCCGGCACGCGGGCCGGAATGGGAAGGCCAGGAAAGCGGCCTCTGTGGCATGAATTATATTTATTTAGATACCTGTATTAAAAATTACTTTCATTAAAAAAGGAATCCCCACCCACCAAGCTCGGGCTGGAGCTTTGCACTGCGACTGTTCGGCAGCCGCCCTTTCCCTGAACGGCCGGGTAGCCGATGCGCAGCGCTTTCTTCCAGCACCTGACGCTTGGTTTCGCGCAGAATCTCCCCACGCCGCCCCGCCGGCTCCACGCGCCTTCCTCCCCTTCCCAGACCCACGGCCAACCCCCGAGGTTGCCCTCGCGGCTTCCTGGAGGGCGGGAAAACCCAGGGAGTGGAACGGGTCGAGGCGAAGGTCTCCGCAATCCACGCAGGGTGTCTGCGGCCGGTTGGGCGCTTGAGCCCGGGGTGGGCGATTCCTCCGGGGAAGGGCGTGGGGACGGCCCAGCGCGCAAGGTTGACGGAAGCTCGCCTCGCGCCGCGGGGACGCCCGGGCGGCCCTGAAGGGGACGGGGCGGCCCCAGTCGGCGGTCTCAGGGAGCTCCGCCCTCTACTCGGTATAAGAGCTGGGCCCGGCCCACAGCGGCGGCGGCGGCGGCGGAGAGCTGGCTCTGGGCGTCCGCTAGGCTCGGACGACCTGCTGAGCCTCCCAACCCGCTTCCATAAGGCTTTGCCTTTCCAACTTCAGCTACAGTGTTAGCTAAGTTTGGAAAGAAGGAAAAAAGAAAATCCCCGGGCCCCTTTTCTTTTGTTCTTTGCCAAAGTCGTCGTTGTAGTCCCTTTGCCCAAGGCTGTTGTGTTTTTAGAGGTGCTATCTCCAGTTCCTTGCACTCCGGTTAACAAGCACCTCAGCGAGAGCAGCAGCCGCCGCAGAAGAGCCAGCGGGGTCGCCCAGTGTCATGACCAGGGCAGGAGATCACAACCGCCAGAGAGGATGCTGTGGTGAGTGGCGTTGACCGAATGCATATGGTGGAAATCCAGGTTGGCCTTTGGAGACAAGCAACTCTACACAGGTTCTGGAGGAATGTGGCTCTGCTGTGAACCATAGCTTTGTCAAAGATCCTTTGACTTATATTTGGTGGACGTTAAGGAAGAAAGGAACTTCAGGGTGTGGGAAAAGGGGTTTGCACACAGGCACGGATGGAGTAGACTGGGCAGTTTGGATTGCCTTGTGTAAAAAAAAAAGACAAAAAAGAATGTTGAAACAAGAGTTTCTTCACTGTATGTGAAATGCGAAGTTGGGCAGTTATTGACTAGGTCATGCTGAATTTAGTGAATGGTATTAAGTGAACGAAATACATCGGTTCATAGGTAACTTGATAAAATGTACGTGGTTTGTCCCGCAAAATAGTTTTTAATAATCATGTTCTAATAAGATCAAATGGATAAGCATTCTGCCCTCAGCTCATTAAGTGACTACAATCGCTTTTTCTCTCCCCACCTGTGTCTTTGCAGGATCCTTGGCCGACTACCTGACCTCTGCAAAATTCCTTCTCTACCTTGGTCATTCTCTGTCTACTTGGGTAAGTGAGAATGCATAGTCTTACAACATAGTTGCGCAATTTTTTTATTTCCTTTCGTTCCAGCCAGTTGTATTAAGCCAACTTCCAGTTTTGTCAAGCAGTTAAAGAAATAAATCATCCAAGTACACATGCTTTAATGGAAAACGTTATTTACGTCGAAGATCTTTCTCCATCAGTGTTAGTTAATACAACTTAATTATCAGATCATCGTAGTTTATGTAGACAGACAACTATCCAGACAAGATTAACAAGGAATGGAATATTTGCCTTGTTTTTAAATTTTAAATTGTATGTTGCATTAGTAGCCTTAGTAAATAGACATATCTGCTACAAAAGATGGATGGATGTTTCGTATACCTTCTCTTCTTCACATTTTAAAATATTTTTTTTTTGTTAAAATTTAGTTCCAGCGTGCAGCACCATGAGAATATAATAGAATGGTAGAGTGACTGACTTAGGCTAATAATAACAGTCTAAGATTAATTGAAACATAAATGACCCCAGAACAAATATCTGAATGACAAAAATTCTGATCTTTAAAAATGTTATCTATAGTTAGATAAAGTTTGGGGCATTGGAGGCTATCTTAAAATTAATCATCCAATGAATATCAGCAATGGATTTACAGTTTTCCCTCTGACTTTCTAGGTCATCTTGGAAAAGACCTAGTGTTTCTGTAGATCTGGGCTCCTAAAACTCTCTCCCCAAAATAATAAACTAGAAGGGTGCTAGATATATGTTTAATGATGATTAAAATCTTTAACATTAAACAATTATTGTTTAAAAGCAATACATCTGGCTATATTCTGTCCATGGCTCATATGTATTTAACTAAAAAGAATGGAAAGATTTTGAGAGTAAATTATTTGAATGTTATTTTCCTTTTAAATTGGAAACTTTTATTGGATCATCCTTAAGACATGGATGGAAACCACTGGAAGACGAAATCTATACCCAATGCCTTTGAGAAATTGTTAATCTACATTATTGGCTCTGTAAGAAATAGCAGTTTATAGATGACATTTTACAAAAGCAAGCTCCTATCTTACCAGAGGCTTACGCAGGGATGACTCTGCAAATACATGTAAACAAAGTGGAATTGGTGTGAGTTTGTTTTAATTCCAACAGCTGATGATGCTAAGTAGAAACCTAGTGAAACAACCCTTAATAAATCAAAAGCAATAGTTTGTTCCCCCAGTTTAATTCAGTAAATATTAAGTATTAATAACAGGTGATGGAAATAGTATCTGAAATTCTCAGCCTGTAGTCTGGCCTAGCTCTTAGAGGAAGAAGATGCCTCTCTTCCAAATACTGATTATGGTTTATGTGACCTTTGGTTAATAGGTTAGGAGGTCAGATTTGCCAGAAAACCAGTGGCACTGTCGTTGTTCCAGGAGGATATTTTGTCATGTTCATTAAAAGTCCCACAAGAAAGGTGACACATGCTTATCCCAACTTTACAGTAAGTCGAGCAAAGGAAGTTCTCATGAGAAAGTTGGATTAAACAAACGGCAGCAACTACAATCATATAAGGTTTAGTGGATTTTTACTCCTTTCCACTGCAAAGGAGTGCAAAAGAGGAATGTGTCTAACACTAGGTAATTATACTTTTTATGTTTTTTCTCTTGTGTGGCACTCTGCCTGATTTTATTGCAACAAAACATTTATGTTTCTGTATTCTGTGTGTGTGTATGTATTTTATATATATATATATATGTATGTATGTATATATATGCATTTCCCATCCCACCCTGCCAAATCATGATTTCTTATACACTGAACATAGGGGCATTAGAGTAGAAGGTTGCCTCAGGTTAGTTTTGTATGGGATTGAATGCCTTTTATTTCTGACTTCATTTCTATCTGCCAATGGATCAATGCGTTTTACTCTATGCTGTCAAAATACAAAGCAGTGTAAGAAGTGGATCCTGGCTAGGTGCAGTGGCTCACGCCTGTAATCTTAGCACTTTGGGAGGCTGAGGCAGGAGGACTGCTTGAGCCCAGGAGTCTGAGACCAGCCTGGCCAACATAGAGAGACTCTATCTCTGCAAAAAAATTTAAAAATTAGCCAGGTGTCATGAGGCACACCTATAGTCCCAGCTACTGAGAGGCTGAGGTAGAAGAATTGCTTGAACCCAGGAGTTTGAAGCTGCAGTGAGTTGTGATCACACCACTACACTCCAGCCTGGACAACAGAACAAGACCCTGTCTAAATAAAAAAAAAAAAAAAAAAATGGATACTATTGTTATTGTCAAGGAGCTTATAATACGTTATTGTCAAGGAGCTTATAATACGATTTAGTATGGACTTTAGAAAAGATATCTAATAACAAAAAGATGACAATGTAAGACAGTGAAAAAGAGGGGCCAGTTGCTTATATCTGATATCATGATCTTATAGACTCTCCATTTAAACCCCAGTATATCTGCATTTCTCCAGCCCTTGCTTCCAACAGCCCTCACTTCTTTGTTCATGGAGGCCTTTGTCACCACCAGCTCCATCCTACTTTATATTTCCTCATAGCAGCACGTGCCCTGTGCTAGATTTGCTTTTGGTCTCTGTTTACTGGAATGTGAGCTGCATGAAAACATGGACTGTGATTTTTGTGCACTGCTGAAGCTCTAGTGCCTGCAAGTGTCGGGTACATAGTAGCCACTTAGTAAGTATTCATTAAGTAGATTAAGGACCATGATCATTCATGGACAGTTATTAGGTTTGCTTTCAGCTCTCAGTCCAGTGGGGGTACATGGACACATAAACAGGTCATCCAAGTTTGGTGAGGATAGGTGGGAAGGCAAGAAATAGAAATAAGGAAGGATGGGCACTTGTTCAATATTTACACAGATTTTGCGCAAATCTTGGGCTTTTTGTGAACATAGAATCTGTTGTTTCTTAAAGCCTAAACCCGTTGGAAATTGGGGTAATGTGAGCAATTTATTTCTTTCCATCAAAGAAGTGGTATGGCATACAAGAATAAGCAAGATTCAAAATTTTAATAGTATTTGTCTTGATGGCCTGCTTTAGAGGACTCTAAGACAATTAAAAAATACAATAAGAGTAAGATAAAAAGAAAGAAGCAACAGTATTAGAAAAGTGTTTCTTAACCTGTATGTTAAGAAAGAGAAAATTCACTGACAGAGGCAACCTATCATTTGGGACATTTATGTGTTTTTGTCTTTTCCTTGGGAGCTATTCAGAGGAATGGAGATTAGAATAAATTACCTCCCCTCTCCCCATCCCATTTTATTCTAATCAAATCTAAATTTGCTTTTCAGGTTAAAGATTAAGTAACAGCTCCACCCCCCTGCTGTTGTGACAACTCAAAATTACTCCAGACATTGCCAAATGATCCCCCGGGGAGGTGGGGTGTGGGTAGGAGAAGCAAAGTCATCTCTAGTTGAGAACTACTGGTCTACACAAAGATTTTTGTAAATGATTGCTAACATGTATCAATTTAAGTTTCGAATGTATAAAGTTATTATCCTGGCTTCATTAAAATTTTAAAATAATTTGACATACCAGGATAGTATTTGCTTCTAATACATGGATTTTTTCATGAGGATGTTAACAGACTTTGGGAAGAACTAGGAGTATAACTGTTTCCATAGGGTCAAATCTATGAGGCCTGGAATTTGGTTTCCTATGGTGATTCCCAGAGATAAGTTATGATGGAATATGGTTGTCCTCCTTAATGTTAATTTCGGAAGTCAGGGATGGAGTCTAAAATCTGATAATAAGGTCCACTGTAGGTTTTTTAAGACATTAATTTGCCTAATTCACTTAAAAGTTTCTGTTAAATCACATTTCACGGTAATGACCTCCAAAATTCCCTGTATTCTCCGGAGTTTGTGTGAAGAAATAAGTACCTTTTTCCCCCTTTCAAAACTCATCTGTATTAAAATGTTAACTACTTATTTATGCATTTAAGTTTATTTCTGACATCACTGTTTATGCAGTGCCAGAATTTGCCATTGTTACTCTCCTCTTTCCAATTGCTCTGCTGTTTTATGACTTTCAAATTATGACTTTATGAAATATCATAGGTTTTAGGATATTAGATGTAAAAGAAACCTTGGAGATCATATAGTCCATTCCTATCATTTTACAAATTGGGAAACTGGCTTTTTCTTGATGTTCAAGGTATACTAATGTTTGTGAACTATACCGTGATTGATTTCTGGTTCAATAGCAAACTACTTTATGCCTCTGCAATCAAGATAGGCAAATTCCAGGCCTCAGGAGAAACCTGCCACACAGGAGAACACGTTTTTGTATCAAAAAGCCATCTTCTGCCTGGAAACTGCGTTTTGTTTCTAGAATGACAAAGAGAATGTACCGTTCATTAATACCTTGCCTTTTCAAGTTTACTTAATAATTGGGCAAGAATATTTTCCATTGTGCTGGGATGAACAGTTTCAACATCTGATCAGTATTCAATCTAAGAGTAATTACTGACTTTGAAAGTCTCATAATGTAGCCAGGAAGTGCCCTTTTGATAAGGAAGCAACTTCCTGAGTACAATAGACTAGGAACGAAAAATATTCCATCAAAACATTTTCTCTTTTCATTTAAGGGAGATCGGATGTGGCACTTTGCGGTGTCTGTGTTTCTGGTAGAGCTCTATGGAAACAGCCTCCTTTTGACAGCAGTCTACGGGCTGGTGGTGGCAGGGTCTGTTCTGGTCCTGGGAGCCATCATCGGTGACTGGGTGGACAAGAATGCTAGACTTAAAGGTGAGTGTTGTTATATAATTAAAAGCCCTTATATTCATGGGAGCAATGCCTGAGCTACCTCTGTAACAAAGGAAACAGCAAACTAAGAGAGAAACAGCTGTGGCCAACCCAGGGAATGTCTGCACGCCACACCTGAGGGACGAGGGCTTAGATGGCACCACCTCTGGATGGAGGGTCCCATGGCTCCCACACAAAGTTGGGATGCCTGGACATTGACCTAATAGATTTTTTATCTTTGGCTGTTCATAAATTTCATATGTTAATGATTAACCTTGTAGCACTTTTCTGAGAACCACATTAAACATTAAAAGTTTGCTTAACTCAGGCTGCCTAACTATGACTTGCACTGGAGTCCCTTTAGTGTGATGTTCCTGAGACAGCTTTAACATCTGTTCTTTGGTTACTATGTTTCATGTAAGAGTGTGTATAAGGGAATTGAAAACTAAGAATAGCTTCAAGGGAGAATAGTTGAGCTTAGATCACAAAGAGCTGAATTATAAATTTTGTAGGGAAAAAGAAGAAAGAATAATATATTGATATTTGTTGTAAGCATTAGTCCTGAAATCATGTCATTTTATATAGGAAAGAAAGTAATTGAGCAATTAAATTTTCCAGTATATAAGGGAAATATGGATAATCATTCAGGGTAAATTTTCTTGAATTGCTCAGTTGATAATGCCAAGACCTGACCATGCCTGACTTAGGTGTTGGCAAAAGATTGAGGTTTCATTCTTTCAGTGCAAGATGACTGCTTCTGGACACAGAGCAACAGGCTTATCAAATTCTAGGACTTGATACTAGTAGGAAAATGGTCAAGGGTGAACATATTTCTGTTTTTAGAATGAGTAGACCAGAACACATATAGAAAAAAGTTCTGTAATCTAGAAAAAAAATTACTTCTTTGTATCATTATACATAGGAACACAGGAATATTATACATAGAAACCTTTAATCTAATGATTATTGAGCACTGCAATCATAGATTAGGAAAGAATATTGAATTGGATGAAGAAAAGTGTGGTAGGATAACAATTTCCCACTTAATCCTATATAATCAACTCATATATTACTCTTTATGAAAAATGTTTCCTGATACCTCTGGGCTGAGTTTACCATTTCTTCCTCTGTGTTCCCCTGAGGCTTTGTTAACACCTCTGCACTTACACAAATATAATGATCTGTTCACATATCTTTTCTTCTTCTGGTCTGTAGGGTCCCAAAAGCTAAGAACCTTATTTGGTTGACATCTGATCCTTATCCAGTGAATGAATGCATGAGTGAATGAAAGAGTTATATGTTGAGATTTTATATCAGACTGCTTTCAGAAAGCAGTTTATTTTTTCTTGGGTCTTTGATATGACCTTCCAAGCAAAGATGAACTATATTATCCTTGAAGACAAGAGCTGTAATTATCCCTTACATATAGAACTTCATATTTTCCAAACTGCTTTCATAAGTGTTTTATTTGAGCATCATTATGACCCTGTAAAGTAAGGAAGACAGGTATTACCATCCTCACCTTCTAGAAGCAGGCATAAGAGACATTAGGGAGTATCCTGTCCTAGATCATCTACCTATTGAGTGGCAGAGAAAAGGCTACCAGTTGTCTTTATCTGTCCTTACTTCAGCGCTTTGTCTATATGGGTGCTTCACGTTAAGAGAATTGCCATCTGTGATGGAAGGGGTAGCTTATAATTTCGTAGCAATGGCAAATAGCATTAGTATGCAAAGAAATACACTGCTGATTTATTCTTGGCAAATTTGTGTGTGTCTTTTCTATTTATCCATACCATATTATCAGATTCAGCCTGCCATGTAGGAGGTTGTGGACTTCATAACTTCCTCTTTAACCTCGTACATGTTATTGTTTTACCTTAAGCAACAAAGAGCTGAAATGTGGATCATATCTATGTCATACTACAGCTCTGTTTATGTTAAACGTTTAAGAAGATAAGCCAAATGAAAATGTAGTCATTATGATAGACTTCAATGAACAGAGAAACTTGTGGTACTTCATCATTTTGGTTGCATATTTACTGGCCTGGTGTGATCCTCAGGGTCGTATTGGAAGTAGTTGAGGCAGGACTGACTTCAGAAAGATTTTCTTTTTATCTGGTAATAATTATGTCTGTGTATTAATGTATTATAGTAGAACAATTATGTGTGAATAAGAACAGTCCCACTGAGACATTTTGATGTAATGTACACTTTGTCTCTTCCTCTGCACAGTGGCCCAGACCTCGCTGGTGGTACAGAATGTTTCAGTCATCCTGTGTGGAATCATCCTGATGATGGTTTTCTTACATAAACATGAGCTTCTGACCATGTACCATGGATGGGTTCTTGTAAGTTCTCAATGAGATTTTTGATGGCAGAAAATTGAATATTTGGTAGTGGTAAAGGGTGAAAATATTTTGAAGCTTTTTTTTTTTTTTTTTTTTTTTTTGCGAATGTAACCTTTTAATATTGATTTCTGTGTCTACTGTAATATCCCCTGTAGTTTGTTTTGTTGTTGTTTTGCCCACAACAGGCACTCATTAAGTATTGTTTGAATTTAAATTTTGTCCTATTGGTTTTTATTGGCATTTCTAAGAGTTTACTGTAGAATTCAGTTGTTTGTTTTCAACTTTTTAGTGACCTATACTTTGTTCGTGCTATTTAAGAAATGTTATCCATTTGTATATTAGTCAGTCATAATTGTGTTTCTCCAATAATAATTGTTACTTCTGTTTGGGAATGTCAACCAGATAACTTTTCATGTTGTGATTTCATAAAAGCTTGGTGGAAAAGAGGAGAGGGATGGGGTGTGGTATAAACCATGCATTTGATGTCATATTGAATCTTCTTGTGTATATTTGGATTGATATTATAGAGTTGCAAAACCAGGTAGGACTTTAGAAATCTTTGAGCCTATAGCCTTTGTTTTGTTGAAAAAATTAAGGCAAAGTGACGTAGTTGATTGCCCATTGTCATGCAACTAGAAGGTGTCAGAACTATGACTTAAATACAGGTGTTTTCAATTCCCCTTCAACATTCTTTTCAAAGGCAATATTTGTGGGAGAAGTGTTCAAAACCACCATTGTGTTTACATTTTATAGCTGTATTCACCTATTACAATTTTTATATTATGTGTACTACAGATGATCTAGATGATATGATTAGGACATTATGCCCCTTGACTACTGGTATTCATTCATTGTTTCATATATATAACGTAAAATGATTTCTTATAAATGAAATCAAAATACATTTTTTATTATTTCACCAAAGGCCATTTTAAACTACCTTGTTTAGTGACATATGTACAGTGTGGTAAACTGACATTATAACTCAATGTTTTCTTGTCATTCTTTAGACTTCCTGCTATATCCTGATCATCACTATTGCAAATATTGCAAATTTGGCCAGTACAGCTACTGCAATCACAATCCAAAGGGATTGGATTGTTGTTGTTGCAGGAGAAGACAGAAGCAAACTAGCAAGTAATTTGGTTTTCTCTTTCAATTAAATGGGCATGTTAGGATTCACTTTAAATCGGTGATGATAAATGAGGCTGTAAGCCTTTTATTTTTGTTCTGGGTATTTTTTAAGAATGATAAATTGAAA
The DNA here is from genome assembly GCF_008728515.1 of Papio anubis. Lineage (NCBI taxonomy): Eukaryota > Metazoa > Chordata > Mammalia > Primates > Cercopithecidae > Papio > Papio anubis. The sequence goes on along the minus strand of NC_044985.1, from coordinate 73,275,935 downwards.
GCATACTTTTTTTTCTTACCTTATTGTCAGTTTTAGTGCTGATGTATCTCACTGTTATGAAGTTAACTTACAGGATAGCTAACTTCTCTTTTATCCTACGCAAACTTGGCAAATGGAATAACTTTTTCTTTCCTTTTTTTTTAAAAAAAAAATTCAGTCAACTTTCTAAATGTTAATACTTAGAACAGTGCAAATCTGACATGAGATTTTACTGGTCATACCTGTGAATGTTATTATTGATGCTTATCAATCATATGGATGTTATTTTTCTCTAAATAAAATGGAAACAACTTAATTGTAGGAGAGACTCTGGAAGTTAATCTTCTACCTTAAAGTTATAATCTATAACTTTTATTACATTATGTACAATGTAATATAATTGCTGTTACAAATACCAAAGAAATAGAGAACACAATATAGTTTTTAAGAAGCTTACCATCTTAGTTGTCCATTGGAAATATAAATAAGTGGTCAAAGAACATCTGAAGAATGCTTACAAACAACATGTCCTATTCTGTCAATATTACTTAGGCTCAGAATAACCTCCCTCACTCATTATTGCCTGCCGTCCCCTCACATGACACACAGACAGAATTTGGATTGATAATTACACAGGGGAAAGGAGGAAGGGTACACCTCCCTACCTGTCAGATCAGCTGAGTCAACTCTGCTGATCACTGAGATAATGCGTATAACACACACATTACCCAACTCTCCTGACAGACAAGTAAACCATTCTTGATGACTTAAATGACTTACCCCAGGATGCAGAAGGCAAGATTATGTGCTGGGATTAGCTTTGTTTGGACCATTTGGTTAAAAAAAAAGTTAGAAAGGAGGGGTGAGTGAAGGAGAACAAAGTCTGTGGAAGGTCTAGAAGAAGAAGAATTTGCCTGAATCATCACTTTGTGGCTGCAGTATTCTTATTAAGTCAGAAATCCCACAGTGATTGATATAAAGGATGGTGTGTATGTAAGATGAATTTAGCATGTGTGAATCTGTATCACAGGAAATTCTCTCTGGAGCTAAAATCATGATTCTCATTTACTTTCTTCCTGTGATCATTTATAATGAGGAATAATTTCATGTCTTTTTTGTCACATTGAACTAGACGAACTTGTCCTTTTTTGTTTACTTTCTCTTTTTAACACACTATTTAAAGCATGTAAAATATATCCATGTTTTAAAATTCAAAGGGTACAAAAGGATATATTTTGACAATAGATCACATACATATTTGTTGGAATGTAGTTGACTTTTACAATGATTATTCTATAATTTATGCAGCAGCTATAGATAAAATGAAAATAAAATAAAATAATTTTCTTTCACTTAACTGATCTTAACTAACTCATTTGACTCTGTAAAGTCTGAAATATGAAAAAGTTAACCAGAATTTTTAACTTGTCCTAATAACTTGTAATTTGTCCTTGTGTGTGTATGTGTGTGTTTGTATACACACACATAAATATAAATACAAACATCCCACATAACTCTGTGGGATTTTTCTATGAAGTGATGTCCCAGAATAACAACAAAAATATGACTGGTCGTTTCTCAGCTGTCTCTCTTTATATTAGGAATTATTGCAGGGTGGAAGAATCTAGGCTATTCAGTCTTTTTCTAACTTTCTGATGTTTTCCAAGTTTAGGAAAGGAAGTGAGATATTTGTTGAACTCTTGTCCACTCTACATTAGCTTTTAGTAAGTGGTGCTCTTTCACATCCAGCCAGCAGTGTGGGCTGGTGGACTAGTGAAGGAAAACTTTCTGCATGTTTCAAAACAGGAAACAGAAACTTCTTTAGTTCTGAAGTTCAGCAAGTATCTAATTATGGATTTTTTGTGCCATTTCTGCTATTGCAGAGTTAAAGGAGAACAGAGAAAAAGGAGGAGGATAAAAAAAAATGGGACAAAGAAGGGGGAAAGTACATCTAGAAGGGACTCCCCCTGCTGCCTTGGGTTCCTGTGAGGTTGTGTCTCTGTACACAGACGCACCTACTCTAGGCAAGAATGGTTTATGTTTATGCAGGCTGATTTTTGAGGTTGTGGCAAAGAGACCCAGGTAGGGGCCTAGGCCGGGCAGGCTTCACCTGTGTGTGTTATGTGTAGAGGGTGAAAGGGGAGGGGTATGCGCATGAAAAGTAAAAGTTGTGAGCTGATTGCTCCCATTTCCTCATCACAGTGTTTCTTAATTTTAGAGATTGTTTTAAAACTAGAAGCTGTATCACTGAGGGTAAAAGAACAGGAGGAATTTTTCCCTGCCAAGGTTAAAAAGTTTTAGAATTTCAGTGGCATCAGTCCAAAATACAGCAGTCATTATCCAGTTTAGAAAGTTCCAGAAAAGGTGTTATTTTTTCAAATAAATACTGCTAACTAATCTGTTAACTAATTAGGTATTTTCTAGGTGCTTGATTTAGTACAATATTTTACGATAACTTTCTCTTGTGCCACGTTTGAATCTTACTTCCTTTTCCCAGACTTTTTAATTCCATCTATTGCTTTTTTTCCTCCTCCATTTCTTTTGAGGCTCACTCTTTATTAGCATCTTCTGAGATTTTTCTTGCCCATCATTCTAAAAAATAATCTGACAGTTAGCTTGATCAAGTATGTATGGCAGATAAATTTTGTGTTTGTGTGGTATTGATTAAAAATCTATTTCATATATGAAGTAGACAAACCTGCTAGCAAATTAAAAAATTTTTTTTCTTCTATGAGATGTAATATACCCATTATAATATAAGTAGTTATTTAATGTCATGTTCTGTGCCACAGCTGTAGCTGAGAACAGTTAAATTGGAATCAAATGAACACATATTTATGTGCTTATGTAAGACTAAACATAAATTGGTAAAGAACATATATTTGCATATTCATAAGACTGATTCTTTTCTAGCCTGCTACCAGTAAGATGATTAAGTCTTTTTTTTAAAAAAAAATATTTTATCCATTCTGAATCAGAAAAATTAAAAGCTGTTTTCTAATACAACATTTCTACTGACACCTACATATTATTAACTTCCTAAGTATAATATAAAAGATGGAAATTGGTGACATTGGGAAGCTCCACGAGCTCTTGAAAACTGAAGTAGTGAAAGAGTAAGAAATAATTTTAACTAAAATAATTTATTGTTGTCGTTCTGGGACTTTAAGATTCAAATATATGTGTTCTTTAGTTACTTGCTTTTTGGATTCCAATTATTGAGTTATTTGGATAAATTCCACACTTCTCTGTTGGCTTATGAGTTGGAAACTTATTAGTTAGTGGGAGGCAGATGGTAGTGAAGCCTCTGCAATGGCAGTCCAGTGTAAGATCAATGAAGGCTGCCTTTGCCTCTCAAGTGAAAGGTGAAATATGTCAAAGTTCTCCTGTTATCATATATGCAATATGTACTCATAGGGCTAATTGGAAAGCAATTGAGGACCAGGAAGAATTACAGAAGGAATAAAGACAATCTTCTGTTAATGTACTTCTTTGTCACGTATTGCTTTTCCCTTAAGGTGACCCAAATGATTGCTTAAGACTTGTCTCACTAATTTTCACTCTGTTCTGTGAGACAGGGAATGAGAAAGTAGATCACTTTCTTTTTGTTCTAAAACTTTTGGTTTTATTTTATTTTAATTAATTTTTTATACTGATACATAATTGTGCTTATTATGGAGTACATAGGGATGTTGTGATAAGATGAGATGGAGATACATCTCTATCATCTCAAACATATATCATTTCTTTGTGTTGGACATTTTTTTAACTTCCTCTTTATTTATTTTGTCCTCCACCCTGACTCAGGAATACATTCCCATAGTCAAATTCTAGACTATTATCACCCCTAAATTCTCTCCTCCAATAATCTCAGTCTTAGGCATCCATATCTTGAAAAATCACCTTCTATCGTTCCAGCAACTTCTTCACTACCACAGCCTCAACAATCCCTCAATATGGTTGGCACCTACAAACCATTCATTCCACTGCCTTTTCACTGTCCATCACCTCTCTCTTGTCTCTTTCTTACCCAGCTTAAATTTCAAGGCCAGTCATGATTATATGATCATCTCCTGGCATATATCCTTAGCTCAGTTGGCCCCCTCTCGTTTTGTCACTTTTGTTTTGTAAGACTATGGTTAAATCCAACTTTCCACAGTAGAGCATGGCTGGAAAAAAAATGCACGAACTTGCTCAGTATTCTCACTTGAGGTTCAGGGCCACAGAGTTTGTCCTTTCATGCTTCCAGATAATCACACTTTTTTTTTTCTCTGATTCTTTCCTTCTCCACTTTCCTAGAGGACCATTCACAGTTGTTTCTCCTCTCTCATCGCATGTTCAAGTCCTTCTCCCCCATCCTCACTTTCATCAATGACCTGGCTTTGTATTTTGCTGAGAAAATGGAAGAAATGAGAAGAGAGCTTCTGTGTGATTCCACCATCATATCTCTCTTCCTACCTGTACCTGAAGCTATATATGTGGCCTCTACTCTTGTTACTATTGATGAATTGTGTTCCTGTCTAAGAACAACTCCTTCAGTTATGTGGTAGATTCAGATTACATCCCTTAACTACTGTATCATTCCAGGCAGCACATAATCCTGCTCTAAGTTTGCTCCTCTTAAAAATCCCTATCTTTAGCATACTTCCTTCTCTGGTACTCTAGTTCTTTGTTCTTCTTTTTGTGAAAACATATCCAAAAGACTTGTCTATTTCCACTTCCATTTTTTGGGAAGTACCTTGCTTTCCATAAGGCCACGGAAAGCATTCACATTGTGCTCCAGGGTATGACTCACTGAAAATACAAATGGTGTCCCCTGGGGTTGGCACCAGTCTCTTAAATCAGCTTTATTCAGGCATTGCCCTTATCGTTCTCCTTTTTTTGAGGTCTCCAGAATCTCTCATGTGACCAAGCTAGTGTTTCTTCTCAGTGCTTCTCTTTGCTGTGATGCTCTTTTTTTCAGTGAGTCCTTCTCTGAATACACACACACACATACACACACACACACACACACTTGTTGATTTATTGTATTTTCTTTCCTGTGAGAATATAAACTCCGTGAAGATAGGGAAGGATGTTACTTGTCTTCCTTACAGTGTTAAGAATTGTTGAGAATAATGCCTAGCTTATAATAGGCATTTAACATATATTTGTTGAAAAAAATGAATGTAGAGTTACTGCTGTATTCATTTTAAAAAGCTGTTAGACTGATTTTGCAATTCCAAGCAAATTATAATTTTTGAAGCAAATTTAGTGGGACTTGACCCAAACAACAAATATTTTTCTAACAAAATGGCTTTCTTACAAATGTGCTTTTAGAAAACCACATTTTAGTAATCTGTACTCTTGGTTTACAGGTTTGTATTGTGTAAATGGGCAGTCTTTGATGGGTTTGTACACTTACCTGCCTCTTTCACCTGCTTCTCTAGACATGAATGCCACCATACGAAGGATTGACCAGTTAACCAACATCTTGGCCCCCATGGCTGTTGGCCAGATTATGACATTTGGCTCCCCAGTCATCGGCTGTGGCTTTATTTCTGGATGGAACTTGGTATCCATGTGTGTGGAGTACTTTCTGCTCTGGAAGGTTTACCAGAAAACCCCAGCTCTAGCTGTGAAAGCTGCTTTTAAAGAAGAGGAAACTGAATTGAAACAGCTGAATTTACACAAAGGTAAACTGAACACCATGATCACTCCTTTTGTTCTCATGTTCAGACCTTAAATGTTGGTGAAGATCAAAACTATTTTGAATTTGTATCAGGTTTTATTATCAGTGGGGGCCGGATGAGGTTAAATATATCACTTTGGTAGATGAGGCAAGAGCAGGCTTTTGAGGATCTAGGGAAAAAATCTGGGTTGAATCTGGTGGAGTTGGAATGGGTCGCCTAGCCCTCTTCCTTGATGTTAGCAGTAGTCATAGAGGTTCAATTACTTGAGAGATGGCTGGGCAAAGCTAAGTCAGGCCTGGGAAACAAAAGTGGGGAAAAAAAGAGAATGAAAGAATCCCTTGGAGTCTGTGAGGAGGGAGTTATGTGGTCATTTGTAGGATAGTGGAAGGGAGTGAGGACACAAAGATGGGTATTTCACTGGAGAAGAGGCAGTTGGGCTTCTGGGTAAATGGAATATTTTACCCAACTCTGCAGGGACCCAGAAAATAATATGCTCTTTTTTTTTTTTTTTTTTTCTTCTTCTTGAGATGGAGTCTTGCTCTGTTGCCCAGGCTGCAGTGCAATGGTGCCATCTCGGCTCACTACAAGCTCTGCCTCCTGGGTTCATGCCATTCTCCTGCCTCAGCCTCCCAAGTAGCTGAGACCACAGGCACCCACTACCATGCCTGGCCACTTTTTTTGTATTTTTAGTAGAGATGGAGTTTCACCGTGTTAGCCAGGATGGTCTCGATCTCCTGACCTTGTGATCCTCCCTCCTCGGCCTCCCAAAGTGCTGGGATTACAGGCGTGAGCCACCGCGCCCAGCCAATATGCTGTGTTTTCTTAGACAATTTTTATATTTTATCTGGTGAGTTTTCCTGCTGTTTACTTTGGTGGGAGTATAATTCCTAAGAGCAAGAGAGAGAGAGGAAAAAAAAGAGGGCTAGATCAATAGTATTTTGTTTATTTAATAAAAATGACACTTGATGATTATTCCTTGGCTGGAACTCTTAGATTATTAGTAAAAGAAAATACATATTATAATGTATAACCAAGGGTACCCATTGGGGAGGGGAATAGAAGGAAAAAAATACTATTAATAATTGGCTTTTATTTCTACATGTCCTCCCCAACAAAATAATGATACCTTTTATTAACAGATACTGAGCCAAAACCCCTGGAGGGAACTCATCTAATGGGTGTGAAAGACTCTAACATCCATGAGCTTGAACATGAGCAAGAACCTACTTGTGCCTCCCAGATGGCTGAGCCCTTCCGTACCTTCCGAGATGGATGGGTCTCCTACTACAACCAGCCTGTGTTTCTGGCTGGCATGGGTCTTGCTTTCCTTTATATGACTGTCCTGGGCTTTGACTGCATCACCACAGGGTACGCCTACACTCAGGGACTGAGTGGTTCCATCCTCAGTATTTTGATGGGAGCATCAGCTATAACTGGAATAATGGGAACTGTAGCTTTTACTTGGCTACGTCGAAAATGTGGTTTGGTTCGGACAGGTCTGATCTCAGGATTGGCACAGCTTTCCTGTTTGATCTTGTGTGTGATCTCTGTATTCATGCCTGGAAGCCCCCTGGACTTGTCCGTTTCTCCTTTTGAAGATATCCGATCAAGGTTCATTCAAGGAGAGTCAATTACACCTACGAAGATACCTGAAACCATTATTACAACTGAAATATACATGTCTAATGGGTCTAATTCTGCTAATATTGTCCCAGAGACAAGTCCTGAATCTGTGCCCATAATCTCCGTCAGTCTGCTGTTTGCAGGTGTCATTGCTGCTAGAATCGGTAAGAAATCTCTTTTTATATATTAATGAACTAAAGTGTCTTTTTGTAATGTAGGTTCAGAGAATCCATTAATAAAATGATCTGAAATGTTCCCTAAATGTTAATTTAAGCAAAATCCACTATTATGAAATTTTTATTTTACATATTTATATATGTATTTTGTTTTATATTTTATTTTATAGTTTGAAAACCTGTATTTGTTTACCTTATTATGTACATATACTTAAAACATGGTTCAGGCTTGAACATTTTTTCTAAATGAGTCTCTTAAATATTCCTTTTTTTTTTTTTTTGAGACAGGGTCTTGCTCTGTTACCCAGGCTGGAGTGCAGTGGTGCAGTCACAGCTCACTGCAGGCTCGACCTCCTGGGATCAAGCAATCCTCCTGCCTCAGTCCCCCAAGTAGCTGGGACTACAGCCATGCGCCACCTTGCCTGGCTAATTTTTGTATTTTGTAGAGATGGGATTTTGCCATGTTGCTGAAGGTGGTCTTGAATTACTGAGCTCAAGGGATTACTTTTTAAATGTAACTTAATTTATAAAAGATATTAGCTATATTAATTATACTGCCATCTAGTAGAGTATTGATACTGCAATAACCCTAACAAAAAAAACTGTAGTTTAGAGAATATTCCCATGGGACAACACTAAAAACATAATGTTTTTAGTGTTTAAAAGAAGATGTGAAAGTAAGAAAAAAAATCCTTCAAAGGTCTTCTCTAGCCAATATGTATTTATTATATACTTTGCCACACAAATGGATTTTATAGCCCTGGAAGGAAACATAAAGACTTCTTACAGAGCAACATTTAAGTAATCATTAATAGAGTACTGATGAGTTATCTCTGAATTCACTCTTGAAATGAAACTGTTTTTATCTTGTGATTCAAAGCAGTTCATTAATTTATTGGAGATATTAATTTCCAGGCAAGACAGCTTTATTGTTTGGGCTTTAGAACTCTAGCAGTAATGTAACAATGGTTTAAAGTTTCCTTACACTTTAACCATAACCATTTATTAGGTCATTTGAAACTTTAAAAATACTAGTATTTATACTATAATGGGATTTAGTGTGTCTCTGACTTCAAAGTTTTGTTTTTGTATCACAGAAAAACAGAACTAAGAAGTTTGTTGATTAGACTTCCTTTTGTCTGTTGACTGTAAAAATCATTTATTGAGGCCACTAATAACCCAATATTTATTTATGAAAAATAATTATCTAAGGCAAGGCTATGGTATATTTAAGGTGGCTTAAAGACAGTCAGGCTGAAATGTATATTTTGCATATGTCAACTGATTTTTATCTGTAATTTGAAATGTATGCCTGTAAACTAAAATCTAATCTTTAAAAAAACATTTTATTATAGGTCTTTGGTCCTTTGATTTAACTGTGACACAGTTGCTGCAAGAAAATGTAATTGAATCTGAAAGAGGCATTATAAATGGTGTACAGAACTCCATGAACTATCTTCTTGATCTTCTGCATTTTATCATGGTCATCCTGGCTCCAAATCCTGAAGCTTTTGGCTTGCTCGTATTGATTTCAGTCTCCTTTGTGGCAATGGGCCACATTATGTATTTCCGATTTGCCCACAATACTCTGGGAAATAAGCTCTTTGCTTGTGGTCCTGATGCAAAAGAAGTTAGGAAGGAAAATCAAGCAAATACATCTGTTGTTTGAGACAGTTTAACTGTTGCTATCCTGTTACTAGATTGTATAGAGCACATGTGCTTATTTTGTACTGCGGAATTCCAACAAATGGCTAGGTGTTTCTCTCCGTTTTTACCACAGCTGTGCCTTGAGGACTAAAAGCTATTTAGGAAACCTAAGTCAGCCGAAATGAACTGGTTAACTTCCCTTATGTTTAGGCATGGAAAAAAATTGGAAAAGAAAAACTCAGTTTAAATACGGAGACTATAATGATAACACTGAATTCCCCTATTTCTCAAGAGTGGATACAATCTTACCTGAAAGAGTGAATTCAGTTATCCTTTGGCAGATTCTTATCTGTACTAGAATTCAGATATGTCAGTTTTCTGCAAAACTCACTCCTGTTCAAGACTAGCTAATTTATTTTTTGCATCTTATTTAGTTATATTTTAAAAACAAATTCTTCAAGTATGAAGACTAAATTTTGATAACTAATATTTTCCTTATTGATCCTATTGATCTGAAGGTATTTACATGTATGTGGAAAAACAAAACACTTAACTAGAATTCTCTAATAAGGTTTATGGTTTAGCTTAAAGAGCACCTTTGTATTTTTATTATCAGATGGGGCAACATATTGTATTAAGCATATGTAGCACTTCACAGCATGGTTATCATGTAAGCTGCAGGTAGAAGCAAAGCTGTAAAGTAGATTTATCACACAATGAGTGCATACAGACTTCAAATATGTTAATAGTTTGGTCATAGAACCTAGAAGCCAAAAGCCACATAGAAGGGCAAGAATCCCAATTTAACTCATGTTACCATCATTAGTGATCTGTGTTGTAGAACATGAGGGTGTAAGCCTTCAGCCTCGCAAGTTACATGTAGAAAACCCACAATTGTAAAGGTTTTGTCTTACAAATCACTTGATTTACTTTTAACACACTCAGGTAGAATATTTTTATTTTTACTGTTTTATACCCAGAAGTTATTTCTGCATTGTTCTACAGCAAGAATGTTCATAAAAGTATCCCTTTCAAATGGCTTTGAGAAGAACAGAAGAAAAAAAGTTTGTATATATTTTTAAAAATTGTATTAAAAGTCAGTTTGCAACATGTCTGTACCAAGATGGTACTTTGCCTTAACCGTTTATATGCACTTTCATGGAGACTGCAATACGTTGCTATGAGCACTTTCTTTATCCTTGGAGTTTAATCCTTTGCTTAATCTTTCTACAGTATGACATAATGATTTGCTATGTTGTAAAATCTTTGTAAAAAATTTCTATATAAAAATATTTTTAAAATCTTAATTTCTTTTTCCTGAATTCTGTTCCCCAATTATTTAACAAGGCTTTTGTTACAGAACATCTGTTTTGGATAACTTGTTTTTCTCTATAAAGGGCTACAGTGTCATGATTTTTAGTGTTATCTCCCAGTTCATATTTCTAGTTTATGGTGGCCTGGATAAAAGTGTAGTAAACATGAGGCCCAGCACTCTCTCTTTGACTTTGAATATGCCACACTAAGCACTTTTAAGTTCTCACTTCTGTTTTCCTTTCTGTAAATGGGAGATGATAGGATAAAACAACCCTACCTACCTTTCAACTTCCCTGGTTGAATAAAATAAGAGAAGCCATGTGGAATCACTTTGTGGACTACAAGACAAGCTAGCATTTTTACTAGAGGTTGGACCTGAGTAATGACGGGGAGCTGAGGACAGATGTCTGCTGGCTCTACAGAGTAGAGCCACATTCTACATAAAGGAAACATTTATTGGGGACTTGATCTAAACTGCGATCAGTCCTAAGGATGCAGATTGGACTCAGACATAGTTGATCAGAGTCTCCTTTCCTTTCTCCTAAAATTGAGAACTTGAGAGCATTTGGCATCACCCTGCAGCTACAGATCTGTTCATGATGATTGTGCAAACTAGATGCCTCTGTTAGGTTTGGCTGCTGTCTGGAACAGGCTCTCTGCTCTCTCCCACAGGGGTCAAGGCTGAGGTTGAAGATCTGTCCTGAATGTTTGCAGTTGTAACTGCAAGGCCTATGACCTTGAAAAATTAACAGAACCACATTAGCAAGGGGAAGCCTCAGCTCTTAATATGGGCATTTTGCTAGTCTGTGCATCTTGAGAGAGAGGCCCTGTGTAGGAAAAAACAGCATGGAGTTGAAGGGTTAATAGGAATTTTTACAGCTGCTGCTCTTACCTTTGCAGACTACTGCTCGGAGCAGGAGGAGGAAGGAAGTGTAAAAGAATCACTGCTGGTCTGGACAGCCATTGTTGTTTACTTCCTCAGACCATAGAAGTAGGGCAGGAGTAGGTGACCCGTGTGGCTGTGTCATGCGGGAGCTTCTAAATATGGGGTCAAACTCAAATAACTGCAGAGCCCATTAGGTCATTAAAATGAATGAAGTAGATTTAGAAATAGGAAAATATTCATTTTTTATGTAATTGCATTTTACAAAAGGGTTTTTGTTCCCACTTAAAAACAAATTCATTACATTTTTTTCCTGCTTTTCTCTGTTGCATGCAGGCTTCTTACGGTGATTAAGTTGGTTCTTTCAGCATACACACCCTTTGTTTGCATATTAAACATAGGTAAATCATCTTCATTTCTATAAAGAAATATCCCCCTTTTTTGGAAACATCTGGCTTGCTTGATTTTTTTTTTTCATTTTTCCCTACCCTTTAAGAAAATAAGAGTATAAATAAGAAATTACTTTCCTGTTTCCTGTAAGACAAAGTGCAAGAGGCATGCTAAATTGCAATGGCCTTGGCAGTCCTATTGGAGTGGTAATAGGGTGCACCCAGGGTAAGGGGTCAGCTGTAAGCACTCCCCATTGCCATGCTGGAATGTGGGTTCTGTGTTGTCAGATCTTTTGATCTTCAAAGAGGAGCTGGGGATTCTGGAATCTCCAAATTCTTTTTTGTTTGTTTTTTGTTTTTGAGACAGTCTCACTCTGTCACCCAGGATGGAGTGCAGTGGCATGATCTGGGCTCACTGCAACCTCCACCTCCTGGGTTCAAGCAATTCTTGTGCCTCAGACTCCCGAGTAGCTGGGGCTACACGCCCCTGCCATCACACCCATCTAATTTTTGTATTTTTAGTAGAGATGGGGTTTCACCATGTTGGCCTGGCTGGTCTTGAACTCCTGACGTCACATGATCTGACCGGCTTGGCCTCCCAAAGTGCTGGGATTACTAGCGTGAGCCACTGCCTCCGGCCTGGGATCTCCAAGTTCTTTAATATTGGCAACTTATTTCAAAGTGCTAAAAATACTTTGCTAGCCAAACAAAATACATGCCATTTTAAAAGCTTTTCTCTCAGGGGATTGTTTGTGAGCAAGGAAATATAATTTAATTAAAGCTACTGTGTCCGGAATTGGTGGGCTCTTGGCCTCACTAACTTCAAGAATGAAGCTGCAGACCCTCGCGGTGAGTGTTACAGTTCTTAGAGATGGTGTGTCTGGAGTTTGTTCCTTCAGACGTTCAGATGTGTCTGGAGCTTCTTCCTTCTGGTGAGTTCGTGGTCTCGCTGTCAGGAGTGAAGCTGCAGACCTTCGTGGTGAGTGTTACCGTTCTTAAAGGCAGCGTGTCTGGAGTTATTCGTTCTTCCCGGTGGGTCCATGGTTTCATTGATTTCAGGAGTGAAGCTGCAGATCTTCACAGTGAGTGTTACAGCTCATAAAGGCAGCGTGGACCCAAAAAGTGAGCAGCAGCATTTACTGCAAAGAGCAAAAGAACAAAGCTTCCACAGTGTGGAAGAAGACCCAAGCAGGTTGCCGCTGTCTCGGGCAGCCTGCTTTTATTCCCTTTTCTGACCCTACCCACATCCTGCTGATTGGTTCATTTTACAGAGAGCTGATTGGTCCGTTTACAATCCTCTAGGTAGACATAAAAGTTCTCCAAGTCCCCACTAGGTTAGCTAGATACAGAGTACCAATTGGTGTATTTACAAACCTTGAGCTAGACACTGAGTGCTGATTGGTGTATTTACAAACCCTGAACTAGACACAGAGTGCTGATTGGTGCATTTACAATCCTTGAGCTAGACACAGAATCACAGAGTGCTAGTCCTCCAAGTCTACACTAGGTTAGCTAGATACAGAGTATCAATTGGTGTATTCCAAAACCGGGAGCTAGACACAGAGTGCTGATTGGTGCATTTACAATCCTTGAGCTAGACACAGAGTGCTAGACGGAAAAGTTCTCTAAGTCCCCACTAGGTTAGGTAGATACAGAGTGCTGATTGGTGCACATACAATCCTCCAGCTAGATATAAAAGTTCTCCAAGTCCCCATCCAGTTCAGGAACCCAGCTAGCTTCACCCAGTGGATCCTGCACCAGGGCTACAGGCGGAGTTGCCTGCCAGTCCCGAGCCGCGCCTGCACTCCTCAGCCCTTGGGCTGTCCATGGGACTGGGCGCCACGGAGCAGGGGGCCGTGCCCTCCGGGGAGACTCAGGCCGCGGGAGCCCACCGCAGCGGGGGAAGCTCAGACATGGCGGGCTGCAGGTCCCGAGCCCTGCCCTGCGGGGAGGCAGCTAAGGCCCGGCTAGAATTTGAGTGTGGCGCTGGCGGGCCGGCACTGCTAGGGGACCCGGCGCAACCTCTGCAGCTACTGGCCTGGGTGCTAAGCCCCTCACTGCCCTGGGCCGGCGGGCCTAGCTGGCCGCTCCGTGTGAGGGGCCCGCGGAGCCCACGCCCGCGCCCGGCGGAACTCACACTGGCCCACGAGCACAGCCCCGGTTCCCGCCGGCACCTCTCCCTCCACACCTCCTGGGAAGCAGAGGGAGGAGTTTCCGGCCTCAGCCAGCCCAGAGGGGGACTCCCACGGTGCCGTGGCGGGCTGAAGGGCTCCTCAAGCGCCGCCAGAGTGGATGCCGAGGCCGAGGAGGCGCTGAGAGTGAGGGCTGCTAGCACATTGTCACCTCTCACTACTAAGTGTGGGAAGAGAGCAGAATGAATGGACAAGAACTGCAAAGTAAGGAGAACAAGAAAGAACTGGGCAGACATTTGTGGTAAAGAATATTAAGCTATTAAGCATCCTTTATTGGAGGTTCCTTTAGGCCAAGTGATCTATGTATTTATTACTTGCCATACTGATGTAAGTATGAATTCTACCACATAGTTCCTTTATTCCATGTGTTTGCACTATTGGGCTGTAGGATAATGACGTTTAAAAAAAAGAAAAAGCTTTCAAGTTGCCAGAATCATAAAGATGGTGCACTGCTGTTTTGAAAAAGAAAAGAAGCACCAAATTTTAAAGAATGAAAATCCACTTCTCCCATTCCACTCCCTGAATCCTCAGAAGTATCCACTGTGAACGGTTTAGGGTTTGTTCTTATAGTTCGTTTTTACTGAAGTTTTGAAAACAAATCTTTTTATATCATAATTTGGTTTCCTCAACAAGATTCTATCTCTGCTGACTATTATGTATTTTTTTCCCACATTCTAAGGAAGGTTAAAATAAAAGTCATGTTTGCATTAAGATTGTTGATACAGAAATTTAAAACTTTCATAGAACAAAGGAAAATAGACACACAATTTACCTAGTCTAATATTGATATTTATTGTGATTAAAAATAAATTTAGTCCATGATTCTTTTCAGCCAAGGAATAAGATCGCTGAGTTTTACTTTCCTCTGTCAAATGATACTTCAAACTCTGTAATGTCAGTTAAGTATTTCTCCTTCTTTATATAATGTCATCTTCCTCTTGATCCACCTTCCAGAAAAATCTTTGCTATCGGGAAATTTTTATTTTATAGGACAGCAATTCAAGAATAGAGTTGGAAAGTTAGAAGAACCTTGTGGCAACACATACACAATTAGCACAGGTCTGAACTGGGTACACTTAGTCACACTTTAAAAGTTAAATGACTTTTTCTTCCTTATAAGGAGACTTGTTTTCAACTCCAAAAGGGAGCAAGTATTTTATCTAAAGAATGGACAAATGGGAGATCAAAGTACAATACAAGTAAGTGCTTTTTTTTTTTCGTGTTCTTTACCCTGGCCTCTATGTAGGTTAGTATATATTTTTCTATTTGAACATTTTCCTTGTTGCATTTTACTGGGAGAAAAGTGCACTGCAAAGTTTCTGAAGTAAATATGTTCAAAATCGACTTGGTGGTTGTCCTAAACTAATGTATACAATTGCAATGATGATAATACAGAAGTTAATCTAATTAAATAGATTGAAGATATAAGAGAATAGATATATTTTATGGTAACTAAAATACTTCAAAAGAAATCCATGTTTTGAAGAATTATGTTTTAAAGACCTTATAATAAATGATCTCAAATAAGCAGGACATGGTCACATATTAAGTCCTATCTAAAGTAATATTTGAGCTTAATGTGAAGATAATTAAAAGAATGTCCAATGATAGATTTAATATTTTATTTAATACTATGTATTAATCAAATAGATACATATCTTCTTACCTATTAAATCCAAGTTATTTAAGTAAAGACACTCCAGTGGAAAGGAATTAACATTTGAACATCTATTATTTGTCAACACTTTATTCATTTAGTCCTCACCATAACTCGGTGAAAAATATATTATGTGTGCTTTATAGATGAGGAAACATTCTTAGAATAAATGTCATGTGCTTGTGCAACTAGTAAGTAGCAGAACAGAATCTAAAACGATTTCTGTCTGTGTCCAAAGGCTTTCTCTCCTCCATATCCCACAACCCTGGCATGAGCTTTTTCTAATGAGAAGTGCCAGAAAATCCTTAATATCCTAAGGGGCCTATTTGTTTATGGCAAATGAGGAGTCCTAGGGTGGAATCATCACCAGATCAAAGACAAATTTCTGGCATGAAAAAGTGTTAATAGGGCCACGGTGGCTCACGACTGTAATCCCAGCACTTTGGGAGGCCTAGAGGGTGCGGATCACGAGGTCAGGAGCTCTAGACTAGCCTCGTCAATATGGTGAAACCCTGTCTCTACTAAAAAATACAAAAATTAGCCAGGTGTGGTGGCGTGCACCTGTAGTCCCAGCTGCTCAAGAGGCTGAGGCAGGAGAATCTCTTGAACCCGGGAGTCAGAGGTTGCAGTAAGCTGAGATCGCGCCACTGCACTCCAGCCTGGGTGACAGAGCGAGACTCTGTCTCAAAAAAAAAAAAAAAAAAGCATTAATAGATGCGTGAGTACTGATACATAAGTCCTAGTACAAAAGGCTGTAACACTGGTACAAGCCATCGTTTCCGGAGTAGCTTAGATTGACAGATAAGGAGAACCAGTGAGGGAAGCTGGCAGAAGGATCTATACAAAACAGCTGCTCCTGTTCACCCATGCAGAACACATTTGCAGTGAAACTGATATGGTGACATTTGCAAGTGAATGGCTGAAGAAAGTTAACAATTAGTTAGGATGGGGGTGGTACTCCTGGTGAAGGTATGCCCCACCACAACGCCCGCCCAGAGCACACCCTCCTGTCCTCCTGTTCTGATATTGGGAGTGGAACCCTGAATTACCTTTGTGCTCTCTGCCCATGTATCTTAAAGAAGTCTACCCAGTGACACGACTTGCCCACTAGCACAGAAATCCTTCTAGTCCGTGTGATATCTGTTCAGAAAAACCCCACTTAACAACAGAGGAAATGCACACGAGCTACTTGAATTCATCAATCTAGTCTTTCTCTCATGTATGTGCAGATAACCAATGATGGCCAGATATCTGGGGAAAATCAACAGCATCAGATAGGACTAAGATGAAAAAAGAAAGTCATAGACCAATGAAAACAGGTTATTTAGGGAAGAAAAAATTTTAAAAACGCTAGTTAATGTCCTCAGAGATTGATGAAAGAATGGTGTCTATAAGGAAAGTACATGGTTTTATGCAAAAAGAGAACAAGAGGAAATTAAAAATATGATTACCCCTCCCTCCCTCCATTTAATAAAAGTCTGGGCTTAAAAGTAGAGCAAACAGACAAAGTAACTATGAGAGAAAAAAAGTAAGAGATCATAAAGATTAATCTAGGATGTCAAATACCTTTCTGTTGAGAAATCAAGTGAGAGAGAGCAGATAAACAGAGGAGCTGAACTGGGGGTGGGGGACATAGAAGGAGAAGGAAGAGTTTATATGTTTCTTGTGTAATGTGGAAAAAAAGCAACAAGAAACTTCAGGAAAAACACAAAAACTTGTACAAGACAGTCATGTTCCACAGAGCAAACTGTTTCATATGGCATGATGCTGAGGAATTACTGGAGTAAAAGAAAAGAAAATTAAGTTCACTTTGATTTTTTTTTTTTTTTTGGAGACAAGGTCTTACTCTGGCTCAGGCTGGAGTGCAGTGGCATGATCTCAGCTCACTGCAGCCTCCAGATTGTCAGTTCAAGAGATTCTCCTCCCTCAGTCTCCCAAGTAGCTGGGATTACAGGCACGCACCACCACGTCTGGCTAATTTTTTTGTATTTTTAGTAGAGATGGAGTTTTACCATGCTGGCCAGGCTGGTCTTAAACTCTTGGTCTCAAGTGATCCACCCAACTCAGCCTCCCAAAGTACTGGGACTGCAGGTGTGAGCCACTGTGCCTGGATACTTTGATTCTTAAATCATTTCCTTTGAGTGGCAAAGTTTTCCTTACATAGGATTACATTTCTTTCTTCTGAGGTTTAATCGTAATACTTGATTTTGCACTGAATAATATCAACATCATAATAATGTTCTATATGCTATTCGTTTCTAACTTTTAGAATCAACCAGTAAACAAAGCTTAGAAGACTTAATAAAATAAGGACAAGACTCTATAAAACAAAACTTTATTTAAAAACCAAGACTTTATTTTAAAAACCAAGACTGTATTTAAAAACAAGGCTTTATTTTAAAAGCCTTTATATAAACTAGACTTTGCCAGGTATGGTGGCTTATGCCTACTGCAATCCCAACTACATAGAAGGCTGAGGTGGGAGGATTGCTTGAGGCCAGGGGTTCATGACCAGTCTGGGAAACACAGGAGATTCTGTCTCTAAAGAAATAAAAAATAAACAAATATGCTGTGTGTGGTGACATGCATCTGTAGTCCCAACTACTCAGAAAGATCACTTGAGCTCAGGAATTTGAGGCTATAGTGAGCTATGATTGCACCACTTGCACCCTATCCTGGGCAACAAAGGGAGATATTGTCTCTAAAACAAACAATCCACAGGATTTTATATTAAAAAACCAAAAAAGAAAAAAAAACACCCCCAGACTTCATAAAACAAAGAGTATACTGTAAATGTTATAAATACTAGTAATTGAAAAATCATGGTATAGTTAACAAAACCTGGGAGCTACAGGTGAGAAGAAGTGAAGGATAGTGGAGCATTCATACGTTCTCACTTTATAGAGAGGAAGTTGAGATACTTCCTAAAATTAGTGAAAAAGTAAAGAGAATTTAAGCTTATTATTTGAAATAATGAAAGGTAACTAATAAACAGTTATACAGTAACCAACAAAACCTGAGAGAATGATTAGGGAGAAAGCAGCGAGTGAGATGAAGCACTGATCTTTCACAGTGGGTCATTGTTTTGGTTGCTAAATCAAGAAATAGAGCTATATTAGTAGTATTGAGAATTAGATGAGGCAGGCTAACATCAGTCACTTCAGCAGATCCTAATCCTTACCTAAATCTTTTACCTATACGTTTGTTAACAAGCTCATTCTTCTCAAATACATATCTTAATGAGCCCAGTGATTGACTTATTGGGAGAACAACTTACACCATTCATTTGGAAACACAGGTTTAGGAAGATATAAGCAGACTTTTTCAGAAGTCTATTATTGTGATGTGTTAATGGTCATTAAATTGACTGTAAGATTGCCCTCTTTTAAGAGTGAAACGTGTATTTGCGTAAAGAGGAAGGAAGAGACTGTATGGCTTAGAACGAAGTTAATTGAAGTACAAATATATCAAAATGTGTTATAAATTATGTTATACTGTCTTCATCATGTGCAAATGTGTTGACTATGGCTTGTAGGTTATTTGCATCTGATGCTTTTTTTTCAGTCTTCTCACTTTTTTTTTTTTTTTTGAGACGGAGTCCTACTCTGTCACCCTGGCTGGAGTGCAGTGGCACGATCTTGGCTCACTGCAAGCTCCGCCTCCTGGGTTCATGGCATTCTCCTGCCTCAGCCTCCCGAGTAGCTGGGACTACAGGCGCCCGCCACCACACCTGGCTCATTTTTTTTTTTTTTTTTTTTGTATTTTTAGTGGAGAAGGGGTTTCACCGTATTAGCCAGGATGGTCTCGATCTCCTGACCTTGTGATCTGCCCATCTCGGCCTCCCAAAGTGCTGGGATTACAGGCGTGAGCCACCACTCCGGGCCTAGTCTTCTCAGTTCTAATTATCTTTTATTTTTCTCTCTTTCCTGGCAGTATTTCATTCATATTCTCTGATTTTTTTGCAGTTCTTAAAACTCTTAGATCTTTGATTTTAAGCAAATAAATATTTAGCAATGCATACAGGTCTTATAAACAGTTTCATGCAATATGTTATGTTCAAAATGGTGACACGTGTTTAACATAATACATTGTAGAAATTCCAAGTTTGACTTCCAAAGATTAAACAAATACTCAGACATGAATTGACCTGTCAGTGTCAACATTTATAAGATAAGAGTCACAGTTTCCTTTTTTTTTTTTTTTTGAGACAGAGTCTCGCTCTGTTGCCCAGCCTAGAGTGCAGTGGCGCGATCTCGGCTCACTGCAAGCTCCGCCTCCCGGGTTCACGCCATTCTCCTGCCTCAGCCTCCCAAGTAGCTGGAAGTACAGGCACCTGCCACCATGCCCGGCTAATTTTTTCTATTTTTTAGTAGAGATGGGGTTTCACTGTGTTAGCCAGGATGGTCTCGATCTCCTGACCTCGTGATCTGCCCGCCTCGGCCTTCCAAAGTGCTGGGATTACAGGCTTGAGCCACCGCGCCCGGCCTATGAGTCACAGTTTTCATGAAAACTGGTGTTTTCATTGGCTGGAGGAGTATGTGAAAATCACACCCTTCTAAACACGGGGAAACAAACTAATGATAACTACTTGAAGACCTAAGGATGGAAATAACGCCAAGTGCTTATCTCTAGTTAGTCTAACAAGGGGTTAAGCTATAATTTCATTTAATACCATTATATCTTTGAATTTTTAAAAGCAGTAATAGAACCATCAACACCACAAAACCAACACCATCCCTTAAAATATGGTTATGAATATATTAACAGTTTGGATAGAGAGTTTAGTTAGGTCTTTCAGCTTTTAAATAATTTCAGTTAGGAGGTTCCTTTTAACCCTTTGGGTAGGTAACATACTGGGTACCCCAATATGTTGCCTACTCCCCCTTCCATGTATTTTATATTTTATGTTACTAAATAATAATAGTTACTAGTTAGAGACCATTTCTACCCACAGTTCATATCTGTAACTATGGTCCAAAAGCGCTAACCCCAGAATAAAATGTGTGATCTGGCTAAAGGAAAACATCACATGGTGAACTGATAAGAGGAGCTTATTGTGAAAGTCTCTGAGTATAGTGTAGTGCCAAAACATTGGTTTTCAATGTCAGAATACAGAGTTCACTGGAAAATTTGGAGCTGAACTGAGGCATACCTAAAATAGAGCCCTCGAGCAAACACTCTATTAGCTATTCCTCGTCGCCAGTCATTCCTGTTGCTGGGTGAATTATTCTCATTTCTAATTTCCCAACACAGAAAGTGAGAGTTTCGGAAAAGCAGACACATTCCCGGTATCAAGTTAGTGTCAGTATCAAGCAAAACTTAAACAGCAGTACTCCCAATAAGAATTCTGAAGGATGTTAATTTAGTGGGACCTTGAACCTTGCTTAAAGGTGGAGCTGTATAAATAGTTCATTACTTGGTATTTCCCCACAATTTATCTAGCTTATGAAAACTACTGGGGAAAAAATACACATCTTAATCTCGTAAAACTCACACCTACTTCCTCCTACAATATATAATTTTAAAGGAGGCTAGTTTGAGTTCCCAAATAGGTTGAGTCATTGGTGCCTGCTATGTGTCAGTCATTGAGTTCAGCACGGGAAAAACAACATAATAGGTTATCAGATGTATTTACTGATGTTTCTTAAGGAAGGAGAAAGGATACAAATAAATGTCTTTATATGGTGATGTGGAAGGGCTGTGGTGATGTGTATAGGGTGCTATGGGAGGTTAGAGGGCAATATCCAGACCAACCTGGAGTTAGAGAAGGCTTCCTGGAGAAGACATGCTTCAGTTGTGTCTGTTCTGTTTGTGTAGTGGTTTTTTTCTTTTTCGCTCAGTCAAGCATTCCAAATAATCATGAAAATATAAACAAGAGAGTAAAACTCACCCAAAATCTCTTCACAAGGATCATTGCTGTCGACATTTTAGTGAATAACCTTTCCAGGCATGCATGTATATATGTTTGCATACCGATAATTTTATAAAAATGTGGCCATACTTCACATGCTATTCAGTATCTTGATAATTTTTCATTCAACAATATAACCTGGATATCATTGCAGATCAATACATTTAAAATCATGTTACAATTTTTCATGGCCATATAGTATTTTATCATGCTTTATGCCTTTGTTTAGCCAGAGGACAATTAGATTGTTTTCTCTTCTTCTGCTGTTTTAGGTAATGCTGTAATTAACATCATTGTGTTTATAGCTTTGGGTACTTGAGC
Organism: Papio anubis; assembly: GCF_008728515.1. Taxonomy (NCBI): domain Eukaryota; kingdom Metazoa; phylum Chordata; class Mammalia; order Primates; family Cercopithecidae; genus Papio; species Papio anubis. The sequence continues at coordinate 73,254,171 of NC_044985.1, read as the reverse complement.
AATGATTTCCACAGATAGGTCTCTGGAAGAATTGCTAGATCATAAATTACACACATTTGAAATTTTGATTCATAAAAGCCAAAATTCCAGAAAAGTTGTACCAATTCGAATCACCATTTTCCTACACCTTTGTCAACATCAGATTTTGTTAATCTATTAATATGTTTGTCAATCTGATAAAGAATTTTTATTTGCATGTGCATTTCCTTAACAGTAAGATTAAACTTTTCATACTTCTTGCCTATTTTTCTGATTTTTATGAATTATACATGTTTTTCATAGGCATGTTTATCATCATCTGATTGGCAAACGATCTTTGTATGCTGGGGATGTTCATGTTGGTCTGTCGTATGCACTATGGCTATTTCACCTCTTTGCTTATTTGACTTTAACTTTGGTTTAAAAATATTTATGAATTGGGTCTCAGTCTTCTCTATTTTGATTTCGAGTTTTGAATGGGCTGTAAAAAGGTCTTTCCACATAGAGTTCCTTTAAAAAACTCTTATTTTTCCCTGGTACTTTTACAGTTTTATTTAAATAAAATTAAGCCATGTAGAATTAGCTGTGATATAAAAAATAAGGTGGGGTTTATATTAGTTACCTATGTTGAATAATCTTTTCCTTTGCTGATATAAAATGCTGTATAGTAATTAATAGGTGTTGCAGTTAGGTTGCCTGGATCAAATTCTGGCTCCATGGCTTACTAACTGGATGAATCTGTTTTCTCATTTATAAAACAGGTATAAAAATACTATGTATCTCTTGGAATTGTTTCCAGGATTCATACATTAGTGTATGTAAAGGGCTTAGAATAATATATGACATATATAAGAGCCCACTAAATAGTAGCTGTTATTGGATACCAAATTCACATGTATATGTGGTACTATTTCTAGACTATTGTTGCACTCACTGGAGTCTAGTAATTCATGGGTCAGTACCAATTCTAACTTTATAACATGCATGGACAAGTTCTTATTCTTTTTCAAAATTTTCCTCATTCTTTTAGCATATTTATTTGTTTATTTATTTAGAGATGGAGTCCCACTCTGTAGCCCAGGCTGGAGTGCAGTGGTGCAATCTTGGCTTACCGCAACTTCTGCCTCCGGGGTTCAAGTGATTCTCCTGTCTCAGCCTCCCGAGTAGCTGGGATTACAGGCACCCACCACAAAATCCAGCTAATTTTTGTATTTTTAGTAGAGATGGGGTTTCGCCATGTTGGCCAGGCTGGTCTCGAACTCCTGACCTCAGGTGATCCACCCACCTTGGCCTCCCAAAGTGCTGGGATTACAGGCTTGAGCCCCCGCTCCCGGCCAGCATTTTCATTTTTATATGAACATTAGAATCATTTTGTCAATTCCTAACGAGCTCGTTGAGATTTTGATTGGCAGTACAGAGAATGTTATTTGGAAAAGTTGACTTCAAACCTTTTAATTTTTCTTTCCATTAAATAGCATGTCTTCCATTTATTCAAATCTTTGTGTTACTTTACAGTTTTATTTATATGGGTCTTCATTTCTTGATACTGAATATTCTGAGCTAAGTCTTGAAGGATGAACAGAAATCAGCAAAACGGAGGAAAAAAATCGTTTAGTGGCCTCTCTTTAGTTGCCAGAAGTCATAGCTATATTGGAACACTCCTAGTTTTAGAAATAACATTCTTTAGTCAGTCCACATGAGATACAACCAGTGAACTAAACTGGAAAAAAAAATGTGGTGTTTCCTGCAAAGAAGTAGAGTGGGGCAGGCAGCCAGTGTGAGAAATATTTATGCAGCTGTTGCCTGAACTAGTCCAAAGAAACTTCTGGTGACTGCTAACAATAAACATGTTTAGCTTGCTAAGAACCTATTGATTTATTTAAGAAAAATCCAAAGTCTAATATGTTTTCAATCAGTGTGTATGAACCAAGGAATGTGAATGTGGGTGAATGTGTGTTTGTGGGTGTTTTGAACAGAGCTCAACCTGGGCAAGTTTGTGAAGTAGTTCCAGTTTTCCTTCATTTGCCATTTGATCTCATTTTTAGCCCATCTCACCTCAACCTCAGAACCATGGCCTTGGAATACCACTGCGAGGGTTTCAATTTCCTGCCCAGGTACTAACTTTCTGTGTCCTGTCCAAGCTAACACTAAATAGAACCCTCTCCCTCAAATGCCGAGTCATGGATAGCTGATCGTAGTCAATCTGTGCTTAGCTAGGGATGAAATAAACATCAATAGACTCCCCTGTCCTTAAAGTGAAGTTATGTACTTTAAGGTACTTTTTATCCAGAGTTCTTTTTCAGACCTCAGAATTTTAAAGAGATCCATGATCTCCCACACTGTGACTTTTTATTACTACTCTTTACACCACCTAGGAGTATAGGGTTGCCCTTGCTACTCCCCCAAGACTTTAAAAAATATTATATATATTTGAATCAGGAGACTCATTCTATTCTCAGGGCAGCCTATCCAGCCTACAAGCCAGCTGTTGAAAAATAATACTTCTGTGCCTTTTTCTCTGCTCTACAAGCTGGATTGGTCTTAGACTTCCTGTGACACAGCCAGGAAGACAAAACTCATCCAGAATTGTCCTCATGCTAATTACATTTTATTCATTTCGCCAACTTCAAAAATACTGGCAGTTCCAGTAATAAAGTGGTTTCTTTCATTCAACATATCCTTACAGAGAACCTAGCAGTAATTTTAAAGGCAGGAATAATACGACAATTTAAAGATTCATTAATTTATTAAGCAAAAACATTTTTTTTAATGTTCTAAAATTAGATTGTGATGATGGCTGCTCAACTCTGAACATGCTAAAAGCCTTTAAGTTGTATACTTTAAATGAGTGAAATATATGGTCTGTGAATTATATCTCAATAAAGCTGTTTTTAAAAAGCCATAGAAATCCAGATACCTCAGTGCCAAAAAAATAAAAATAAAAATAAGAAGCATAGTTATCAGTTAGCTTAATTTGATAGAGTAACCGACTGCTATGAATAAAAATAGCTAAAGTAGCCTGAGTGGCTGCTTTGGAGTAGGCCGTTTATGTACAATCTCTTTTAATGTTCATAGTAAGCTTATGAGGAAGGCAATGCTCATCGTTATTTGATAGATGAGAACTTGATGCATAATGAGGTTAGATACCTTTGTCAAAGCTAATGTAGTTAGTAGGGGATACAGTTGGGATCTAAGTAAGCCTAGACACCTGCCTCCGGCGCTTAACCTCTGAAACACTGAGCTGATCTGAATACTCAGAACTGGTTTGGTTTTTGACTCTCCTTCGCAGTAAACAATAATTATCCTGAATAGTGGATCATTTCTGAAGACCCAGACAAGTTCTTTCATGTAGTTGTGGCTTGATTTTGAAATAGGATCTACAAAACAGTGACTTATATACAATTGATTTTCAATCTATAATTTGGTAGATATTTGCTGGAAATAATAATGTCTATCACATTTTACAACTTGAATTACATTTTAAAGTATCCTAGGCTAGAGCAGCTTGCTGTGGGAAGGGATCCCTATGCCTCCTACATAGATACAAATTGTGAATATTTTTCATACTCATTCACTTACATTTTTAGATTTCATTTGTTTCAAGCAAGGTACTCTGACAACTGTAACAGTGTCAAGTTCTTCTACATTTTTCGAAATCCCAGCATCATTATGACTGAATATGTATCCCACCAGCTGAGGGGAAACCAAAGATGTCATGTTGAAGAAAGTAGTCTCCCATCCCTCTGTAGGTGAGTTCAGACTCCAAAATAAATTAGAAACATAGACTAGGATGATTCATTGTCAGCTTGTGGGGAAGCCCAAGAAGACCAACATTTATTACTGACTGTTCAATTTAAATAATTAGGAGGCAAATCTAAGCCTTGTCTCTTGTAAGAAATCTTGTACTAAAGAGCGATAGAAATAACTATGTTTGCAAATTTTGTCTATGGGGACGTTCTTGAGACTAAGATTTAAGATTATTTTTTTCTTTTTCCACTTTCAACAGAGTTTATAAGCATATGAAGCTTCCTTCTGTTTCCCACCCCTCTTTTCCAAGTCCCCAGCCATTAGCAGCCCATGGAACTTTTGTAAGAGAGGTGTTATGATGTTTCAAAGATGAAGTTACATAATCCAGTGGTTAATGCAAATTTAACAAGATATTTAAGATCAAATAATAATTTCAACCTTCTGCTCATATAGGCTGGGAACACAATTTCTTGGTGTGTTAAGTTGATTTTCCAATACAGTTTTTAGTTTAAGTTAATAATCTTTGCTTGGTTGTCTATTCGAGGCCCAGAACAAACCATTGTCAGGGCTTATAGAGATGAATAAAATGGAATCCTCACTTTCTAGGAGCTTACAATCTAGCAGACAGAATAAGATAAGCATGCTAATAACTCTAAAGCAAGGTCTATTGCTAAAGGCTGTCAGCTACTACATTTGTTGAGTGTATGCCATAAGCCCATTCCTTTATTAGGGCTCATGTTAAGTGGAATAAAAGAGCATCAAATAAAATACTAGTCATCACAGATCCTGTTAGTCTGTCAGAAAACGGCTTCATGTAGAATATGGAATAAGTCAGTCTTTGGCCTTAAAGGATGCTTAGTTTGGAATAATCCAGTTCTATTGAATCTTTTAATTAAAAAAAAAGGAAAGAAAAAAGAAAGAAAGAAAGTAGTCTAGTTTGGCCGAAGAACAGTGATGTGGTTTGGCTGTATCCCCACCCAAATCTCATCTTGAATTGTATCCCCGTGTGTTATGGGTAGGACCCAGTGGGAGGTAATTGAATCATGGGGGCTGTTACCTCCATGCTGTTCTCATGATAGTGAGTTTCCCATGAGATCAGATGGTTTTATAAGGGACTTTCCCTCTGCTTTGCTCTGCTCTTCTTGCTTCCGCCATGTGAAGAAGTGTTTGCTTCTCCTTCTGCCATGATTGTAAGTTTCCTGAGGCCTCCCCAGCCATGCTGAACTGTGAGTCAATGCAACTTCTTTTTTTTAAAATAAATTACCCGGTCTCCAGTATGTCTTTATCAGCAGTGTGAGAACGGACTGATACAAAGTGGGTACCTGTGCAGCACTGGCAGGTGATGAGGAAAACTAGAAGAGTATATCCACAGTATAGCAGTTACAAATACCAGTTTAAAATTTATGTGTCAGTTTAAAATGTATAGAGAATGGGGGAACCAATTATGTTTTTCAGCTGAACTTTTGGAAGGTTAAAGTGGATGAACAGGGAATAGTTTAGAATGCAGCAAAGAGAGGCTGAAATAACAGGGAGCAATTTAAGCCACCCAGGTGAAAAGTAATGAGGATTTGGACTAGAACAAGTCAGAGGCAGACAATTTACATATCAGAAACAGAGACAACAGGATTTCTAGAAAAACGGGATATAAGAGAACAAGAGAAAAAAAAATGTATGATGACCACAAGGTACAACGCCTGGCTGAATGCCAGAATAATAAATTAACAGAAACAATGTAATAGGAGAAAATGGCTCAAGGAGAATGTGATGATGTTTTCAGTTTTAGTTTTACTGCCATTCAGATACAAACAACTGGAAACATGAGTTTGTAGCTAGGTAGAGAAGTCAAGGCTAGAAATAGCAACTTATACAGAATCAGCTGCCTAAAGGTGATCTTGGAGCCAGGGAATAAATGCAGTCACAAGGGATAGAGCAGGAAAAGAGGACAGGATCAGAGTATAACGTGGAGGAAAGTTGACTTTCCTCACCCTGGAAAGAGACCAGGTTGATGCAACCAAAGTATTCCCATGGTTGCCAGCAAACCACTAGAAGCCACGAGAGAGGCATGGAACAGATTCTCTTTCAGAGCCCTCAGAAGGGACCAACCCTGCCAACATCTTGATCTTGGATTTCTAGCCTTCAGAACTGAGAGACAGTAAATTTATTTTGTAAGCCACCTAGTTTGTGAGACTTTGTTAAGACAGCCCTAGCACACTAATTCAGGTTCCAAAACAAATAGGTTAACAATGTGCTTACCCATGTGGTGCACATTGACATTTCACGTACCACAGAGAAAAGAGTGACTTAGTTCCTGGAAAAATGTATTCATGGCCGCGAGGTGGCTAATGCCTGTAATCCCAGCACTTTGGTAGGCCGAGGCGGGTGGATCACCTGAGGTCAGGAGTTCAAGACCAGCCTGGCCAACATGGTGAAACCATGTCTCTACTAAAAATACAAAAATTAGCTGGGCGTGGTGGCGGGCACCTGTAATCTCAGCTACTAGGGAGGCTGAAGCAGGAGAATCGCTTGAACCCAGGAGGCAGAAGGTGCAGTGAGCCGAAATCGTGCCATTGCTCTCCAACCTGGGTGACAAAAACAAGACTCTGTCTATAACAAAGCAAAACAAAAAACAAAAAAAAAAAGAAAGAAAAGAAAAAATGTATTCACACAAGCAGTTTAAAACTACCTCATTTTCCAAATCCATTTCCAGAGAGAATAGTTCTTTGACTAGAGTTTACATTGAGAGGGAACAGCCAATTTTGGAGAATAAATCTCTGCCACTATTCTGGACTGCTTACTCTTCAAAACCAATCTAATAATAGAACTGGTCTGTCCACAATGATTGGCCAGTTGCAGAGTTGAGCCATCAGAGGTGTTATAAAAATAAAGCCAGGTGAAGTTGCCTGTTAATAGGTGAAGGCTCTGAATAGGTGTATTTAACTGAGGAAATGATTATGATTTCTGGAAATGTACTGTCGATGCTGCCTTTTGATATTCAGTGTTACTGGAAAAGAAAAATACCAAATGCCATTTATAAAGTGGCCTTTTGTATAACTGCAGGCATTTACAGCTCATCATTGGTGTTCCTGGCTTGGCCAAAGATTCTCTCTATACAGTGGAAACATTTTTTAGTGGTCAAGTTGCTGAGCGGGTGGTTTCCATGGCAGAAATTCTTTACTTTGGGCACTATTTAAGTACATTCAGCATTATGCATTTCTAGTTTCAAGACCATTAGAAGATTGTTTTGTGTCCAAAGCTTTTCTTTTCAGCCAAAACAACCCAGATTCTGGCTAACATTAACTGGATTTAAAAGATAATTTTATAAAACATAGTATACATTAATCACTGACCAGACATTGCTAAAATCTAATTTAGGCTCCCTCTTCCCTCAAATTGAAAAAAATAAAAAGCCAGGACTTCAAGTGATCATAATCTGCAGAATCCTCATTTGTGTAGGTGATTACTACAAATGACCTATGAAATAATACTGTCAAAGTAAACTGTCTGAACCCGGGATCATATGGAGCCACGCTGGTGATACTTACCTGGATGATTCTGTCCCTCCTTCTCGCTTGCCCGTGGACACACTTACCTCTCATCCCTGGTTCATTCCAATTTCCTGTCTAATACCTTTCAGAGGCAAAGATAAAAGCAGTAGCCTTCCACTGGCAGGTTTTTAAACTTCATATGACTGGTGATTTAGGCTATTGTTCAAGTCAGTAAAAGGGTGGAGGAAGAATAGTGTGACCACTTGTGTTGACGGGGTACTAAGTGAAGAGGGCAGCCATGAATCGCAACCACGAAGTCCATAGTAATCTGTAGCTGGCTCTTCGCCCTCAGCATTTGAGAACACAGCGAAGGTAGGAGTGGTACAGAACTGCAGACCCCATTCTCCTACTAACAGAGGCACAGGCTACTATGCCAATTCTGCCCTGGAAAGTAGGCCTTCTGTGGAGAGATTTTTTTTTTTTCTATTTTCTAAGAGTAGTCTGAAATATTTTTTATTTTTTATTTTTGTAACCTCAAAACTTCTGCTTTTAAATGGTGGAAACTGTATCAGCCTCCTACTGATGTAACAAGTTACCACAGACCGTGCCTTAAACAATACAAATTACCATCTTATAGTTTTGGAGGTCGGATGTTTGTCATGGGTGGAAATCAGGGTGTTGTTGGGCCATGCTCCCTTCTGAAACTCTAGAGACTAATCCAGTTCCTTGCCTTCTCTGGTTTTTAGATGCCACCTACATTTCTTGGCTTGTGGCCTCCACCACCACCTTCAAAGCCAGCAGCATAGCATCTTTACATCTCTGTCTCTGACCCTCTGCTTCCGTGATCACCTCTCTTTCTCTCACTCTGATTCTCCTGCCTGCTTCTTTCCTTTATATGGACTCTTGCTATTCCATTGGGCCTGCCTGAGTAATCCAGCATAACCTCCTCACCTCAAGATCCTTAACTTATTCACATCTGCAAAGTCCCTTCTGCCTTGGAAATAAGCATATTCCCAGGTTCTGGGTTAGGACATGGAGTTCTGGAGGAGGCCATTATTCTGTCTGCCCCAGAAACTGATTCTCTCGCTCTCTCTCTCTTCTTTTTAAATGCAGCCCCAAATAAAACATGTTTGTGGCTACCACTTTGTGATTCTAGTTACACTGTGGCTATCCCATCCCTGAGAGTGCATGTCTGTCCTTTAGAGATATGTGTATCTTGGCTGACAGTCATTCACAGGATAATAGCTGAAGAAAGAGGAATGTCTATAGCCTTCATTGATGGGAAATTCTCAGAGAAGACCTAGACATGATGCTTACCTGAGACGGCACCACTTTGGACTGCTCAGCTGGAGCACCTCTGGAATTTGCTCTAGATGGAATGACTCAGGGTTACTAACCCTTGAGGGGAGGATGACCACTGAGATTAAGGGTGAGGGTTTACAAAGGTGGAGGTTTGCATCTCAGAGATTACATAAGGAGCAGTGATTACACCAGAAAGGTGCAGACAGGGCAACAGGTTATGAGTTGGGGAGGGTTCATGCAGGAACTACTGCAAGGCCCTCAACTTGCTGGGTGCTTTGCCCCTGGACTATCTCTCTTAGACTAAACGACTCCTTTTTCTGCCCAGTTCCTTCGGTTAGTTTGCCAATCAGTAACAATGATATACCTGTACTGCTTTGTAGGGTGACACTATGGGAAACAAATAGGTTGGGCAGAAAAAAACAACAACAGCCTTTCCTGTTGCTGGCCCCATGTGAAGGAAGGGCGGCCTCCATCAATGAGGACAGTGCAAGTTCTAGATGGTTCCCAGCTGCAGAGTGAGTCATGGCGATGCCAGAGCAACTCCCTGGGTTCAGGAAAGACATGAGGGACAAATCTCATTCCTCAGTATACAAGAGGGAGGTGTCTCAGTGCAGAGAGAGGCAGGTGGAGGGACAGTGCTGACACAGGTTAAAGTCATTTCTGACATTTTACATGCCTGCTGGGATAACTGTCCACTAATCAGACCACTAACATTTGCCATTGGCTGTAACAGTTTGAAAGATTCACATATTGGCTTTTGACAAGATTTCAGTAAAATTCATGGAATTTACTAAACACTAGTTCCTGTTATTATTTTCCACTTCATAAATCAGCAGAATAATTTTTCATTCACGCCTAGCTGACCTGTGGTCATAGGTGACCTCTCTTAGGTCATAGTTTCCTCTTAGTTCTTGCAACTTTAACTGTTGCTGCTGCTTTTTCCTAGGGAGGAGCTTGGGCACAGATGCTGCCTGGCACAATGAATGTGGCATTAGCCGTCCTCATAACAACAATCTGATAAATCAGTCTGTTGGCAACTCATGTGGATCTGGCAAAGAGGTAATGGGCACAAGTACTGGGCAATGTTTTCATCATGATTTATGATCTGCCCAGGTCAAAACTGAAGCAGGTCGGGTCAAGCTGAACTGGAATCATGTCTGGCTGGAGTTTTCTTGTCTGTTGGCAAAAAGCACTGGGCTTTCTATCTGATTCCAACAAGTATTAGACATTTTCCTGAGAATGCGTGTACGCACACTGCAAACACAGTGTGAAGAAAGACATTGCCTTATTCGTGGTTGTAAACCCAGTACCTCACTTAGCAGGGGTCAGGTTTGCTCTTAGTAAAGAAACTATATATAGGCCGGGCGCGGTGGCTCAAGCCTGTAATCCCAGCACTTTGGGAGGCCGAGACGGGCGGATCATGAGGTCAGGAGATCAAGACCATCCTGGCTAACACGGTGAAACCCCGTCTCTACTGAAAAAAAAAATACAAAAAATAAGCCGGGCGAGGCGGCGGGCGCCTGTAGTCCCAGCTACTCGGGAGGCTGAGGCAGGAGAATGGCGTAAACCCGGGGGGCGGAGCTTGCAGTGAGCTGAGATCCGGCCACTGCACTCCAGCCTGGGCGACAGAGCAAGACTCCGTCTCAAAAAAAAAAAAAAAAAAAGAAACTATATATAAGTGGAGTTGGCTGCGGTCATGCAGCACCTGTGTCACCTCAGGCAAGATACTCAACCTGTAAAAAGAAAACATCTGTCTCCCAAGAATCTTCTAAGGATTCAGTGAAGTCATGGATGTGAAGGTATTCTGTAACTCTGAAGTGTCATGTAAATGTCTTCAGTGGTTATTATATGCAATTTGAGTTAGATTTTACCTTTTCTGTGTACTATTTTCTTTAACAGAAAACACTGATAATTTCATTGATTAACTGACCTACCTGCCTTCTAAATGGTTACAATTCTTATCTAAGGGCATCTCAGCTAACTAAGCGGCATAGGGCCCATATGTCATTTTTTAAAAAAAGTTGTTTTGAAATTTTTCCTTGGAAAAAAGAACAGAACTGAGTCCACATCCATATCAAACAGCATACGTGACACCCAGTAGGAAAAACTCATAAATATCTGCAGGAGTCAATTGAGGATGAAGATTTGGGTTTGTTTTATTAGTGATTTTATGGAAGGATTGATATTACTAATCTCATTAAAGAAGGCATGGGCAAACCTCCTCTTACTAAAACGGAGTTAATTGGTTTGAAGAAACCAAGCTGAGATACTTTGGAGGGAGGAACAGATTCAGTCATTGACCAAGTATTGCCCATGCCCAAAGGCACTGGTTTACTTGTTGCTGAAAACAACTGGAACACTTCACACTCCACCTTATTATGAACTAGAACAATGGAGTTTTATAAAACTCCTCCAATGTACCAAGAAGCTGGTGAACCACAGGCTGCCTGAGTCATAGACTGTCTCTGAATTTGGCAGAACTTAGGCCATTGCTTCTTAACTCAATTTTGGTTTATTTGTTAATTTTTCATAATTAGTTCATATTCTCCTCAGGTCACAGATCTCTACCTGATATTAAATTGGTTGCTTGACTGATTTAATTGAGTGATTTGCATTTGCTCGTCTTATCCTTTTGGTCGTTAGGAGGGAGTTAATTTTGTAACAAAGCTTCACTGTTGCCTGGTTGACTCTGGAGGAGTCTTCAGCCTGCCTGAAGCATAGTGTGCTGCTGCGAGAGGTACCCCCTTCCTTATGGGGATATAGATTTGTGGGGAACAATGAATTAATGCTGCAGTTTTATCTCCAGCATTAAGGGAAGCTTAGTGGTAGCAAAGGAAGAACATGAATTTTGGAGGCCAGAATAAAATGATCTTAAATACTAGTTTGACATTTTTCTTGAGTGAACATTGTCACATTATTTTACCTCTGGATTATAATAGACCCTTGAAATATTTAAGTAACAATCTTGAGGCATGGGAATCCTCAAATGTGAGAATACTACAGAATATTTCTGGAGAGCTACAATAGAGAGGTGAGAAGACAAACTCAAGCTGAAATAGAGGTGCTCAGAATAATTCCATCTTACTCCCTGATTAAAGACTTGCTCAACTACTTCAGCCTTCAACTTGGCATCAGCATCAAATGAATGCTTTTGAAAAATTACACATTATACACTTTTGGGGTTACTGGCAAATAGCTAAGATCCCAAAGGTTAAGTCTTCAAATGACAAGTCTACTATAATACCTACTTCTTAATTTTGTTGTAACAATCAGAAAATGTAACATAGGTAGAAGAGTTAGAACATAGTATAATCAATAAATATGACACTCCTTCCTTCCAAAATAATGTTTATTGGATAAATCAAGAAATATTGGTAAGGGAATTGCTTCTCTTCCTGTAGAAGTATGATAAGTGTAGGCAGTCTTTGGACATTTTTTCTAGAATTCTCTAGACTCATCACCTTGGAAACATTGGTTGTGTCCATACATTGGGTCTGTGGCCATATGAGGAAGAAGCCAGGTCATAATTGCTTGTTCACCCCTCCTCACTCCTCCCTCTTCTTGATTCTCTATGAGGTAGGATTTGAGCTTATCTACAGTATGTATGTAGAGGGGAGGGAGGTTTTATTTTTTAAATTCATTTTCTTATTAACTAGATTTTTGTCAAATTTAAAAGATGTCTTAAAAGATGGATTACATAATTAACATAAATCTCTGAAATAAATTAACAATAAGAAAGGAAAATTAAGAGAATCAACACTAACGTATTAAACACAGTTAACCCTTGAACAACATGGGGGTTAGGAGCACCAGCTCCCCCATGCAGTCAAAAATCTGCATATAATTTTTGACTCCCCCAAAACTTAACTACTAATTGGCTACTGTTGATTCAAAGTTTTATTGATAACAAATAGTCGATTAACACATATTTTGTACATGTATTATATACTGTATTATTAAATATAGTAAGCCAGAGAAAAGAAACTGTCACTAAGAAAATTATAAGGAAGAGAAAATATATTTACCATTTATTAAGTGGATCATTATAAAGGTTTTCATCGTTGTCATTTTCACATTGAGTAGGCTGAGAAGGAGGAAGAGAAGGGGTTGGTCTTGCTGTCCTAAGGTGGCAGAGGCAGAAGAGGTGAAGAGGTGGGAGGGGAGGGAGGCAAGAGAGTAAGGCATACTTGGTGTAACTTTTATTGAAAAAAAATCCATGTATAAGTGGATCTGCGTGGTTCAAACCTTTGTTGTTCAAAGATCAACTGTATATTATAGTTCATGTGAGAAGTCAGGGTCAGAGCAAGAAAGGCAAGAAGTTGTCTAAAACAAATAATCTGTATCCCATAATTCTTTCACATACACACAAATTAAATAGAACACTTTAAAAATTACTTCTACTGCTTCTAGTTTAAGATGTGCAAGATTTCATTTTAACATCTACTAAGAAAAAAGTAGAGATGCTCAAAGAGAAGTAAACTAATGACATTGTAGACAATGAAATTGTGGATAAACCAACAAATTATTTTAATAAACTTTTGGGAGATTGCAAATGAATGGGAATATCTTGGTGAATGAAATAGGCTAAGAAACTCATCATTTTATAGATGATAAGCTACAAGGAGATATTAGTCAATCTCTTCTGCAAAATCCCAGAAAGTCTCTGGCCTGAGTCCATAGCAAGGGAGTAAGAACTGGAGTTGAAATCAGGGGATTTGTTTGAAGTCTGCAATGAAGCTGCTGCAACCAGTACATACCTCAGTCCTTCTTCCCCAAACCAACATGCAAAACACCAGGTGGCTCTTCTCTAAAACTGGACAATGTTTGGGAAAAGCAAAGACTTCTAGTCCTAGTCACCTATGGATAAAGCATAGAAGGCTTTTCTGTGCTTGCAGGACTGAATGCAAATATTAATAAATTTACATGGTAAAAAAAAAACCCAAAAGTATAATGGATAAGAGGAAAAATAGAACATGTAGAAGAAAGGGTAAGGATGCCAATACACTGATACCATTAATGCAGTCATAAATATTTGCTGAGAACCTACTGGGTGCAGATGTTGTTTTAGGTACTCGAGATACAGAGAAAGGTGAAAAAGACAAAACTTCTTACCCTTATGAAGCTTACATTAAATTATGCTTTTAATAAGTGAGTTGCAAGAGATACTGCAAAAGCTGATGGGATAAGAAATAGAGGTTTAAATGTATTATTTAAAGATATAAAGGTAACTGATAGAATTATTAATACTAATAATATATATTGAGAAGAGTAGAGATGAGTAAGTGACCTGAATTTTAAGCTCTCATGTATGGGATTAATTAGATACTATTTAAAGTGGATAAATCAAAACAGAGATAAAATCATAGTATCTGGAATTAGGGAGGTAACCACTAAAACTACAAGCAGAAACAATTGGAAGAGTTTGCTTCTGGGATGTGGTATTGGGGGTAAGAAGAGAAAGATATGGGTGCTATTTTTGCTTTTTATCATATATCCTATTTGCTTTGTTACCATGTGTGTATGTTATATTGATTAATATATATTTTTAAATTAAGTGACTTCTAAGAACAGTTACAGTTGAAGAAGGAGACCGATTTTTCATCTACCAAGTGTCATGGATTAGGCATAAAATCATTAGAAATGGATTTTCCTTTCTGCATCCTTTAGTAAGTGTTTAAAAATAGATACCATTTTGATGTCTCGTCTTGGCTGTAGTGAATGGTAGAGTCAAAATAATAGGTTTGTGAAGACAGGAGCTGGAAGTGAAAGATAACGAGAAGTTTGTACAGTGTGTTATCAGAATAGCTTGAGTGCAGTTCATTTGAACAAAGTAATGTTTTCATTTCTCCATTGTTTACCTGTGTTTAACCCGCAGTGTTAAGGAAATTTGGAGCTAACATTTATTGAATGCTTTTTTTGTATAAAGTACTTTGTATATGATAAGTCATTTAACCTGCTCAACAACTTTATGAAATTGGCATTAATTTTCACATTGGATAGATGAGGAAATTGAAAATTAGACACATAACAAAACTTGCTAAAGGCAACCTAATTTTTAAGTGGAGAGCTAGGTTTCCAGAGTATAGGTATACACTATTATATATCTATTCCAGAGTATATATAGTATATATAGTGTAACATGTTTATCTTTATAAGCTATTGGGAAACATCGCCCCGTGTGAACAAGAAATGGAAGAGCTGCTAAAGCAAAGCCCTTGAGTAGACACACAAGTAATTTTAAGTAAGAGTACAAATAATTCATCAGTAGTGACAAAAATGGAGAGTACATGACTCAGATATAATTAGGCAGGTAGATGTGAAGAGCTCGTTTAAGTTCTCTTCGGATTTCTCCTGTTTTATCATTGAAAAGGGGAGTTGGGTCATTAGTTAGGAGTAGCAGGAGAGGGGTGGGGTAAAGGTGTTGGGAGAAGTTTAAAGAGGAAAGGACAGGTGAATAAATGACTCCTGTAGGGAAGGTACTGGATAGTGTTGTCTGATGACATAAGATTCAAAGCTCTGTGTGTGTGTGTGTGTGTGTGTGTGTGTGTGTGTGTGTGTGTAGGGGTTAGGAGGAGAGATGGAAAAAGATTTAGAAGAGGAGCAAGGAGGACACATTTCCCACCTCCAGGCCTAGAGACCTGTAATGGCCACAACCTGAGAGGGCTGGAGAGGAAGCAGGGAACTCAGGGAAGAGGCGGCTTTTAGTTGGAGCCCTCAGGAGAGAGGAGCATTCATGGACATTTTGAGGATGTTGGGTAGTGATGATGCACTGAGCACTCTTCAGGGTACAGCAGAAGGGTTGGAGGAGTTGGGGATGAGGTGGGAGCTGGAGTTACAGCCTTATGGATATTGGGGTTTGGGTTTGTGGGATCTCCTGAGAGGCCTGAGTTTTTTGTGCTGACTGAAGTAAGTGAGGATAAAGAGAGAGAGTGGTAGAGACTGTGAGTCTCCATTGGGAGGGAGCTCGAAAGCTCCTCTGTTTTGCTGCCAGTGGAGGGGTGGAGGATGATGGCGGACAGCCTCATGGTGAGCATGAGTGGTTCTGGGGCCATCTCCTCACTTGTGTGAAATGAATCAACTTCCATGAGTGTGATACTTGTTCAATGTCTGTCTCCACCACCAGATGCTAAATTTACTCCATGAGGGCAGGGACAGTATAGCTTACTTGTGCATCTTCAGTGCCTTGAACAGTGCCTAGCACATACAAGGAGCCCAATAAATATATGTTGAATGAATACATAAGTAATGAAAGAATTGAGGATTCTTGGCACAGAGGTCAGTATAAGCAGCAATCTGATGAGGCTGCCAATAAAAGGATAAAGGGGATAATGTCCAGAGTGGAGAAGGTAATAATCTCTTTTTACTCCTCACTGGGCAGCATACATCTATAGGATTTTATCCATTTTTGGCCACTACACTGTAAGAAGGATGAAGTTCACTTCTTAGTATGTTAGGCAATTTTGGCTGCCAGAAAAAGGGACAACTTACATCAGACTCTGTTAAGTACTGAGGGATTTCATGAAAAAATAATTGTAGGAGAAAGGCAACAGAAATCTCATGGAAGCACAGGAGTAGTTCTATATGTGGGCCTCATGGGGAATGAAACACACTTGGGGACCTGAGTTATTTAATGGCTCTCTCAGTGTCCAAAGGTTGAGAGTCAGTTCTCCCTCTTAATAGTGACTCAGCTCTTTTCTGTCTCTTGGTACTGCTCTAGGAATTCCTGATCAACCATGTCACCCTTTATTCTAAATATACTTTTACCACTTCATATTTGCCTAGAGTTTCTGCTTATTCATTGTTTATGCTTAGTTACCCAATATGCTCTAAGGCTTTGAGGCTGCTCTTCCTCATCTTCCCCCATCATATCAGTCCAGATACTCTGTAATCACTTTGTAGACTTCTCTCAATATTTAAGCTTACCCAGTCAATTTTTCATTCCTATTTGTGGCTTTAAAAATGCTTCTCAATAGTTTTCTGTTCTCTCAGCTGTCTTCTCCTTTGTTACAAGAGGTCACAATTTCTTACTTGGTAGCAACTGACCCATCTTCCCCTTTTCTAAGCCCCTGAAAAGGGCAGGTGAAGGTGGGGGTGTCCTTTCCCTGTCATATCAATCTCTTCTGGTCTTCAAGATGGCATTTTAATCTTTCTACCTGTCTGTGAAGATCTCAATCTTTTGGCTTAGAAAATCTCTCTTATCCCCCAGGTTAATCAGTCTATCTTCTTCAGATTTTGTAGTTGGTTGTCTTCTGTTCCTCCTTTGGTGAGATAGAAACTTGCTTTCTAAACCACTACAGTTCCTACTTGAATTCCTAAGCAAATCTGACATCTAAGAGACAGAGAAGGTTACACACAATTTTTTGGTGCCTTCCTAGCATTGTATTGTAGGTTTGTGTTGATCTTGTTCAGTTACTTCTCTATTTTGGCCGATGATCCATATGTATATCTAAGTACTTATGGACAACACCAACTCAGTGTCCTATGGGGCATTCAGATAAATCTTCCCCCTTATGTCCTTCCATGTTCCTACTTCTGCTAATTTCACCACCATATACCCAGGAGCTAAAGCTCTCAATTGGTATTTATATTCCACTACTTCTCTCTTGTCCTCACTCTAGACACTTAATTAGTTGTCTAATCTCAGGCAAAGAGAGGTGTCAGGTGGTACGAATTTGATAAATCAAAACATTTGTAAGGCTAAAGATTAAAAGGATGTGATGAGCTTGTCTACCTTTGTTTTTTGCTTTGCTGTTTCAACAAGAGGTGTGTTAGCAAATGCCCATGACAGAGAAGTTAGTGGACTTCAGCAAAGGAAAGAAGCAGCAATGAAACACGGTTCAAATGTTCATGTACACTGTGCTGAGAGTTTGTTCTGTCAAGACCCGTCCTTTCTTCATCAGGGAGATGGAGTATACCAAATCATGTGAAGGTTACAGAAATACTTCCTATGACTGCTTCAAGCAAATCTCTATGCTTTCTTCCTTAAATGTCATGCAGTTAAAGAAAAGTGCTTACTCGTCCTGTCTTACTTTATATATTGGAGTAAGCTCAAAATAATTGTCAGGCAACAGCTGCTAATAATTACAGAGAAAGCATTTTATGTCTGCCCAGCCAAAGCACTTTTTGTGTTTGACATGATGAGCATTGGTGGACTGCTTCTTTCTCTACTTTACCCAGTTTCAACTTTTCTTACCTTTGGTTGTATTTATTTCTATGATAAGTGCCACACCTGCCTCACTAACCCATCACATGTCCCTTTCTTGTTAGCTAAAGGCACCACCACGTCCAGTACAGACTCTGATCTTTGGTCTCTCAGCTTTTGACTAGCATGACATCAGCTGTCCAGGAATTGCCATGTCAGTCTGGAATCTGGAAGATAGAAAATGGTCTATAAAATAGTCTACTGCCCACTTCCAGATTCTCTGTGGTGTCTTGAGAATAAATTGTCTGGGTATATATTGTTAAGTATACTCAATTTGTGTCTGTGGCGATCTGCCTGGTATTCTTGTTAGAAAGAATTTTACAAAATGTTTAGGTGCCTCCTGTGTATTGGGTAATTGTTAAGCATGTTCACACATGCTAACTTATTTGAGCTTCTTTAGAAATCAGTAAGACATCAGTTTCAGATTTTACAGATACAGAATATAGTTGACTCAAGTCACATAACTAGTAAATGGATGAATGGAAATACTATGAGCTTGGCCTGGCTTCTGTCAAAACCATGCTTCTTGCAATACATACATAAAATATCTGTTTCTGTCAAAACCATGCTTCTCGTAATATATATATATAAAATATCTGGATACCTGGATATAGATATTCAGATATCTTTTCCTTCCTAGTTTTATATATATATATATATTACATACACACACACATATATATGTGCATGTAAGTTACATTATATATATATGTTACACTAGGGTAGCTAGCTGCTATATCTTACCTCTTGTCCCTGTATTTATTTATTTATTTATTTTTGGAGATAAGGTCGCCCTCTGTCACCCAAGCTGGGGTGCAATGGTGCGATCACAGCTCATTGCAGCCTTAACTTCCCAGGCTCAAGCAATCCTGCCATCTCTGTTTCCCAAGTAGCTGGGACTACAGATGCAGACCACCACTCCTGACTAATTTTTTTACGTAGAGACAGGGTTTCACTATGTTGCCCAGGCTGGTCTTGAACTTCTGGGGTCAAGCAATTCCCCTGCTTCAGCCTCCCAGAGTGTTGGGATTACAGATGTGAGCCTTTGCACCTGGCCTCTTGTCCCTGTCTTAATTTTCCACCTTCAGTTTGTAGCTCAACATCAGAAAATTGCATTTCTTCTGGCCCTTTGACATTGGACAACCTGTCCTCTGCCTGCATTTTCACTTTTTGGTTACTTTAGCCTTTAACTTCTGGAAGAAAGAGATATTCAATAGTGTCATAGCATTAGATAATAGAACTTAGATTTGCTCCAGATTCTACTGCTTCTTCAAGGCATTAATTGGGATAAGTTATCAATCTCCCTAGCACTCAATTTCCTTATATGCAGAATAAACAGATTGGATGAAATTGTCTAAGGCTACTTCCTCCTCTAATAACAGTTTTTAATTTTAATTGAGAGTTAATGATGTCTTTGCTAGGATGTAGGTATTATTTAAGTTTTCATTTAAAGAAACTGAAAATAAACACTCTCATTGAGGAAACTGAAGCTCAGGAAGTTTAAGTAACTCACCCAAAATGACAGCACTAACAGGTTGTTGATCTTGGATTTGAACCCAGTTACTTGCGTATAAAGTCAAATACTCCTAACATGGCACACAAATGATCCATGAGCTTGCCTCTCCAGACTTAACTCTCATACTGCAACAATATATTCTAGTGACCGATGTGTTTGTAGATTCCCTGTACATGGGCAGGGTGTATGAAGAATTTTAATTGTGTTTTATATCTCTGAGCCTTTACTTGTGTTCGTAATTTCCCTCTCTGGTGTATGTTTGCTTCCTCTCACCACCTGAGTAATTCCCATTTTTTCTTTCATAACTTAGTTCACGTGTCTTTTTCTCTAGAAAGCTTCTCAAATTCCCTGGTTGAGAAATGCTGTCTTCCTTATTCTCATAATACATTATGTGTACTTTCATTTTCAAATGTACCACATTTTCTTAAATGCACGTATTTTATTCTGTCTCCCTCATTAAATCATAAGCTCTTGGCAAGAGTGCACTCGTCCTAGTTATCTTTTTATCCTGGAATCTAGCACATGCACAGTAAATCTTATGTGAACTTAATTGATCAGAATGGTGCCAAGCACAGGGATTTACCCTTGTTTTTCTCAAGTTGTTTTCTGAGTATGGTTATATTCACATCCTCATTTTACAAATGGAGAAATGCAGGCTACATAACCCAGGATAGAACTTCAAGATCTTACCCACGATCAGACTTCTAGAAGGAGTTATCTGTGCACATTTCCCCAATGTCTTCACTTCCCTTTCATAGCTAAGTCTCCCCCAATTCACCACACTACTCAGATTGTTCTGGTTAAGATCTCAATGGTATCCATATTACAAAATCCAATATCTATTCCCAATCTTCCCCATACTTGGTTTTCCCTGAGTGATCATTCTCCTCATTTGATAGTCTTTCTTTCCATGGCTTCTGTAACACACAACTTACTATAACACAAAAATCTAGTGTTCCTGCTACCCCATCTGGCCAACCCTTCTCATTCTACTTCGGGAGTGCCACCTTCTCTATTTAGAAATTGAAGTTCTTCAAAGATCAGTCTTGGACCCTTGTTTCTTTCTAATCTCACATTCTTTTCCTATGATGGCTCTTACACTCCCACAGCTTATAAAAAATGTTATGTATGCACCAATGATTTAGAGATTGATATATACATAATATACACCAATATTAAACACTGACATTTCTGAGCTCCAAAGACATACCTGCAATATTTACTTAGTAAGTGTCACTAAGTAAATGTTACTTACTCTTGGATACCTTTCATACATCCAAATTTTTTTTTTTTCTTTTTTTTTGAGATGGTGTCTTGCTCTGTCGCCCAGGCTGGAGTGCAGTGGCGCGATCTCAGCTCACTGCAAGCTCCACCTCCCAGGTTCACGCCATTCTCCTGCCTCAGCCTCCTGAGTAGCTGGAACTATAGTGCCCGCCACCACGCCTGGCTAATTTTTTGTATTTTTTGGTAGAGACGGGCTTTCACCGTGTTAGCCAGGATGGTCTTGATCTCCTGACCTTGTGATTTGCCCGCCGCGACCTCCCAAAGTGCTGGGATTACAGGCATGAGCCACCATCCCCAGCCCATACATCTCAATTTTTTACATGTCAGGATTTGAACTCATTTTTTAGTCCATCAAATCTACTCTTAATTTATATAGTCTCAATTTCCCTACCCCCCATTCTCCCAATTGCTCATAACAGAAATGCTAATGTTATCCTTGACTCTTGTCTGTTTTAAAACATCTGTCAAGGCATTACCTTGTAGACGAACCTTGCAACTGTCTACTTCTTCATATATCCATTGCTGTGCTTCTGGCTCAGCTGCCACCATCTCCTTCATGAACTATAGCAATAGCCTCCCAACTGGACCTTTACTTTCACCCACACTGCTGTCATCATCTCTCTTTGCTCATCTCCTCCATTTTTTTCTACGTATAGACCACTAGTCTTTAAAAACGAAAAATTAGCCAGGCATGGTCGTGGGGGCCTGTAATCCCAACTATTCAGGAGGCTGAGGTAGGACAATCACTTGAACCTGGGACGCAGAGGTTGTAGTGAGCTGAGATCATGCCACTCCAGCCTGGGACACAGAGCAAGGCTCCATTTAAAAAAAAAAAGTTATATCCCTGATTTAAATCCTAAAATGTTTTCCATTTCTCTTAGGATACAAAAGAAATTCTTGATATGGCTTACAAGGTCCTGCATGATTGGGTGCTCACCTTTTAATTTTTCCAACATTGTTTTCCATCTTAGCACTGATCACAGTTATAATTATGTCATTATTTATGTGCTCTTTTTAAAAAAACTATTTTCCCCACTAGAATGTAAATTCGGTGAGATCTGTGTCCAGATTTGTCCTTGACTTAAACTGTTTTCTGCCACTATAACAGAATATCTGAGACTGGGTAACTAATAACAGAAATGTGTTTATTTATCATTCATGCAGGCTGGAAAGACAGAAAGCATGGTGCCAGCATCCGGCCAGGGCCTTCGTATTGTATCATCCCGTGGTGGAAGGTAGAAGAGCAAGCAAGCTTGTGAGACAGAGAGGATGGGAGCCAAACTTCATTAGTTTATAGGAACCCAGTCCCACAATAAGTAACCCACTCTCATGATAATGGCATTAATCCATCCATTCATGAGGGCAGAGCCCTCCTGATCCAATCACCTCTTAAAGGTCCTACCTCTTAATACCATCACAATGGCAATTAAATTTCAAAATGAATTTTGGAAGAGACATTCAAACTACAGCAGTCCCCTTGATCACTGAGTCATAGGAGCATAGCATAATGCCTTGTATACAAAAGATAGCCAATAAATATTTGTTGAACGAATTAATGAATCAATTAATTAATGACACCTTTTTGAGTTGCACTATAAATAGGTCACCTTTTAGAGTTCCCCTCTGGATAATTCTCCCAATTCAAATATCCTTAAAAATTCTAATTTTTAAGAATTAAACCTAGCTACATTGTATCCCAAATTATCCACTTTTCTGCCTATCATGCATATTGTACATAAAACTCTACTATATGCCAAGCACAGAAGTAAGAGAAGTAAAAAGGCAGCGAGGTACAGTGGGCAAAAAGGAGACACAGAATACATCAAACTGTTTTCAACCCTTTGTAACCAATATTTACTAACCTGAGTACTGGTGTACTGGTGTATTTCTGTCATTCGAAAGATGATTGCTGTGGCTATTGCTATAAAGGAGGTGGGTCTGCCCAACTTTTTGTGCTGTGTGTTCCATGATGTTTGGGCCACAATGCCCTTTCAGTGTGCATATGCCTTAAGTGGCATTGATGACCGATGAATATGAGTTCATTTCCATTGTCATAAACTCTAAGTAACTAGTCCAATCCTTTTAGGAAAGTGTTGTCATGCTGGTTATTGTTTTCAGCTTGTATATCTTGGCTGTCTTTTACAGACATGCATATGCTATGCTGTAAGCCTTAGTCTAATATAATAGAAAATATGACCTGTATTTTTGTGTGGCCAATTGTTTTCTCATGTTACGGGCAGTGTAGCCTTGTAGAACTCAGGTAAAGAATAGAGTGAAAAATAGCCAATGTTAGTAATAGACTGAATTCTGTGTTAGTCATCGAGCTTTCTTTGTTAGGTAATTCTAAGCAAGAGATTGCACGACTATCTCATATCATTGTGTTTCAGCATTTTCAGTGAATGTGCACCTTCTAATATTGAAAGTTAAGTGGCCAGGGTGACAGTGATGAGTGAGCAAAAGTCAAGATGCATACACATAGCAAAAATGATTCTATGTTAAGAATGTTAACATTGTCAGGAGTTTTCAGGCTTTGGTTACTATTTGTATGCTCTTTTTAAATCCCCAGCACAGCAGTACTCAAATTAGTACTGGAGAACTATCAAATGGCATGTGAAAAAATATCTATGGCTACGTGTTTGCTTGTAATTTAATTTATTTTAATTACTAAATCACTTGCACCCGGGAAATCAGCAGTTTTTTTCTTGAATAAGTGAAAACATATAACTTTAGCACAGCATTAATGTTTTGTTGTACTAAATATTTAGCAACAAAAAGTTCACTGTCTTGGACTGCCATATACATTGTGGATTTTTGTAGATTGAACAAAATATGCCACATTAAAGTACTGCAAATTCATAGACTGAAATCTAGGGCAAAGTTCAAATCCCTTCAACTGTTTTTTGTTTTTTTTTTTTCTTGGCAGACTGTGTGTTTCTGTTCAACCACAATGCTAATCCCGCCCTGAACTCTTATTTAAATGTCTTTTTATTAAAATCTTTATTTAATCTGATTTAAACAGAAGTTTTTTACTGGGAAGAAAATTAAGAGATTATAGCATTATAACATATTGTAAACATTTTGCAGAACCACTAGTTAGTATTAACTGTCAGTTAATGCAGAATAAACCATGATAACAAAAATATTCTGAGATAGTGTACATAATACATCTTCTAGACAAACTTCTAAGTACTACAGCTCTTTGTGCTTAAGCCTGTGTTATGAAATATTTGCTAAATAAAAGTTTACCCCTTTTCTGTGTTGGGTGGGTAGTGTGGTGTGAACACACTCAAATCTTCATGGCTGAACTTTGGAATCAGTGCTCAGCAGTGATTCTGACCTGGTTCTGTGGCATGCAGAGGTGTGTAAAGAAACCCTCCTCGGGGACGCACATCCCCAGACTGCCCTTTCTCTCTAACTCAGGCTGACTTTAGAACCAGGTGTACCTAAACCACACTTTGTCGGGGGTGGGGGTGGGGAACAAACATAAAAAAACAAAAACAAAAAACCCACAAAACGATCATGCTGTTTTTTCTCCTTTTTACGTTTCTCACTGTCTATTTTGGCAACATCTACAGCGAGAGAAAGCACTAGATGCTCCCAAGCTTGGTCCAGGATCAGCTGCTACAAATCTTCTTCCCTCCCTTCTGGGACGTTTGTGCCAAAACAGCTCAGGATGAAAGGCATTTTCAGTTTTTGCTGTACTTTTCCTCTTGGTTAAAGACATGGAAAATTAGAAGAGAGAAACTGCTAAATGAGACCATAAGAGCTGAAAATGCTGAGGGTACCCAAAAGCAACAGGAAAGCCCCCACTCCGTCTGTCATAGCAAGAGAAGGGAGGGTGACTGGACTGAGAGGGGAGAGCTGGTCCTGCAGGGAGGAGGTTGGAGTTCCGAGGTAGAAGTCCAGTTCTTCGGCTTCTCTAAGATGGAGGAAAAGGACAAGAAATGGTACAGGGAAAGACCGTGTAGAGAGTAAAAGAATAATCGGAAGGCTTTACCTAATGCTCTGTGTCTTCTCTGGAAAGACATTCTCTGTGAGGAGGCCGTCATCAGAAATGAGGAAGATGGCTGAGGAGAGAGCAAGGAATGGCTAAAATGCAAAGGCTGAGTGTTGTTGGAGAAGGAGGAGGGGATATTAATGGTCTTTCGGTGGTTAGCAGGACTCTATGACTTAGTAATAATGGATCATAAGCAGAAGTGGGTACATATTCCATCTTTAAGAAAAATAATACAAAATTACCAATGCAGACTATGTACAAAAGTAAACATTTAAGATAAAAAATTACAACAAATTACAATAATTTATGTTTGCTACTTCACAAAAATATATGATTGTAGGAACCATTGCCAGGCTCTTGAGGGCTTTGGAAAGAGCCTCTTGCAAAAAAGGAGGTTAAACCTTAAAGCTTCATTAGCTTCGTGGTAAATTCACCTCTGGTCACAAGACTAGAAATACCACTAGAGTAAAGGTCTGACTGGCACAGTATGACATTTCAGACAGCATCTTAAAGGCACTTTTGTGGGAGCAGATGACAGATGCCTTCACAATACTGGCCTCAAACTATTCAGAACACCACTAACTTCTGATTTTTCTATAAAACTTGAAGAAGAACATGCATATGAAGATGCTTTAAAAACTCTTAAAGGTCTCCCTAAATGTTAGTGTTTTTTTCTTACATTCTGTAAACTCCACTGTGCCTCAATCAACAATCAAATTTGGCCGGATGCAATGGCTCACTCCTGTAATCCCAGCACTTTGGGAGGCCGAGGCAGACGGAACACAAGATCAAGAGATCGAGACCATCCTGGCCAACATGGTGAAATCCCGTCTCTACTAAAAATACAAAAATCAGCCAGGTGTGGTGGCATGCAGCTGTAGTCCCAAGCTACTTGGGAGGCTGAGGCAGGAGAATAACTTGAACGCGGGGGTTGGAGGCTGCAGTGAGCCAAGATCGTGCCACTGAACTCTAGCCTGGGGGACAGAGTGAGACTCCATCTCAGAAAAAAAAAAAAAAAAAAAATCAAATTTACCTAAGCATTCAACAAACCTATTCATTTTTTACCTTGTACAAGTACTTTAGGGTTTCACAAATAATTGCTATGTGATATTACCTTTCATTTTTCCTAGAACATTCTTTTTTCACCTTTGTATTCCATAGTTGAGACAATATAATTTTAGTCCCCATTTACAAGGATTCATCCTCAGCCTTCATTTTTCTTTTTCTTTTTTTTTTTTTTTTTTTTGAGACGGAGTCTCGCTCTGTCGCCCGGGCTGGAGTGCAGTGGCCGGATCTCAGCTCACTGCAAGCTCCGCCTCCCGGGCTTACGCCATTCTCCTGCCTCAGCCTCCGGAGTAGCTGGGACTACAGGCGCTCGCCACCTCGCCCAGCTAGTTTTTTGTATTTCTTAGTAGAGACGGGGTTTCACCGTGTTAGCCAGGATGGTCTCCATCTCCTGACCTTGTGATCCGCCCGTCTCGGCCTCCCAAAGTGCTGGGATTGCAGGCTTGAGCCACCACGCCCGGCCAGCCTTCATTTTTCTATAAATAAAGTTCTAACTTTTGCTTTCGTCTTCTTTTGGTAACTTCTTAATTCCCTTGATAATATACAGTTCTCATCTCTGTTCTTTTTCTGGGTTGATCCTTATTTTTCTTAAAGCACATGGCCAAAACTACAACCAAGTTTGCATGGAAGAAAGTGTCATCATTTTATAAATCATTCTAATGCATGTGTGTGAGTTTTTAATTCTGTTGCTACATTATGCCCAGCATTTGGTTGGTTGTTGGCCATAATGAGATTTTTTTCAGTTTGATGTCTCTTTTAGATTCTCTTTAATATTATTTAGATTCTCAATAATTCTCCTTGGAATCATAGGAGAAATTTGGTCAGGATAATCCAGAAGTTTGAAGTAATGGGCAAAAGCACTCAAACTACTGGGGAGAGTGATGAATGAAGCAGACAGGAAGTGATAGAAAGGAGTGGGGTTGCAATCTGAAAAGAAGCTTTTGAGAGATCAAAAAACAAAGTCACAGGATAAGGAGCAGTTTTTAATTGACAAGATAAAAGGATTATAATCCTAGAGAAAAAGCAGGAAGTTGGCACCAGGTTGATATAATGAAGGTAGAGTTTTACCTTGTAATAAGGTCCAAGGTTCTTTCATTCAATGAGTGGCCAGTGTGGGGTGGAGTAGGAGGTCAGGATGATCAACTAGATAGAACTTGTGTGGTAGGGAATAGAAGAATGGTTCTCAACGCTGACTGCACATCAGAACCACCTGGAGAGTTTTAAAGCCTATCAAGGCCCAGGTCCCACAGGCCAATTAAATCAGAATCTGGAGGTGGGGCGAGGCATTGGCAGGTGTGAAAAATCACCAAGTGATTCTTGTATGCAGCCAGAATTGAGGACTATGAGTTTGAGCAATTGTTTGCACCTGCAGAAGTTTTTATACTCTTGCTGCTCCATCTGGCCTTATTACCTTTACCAATTAAATCAGATGATTTGAGGGTAAGATTTTGGCTCTGTGTCCCCATCCAAATCTCATCTCAAATTGTAATCTCCGTGTCAAGGGAGGAACCTGGTGGGAGGATCATGGGGGTGGTTTCCCTCATGCTGTTCTTGTGATAGTTCTCATGAGATCTGATGGTTTAAAAGTGGAGGTTTCCCCTCCTTGCTCGTTGTTCTTTCTCCTGATGCCTAGAAGGTGTCTGCTTCCCTTTTGCCTTCTGCTATGATTGTGAGTTTCCTGAGGCCTCCCCAGCCATGCAGATCTGTGAGTTAATTAAACCTCTTTTGTTTATAAATTACCCAACCTGAGGTAGTATCTGTATAGTAGTGTGAACATGGGTTGATACATTAAGATATAGGCAAAAGCCATTTTAAAAATTCCCCAGTTGTTTCCAACCTGCAACCAAGTTTAGGAACCACTGAGTTAGAGGGATTGTATCCTGTGATCTCCTGTGTACCATGAATAAAATGAAATTATATTGTATGATAGTTCTTGTGTGTTAAAACTTTGTTTTGAAGTTTGCAGTTTAATGCACAGGAAGGAATCCAGATGCTGCTCTTTGTGTTAGTGTTTTTTTTTTTTTTTTTTTTTTTTTTTTTTTTTTTTTTTTGAGATGGAGTCTCACCTCACTCTGTCTCCCAGGCTGGAGTGCAGTGGTGCGATCTTGGCTCACTGCAACCTCGGCCTCCAGGGTTCAAGTGATTCTCCTGCCTCAGCCTCCTGAGTAGCTGGGGTTACAGGTGCCCACCACCATGCCTGGCTAATTTTTGTATTTTTAGTAGAGATGGGGTTTCTCCATGTTGGTTGGCCAGGCTGGTCTCCAACTCCTGACCTCAGGCGATCTGCCCCGCTAGGCCTCCCAAAGTGCTAGGATTACAGGCATGAGCCACTGCATCGGGCCTGTTTGTCTTACTTCTGATAGTTTAGTACACCCTTCTAATTTAAGAAAATGAGAAAAGACAGAATTTTGAAAAAAGGAGGAGGCCTTAGAGAAGAAGTCACAATCTCTTTTTTTTTTTACATATGAGAAATAAGGGGCCCAGAAAGGATAATTTAATTGTTCACAATCTCTTGGGTAGTTAATAACAGAATAGGATCCCCTGACAGATCATTTTCAATTTTCTTTCTACTCCCCAATGCTGGCTTCATTACAACTCTTAGTTTTGAAGTGATAAACACTAAAAGGGATATGACTTCATTTATAAAATCTATGGAGCACATGGACAGGGTGAATGTGAATTTGTCCATACAACTCTAGAACACTAGAAGTAAAAGTTGCCCTCAAAGCATGAAAAAGTTTATTTTAAAACAAGTAAATTAAACTACTAAAGTATCCCCTAATACCAAGCATGGCATTTAAATTAGTGTCCATGAGAATCTTTCAAGTCAAAAGGATGGCCACTGGGTAGCCATTCTATTTATGTAGGAAGGCTAAAAGTTTTGGGGTCTTCAGACCTGGGAAAATATGTGAGCTTCATAAGGTCACATGCTAGACTGTAAAAGGAAATTTTGCAATCAGTACTTAAACTCTTAATCATGTGGCTCATGTGTTTTCATACTCCCTGAGTTGGTTAGTCCAATTCCTGACCTAAGCCAACCTAGAAGAAAACAGAACAAAAGCAGATCTCTTTCGGGAATAAAGTTAACTGCATATGATTATATTCTGTTTGTTAAATATGCACACTTCCTTGTGTATTCATGGACTTTGGTCCCAGTAAATGATCTTTGCAAAAAATGTCGTGGGCACATCCTACTTACACTGAATGACATTCTTTGACAGGCAGGTTGCTAGTTGCCAACTGCAGTGTTTTGTTTCCAGCTGTTTCCCAACCCGTATCTTTCCATTGGCTGTAATGAAAAGACTAGAGCATGCTGATGAAGCCTAAAAGCAACTCCAAGGAGGGGAAGTGAATAAATTAGATCATAGAATTGGATTTAGAAAGGTTTCCATGGGCTGAAATGAGCAGCAAAATCTAAGCAGATGCAATTCTGTGGAGAGAGAAGACAGGTATAAGTACTTGAACACAGTATATCAGTAAAGAGGGGAACATACTTGTCGTAAGGTATTTGAAGGGCTGTTATTAAGAGTGTCTAAGCCCAAAGTCCATAGACCATTCATAGGCCTTCAGAACCCTGCAATTCCCCAAAAGATTGTAAAAGTTTTTATTCATGTCTAAATTTTTTTTTCCTGGAGATGAGGCCTGTCTTTTTTATTTAATGCTCAAAATAAGAAAAATCAGATTAAACCTAAAAGTTATAACTAGGGAAAATAAAAGGCAGCTGCAGATCGATTTAATTTCAATGTGAGGAAGAAATTTCTGACATTTAAAGTTGTTCAAACATGGAATGAGCTACCATGGGAGGTTTCAAATTTCTAGGCCATTTGGCAAGAATATCATAGAGGGTATTTAAGCAACAGTGAGTGGTGAAATGTGTTTACGTTTCTATAAAACAAACAACTGTGCACATAGAGAGAATGCCTCAGTAAAATTAATGTGAATTCTGGTAGAGTTAGGAATTCTCAGAGCACTGAGGCCCTGAACCAAGAGACCACAAGTGATGACAAGAATTGCGGGTAATGGGGGTGTTGGGGGTGCATTTGCCTCCTTTGGGCAGATCCTGGTTATTGATAATTAGACAAAAAAGACAGCCTAGTGGTTTCATTTTGCCTTTGCACTGTTGGAGGACTTGCTCTACACCTGGGTCGTTTATGGTTATTTAATAAATAAAGCACCCACAAACAGTTACAATGGGGAAGTTGGTAGAAAAATAAAGGGTGAGGGTATAGTGGTTAAGACCATGGACTGGGGAGATAGGCTGCCTGAATTTCACTCCTGCCTCTCTTTTTACTAGCTGTGTGTGACCTCAAAGAGATTGTATAGCCACTCTGTGCTTCATTTCCCCAGATGTGAAATGAGAATAAGAGTAGTACCTACATTATATATTGGAAAATAAATACAAAAAATCATGTGAAGAATTAAAAACCATGCTCAAGAATGGTTAGCTGTGTGACTGTTGTGGTTTCCAGTTATTGAATGAAGATATTTGAATTATATTACAAACTGTCGTTTATTTGCTGTATGATGTAGGGAAAATGCCTTATCTCCCTGGCTTCATGCTTCCCACCTATAAAATGGTGAACACATTTACGTTGCATGGAGATAATATCCAATTTAGTACTGGCTTTAACAAGTAAAAAAGTTAAAGTACCCCTAAAAGTCTTACTTAGAAAGCAGAGTTCAACCATGATTTTTTATAAGTTTAGGCTTATAGTAGCACGTTAATTTTTAGTTTGGGAGCAGTGCTTTAGCTTAGATTTTGAAATCATCAGCAAAGTGTACTATCTGCACTATCATCAAGTTTTGTCAGAGCCTCACCCATGTTTTAAATCTGCTGTCTCTAGACCTCCACCCAAAACTTTGTATTAGAACGTCTTAAGGTATATTTTGTATCTGAAGATTTCATGGGCTTCACAGTAATTCCTGAGTTGGCCCCCACCTAGAGCTGTGATTCCCAGATCTAGAGAGTTCTGCCTCCCAAGCAGTTGGAGCCTTGGATACCTCGTATCTGATGACTGATCCTCCTCTGCTTGAATCTTTAGGAAAAGAGAGCACTTGCCAATTGACTAGGAGTTCATCACACTTTATTATCTAAAGTTTTCTTTTCTTTTCTTTTCTTTTTTTTTTTTGAGATGAAGTCTCGCTCTTGTCCCTCAGGCTGGAGTGCAATGGTGTGATCTCGGCCTCCTCAAGTGTTGGGAATAGGCCTGAGCCACTGTGCCCAGCCTGTTTAAAGTTTTCTTTTCATCTTAAAATGCATTGTATATATGTACTCAATGTGTAAGAATGCATAAATCCTTAGTTAATAACTGATGCAGCTTCACATTAAGGGCTTTGCCTTTAAATTTAACTTCAAATGCTAAATTAGTAGTGTGGGCAAGCACACATCAATAAAGTCTATTGGTTTGGACTCTACTATTTTGAAGTTCATCATAATTGGCTAGACTGTGTACATTTGCTAAATAAGTTGTCATCTTTATAACACAAATTAATAGCATGCCCAAACATTTAAGAAGCTTAGAACGAACTGCTTTTAAGGACCTTGAAGTACTGTATAAACAACTACTGAAATGCTAATTATAATTTAGTCTTATCTATTTATCACATTTTTTTTCTTGAGAGGAGTCAGAGACTGAAGGGGTTGACGTGGTCAACCTTCAAATCTGGGTTCCTGGCATTCCTTGAAAAGAATGATTTTATCAGGTACTTATCTCCTGGCCAGGCTTTTGGGTTTTTGTTTTTTGTTTTGTTTTGTTTTTCTCACCTGCCTGTCCTGCTTGAGCTGCCATTTTCATTTATTATTCATGCAAAGTATTTGAGAGCTAGTCCATGCTGATTTGCAGATGTCAGATTTTCTTCAGGCCATTCAACTTCCTTGGTGTGTTTGGGAAATCTGCCTTCTATTTGTTGTGTTGGGTTAAAAGTAAAACAATCAGGAAGGAGACAGCCCTTCATGAGGCTTTCCTTCATTACTAGGAAACATCTCTGGGACAGCCCTGTCAAGCCACTGCAACCTGGTGCTCTTAAAGAACTCACAGTCCTGAAGCTCCCCTGCTTCTTGCTCCGCCGGCGTTGCAGACCCTCTGCTCCCTCTGTTGTATGTGACTTTCCTCCTCAGAAGGGCACCACAGTTTAAAATTTTATTCTTTGAACATTTCCTTTCCCAAAGTTCAAAAATGATTAAAAGACAATTTTTCATCTTGTTTTCAAAAATGGAGGAGCTGTGACTTCAAACTCTTAGATATAAACTTTCTTCTCAATGTGGAAGCAACTTGAATTTTAGGATTAAAATCCAATCTTCAAATAACTACAAAATCAGGGAAAATAAGCCCCTCTCCTTCTCCTTTGCACCCAAAAATCCAGCCATATTGACCTTTTCATGGATCCCCAGTTGCTGTCCAGAAATGCATTCTGCCTTGGAGGAGCTTGCATTTGGGTGAAGGATCCAATCAGAAAAATAGATTCTCATGAAGGAAGATGACTTTATGAGAGTAATTCAAAGTACATGCTGGTGAGGGGAGCACCTGTCACAGCTCAATGGGGCAGTGCACGGGTCTCCTTTCTGGGGAGGGGATGTTTGAGCCAAGTTCTGAAGGAGAAGGCCTTGAGGATCCCTCACACAGAGGGTTGGGGTCTGTGAGAGGAGAAGAGAGGCTTTCCAGGGCAAAGGTAGGGTGCATTTCTGGATTATTGTGTCTATCACAGTGTCCGGCTAGTCCTCAAATTATGTTTGTAGCATGAATAAGTTTGCAGCATTATCGAGAATTATAATCGGGCCATTCTAAAAGTATTAACAGAATTAGTGTAGATTGCAGAAATGGCAAATTTAGAGAGCTCATCATTAGGCAAGTACTCTGAAATAGAAGAGAAAGTTAAGGTTATTTAACTTATAGTAAAATTCCATTAAAATGATATCACAATAAATAACAAAAATGTAATAAAAAAAATTTAACAGAATTAATGCAAAATGTAAATACTAAAATTATTGTTGTCTTTTTATAACAGATGTGATTTATTTAAGTAGATAGATTATCTCATACATGGCTTGAAAAGTGCTGTCTGGTAAAGGTTTTTCTTTATTTTAACTCGGCTTATGAGACAGGAACTTTCATGGCTTTTGAAAATTACTTCTTTTAAAATGAAACCTCTGATCCAAAAATAAAGCATTATAGATTGACATTTTTGAAATAAGTTTTTATTTTCAGGAATTTCATAGGAATGAAGTGAATTTATACTTCAAAAGATAAAACTAAAATAAAGTTATAATAAAACACTATGACCAAGACTAGTTAGAATTAGTGAACCATCTGAATTAATAAAATATTAAAAATAAAATTAAAATTAGCGTATGTCTAAATTACCTGAAATTTTCGACTAGAGAAAAGATTGACTTAGTGAGAAGTTGATAATTTTTAAAGGTGAATGTGTGTGTGTAGGGGGTGGGGAATATTTGAATATAATTTTTTACTTCATAAGTGCAAGTTAATTTAAAATGATTTTAAACCCACATTGTAGACATGGGAGTGCTATTAATATATGTGGAATTACAAGTCCAAAGAAAATATTCAAAGTTGCAATGTTGTGATTAGCAACCCAGTGAAACCACAAAGTGCTCCCACATCATCAACATTTCTGCAACGGGATTCTTTGCTTGGCAGGTCTTAGGAATGATTGCTCAGTCTTGTGACTGCCTTTCTATCCTCCACATTGACCCGAGACAACATAAAATAAAAATATTCACCAACCACGTGATGAATTTATAAACAACACACAGGCATTTTTCTGCTGTAATTTTATGACTGGCACAACTTGGGTAGAGTTTGGGGAAAAATAGGTGAGAAGAAAGAAAGGAAAGTGAAGGATAACCATACTCTGGGAAGGACTAATAGACGGAGGTGGAGAAGGCAAAGATAAAGTTAGGCGTTTACTTTGTCATACCACTTGAGCACTGCATCTAGCTTTTAAACCCTTACTGTGTCTTGAATGCAGCTGATTTCACAGAGTGGAACCTCCCGATCTGGCCAATTTGGCTTCCCATCTTCAAATCCTCTTACTAGAAAGAATGATTTTAAGAGCTGTGATGGGCAGGGAACTTGCCAACCTTGGGTTCTGTAGGGAAATTTGAGAAATTTATAGTGATTCCCATTCTCCATCTGGGCTCTTGATTCTTCCAGGCAGTCCTTTATTTATTTTTAGTTTCTTTTCTTTTTCTATGCTAAGATAGTTTCAAATGTTTTCAATTTTCCTGTAATTCTTTATCCTACTCATTTTCTCATTTTGACTCTATGTTACCTCTGAAGTCATGGATAAAATAAAGCCCATGATTTCCCTTCTCTATCTTTCCAGTATTTATAATGTCACCCACCACTACCTCCTCCCATCTCATGTCCCTGAGCTAATCCTTCCCCTCTCACTTTAGGCCTTTGTTGAGTCAGTTATTTGTGACTTCATATTCATATTTTATACTTGTCTCCTCCCCCTTTAAAACAAGCCAAAAAAAGACTAAAAGAATTTTCTCTTGATTCTGCCTTTACCACAAATTACTGCTTTGTCTCTTCTTCCCTTTGAAACCAAAATTTGTATAAGATTTATCTGTATTTGCTCTCTTACCTTCGTGATCTTCTAATGCAAACTGACTTCTATCTCCACAACTTCTTAGAAAATGACCTTGTTAGAATTACCAGTAGTTGTATAATTGACAAGTCCAGAACCGCTTTTTCAATCCTCACTTTTCTTGACCTCTTTGTAAAATCAACACTGTCACTCAATTTTTTTTCTTTGCAACTAGGGGTTGTGGTGTGTAAACATTGGCATCCTTTATTCTTATTCAGTGCTCTCTCCCTAAATTAGTTATTTCATGCATTTCCATAGCATCAACAATTACCAATGTGTCGTCACCTGCTAATACCAAACTTACTACTCCCACATTAATCCCTCTTTTGAGTTCCGTTTATATTTTAAGGACAGCGCTTTGACATCCATGTGATCATGGACAATTTATGTAAGTTTTCTAAACTCTTAGCTTTATTATCTGTAAAATATTGTTTTAAGATTAGCTAATCTAATCTGTCATGTTCCAGAGATAATAAAGGCCAATGAATATTGTTCTTATTGCTAATAAATGTTTTGTTGAACAGTGATGGTGAAAGGTGGCTTTAGTGAGCATGATGGGGGTAGTTGTGGAGGAAGCTGGAACAGAAGATTGCCAAAGAGAGGAAGCACCACATTTTGCTTAAAGGTGAACTAATGCTGTAGAATAAAAACAGGGTGTGACTGTGCTGGTGACAAGGATGAAGATAAGCAAAAATGAGAAAGCAGAAATAGCTTCGAACTGAGTGTTTTAAAATGCTGAGTATTGTTCCATTTAAATACCAGCATACGCCAAATAAGAAGACATGGTCTCACATTTTTCTGTTGGTGACTTACTGCTTTCCTTAAATTCATGAATTCAAAGGCATTAATTAAGAAACAAATTGTATATAATCTAAATATACAGTTTGAATGATGCCAAAGGTATACTTTTCAGTGATTTGTTCCATTGAAGCTCAAGTATTATAACTTGAGTATTATAAACATTCATTTATTCATCCATTTAAAAAATTTTTGCATATTATTCTGTGCCAGGCATTGATACATGGTAGTATATATTATAAGGCACAGATGTTGGCCTCAAGATGCATAAGAAGACAGCTGTATCGCTAGATAGCACACATGATGGACGTGCAACAGGTAAAAAGGAGACCATTTTGCTCAGAGTAATAAGCAGAACATTCCCTGCCCGGGGCTGGCCCTTTTTGGTCAAGTTGCTCTCAACTCAAGAATGCTAATGAGATACCTACCTCAGACATCTCTCCTTGGGTTAGTGTCCTAAAATAGTCTATGGCTCAACTCAAGTCTAGAATCTGCCATATTTTCTTCTTTCTCATCATTAACACTTATTTCTATATCTTATTCACAGTGGGCTGGTCTCACTGTTCACTGAACCATCCCCTTGCTCCATTTCATTATACTGCCTCTTGAGTTAGACATGCTCCAGGACCTCAGAACGAATCTGAGAATTGTAGGATCTGAGAATTGTAGGATCTGTGGTTCTGATCTCAGGTCTCAAGACAATATTTGAAGATTTGAAGATGTCGAATAAGATTAATGTATTTGCTTGGGCAGTTGCCTGCATTAATAATAAAAATATTTGAAAGTTATTCTGGATTTTTGAAGTTAGAGGTTAAAATGATTATTTTTTCATTGTTAAAAGATTTAGGGGTAAAATGATACATCTTCAAAAATTTGATTAACTGAACCTATTAATTAGATGTGATGAACTCAAGACTTAAATGTTTTTCTTCTCAACAGGTATTAAACCTTCTGAAGTAGCTGAATCCTGTTCTGATACAAATACCTGATTTTTTAAAAAAACATCAGTGCTCCCTGTATTTTGATCAGGACTCGCTGCTGGTACTTGTTCCCACGAACCAACATCCTCTTTCTGAAGGAAGAGCCAATGTTTTCTTCATTTCCGAGGGAACTGATTACAGGGATTGTTTCTATTTTGGTTAGATACATAAACACATTTCTATCGGGGGAGGGGGGAAAGCAGAGCATACCACAGTTGGTGATTTTGCAAAAATGGGGTTGGCATTGGCTAGAGGAAAACAAATTCAAATCTTTATTGTCATTTCCACTGACTCTCAAAAACATTGTTTTAAAGTTAAGAGGAAAAATTAGACTGTTTATTAAAATCCTCTCAATTTCAAACATATGGTAGAATCATAACAAAAGTGATAGGATATTTTGTGGGAATGAGATAATAATTCAGTATTCAGTCAAACATTGCCTTCTAGATAATATTCTCTGCCAACTTTGAGGTTTCTGTGTTTTGGACTACAAACTGTCAAAATCAATGTTTTCATACTTAAAGGATAAAGAATGGAATGGCTTTTCAAGTACCTTTCAGTCGAAGCCTACAGGCTCAGTCTGTG
Organism: Papio anubis; assembly: GCF_008728515.1. Lineage (NCBI taxonomy): Eukaryota > Metazoa > Chordata > Mammalia > Primates > Cercopithecidae > Papio > Papio anubis. The sequence goes on along the minus strand of NC_044985.1, from coordinate 73,217,618 downwards.
ACCATGGTGGTACAGCTGCTGTCTGAGCTTTTTCCTTATTTCAGGATATTATTTTACTTCAAAACCAAGGCCACCCCATTTTACTTCTAACTGTCAAAACAAAGCCCAGCTGTAGTACTGATGTAGGGAGGTGAGGCCAAACAAGGCCAGCAGGGTAAGCTTTTCATGTTCACAAAAGAAGATCAATATTCCCATAGTGTAGCCAATCTAAGAAGTAAGACACTTCATTAGAGGGATTTATTGGAAAATTATAGTTTGATTATTCCTTCATTTAACAAATACATATTGTCCATTTTCTATGTTGACACAGCCTGTGACCTCACAAAGCTTGCAGTCTAATGACGGAGACTATCAAGTAAACAGGTGTAACAGATAACATTTTGAAAATGCTAAACAGATGTTATTTTAATTCCTGTTAAATAATGATACTCTGCAGCCCCACACCGTGTATACATACAGCTGGACCATACAATTCAAACTTGGGCTAAGGAGGTGGTGTTAAGGGAGGTATGACCTAAGGATGAACAAGAACTGGGGCTAAAGAATGTCAGTTGAAAGCAAATGCAGCTACGAATTCCTAGATGCCAGTGAGAACATTTGAAAAACTGAAAGAACATCATGATGGCTGGGGTGAGAAGGGAAATGGCAGAGGATGAGTATGGAGAAGTGAGTAGAAGCCAGATTATGTAATTTCTAGTAAGCGATTGTATCTGGTATATAGGAGGAATTGAATTTGGTGTACATGGGGAATTGAAAGAAGGCCACTGTGGTAGGAATACCTAAGCAAAGTATTTAAAATCAATCTTATAAGCGGTGTCCTATTTGACAATTAGAGTTTAGTTAATTTATCCAGCTGGGGGAACCAAAAAATAGCTAAAGGTGTTCCTGTGATCCAATTTGGATGAGTGCCCTGTGTGAGCAAGAAAAATAAAGAAGAATTTGAGTGTTTGGTCAAGTTTCCTTTATATCTGAATTGGACTTCTGCTTTGCGTCTAAGCAGACATCTGTATGGCAGCTCTGAGTATCTCCTCTCTACCTTTACTAGGGCTAGCCTTCTTAAAGGACTGGAAATTAGCATTCATAAGAGGCTTTGAATATGATCCTTGAAAGAACTGTGGCGCCTCATAATGGGGTTAGAGGGAAAGTGGGACAGGTCTATGGGGTACTACACAAGATCGTTACTATTCAGCTATAGGAACTGGAGGTACCCACAGAGCTTAGTCTATGGTATATATCTAAGAAAATGTGCTGGGATCAAAATCAGAAGAAAACAAAAATCAGTTATGCATCCAAAAGTCAAGCAGGAATCCAGGAATAAGATGAAGAGGATCAAAAAGCTTATGAGCAAAAAGGTAGAGGTCTGGAGTTTTTGCAATGAGCGGAGTAATAATGTTTGGGTTCTCCTGTATTGGTGTGTACTTGCACAAACAGACCTCAGTTAAGATGTAAGGTCATGGTAGATTTGTACAAAAGTGAGGAACACTGTTGAAAGGTTGGTCATTATTAGAACTATCACCTGCAAGAGTCCTCATCAAGGAAAGCCATGGTAAACCAGAGAAGTTACCAAAATCTACCACCCAAAACTGTTGACATTGGGAATTTCTGTCAAGAGTAAACCAGTGAAAATCACAGCTAAGAGGCTCAAGATGGAAGTGGCCTCTGAAAGGCGAGATAGAGGATCAGGCTGGAAGACCACGTGGCTCAGTGGTCTATATCCAGTGTTTTCTAAAATTCCAATAAAAGTCATTCTTGATATAAGGCCAGAAATAAAGATGGAGAGGAATTGGGAAACAGATTCTTGGCAGGAGCTTAGACCAACTGTTACAGAATTAAAATCTGTCCTTGGACTCTTGGAAAAAGGTCAGAACAAAGATTGCTCCATAAAGCCAAGAAATGTGTGATGCCCTTTATCATTGCTTTTTGGTTTGTAAACTGGCAGATTAGAAATGAGTTGCATTCCAGGTGGATCACCTGAGGTCAGGAGTGCAAGATCAGCCTGGCTAACATGGTGAAACCCCGTCTCTCCTAAAAATACAAAAATTAGATGGGTGTGGTGGTGTGTACCTGTAATCTCAGCTACTTGGGAGGGTGAGACAGGAGAATCACCTGAACCCAGAAGACGGAGGTTGCAGTGAGCTGAGATTACACCACTGCATTCTAGCCTCTAGCCTGGACGACAAAGCTAGACTCTGTCTCAAGATAAAAAGAGAGATGCTTTCAATGGTGACCTAATGGACTTTTGCATCCTAGTCATTTAAAAAATTAATGCATATCTTTTATTGATCGTAAGTTTTCTTCCTATGTGATTTTGCTTATCCCCAAGCAGAAAATATATTTATGCAGGAGTCATTTATTTAGAGTCAGAAACAAAGCCATCTGGAGAATCTCTGACAGGGTGTTTTCTTCTTTTTTTTTTTTTAAGGTCCACTACATGAGTTAGGCTTAGTTATTTAAACTCACATCTGAGCCATCAATTTGTTTTAAATCAAGGAAAATATATGAAATGTTAAAATGGGGAACTAAACATCGCTGAGTCTTAAGTTTTCAAGTGGAAACACAAGCACGTGAAGTAACCCTCACATGTTCTTTTAATAGGCTTATTTCCTTCAAGTATATTGTTTATCTTTTTGTAAAAAAGAATTAAAGTTGTATTGCAAAATGATTTTATTGTCAGGATTCAAATAAAGTCAAGTTGGCTAAAATTTAAATAACATTTTTAAAAATTCAACTTTTAAGACATTATAATGATGTACATAGAATAGGAGGAGAAAGCAGCTTCGGCTAGGCTAAAAGTCATAAATGAAAACAAAACATCTGATTTTCTTGGTAGTCAGGGCAAAAATAAATCATGTTGGATTATATGTTTCTCATTATCTAATCTAAGGAATTATATTTTTCTATCAAAGTGGGTGTTTTGTTTTCCCCAACACTAAAGAAAAAGAAATTCCTGATTTAAAAAACTCATTATGTATGAGACACTTAATAATATAGAAGACAACAAACACATTTTATTCATACTTTAAAGATGCAGAAAAGGTCTTCATATGGCTATTTCTTATGAACAACCCTTTCTAAAATAGAAGATAAAATGTTAAGTTACATTCGTGAAAGCGTCTGTGTTAGAGTTAGTAACGGGATTTTAAAAATGTGATCTGATTGCCATGGTGGCAAACTGTTGAGAAGCTGGAGGAATGAGTGCCCTTCTCATGATTTGGATATCTTAGATGAGTTTATGAGCGGGGGAGCAGAGAAGGGAATTCATAACCAAGCCTGCTCCTAAAATCATAGGATTATGGATTGTAGATTAATAGGAGCTCATCGCATAACCACTCTTTGTGTAGAAAGCAAAGTCAGCCTTCTGTTGGGCAAATCCAAGAGCCTTTTGCAAACTCCTGCCCAGATGGCAATTCCTACTACATTTTCATAGAAGTGGATTGCCAAAAAAAAAAAAAGCAGATTTGGAAAAAATTAACGATTGTGGTTTTCATATAGTGAATTGGCTACTGGCATGTTATTTGAAAAGAATATAAAGTATTCATTGACTATCTGAATAAAGACTGTTTAAACTATCACTTTCTAGCTCATATGGTGGGGTAGCCTATTGACACAGCTGTCTTAACCTTTGCATGGCAAAATATTTGCTTAAAAATGAACATTCCTCATCACCATTTTGCTTAGAGGCATATCTAAGCAAAATTGGTACAGACTGCGGTAAGAATTGGCTTTGTGTTCGATTTTATTTGAAACTGTTTATTGAGGTAGTCATAGATTCACATTCAATTTAAGAGATAATACAGAGAGACTCCTTTTATACTTTCCCCAGTTTCCCAAATGGTAGCATTTTACAGAACTGTAGTGTAATATCACAACCAGGACATTGACATTGACACAATCCCCTGAACTTATCCGAGTGTTCTCAGTTTTAGTTGTACTCGTGTGTGTGTGCATGTGCATGTAGTTCTATGCAATTTTATCACATGTAGGTATCCTGTATTTACTATTCCTGTATTCGTCTGTTTTCATGCTGCTGATAAAGATATACCTGAGACTGGGCAATTTACAAAAGAAAGAGGTTTAATTGGACTACAGTTCTACGTGGTTGGGGAGGCCTCACAATCATGGTGGAAGACAAGGGGGACCAAATTACATCTTACGTGGATGGTGGCAGGCAAAGAGAGCTGTGCGGGCAAAATCCGATTTTTTAAAGCCATCAGATGTTGTGAGACTTATTCACTATCATGAGAACAGCACAGGAAAGACCCACCCCATGATTCAGTGATCTCCCACTGGGTCCCTCCGGCAACATGTGGCAATTATGGGAGCTACAAGATGAGATTTGGGTAGGGACACAAAGCCAAACCATATTATTCTGCCTCTGGCCCCTCCCAAATCTCATGTCTTCACATTTCTTTTTTTTTTTTTTTTTTGAGATGGAGTCTTGCTCTGTCGCCCAGGCTGGAGTGCAGTGGCTGGATCTCAGCTCACTGCAAACTCCGCCTCCTGGGTTTACGCCATTCTCCTGCCTTAGCCTCCCAAGTAGCTGGGACTACAGGCGCTGGCCACCTCGCCCAGCTAGTTTTTTGTATTTTTTAGTAGAGACGGGGTTTCACCGTGTTAGCCAGGATGGTCTCAATCTCCTGACGTCGTGATCTGCCCGTCTCGGCCTCCCAAAGTGCTGGGATTACAGGATGTCTTCACATTTCAAAACCAATCATGCCTTCCCAACTGTCCCCCAAAGTCTCAACTGATTTCAGCATTAACCCAAAAGTTCACAGTCCAAAGTCTCATCCAAGACACAGCAAGTCCCTTCTGCCTATGAGCCTGTAAAATAAAAAGCAAGTTAGTTACTTCCTAGATACAATGGAGGTACAGTCATTGGATAAATACAGCCATTCCATATGGGAGAAATTGGCCAAACAAAGGGACCACAGGCCCCATGCAAGTCCAAAATCCAGCAGGGCAGTCAAATCTTTTTATTTTTATTTATTTATTTATTTTTATTTTTATTTTTATTTATTTTTATTTTTTTAGGGCAGTCAAATCTTGAAGCTCCAAAATGATCTTCTTTGACTCCATGTCTCATACCCAGGTCACACTGATGCAAGAGGTGTGTTCCCATGGTCTTGGTCAGCTCCACCCCTGTGGCTTTACAAGGTACAGCCATTCTCCCAGCCGCTTTCACTGGCTGGCTTTGAGTGTCTGCAGCTTTTCCAGGTGCATGGTGCAAGCTGTTGGTGGATCTACCATTCTGGGGTCTAGAGGACAGTGGCCCTCTTCTCACAGCTCAACTAGATGGTGCCCTGGTAGGGACTCTGTGTGGGGGCTCTGACCCCACATTTCCCTTCTGCACTGCCCTAGCTGAGGTTTTCCATGAGTGTCCCACCCCTGCAGTAAACTTCTGCCTGGGCATCCAGGTATTTCCATACATCTTCTGAAATCTAGGTGGAGGTTCCCAAACCCCAATTCTTGACTTCTGTGCACTCTCAGGCTCAATACACCATGGAAGCTGCCAAGACTTTGGGCTTGTACCCTCTGAAGCCGTGACCTGAGCTCTGTGTTGGGCCCTTTCAGCCATGGCTGGAGCAGCTGGGACACAGGGCACCAAGTCTCTAGGCTGCAGACAGCATGGGGACCCCAGGCCCAGCCCAGGAAACCATTTTCTCCTAGGCCTCTAGGACTGCAGTGGGAGGGGCTGCTGTGAAGACATCTGACATACCCTGGAGACATTTTCCTCATTGTCTTGGGGGTTAACATTTGACTCCTCTTATGCAAATTTCTGCAGCCAGCTTGAATTTCTCCTTAGAAAATGGGTTTTTCTTTTCTATCTTATTGTCAGGCTGCAAATTGTCCAAATTTTTATGCTCTGCTTCCCTTATAAAAATAATGCCTTTAACAGCACCCCAGTCACCTCTAGAATGCTTTGCTGCTTAGAAATTTATTCTGCCAGATACCCTAAATCATCTCTCTCAAGTTCAAAGTTCTACACATCTCTAAGGCAGGGGCAAAATGCTGCCAGTCTCTTTGCTAAAACATAACAAGAGTCACCTTTGCTCCAGTTCCCCAAAGTTCCTCATCTCCATCTGAGGCCACCTCAGCCTGGACCTTACCACTTATCAGCCTGATTGTCCATATCACTATCAGGCTTTTGGTCAAACCCATTCAACAAGTCTCTTGGAAATTCCAAACTTTCCCACATTTTCCTATCTTCTTCCAAGCCCTCCAAACTGTTGCAAGCTCTCCATGTTACCCAGTTCCAAAGTTGCTTCCACATTTTCAGGTATCTTTTCAGTAACATCCCCTTCCTGGTACCAATTTACTGTATTACTCTGTTTTCATGCTGCTGATAAAGACATACTCAAGACTGGGCAATTTATAAAAGAGGTTTAATTGGACTCACAGTTCCATGTGGCTGGGGAGGCCTCACAATCATGGTAGAAGGCAAAGAGGAGCAAGTCATATCTTATGTGAATGGTGGCAGGCAAAGAGAGCGAGCTTGTGCAGGCAAACTCCCATTTGTTAAAGCCATCAGATGTCATGAGACTTATTCACTATCATGAGAACAGCACAGGAAAAACCCACCCCATGATTCAATTATCTCCCACTGGATCCCTCCCCATAACATGTGGGAATTATGGAAGCTACAAGATGAGATTTGAGTGGGGACACAGAACCAAACCATATCAACCACTGTCAAGATACTGAAAAATTCCGTCATCACAAAGATCCCCCTTGTTGCCTTTTTGTAACCACACTCACTTCTCTCTATATGTAGACCTTTCATCTGTCCAACTATAAAATCGTCATTTCAAAAAATCACAGTAATTGAATCATATAGTATATAATCTTTCAGATGGGCTTTTTTTCATTCAGCACAATTATCTGAATATCCAAGTTGTATCAGTAGTTTGTTTCTTTTTATTGCTGGGTAGTATTCCATGGTATGGATGTACCACCATTTGTTTAACCAGTCATCCGTTGAAAGACATCTGGTCTGTTTCAGGTTTTTGGCTAATCTTCCAAATAAAGATTGCTATGAACATTCAGGTACAGGTTTTGGTATGAACATACGTTTTAATTTCTCTAGGATAAATGTCCAAGAAAGCAATTGCAGGGTTGAATATTAATTGCATGTTAAAATGTATAAGAAACTGCCGGCCGGGCGCGGTGGCTCAAGCCTGTAATCCCAGCACTTTGGGAGGCCGAGGCGGGTGGATCACGAGGTCAGGAGATCGAGACCATCCTGGCTAACATGGTGAAACCCTGTCTCTACTAAAAATACAAAAAACTTGCCGGGCGAGGTGGCGGGCGCCTGTAGTCCCAGCTACTCAGAGGCTGAGGCGGGAGAATGGCGTGAACCTGGGAGGCGGAGCTTGCAGTGAGCCGAGATCGCGCCACCGCGCTCCAGCCTGGGCGACACAGCGAGACTCCGTCTCAAAAAAAAAAAAAAAAAAAAAAAAAAAAGAAACTGCCAAGCTGTTTTCTAGTAAAGTAACCTTCCCACCAGCAAAGTATATATGATCTAGTTTTTTAATATCCTCATTAACACTTGGTGTTATCATTATTTTTATTTTAGCCATTCTGATAGGTATACAGTGTTATTTCATTTTTAAAAATTTTTTGGAGACAGGGGTCTCACTGTCACTTAGGCTGGAATGCAGTGTCACGATCTCAACTCACTGAAACCTCTGCCTCCGAGGCTCAAGTGATCCTCCCACTTCAGCCTCCTGAGTAGCTGGATGACAGGCGTGCACTACCACACCTGGCTAAATTTTGTATTTTTTGTAGAGACAGAGTTTTGCCATGTTGCCCAGACTGGTTTCGCATGCCTGGACTCAAGTGATCTGCCTGCCTCAGCCTCCCAAAGTTGGGATTACAGGCATAAGCCACTGCATCTGACCTCCATTGTGGTTTTCATTTGCATTTCTCTAATGGTTGATGATGTTCAATATCTTTTCTTGTGCCTACTTGACATCCATTTATCCTCTTCAGTAAAATATCTGTTCATGTCCTATGTCCTGGTTTGTATTGTATTTTATTGGTTTATTTATACGAGACAGGGGTCTTACCCTGTTCCCAGACTGGAGTGCAATGATGCAATTATAGCTCACTGCAGCCTTGACCTCCTGGGCTCAAGGGATCCTCCTTCAGCTTCCCAAATAGCTGGAATTACAGGGACTGGATTACGGGCACACATTGCCATGCCTGTTTTTTGTTTTGTTTTGTTTTTGTTTTGTTTTTGTTTTTTGGTTTTTTTTTTTCTTTTTTGGTAAAGACAGGGTTTTGCCGTGTTGCCCAGGCTGGTCTCCAACTCCTGTGCTCAAGCGATCCTCCCACCTTGGCCTCCCAGAATACTGGGATTATAGGCACGAGCCACCATGCCCATCCTTTATTTTACAATGTACAATTTTCTAATTTAAGTTATGGATTTTTTTCAAATTGGAAAATATGTTAATACCATGTACAAGTTATTTGTCATGTTTCCTTTCAAAGACAGAAGCCAACACGTTCCCCACAGATATAGCCTTTATATTTGTACTCTAGATTCAACTGAGAGCTCAGCAGCCCAGGAGTAGGGAAATGGCTTCCAGAATACTTTTTAACCTTTTTTAAATTTCATAAAATATTTGAGATCCTTAGGGATTCTCATTGTTTTTATTAAATAGCCAATAAATTAGGTCAGTAATGGAAAATAAATTTACATTTAGAAAATATATCAGGGTTGCAGAATATACTATACTCCCTACAACAGGTCTGTTCAGCTAGAAGAAACTTCCCAGAAGAGGCCTCAGAGTCTAAGAAAGGGTTGAATCTATGTTGGGAAGCTGGGATCAGCAGGACCTGCAAGACAAGCTCCAATTGTCAACTCCTGACATGTGATTGCTTATCAATGAGTCATAGTGGAAAGCTGTCACAGTGACAAGAAGGTCTGCAATCTCATTTTGGTTAACATAGCACAGACTAGCATAACACCAAGGACTAGAGGCTTGGGGAAGTCTCCCCTCAGTAAGAGAAGGACGGAGTCATGGTGACTGAGACAGAGCAAATAGTGGGGCCCCATGGGCCCTTACCTCACTAGGTAAGGGGGAAGTTTCCAAGTCATTGAAGACAGAGATGGGTGAGATGGACCCACAAGAGGTGTTAGGAGGCAACAGGACATGGCTGTGCATAGTTGTGAGGAAAGAAGTATTTGAATGAGAGGGAAGCTCCAGACCTATGTGGACAACTGTTGTGTCTTTTTTTGTTCTTCCACAACCATACCATTGAAAGCAGCTTTTAGAAACCATAGGCCCTGGTGTGGGGCTTGTTGGTAGTGAGTGAATGAGTAACTCACTCATCTTTTAAATGTAATAGTCTATATGTATTCATCCAATCTCCATCCTCCTCCTCAAACACCCTCTAAGGTTATAGTCTAAATAGGACCAACTTTACTCCAAATTAAAGGGAGAAAGAAATTCTAGACCAATAAACTAAGTGACCTGGCTCTTATAATTTGAGGGGCGAATAAAGTGTCCCAAATAGTTCCCACTAGTTTTCTTCCTTAGCTGTTATGATCTTTTACTTCTAATTTTCACAACCAATTTTTAAAAACAAGTTGATCCCATTTCCTTAATCCCTGTCAGTCTTTATCTGGCTCGTGTCCCTGTCTGTCCCCTGACATAGTTCTTGCTAATGACCTCCACGTCACTAAATACAATGAGCATTTTTCTTCAGTCATGGTCTTATTTGAGCACTCAGTAGCATTTTTTTTTTCCTTACTCCAAACAAACCCTCCAAAGGTCCTTCTTGCTTTTTTACCACTTCCTCTCAGTCTTGTCTTTCTCTACTCAGACCTTAAAGTTGGAGGCCCTGAAGACTTATCCCTAAACTCTCGTAATCTATGTCCACTGATATGGGATGTCACTCCTACTTCTTTTGACACTACCAAATTCTTCATCAAATTAAACTTACCATACTAGTCAAACTTCCTGTTATTTACTCCTGCTCCCCATTCCCCAATCCATTTTCCACAGTGTTACTTAAGTCAAGTAATCTTATCTATTTTCTCCCTTAAATCCTATAATGAAGACCCATTTCTCTTAGATAAAGATGGCCCCTGCTGGCCTCCGCTGCAGCCACCAGGCTTGGACTCCAACAACACATTTACCTTCCAGGTCCTTTTGTCTCAAGGCCTTTTAGAAGGCAGTTCCCCCTGCCTGGAATATTTCTGCTCCTCTCCCCAAATCTAGTTGTTGCCTAATCATTCCTTATATTTTAGTTCAAATATTACTTCCTCTGGAAACCATAGTGACAACATCAAAAAATAGATTAAGTCCAACTCTCACACTATTCAGAGCCTCTGAACTCTGCCTTTAAAGGCTTTTTCCTGTTTTTAGGTATCTGAGTGGTTATTTGATAAATGCGTGTGGCCTGTACTAGATGCTTAGCTCCAGAAGGGGAGATGCCTTGGCTTTTTGTGCCCCCTGTATGTCCAGAACCCAGCACAGAGAGTGAGTGAGGAAGCCAACTAATCACAAGACGCCTGAGCTTTTTCTCCTCAGCCTGCAGGTCTCCATGGAGTGCATCTTCCACAGCCAGAGGGCATGGGGTCCTGGCGTGTGTCCACCGCCCTTGGAAGCAATTATGGCTTGTGAGGGGTTCATACTTAATTGTGCCAAGTTCAATTTCTGGTGCTTTTCTTTTCTGATTATTATATTATTTTTTGACACTGAGTCTCACTCTGTTGCCCAAGCTGGAGTGCAGTGGCGTGATCTCGGCTCACTGCAACGTCTGCCTCCCGGGTTCAAGGGATTCTGGTGCCTCAACCTCCTGATTAGCTGGGACTACAGGGGTGAGCCACCACGCCCAGCTATTTTTGTATTTTTAGTAGAGATGGGGTCTTGCCATGTTGGCCAGGCTGATCTCGAACTCCTGACCTCAGGCGATCAACCTGCCTCGGCCTCCCAAAGTGCTGGGATTACAGGCATGAGCCAACATGCCCGGCCTTCTTTTCTGATTATTTAAATAATCCCTAAAACCTGCACAGCCAGGGTGGTATCTCAGATTTTAGTATTAAAATGTCGTTAAGTAGCATTCATGGAGAATTTTATAATTTACAAAGCATATACATTTCCATTATGTAATCTGAATCCCCAAACACTCTTCGAAGTAATCTATTTTTCTTAATTGACAGCTGTGGAAAATGAGGCTTAGAGGGATTAAGTGACTAACCCGATGTCTCCTAGCTAATAAGGGACTGAGCAGGGCCTTCATCCCAAGTGTTGCAACACCAAGTTTTGTCTTTCCACAGCCAATAATTACTCTTCACTTGGTTAAAAATACCCCAAGAAAAATACAGCTTCTCTTCAAAGCTACTTATGTAGCATGTGTCATGGCGTTAGATATAGGTCTCCTAATTTTAGAGGTGCCTCCATCTGCATTTTTTTTTAAATAATGGAGGTGAGATGGTTGATTTATACAGTTATCTTTGTAAAATGACCATATATCTTCTTTGTTTTAATTAAAGCTCAGGGGAATTGTTAACCAGGTTTAAAAAACAATAGGGAAACCCTCAAATTGATGGAAAGATGGCTAATACCTATTATTTCAATCATTACTTCTTAAGTATACCAAGTCATATTTATATTATTTCAGGTAATAATCCAAAATATAAATCAATTATTTAGTTGAGAAGTCTTTATAACAGCTGATTAGGCATTCTAAACTGGGTAAAACTTTTTTTCCAGTATAAAGAAAAGAAGAACATATGTTAATCATTCAGGTTTACAGTTGCAGCTTGGTCTTTTATGGCTGGTCATTTAGTTGCACAAAAACCATCCTGTTTGGTTGTCTATTTCAGAATTCAAGGTTTGTCAGTCAGCAGATTCGTTGCCTCAGAGGAACTAAGAAAAATAATTGCAGCACAGAAAATGAGTCTCTTTGATTTGCACGTGTTTATATTTTTATCAAGAATGCCTTCTCCTCAAGGCAAGCTTTATGGTGGCAGTAAAAGTCTAGTTCTTGGCTACAGAAATATGTATTTGAAGGTCACCTGAAAACTTAGGTCATGGTTTAGTGCCAATAATGTTAATGTAATTAACACATTCTCTGCAAGGTCTCAAGAAAGCAAGAGGTTAAAAGGAGTTTGTTCAGTATACTTGGTAAGCGCAGCCAATTAGGCAAACATCGTTGATTGTAAAATTTACCTCTAACATGAGAACAATTTCTTTCCTTTTTTTGTGCCATGGCACATTTAGAAAGCCATAAGCAGGTGGTGGCTCACGCCTGTAATCCCAGCACTTTGGGAGGCCGAGGCGGACAGATTATGAGGCCAGGAGATCGAGACCATCCTGGCTAACACAGTGAAACCCCGTCTCTACTAAAAATACAAAAAAATTAGCCGAGTGTAGTGGCACATGCCTGTAATCCCAACTACTCCGGAGGCAGAGGCAGGAGAATCTCTTGCACCCAGCAGGCGGAGGTTGCAGTGAGCCGAGATAGTGCCACTCCAGCCTGGGAGACAGAGCGAGACTCTGTCTCAAAAAATAGAAAGCCGTAAGCAGATGATGGGCCTGAGGAGACTGGTAGTGCCAGGCCCCACTAGGTCTCCCTGAAGGAAGTGGGAATTGATAAAAACAAATGAACAGACAGACAAAAACATGCCCCCCGCCACCCCCTGCCAGCTTAAGGGGAAAGTGCATTTTAGGATACAGGAAGTCTGGTAGCTAATTCTGTGTTACCAATTATTTTCTTGTTTACATTAGTCAGACTGAATCAGTGGAGGAAGGCACTTCAAAGAGACTTTGTTTACCAAATATCTCAATTCAGGAAGTTTCAGGCCTCTGAGCTTCAAAACTGCTTGCCAAACACCTCATGACAGTGCGCAGCTAAACAGATTTTAAAATGTAAAGCTTTTAGATAATGGGTAATAACTAGCAACTAGACATTTTCTTTTAAAACATTTTTTCCAAACATTTTCGATTCTTTCTTAAATATGAATAGAGGAAGAATTAAGCAAAAACTTTTGTATCTTGCATATTTTTAAAAACAATAACATCTTAAATATTCCTATTAAATACTGTAATTTCAGATAGATGACTTGAAAATAAACTCATAAAATGGAAAATATAAGTTAATTCATTTGTGCTATAATGGGATCATGAAATCTATAATGTTTATAATCAGAGGAAAATTTACTGTTAACAAATTATATGGGTTTAATTTGCTATGCTGAAAAAAAAAATTCATCTCGTGTTTTATCACCTGACCAAATTGGAGTGCATTATTAAAAAGCTAACCTGTTAAATTCATGCTGAAGGACTGACTGTCCCAGATGTTGGTGGAGAAGAATGGAGGCTGTATCACTGGCATTGGCTCATTCAAAAGTTTAAATGTTTTGAAACTGTTATGATAAAAGTTTTTTTCTAGTCTCAATGTGAGATAAAATGTTATATTACTAAAAGTCAATTGGCTAAAACTTAGAAAGTTTTTGTGCATAGCTACAGTTGGGAAAATCATAAGAAAATAAATGTGGATTTAATTCATGCTTATCCTAGAAAAATCATTAGTCTGTTTTCTGTAAATTCCTTTTAAATTATCTCTTGCCTAAAATCATCCTATACTATAGCCAGTGGTTGAGAGAAATCATGCCCTTGAATGAAATTTCTAAACTATCTTTCATTGTTTGGATGGAAGAGAGTGTTAGTAGAATTTATATTAAAATGAGTCACTATTTTAAAAAACCACAGTGCACTTGGTGTACACCAACTGGTCAAAATATCAAGTTAGATCTCTTTTGATTATTGTTGAATTACTATAAAGTCAAACTTTTTCAAACATTTATTATTTTTGTCATTTTCCTCCTAATTGAAAAATAATCAAACATTAGACAAATATATATTAAAGTGGGTTAAGCAGAGCTGAACAAAGTTTTTTTTCTTACTCTATAATTGATACAGCTTGTCATTGTTAGATCCATTTTTAGATCCCTAGAAATAGATTCTTACTCTGATGGAAATCACGTGGTTGGGGTGCAAGTTTCTGTTACATCTTCAAGGATATGAAGATAGTGTGTGATTTTACATAGGATACAAGGTAGGAAGAATACGACTGATTGTGTTTGATGGTAATCCAAGGTCTTCCCTGGCAGAAAGATATACTGAATTGTGCAGTAATTTTAAGAAGTGTATAATACCTTTTGTCTCAGAATAAGCCTGTGGGATCTAAGCCTGGGCATTCTTAAATGCTTCTATGAGGGGGGAAAAAAAAACTATCTTCAAAGATCTTAGCCTCTTTTGTACCTGTTTTTCTAGCAAAGAACTTAAACTTATTACTTCTCCTAATGCATATTTATTAGCTATATTTCATTACACAATGTGTCCTGAATTCAGCTAAGAAAACTTCCTCTAATTGTATAATGTGAAAACTCTTTTCCTTTCTATAGCACGTACCTTCTATTATCACCCCTCAGCCTAAACAGATTTGACTTTTCTAGGGATTTTTTTTTTTCTCAGGTGACTATATTTGATGTGTGCTAAAGTTTTATGGGAATTGTGGATAACTATTATGGCCGGTAAGTATTCAGAAAGACCCTTTGGCTTCCCTAAAATCCTGGGTGTAGACCTTGCCTCTTGGAGTGAGAAACTTTGTAGTGAGTCAGAGGAACAGGTAATTGCATTTAATCTTACGTAAAGCAGCCACTAGGAAACATTTGCTATTTATTCCGTAATTTATCCTCCTTATTTCCCCATCACTCTATACTTTATTCATATGGCAAGGGTCATCTGAGAGTGAAAACACTGGTAGCAATATTTAACTTCTCAGCAAGAGAATATTTGTCTTTGTGCATGAATACTCACGCTTATTAGCAGTCACAGTAATACTTTGGAAAAAAAATTGTTATTGAACCATTCTTCACACAATAAATCTCTCAGTCTTTTCCTTAAAAATAAGATGTGATTGATTCACTGACCAGACTTTAGCATATGTTTTCCCATTCATAATGATGGATTTTCACAGATCCAGCCACACTTGTTTGCTTCTTTACTTTGATCTTACAAGCAATTTGAGAGACAGCTGGTATGGGGTTAGGAATGTAAGTTGCACCTGGAGTCTTTAATTTTGTCCAGGTATGTTCCTGTTTATGGGGTAAGGAAACTGGTAAAACAGCAGACACATCCTTGTTGCTTTTATATATAATATAATCATTTGCAAATGAACTAGAACCAACCACACCTGATTGAGCTCTGGGAACTGACCACACTCCTCACCAAGGGCACCCAGATTACCTTTTTTATCTTGTTCCTTCTTAAATTTCTCCTTATACTGCTTTACTTCCACCTTGAGAATACTGTGCAAGACTTAGGGAAGTCTTCAAAGTTTCTTCTTTTTGTTGCCTGAATTCTTGCTACATATCTGCAGCTACCTGCCAGTAAAAGGAAACCGTTGGGGTGGCTGTGCTTTGTAGGATGACTTACTTTGGCTCAGCTCATTTAATTAGTAAACTAAGTATCTTCTGAACTAACTGATCCCACTTCGATTTTGTCACATTTTCATTATTTAATTAGCTTGAAATGCAGTACACACCATTTATCAAAATAATAAACAAGGTAAAACAAGTTATACCTTCTTTTGTGTGCAAGTGTGCAACAGTTCACCTGAGGACCAGCAGTACTTCGGATATGGTGAGTGGACATTGAGATGGATGCCCAGCAATCATTTTTCACTCTACAGTCAATGGTCATACTTTCTACTGAAGTTAAGATAAATTTTTTTTTGCTGGTGTCTCACATCAGGAACACCTAAGAATTTTCCAGTGCATTTCTACTCAATGCCTATCGAAGGTGTGGAGGTGTAATTGGAAAGGGTCATCAGCATGATGGCTCAGGTAAATTACAGATTAAGTAGTTTTAGTTTTCACTGAAGCCCAACCACCTTTTCTAATCTGACACAGGAACACATTTTTCCCATTGAAACAATCAGCGTAACACTCAACCTAATACTTTTAAGTCAGGAAGTAAACATAAGTGTATAACAGAGAGGCAAGGGAAGATCCAAAGAAACCCAAGTCTGGGCCTAGTGGTGCATGCCTAGAATCCCAGCATTTGGGAGGCCAAGGCAGGAGGATTGCTTGAGGCCAGGAGTTTGAGACCATCCTGGGCAACAGAGCAAGACCTTATCTCTATAATAAACAAATGAAATAAACCAAATACATGAATAGAATTTTTATTTTGTATAACAATAAAGTTATTTGGGAGATTGGGGTGAGGAAATGTGTTTATGGATTTGCAGAGTTGACCATGATGTAGTGATTTCGGGTAAGCTTTGAGGGGAAAACAATAAGGAGAATCTTTTGAGAGAAGGTGACTCAGCAGTAACTTGACAAGACTGGAAGACTAATAAATGAAGGATCACTTTCTAATGCTGTGATGTCCAAGGCCTGGGTTCAAATTTGAAAAAAGAAAAATTATTTTCCTGCCCTTGGACTCACTTTCCTCATCTCTTAACTGATAGGATTTCATTAGTCAGTGGTTTGGACAATTAAACAAAATGCCACAGGCAATGCTGATATGATTACCTACTGATACCCATGTACCGAGAAGATCTCTAAGGTCTCTTCCAGTTCCATAATCTGAATTTTCTTTTAAAAGACATTATTCTACTTATTACTTTTGTATAAGTAGCGTAAGAAACTAGGGAGAGGCAAACCAGGGAACTATATAGATTTAGTCATTTACTCTTGTTTTTGTATCAGAAAAGCTGCTTCAGGAAGTGGGGTTGCAATAGACAAACTATTAACTCACAGTCCTCTATTGGCACAAAAAACCATTCTAGCCGTTTTTTGGTTGGTTTTCTTCCTGTTTGTTTTCATTTTTTTTTTAAGACAAACTATTCACTCACAGTCCTCTATTGGCGCAAAAAACCATTCTAGCCATTTTTTTGTTTTTTTGTTTTTGTTTTTGTTTTTTTTGACAAACTGTTCACTCACAGTCCTCTATTGGTGCAAAAACCATTCCAGCCATTTGTTTGTTTTTGAGACGAAGTTTCGCTCTTGTTGCCCAGGCTGGAGTGCAGTGGCGCCATCTCCGCTCACCGCAACCTCCGCTCCCGGGTTCAAGCGATTCTCCTGCCTCAGCCTCCCGAGTAGCTGGGATTACAGGCATGCACCACGCCCGGCTAATTTTGTGTGTTTGGTAGAGACGGGGTTTCACCACATTGGTCAGGCTGGCCTCAAACTCCAGACCTCAGGCGATCCGCCCGCCTGAGCCTCCCAAAGTGCTGGGATTACAGGCGTGAGCCACTGCGCTCAGCCTCTAGCCCATTTTTTTCTCAAATCTTGGCTACTGGAACAAACATATTAGGGTTGAACCACAGCACCCTCTAGCCTGCATGTCTGCACAGCCAGAGGCTAGACTCCAGGATTCTGTAAGCGCTGGACTTTGTTAGTTGGAAATTTTTTTCATACAATATGTTTTCTTATCATTTGTTTATGTAATTTATAGACTTCAAAAGTGTTGCTCCCTCTTCAAGTTAAAGGAAACTGTTACTCGTTTTAGGGAAATGGGTAACACCACACCCCTCCTCTACTCCACTTGTCTAACATTCCTTGACAGTTTTAATTTTTAAAAACTGCCTGTCGGATACTTTATCCCTACTAAGAAAAGGGATTTATAGCAAAATACCCTGGTATACACGGCAGAATCACTGAGTATATTATGAACATATGTTTTAAAAAGTATATGCATCTAATATTGAATAGAACCACATTATTTTTTCTTAAACTGTGTTTGATCTGTAAAATGACTTTTCTGCATGGTTCACCCTAATAACTAAAAGGATAAATAAGAAACTGGGGAGAGGTGAACTGGGGAGCTAGAAGACATATGACAGGCAGACAATTACTTCCACATATTCTTCGAAATCCAAGAACATTTTAACCATATGCATATATTACCTATTCAAAAGTTAATATAAAACATCTTAAGAGGAGACAAAATAAAAATATATGGTCATAAATTTCACTAGACTGACTTTCTTCTCTTTCCACATTTTTCTACATTCTTTTCTTCACTTTTCAGCAGAGTTATTAGTAAACATACTGATAATCTATTATTTCCAAACTTCTGGCAAATGGTTTTTAGAAATGTAACCCAAAGAAATATATCATCCAAGTACAGAAATCTCTGTAAGAGTTTTTACTGTACCATTATTTTAGAGTAGTGAAGAATTTAAAACATAGATGGGAGATAGTATAAATAAAATATGGTGCATTCTTTTATTAGAATACTATGTAGGCATTAAAAATATGATGTAATTATTGGCATGGAAATACGTTTATAAGAGAACGTTTATGATATATCTAATTTTTTTTTTTTAGAGACCAAGTTTTGCTCTTGCTGCCCAGGCTGGAGTGCAATGGCGCAATCTCAGCTCACTGCAACCTCCGCCTCCTGGGTTCAAGCGATCCTCGTGCCTCAGCCTCCTGAGTAGCTGGGATTTACAGGTGCCTGCCACATACCCGGCTAATTTTTGTATTATGATAGAGATGGGGTTTCACCATGTTGGTCAGGCTGGTCTCAAACCCCTAACCTCAGGTGATCCACCCACCTCAGCCTCCCAAAGTGCTGGGTTTATAGGCATGAGCCATCATGCCTGGCCAATATATCCAATTTTTATAATATATTAAATACTATTTTATAAATATACTTAAAAATAAATTCTTGGATTACTTTGATTTTTTTACTTTTGCTTTGAAAATTTTTTTCTTTTTTCAGTAGAAGGACTCATTTGGAGGAAGAGAGATCTCTGCAAGTGATTTGAGTTGCGTTTTTAATGAGACACTGAGGTTCTTGCTAATGAGCATTAAGGGATATTACAAGAGAAACTGGAGATGTGCATAGGTCAAAAAAGAGCAGACAAAGGAAGTCAGGGTCTAGGAAAGGAAGGCAAAATTTGCAGCCTGGACACCAGGAGTTTCCATATAGAAAATGTCACCCAAAAGAGGGCCCCTCTCCAGAAGGTGGAAGGCCAGTAGGTCTAAGAAAGGACTGCTGTGAGTGCTCAGAGCCACATTGGACCAGAGACCTTGCCAGTCAGGCAACTACCCACACTTCCTACGACAGAGAATTCACATGGCCCACCTCCAGGGACTGTGCCTTCAATCTGTGCTTTGGAGGAGCTATCTTCTATCTGAACCACAGACTCACCAGCTGATCATCTATCATGACAATGCCCAGCCCGATGCCACAAAGCCTTTTCTTTCTGCCACCACAGGGTTTCTCACCTTAGACATCTTCTAATGATGTCCTCAGAACACGTATTCGCCTGAAGGAACCTATTGGTGTGGCAGTGGCATGAAGAAGATGGGACTGACAAACTATAAATGCTTGAGAATCCTAAACTGAAGAAATGGGGACTGGACTCCGCTGTTCTGTCTGAATATGTAGGAAAAGGTCTGGGAAGAAATGCATCACATTAGTATAGGATATTTTGGCCTTTCTGTGGGACAATTTTTTCACAATATTTTTATACAAGATTATTTTGATTTTGTTTCTAAGTATCGGCACTTTCATATTTGTTTATAGCTTTGATGGATATTTGCAGTTAAAATATTACTTTCCACATTCGTTTTTATTTTACTGAAAGTATTTTCTTTGAGAGACAACTTTTCTGTGTAAATTTTACAATTAAGATTTTTGTTGATGATGGCACCTCATATTTCACCTTTATTTGGGTGCATTATGTATTAGTTCATTCTCACATTGCTGTAAAGAACTGCTTGAGACTGGGTAATTTATAAAGTAAAGAGGTTTAATCAACTCACAGTTCCTCAGGGCTGTAGAGGCCTTAGAAAAGTTACAACCATGGTGGAAGGGGAAGGAAAGGAGAAGTGCAGAGTGAAGCAGAGGAAAAGCCCCTTATAAAACCATCAGATCTCTTGAGAAGTCACTATCATGAGAACAGCGTAGGTGGACCACCCCTACAATCTAATCACCTCCCATGGGGTCCCTCCTCCAACCTGTGGGCATTACAATTCGAATTAAAATTCATTATGAGATTTGGGTGGGGACACAGAGCCAGACCATATCATTCCGCCCTTGGCCCCTCTCAAATCTTATCTTTCTCATACGTGATTATTTCAAAATGCGATTATGCCTTCCCAGCAGTTCCCCAAAGTCTTAACTCATTTCAGCATTAAACCAAAAATCCAAGTCCAGTTCCCAAAAAGTTTCCCATCTCCATGTGAGACCACCTCAGCTTGGACTTCATTGTCCATATCACTATCGGCATTTTGATCAAAACCGTTCAACAAATCTCTAAAGTTTCATATTTTCCCACATCTTCCTGTCTTCTTCTGAGCCCTCCACACTGTTCCAACCTCTGCCTGTTACTCATATCCAAAGTCGCTTACACATTTCCAGGTGTCTTTATAGCAGTGGCCCACTCCCAGTACCAATTTACTGTATTAGTTTCTTCTCATGCTGCGATAAAGAACTGCCTGAGACTGGGTAATTTATAAAGGAAAGAGGTTTAATTGACTCACAATTCCACAGGGCTGAGGGGGCCTCAGGAAACTTAACAATTATGGTGGAAAGGAAAGCAAATATATCCTTCTTCACATAGCAGCAGGAAGGAGAAGTGCAGTGTGAAGCAGGGAAAAGCCCCTTATAAAAACATCAGACATCATGAGAACTCACTCACTCTCATGAGAACAGCATGGGGGCACCAACCCTATGATCTACTCATCTCCCATGGTGTCCCTCCCCCGACGCGTGGAGATTACAATTCGAATTACAATTCAAGATAAGATTTGGGTGGGGTCACAGAGCCAGACCATGTAACATTATTACTACCAAATTTAATTTTCTCCAGTCAAGTTTTGCAAATCTAATCTTTTCAAGGAGATTGAATTCATTCATTAATTTTATTCAAATTTTTATTGTATATAGGCTTAGAGATTTTCAGTTTTATTTTGTGCTTATTATTTCTTCTAAGCCTAATTTGTTCTGGGTTAATGTGTGCAGTTATCCTTCAGCCGGTTTCCTGTTATAAAGAAGTGGAGTCCGGAGCACTTAAAGAGACAAGAGAAAAGGCAGATGCAGAAAGCAGGTGGATTTGGTGGGGGGAAGATGAGACAATGTCTAATAGTTTCTATTTTCTCTGTGATGTATGAGACATAGTGAACAACTGAAAAGAAGGAGGAGAAGGACATGAATAAGTTTTCAGAGAGAGGAGAAACCATCGTAATAAGGAAATATGGTAGGATTGCTGGTTGGTGTTAAATGCCCATTTGAGATATGTGGTCACAGATTTTAAGCGAGATCAGCTGTGTATTTTTCTTCCTCTATGTTCAGCCTAGC
Source organism: Papio anubis (assembly GCF_008728515.1). NCBI lineage: Eukaryota > Metazoa > Chordata > Mammalia > Primates > Cercopithecidae > Papio > Papio anubis. The sequence continues at coordinate 73,196,283 of NC_044985.1, read as the reverse complement.
TGAGTTCAGGAGAGTGGCAGACGGTTGAGTTTCACCTGAGTTGGAAATTGGCAAGGTGTTTATGGCTGAGGAAGAAGCAGCGCTCCCATAATTATCTCTGCTCTCTCCAGCACCATTTAACTTTTACTTACTGATTATTTCCTTTGGTATCAAATATGCTGCAGTACCTGTCCTTCTTAAATAACAACAAATACAAACAATCTTTCTTCTATCCCACTCTTTTTAAGAGTCAAGCTACCAACCCATTTATCTGTTCTTCTTTAGGGTTTCACTTAAATGAATTTTCTGTCATCTCAGCTCCATTTTGTCTCACTTCATATTTCTCTCAACCCATTCCTATTAGGCTTCTATCTCATCACTCCACTGAGTTTATGCTTATCATAGAACCAGTGACCACCATGGTACAGAAGCAATAGTAATTATCAGTCCTCATCTTATTTGACGTCTGAGCATGTGGACACTTGGCACACTTTCTTCTCTCGGCTATCTTGATACCACACATCCCTCTTTCCCAGCCCTGTCCATATTTCACTGGCTGCTCCTTTGAGGTCTCCTCTGCAAGATGTTTAAGTAAAGAGAAAACTAGAAAAATAACTTTAAGTTTTCTAGACTAGAAAACTAGAAAAATTACTTTTTCTAGTCTATTTTTTATTTCCTTGGGAATCTTTTTTATTACCAAGAATTTTAAGATTGCTTATATGACCAAGACCTCCATAAATAGGTTTTCCGATGTTGGAAAATCCTTGAATTCCTAGATCCACAAATGAAATAGTGCTATTTTTGTGCATTAAATGAGAACAAATTGCTAATGGTTTATTTAGGGGTTTTGCATCTGTATTTATCAATGATATTACCTATAATTTTCTTTTGTTATACAATCCTTGTCCAGGTTTTGGTGTCAAAATTATCTTGGCTTTGTGAAATAAGTCAAGTACCTTTGTATCTGCTCATATTTGCTCTTCTTTTAAAAAAATGTGTTTTAGGATAGTGATTAACTTTTTTTTTGTAAGTCTGATAAAGCATGGTTATAAAACTGTCAACATATTATCAACTTTTGAGGAAGAATTTAGATTATTTTTGCTTTTTAGTAGTTATGGTTTATTCCAATTTTATACTTCTTCCTGAGCCAATTTTGGTAATAAGTGTCTTGGTTTTAAATTTTATCTTTTTTAAATCTAAGATTTTCAAATTGTTTGAAAAAATTAGCTCATAATAGCCCAGTATAGTAGATATAATGAAGCATCGCTCAATATCCGTTTAATTTTCCTCCACCATGCATTTCCATAGAATACAGGCCGGAAAGCTAACGCTTGTACCTCCAAGGCTTTCTTGCAGTTATTGATCTAGATGCAAATTAGGTTTTGCCAGGTAGTTGTGTAAGATGTGAGATTTGGAAGATAAAGTGAGGCCTAGGTCACAATCTTTTGCTTCAACTGACGCTGCTTGCCGATGTAGTCATTGACTAGGTATTGGCTTTTTATTACATGAGCCCTTCAGTGTTCAGACACTAGTTTTATGAATATTGGGCAGCAGATTTGACAGTGGTAGTTTCCTTATCTGTAAGTGCCAAGTAAGTCTTTGTGTTCTTGAGTTAACATTTCCAATGGGGTCTTGGTGATTGCATATTTTTGTGATGGTATTAGTTGTCTATTGCTGTGTAATAAATTATACCAAATGCTTAGCAGCTTCAAACAAACATATCTTAGGCATTTTCTGTGAGTCAGGAATCCAAAGTGGCTTAGCCTGCTGGTTTTCTCTTAGGGTTTCTCACAGAGTTGCAGGCAAGCTATCAACTAAGTCTGTAGTCATCTGAAAGCTTGACTGAGGCTGAAGGATATGCTTATCAGGTGGCCATTAGTGAGAGAACTCAATTTCTCACCATGTTGGACCTTCCACAGACCTGCTTACAACATGGCAATGGGTTTCCCCCAAAGCGAGTCATCTGAGAGAGAAATCGAGGGAGGAGAGAGTAAGAGAGTGTTCAAGACAGAAGTAGCAGTGCCTTTTGTAACCTAATCTCAGAGGTGACCTGCTGTCGTTTCCACTGTATACTGCTGTTCACACAGACCAAGTCTGGCGCAATGTGGAAGGAGACTATGCAAGGATCTGAATACTAGGAAGAGAGGATCATTGGGGACCATGTTGGAGGCTGGCTCCCGCTATAACCAGCACTGCTTCAGCACATTTAAAATATCTGCCAACTCTGGAGGGATTTGCATTTTTAACTTTTGATTTCTTTGTTTTTCTCTTAGGTGGATAAATTCCAAGGGTGCTGACTCAAAACAAATTACTTTTTTTTTTTTTTGAGACAGAGTCTCGCTCTGTCACCAGGTTGGAGTGTATTAGCGCCAATCTCAGCTCACTGTAACCTCTGCCTCCTAGGTTCAGGTGATTCTCCTGCCTCAGCCTCCCAAGTAGCTGGGATTACAGGCACACGCCACCACGCCCAGCTAGTTTTTGTAATTTTAGTACAAATTACAAAATTTGTACTGTTGGCCAGGCTCGTCTAAAACTCTTGGTCTCAAGCCATCCACCCACCTCAACCTCCCAAATTGCTAGGATTACAGGCATGAGCAGATGCACCCAACCAAATTACTTACAAAAAAACAAAAACCAAAAACACAAAACAACAACAACAACAAAAAAAAGTGAGATGGGAGAATTAGAAAGCATGTGAAAGCTTGACTTTAAAAAAATCCTAGAAAATGTTATGTTTGAGGCTCGTGTTCTTCATGCTCAAAAAATATTTTAATTCAATGTGGAGAGCATGCAGTTGAAGGTAGAAGGCTCTCAGAACTCTCACTCTCTGGGGTAGATACACCCAGCTCTGCACTCCTGAAATCAGCATCAATATGATAGCTGAAAACCTCTGCCCAGGAAAGCAATTTGTCACTCTACCATTTCCTCATTCCTTTTTCTCCTGCCAATTAAGTTCCTAAGGGTTTTTTCAACTCCTCTAATGTGAAGATACAATTGCATGGCTGGCCAACAATCATTCCTTTCTTGCTTGCTGTCAGGGTACCAGTTTTGTTTGGAATGAGGTGATAGATTGGATCTGTGTTCCCAATCCATTCCCATTCTACAATTGAATTATACATATACACCTCTCGACATGTGACTTTGTAGTACTTTCCAATGGAGTATACAGAGTATGTCTCCTCACTCCATTTATGTTGGACTTAGCCAGGTGATTTGTCTGGCAAATGGAATGTTACTGGATATCACACGAACAGAGACTGTAAACGTATTTGTGTGCTTTTATCTGACTTCTTGCACATCTTCTTGCACTTTTCCATAAGAAGAACATGTTATGGGTGGCCAGTAGTGTCATAACGAACATACATGTGGAGTTGGCTGGGCATGGTGGCTCATGCCTCTAATCCCAGCACTTTGGGAAGCCAAGATGGGAGGATCGCTTGAGCCCAGGAGTTTGAGACCAACCTGGGGAATAGAGTGAAACCCTGTCTCTATAAAAAGTAGAAAAATTAGCCAGACATGATGGCTTGCACCTAAAGTCACGTCTCAGCTACTTTGGAGGCTGAGATGAGAGGATTGCTTGAGCACAGGAGGTTGAGGCTGCAGTGAGCTGTGATCATGCCACTGCTCTCCAGCCTGGATGACAGAGCAAGACCATGTCTCAAAAACAAACAAACAAACAAACAAACAAACAAACAAAATTATATGCAGGGCAGACATAAAAACATACACGTCCCATATATATCCTGGATCCAAGCCCAGTCAGTCCTGAGCAAACCTAGCAGAGTCATAAATGACCTACATGTCCATAAGCGAGGAACAGATACTTGTTCTTATAAACCACTAAGGTTTGGGAATTGCTTATTTTGAAGCACAGTATTACAGGCAGCAATCTGCCCAGCTCCAGAGGATGCACTATAACCAGTCGAAACTAATCCTGTTGTTCTTTTCCAGACACTTGATTTCTAGATTATCTTGGCCAAATGACTCAATCTTAGCCAATAAATATATAAAAATTCTGCTGTAGACTTCTGGAAATGCTTTTGCTTCCCTGATAAAAATCTGTCAGCACTATTTTCCAACAGAATGTGACCACTTCATGTCTCTATGTCACATTTTGGCAATTCCCACAATATTTCAAATTTTTCATTATTATATGTATTATGATGATCTGCAATCAATGATCTTTGATGTTACTGTTGTAATTGTTTTGGGTGCCATGAACCATGCTTATAGAAAAAGGTGAACTTAATTGGTAAATGTATTCTGACTAATCCACCGACCAGACATTCCCCTGTCTGTACAGGTATGTACATTTTTATTAGGTGTAATATTATTGTACATTTAATAGGCGACAGTAGAGTTTAAACGTAACTTTTATATGTACTGAGAAACCAAAAAATATGTGTGATGCACTTTATTGCAATAATTTGTTTTATTGCCGTCGTCTGGAACTATAACCTATTATAGATAATAACCTATTGCTATAACCTATTGCTCCTAGGATACAAACCTGTACGGCATGTTGCTGTACTTAATACTGTAAACAATTGTGACCCTATGGCAAGGATCTGTGATCTAAACATAGAAGAGGTATAGTTAAAATCTGGTATAAAATTAAAAGTATACCTTTTTTTTTTTTTTGAGACAGAGTTTTGCTCTTGTTGCCCAGGCAGGAATGCAATGGTTTGATCTTGGCTCACTGCAACCTCCACCTCCCAGGTTCAAGTGTTTCTCCTGCCTCAGCCTCCTGAGTAGCTGGGATTACAGGCATGCACCACCATGCCCGGCTAATTTTGTATTTTTAGTAGAAACGGGGTTTCTCCATGTTGGTCAGGCTGGTCTTGAACTCCCGACCTCAGGTGATCCACCTGCCTCAGCCTCCCAAAGTACTGGGATTACAGGTGTGAGCCACCGAACCTGGCTAAAAGTATACTTTGTGAGACCAAGGTGGCAGGATCACTTGAGCCCGGGAGTTTGAGACCAGCCTGGGCAACTTTAGTGAGACCCTGTCTCTACAATTTTTTACGAAATTAGCTAGATATGGTGGTGCATGCCTGGTGGTGTGCCTGTAGTCCTAGCTACTTGGGAGGCTGAAGTAGGAGGATTGCTTGAGCCTGGGAGGTCGAGGCTGCAGTGAACCATGATCACACTACTGTACTCCAGCTTGACAGAGTGAGACCTTGTCTCAAAATAAATAAATGATAGATAGATAGATAGATAGATAGATAGATAGATAGATAGATAAAAAATACTACACCTGTGGATGAGGCACTTATCATGAGTGGAGCTCACCTGTTGGAAGTTGCTCTGGGTGCATCAGTGAGTGAGTGGTGATTGAATGTGAAGGCCTAGGACATTACCGTATACTACTGTAGACTTTACAAACACTGTACACTTAGGCTACACTAAATGTAGTTAAAAATTTTATCTTTCTTCAATAATAAATTAACCTTAGCTTACTGTAACTTTTTCACTTTGTAAACTTTTTAATTTTTTAGCATTTTGATCTTTTTGTAATGGCACAGCTCAAAATATAAACACATGCTACAAAAATATTTCCCCTCTTTATATTCTATTGTATAAGCTGTTTTCTACTTTTAAACTTTTAAAAACTTTTTTTACTTTTTACTTTTTTAGTTAAAAACTAATATATATAAACATACATACACATTAACCTAGGCCCACAGATTGATGATTGATGATGAGATCATCAATATTACTGTCTTCCATCTCTGTATCTTGTCCTCCTGGAAGGTCTTCATAGGCAATAACATACATGGAGCTGTCATCTCCTCTGATAACAACGCTTTCTTTTGGAATACTTCCTGAAGGACCTTCCTGAGGCTTTTTTATAGATAATTTTTTTAAGTAGAAAAAGTATACTCTAAAATAACAAAAAGTACAGTATAGTAAATACATAAGTCAGTAATGTCATTTATTATCATTATCAAATATAATGGCTATATATAATAATTGTATTGCTATACTTTTATATGACTGGCAGCACTGTCATATAAAAGTTTATATGATGATTCCTGGAAAAACTCTCCATACTATTGGAGATTGTTCATTTTGTAAGAGCAAAATGTGGAATAAAGGCAGATTGTTTCTGTTCAAATAGGCAATCCAAGCTCTTAAGAAAGCCAGTCTCAAAGGAAGACATAAAACAGACTTCAATAGTTGGAGAAAAACCTACTCGTGGTACAGTGCTCCAGCAGAATTCCTCAGTGTTGGCACAGCAGCCATGGGCGGAGATGTAGCCTCCAAGCCAGCCAGAGGCACGAAGTCTGCCTGTCCAGCCAGCACATCTGCTTTAAACTGGCTGACTGACCTAACCGTTGGGAACATTGACAAGACAAACAAAGACAAAAAATGGATTCAAGAATACACCAAAAATCCTTGATGACATCTGTGCTTCTTTAGTGGAAAACAAAATGTCCTCTGATTTAGCTAAGCAGCCTCAGGGACAGATGACAAGCCAGCGTGCTGACACTCCTCATACCTGGCTATGAGATAATTGCCTGCTATGTTTGCAAGATCCCCACAGGAGCAACTGGAATGTGTTCAAGGAGTGATGGAAATAGGACAGCCAGTGAGGGTTTGTGGGGTGCATCGTAAATTAAATGGTGAACCTTAGAAGCCTGAATCCTTCACCAAAGAGTGTGGGGATATGGAAGTCAACGTAATTAATGGCAGGACCTAATGAAATGATCACAGAAGCCACAGTAGACTTCTAGAGTGGATTTGAAGTTATTCCAAATAGCTTTAAAATGAAAAATAATGATGTGGAAACTTAAGGACTAGCCACAAGGAGAAGATTTTAGAGATATGATGCCTTCAAGGTTTGATAATCTGATTGCCAACATTCCATTGCCTGAGCGCACTTGAGTACACAAAGTGAGATGGCAAACTAAATTTGTTCTCTAGACTGCCAAACTACTTTGTTTGGCCAGATCTGGTTCTGAAGATACATAATACTTACAGGCCAATTAGAGATTGGAAATATGGAGCCTCAAGTCTTTATTTAGATATATCTGATGTAGCCAATGTTATGGTCTATGTGGAAATTTCCAAAGGATAGTGTGACCGTGAAGAACTCCTTAAAACTATCCAAGATGGAATGCTGACAAACTCACAACAAACTCAAGAAAACCCAGCAGGCATGGTGGCTCACACCTGTAATCCCAGAACTTTGGGAGGCCAAGGCTGGTGGATCGCTGAGCCCAGGAATTCAAGACCAGTCTGGGCCACATGGCAAAACTCCATCTCTACAAAAAATAAAGAAATTAGCTGGGTGTGGTGGTGTGCATCTGTGGTCCCAGCTGCTCGAGAGGCTGAAGCAGGAGGATGGCTTGAGCCAAGGAGGTCAAGGCTGCAGCAAGCTGTGTTTGTGCCACTACACTCCAGCCTGAGCAACAGAGTGAGACACCTTCTCAGAAAAGAAAAGACAAGAGTAAAGAAAAGAAAAGAAAAGAAAAGGAAGATAAGAAAGAAAATAAAAGAAAAAAGAAAATCCAGCGGACCATGATCCTGTTTGTGATCAGAGCCAGTATTTAGACAGATCGCTAAGAAAGCATCTTCATGAAGAGATGGAGGTAAAGGCTGAGCTATTATACAATTTCTCAGAGAAGCAATGTTTATCCCAGCAGGGACTCCACATCAGGCCCATATATACTGGTATCAAAATGACTGAAGATTTTGTTTCTTTAGAGCATGTTAAACAGTGCTCCTGGTTTACTCAGTAATTCCATTTTCTGTCACAGATTCATACCAATCATGAAGATGTATCACAGGTGAAGCACATTATCTACCATGCATTGAAAGATGTTGCTGCTATACTAAAAACCAGTGGATCCGGTTTTGTTAAACTCCAGGGTCTCAGAGATGCCTCTACCCACGCACAAATGGAAGTGAAATATTGGCAGCTGCTCAAACTCTTCAGGCAAGATTCTGGTGGACTTTGAGGATCATGTTACCTCATCTTTTATTTTATTTTTAAACTGTATTGACTGGCGAGAGTACTCTGTTTAATATATATTTATGGTGTCTACAGATAATAAGTGTGTATGCATAGTAACTGCAGAATATGGAGCTTTAAATTGCAACTTCTCATCTAGTGCAGAACTTTTACTAAGCTCAAAAACAAAACCTCTTTGCAATTCTGGAACAATACCTGCAGTTAACCCCCAGCTATTTGGTTGGACAACTGAGTCAAAATGTATTTACAACTATTAGGAGTCACTCTGGGCAATTAATGAGTCGCGTTTTGTTTCGTGTTTGTTTAGTAGCCCTCTCCCACTCCTTTGGAACGGGTTCAGAAGAGCAATGGAGAAAATAAACAGCTATGATGCAGTTCTTATTGTATTGCATAGGCTCGACATTGTATAGCAGAAGTCAACTACCATACAATTCTCAGAGTTAACCATTTTTAGTTAAATGGAGTTTTAATTTAAATGAAATTTTGCTGATTTTAAGGGTTAAACATTTTGCACTCAAGCATTCATATAATAAAGTGTTTATAAAATACCCTTGTTAAAACAAAGTGATATCATCTTAGATTATCACACAATTAGCCCACTTCCTAACATCAGTTCCTAGTATTAGAGTTGTGACATATGGCAAAAAGTGGGTCTTCAATTTATATATATATTTTTTATGGCCAAAAAATTCCATGCCATTCAATTCTTATACGATATTTTAAGCTGATCTGTTTTAAAAAGTTTTGACATCTTGATTTCCTAAGAAGTAGAATGAGAATAACAACTATTTCAATAATTAACCTTCTATTATTAACATTACTGAGGGTCTACATAGAACAAAGGAAGTGGAAAGAATTCCAGTTTTGTAATCAAAAGGTCTGAATTAGGATTTGAATTCTATCAGTTATTCATCATTTGACTTTGGGGAAGTAACAGCTTCTGTGCTATATAACTCTTCTGTCTATAGTTACTGAGATTGATGAGATATTCAATGTGCATTGCATTTTGTAAACTGCAGAGGAGTCTGGATAGACAAGTTTCTTCTAATAGTACATGCCCCCAGAACAGCTGTGTGCAGTGACAGTGAGGCAGCAATTTTCATGGGATTATTTGAAGGCAGGACATCTGGTTAGAATCTTCTCTTGCTATTTAACATTAAGCCTGCCTATCTGTGATGATGGTGGGCCTACTGTGAAACTGGGGAAGGCATAGTTTCAGGTATCAGGGGCTTACAACAAATTGATCATATAGACTGTTGCAACTTAAGGATAGAAGCTGGATCTTGTTCACTTTTACGCAAAGTATAAACTCAAAAACTTGTTGAGAAAAATTGAACATTTGTATCCTAGAAATTTCTAGGCACTCCTTGGTATGATTAGGACATTGTGGTTATTTGAGAGGAAGTAAAGCTTCCCTGGATTTCTTAATGCTCCTGTAACAAACCCCAGCCTCCTGACACTCTTCACATATCATGAGAATTAGATCTATGTCCACTTGTCTAATTAATTGCTCTGATCTGGGCTGGGCACAGTGGCTCACACCTGTAATATCAGCACTTTGGGAGGTTGAGGTGGGTGGATCACGAGGTCAGGGGTTTGAGACCAGCCTGGCCAACATGGTGAAACCCCGTCTCTACTAAAAATACAAAAATAAGCTGGGTGTGGTGGCACACACCTAGAGTCCTAGCTATTCGGGAGGCTGAGGCTTGAACTCGGGAGGCGGAGGTTGCAGTGAGCCTAAACTGCACATTGCACTCCAGCCTGGTGACAGAGCAAGACTCCATCTAAAAAAACAAAAAACAAAACAAACAAACAAACAAAAATTGCTCCTATCAGAACTGATTGTGCAATTTCTTTTATATCCTTGAGAGAGCCAAATAATTATAATACAGACAAGGTCCCTGAATTAGTCTGCTTTTAGAGAACACTGACAAATACAGTTCCTAAATTAAGCCCTGAGGGGCCAGGAAGATGATAGTGCTATCTGTCTCAGGATGAAACACAGGCCTGGGAGATATCTCTAGGCCATAAAAGCTGAGCAGCATGAGGCTATCTAGCCCCTGGAAATATTTTGTTTACATAAGGAGCAAGTAATCTGGGACTTCAAGCCCCAGATGACGATGAGGACCATCCAGCAGGAAGGGATCAGAGTCAGTTCCAGGATGAGGAAGGTAATCCTGGAGGTAAGCACCAGGTGGGTCCATGGACTCCTTGTCCTCCACACAGGTATTATGCCAGGCTGTGCAGAGGCAACCCAGCTGGTCCAGCAGTGCCACAAGGAGGGTGGTGATACAGGGTATAGACAGCCTGCAGCTTCTTGGGCAGCACCGGCAGCAAGGCCTGCACTGCATCTGAATGGTGCTTTGTACCAGGCACGCACTTACAGCCCTTCTCACACCAGCTGAGATGGCAGCAGTGCTGTTGCCCAGGCAGGCATTCACCTTCCACAGGAGAAGAGTCCAGGCTTTCATTCACCCACCGGAACAGCTTCAGGATGATGCCTGGAATCTGCAGAGCAGCTGAGGCTATGGTAAGATTGAGAGGAGGTACAAAGGAGACCAAAGGGCCTCCAGTCGGTGGGGACAGTGGCACAGGCAGACATCACTCAAGGATGGCCGGAGGCCAGGTGGGGCAGAGACCCCACCCCACCCAGCCTCATCAGAATGGGAATGTTCCAGACCCAGGGTGCTGCACTTGTAGGAGGCCTGAGGGTGGTGGTGAGGAAGCCCTCTTGCTGATTTTGGGGACCACTGTGGCTAAGGAACGAGTCCTAGAGCCAAATGGAGCTGGAGCATTGGCTTATCCATTTACTAGTGCTGTGACCCTGGGCAATTCACTAAACCTTCCTGGGCCTCAGTGTCTTACTCTGCAAACTAGAGATTACAAAACTGCATTTTCAAATTCAACTGCATCTTAAGGTGTGGATTAAATGGCACATGATGAGCTTTAGAAAGATGTTGGATATTCTCGTAATTATTATGTTACTATTATACCTCTGAGGCGCTTAAGAAACTTGCAGTAATCTCTGCCATAAGTTGTTCATGTCTAAGCCACCCCCCGACTTCACCCCCAACAACATACATATACCCAGGCTTGAGCACCGCTAGAGTTGGACCTATGTGGATGTCACTGCAGTTCTATGTCGCGAGGAGATGTCCATGCCTCCCTTTTCAGTTGTATAAAAAATTTTGTGCAACATAGTAAGATTCTCTATTACCATATTCTTCAATGATTATCATATCAATGCATTAATTACCATCTTAATTACAAAAAGTATTACATAGTACACTTGTAATCAAGGACTATCAGAGTTGGAAGGCCCCTGAAGTGCCTCAGTCTCTTCTCGCTTCACTGTTGAGGAAAGGGATGCCCATGGAAGTTTGAGTGTTTTTCTCATAAGTCAGCAGAGCCACTGTGGCTGAGCTGGGGTTGAGCTACATTTTCTTTGTACTCCAAAAACACCCTGGGGGTAAATTCCATAACATTCTGAAGAGTAAATGTGGACCAGAGGGACTCGTGTGCAAATTTCTTCTCCTATATTCTCCAAAAACAAGCAGACATTTTCAGAGTAGTCCAATTTCCCACTGAAAGAGGAAGTTAGATGAGTAAGGAAGAAGGCAAAGGCAAATATAACACAGGAAGTTCTTGTCCTTGTCTCAAGATATTCCCAATTCTAGCACATACCAATAAAGATGTGTTCTCTGAGTTGTTCGGTTTTCAGTAGCCAGTGATGCTTCTCTCTGTGCCTTTATCTAAGAGACCTGGACGTATGCGGTATATCTCGTGGTGTGTTCAGTGTTTCCTTTATCTTGCTTTATATAGTCAAGAGGATATTTTCTGCCAAGGTCATGAATTAGGGGGATGAGAGAAGAGTGTTACACAGGTTGGACATAGCAGAGGGATGGAGTGGAATGAAGTCAGACATATTTAGTTGACAGGAGTTCCAAAAATCCCTTCACTGCCTAAAATTCATGAAATCCTTGCTCATGTTATAGAATATATCACTCTTCAGTGGCTTAAGGGGGTACTTGGAGCCTGGGAAAAAGATTTGCTTATAAAGAGCAAGTTTTGGCCCTTCATTTTCACCTTGACTGTTAATTAAAGCCATAACCCTACCAGCTCTTATCTTGTTCATTCTATGGCCACCTTCATTCAACAAATAGGAGAGCTCCTTGTGTGTCCTATAGCCTGCTCCCTTATTCCCTGTTTTATTAAGCCCTGTGGGGGCAGCCTGCCCCTGGGAGCCATATTAAATACTTAGCTCATAGTTTCTCTGGAGATGTTGCTATTGGGAGTTCTGACTCCAATCCTGCTCTCTGGGGTAAAGCCTAAAGAGATTCAGGCAAAGGATACTTCAAGCCTTCTTTAGTTAGTGCAGGATCTTCTCTCTTATACAGAAATGTAGTCTTCAAAGCTGCTTATTTTCTCTTCTGTCCAGCACCGAGGAGGCTGCAATTAAGTAGCAAGGCCACACATATATTTTTGGATAGGGCTAACAGAGTTCTGGGCATTTTGGAGAATCACAATTTAAGAGTCAACAAAGGGGTTCAGAAGACCATCTAATGAAACCCAGGCTTTGTAGAGACTAAAACCATGAGACCTCAAATAACTTAAGAGAAGTACAAACCTAGGCAGAGGCAGAACTGGAGCTAGTAGTCTTCTGGCTCCTAGACCAGTGCTCTTTCTGGCAGAGATACCAAATTGAGCTGGGCTAGTGGACTCAATTTCACAACTACAGACAGGCATTTCTGAAGGAATAAGAATTTTAACTTACATTCCTATGTGAGCTAGAGCATAATATCAATATTTGCATTTAAAGTGCTTGTTTTCAGAGCACTTATATTCATTCTTCCGTTAAAGTAGACAACCACTGAGTAACAAGGATTATCAAAACTCAACAAAACAATGAAAGGAACTGGTGCACTTTCATGTCTGATTATTTCATTTTGTGAACCAAGTGCTCTGATTTCCCAGGGAGTTTCTAAGCCAGGGGTATGTCATGCCTGAAGATGGAAAACTAAGATAGCCATCTCTCCATCTATTTATATACATGTACCAAAGATTTAGTACTTGCAAGACCAGTTTCTTGGCATTTTGAGGCATGGGATGGGATGTGGGGCCTATGCTATAATATTCTGGTATCTAAGTTTTGATGTCACAGAATATCAGAGCTGGAAGGGTCAGTTTGTCTAATTCTGCAATTTAGATGAAGGAACTGAGACTCAGCAATTAAGTGGTTTGCTCATGGTTTTCGAAAAACAAAGCAATTTGAGCAACGTAATTGTTGATTGCATCTCTGTGGTTGAGTTGTTCATTTTCATTCTAGTCTACTCACCTCCTGTTCTCATAGTATACTACTATCAAATCCCAGTTACTTTCATTTCTATTTTGTTTTAACCTCAAAGGTATTCATCAGGAATAAATAAGCTACCTGGGATCCAAAATCCTTCCTAGGTCTTTTCTCATTTCTATGAAGATTGTGTGGTGACAGAATTATGACTTTGGTGTCTTAAGGTGATTTTGTCATTTTTGTTGCTATCGAGAAACACAACTAACAGAGGAAGCACAATTTCAAGAAGTAGTAGGTCAGATAGAGCAGCCTCGAAGAGAAGTTGGTGCCATTTACAAGATTTAGTTAATTTTAACCAGATAGTTATGTTAATAGGTTTCTGTTAAAGACTCCATTATAGTCACAGTACAAAGAACTGAAGTTATTTAAAACACATTATCCTCAACATTTCAACATATTCTAAAATTTCTATATTGGGTGCTAGTCTATGATGGGAGGAAAAAACCAAAGAGGACTGTTGTTTCAGCACATTAACAACGAAGCTATTTTAATCAATATGTATTCAATTAGTAGATTTTTCATTAAAATTTTGTATCTACTCAAGTGTCTAATCTTGTACAATATTCAAATTTTACACGCATTTCCTATGTGTGCAATATAATCATATTAGTCAGGTAAACAAAATCATTTGCATGGTGCAAGAGCACATTTTACTGATGAGGGGATTTAAGCCCAGACAGTTGAAAGGATTATAGCCAGGTCACAGAGCTAGCTAACTCATTTACAGCTGAGATTAGCTCTAAATCTGGGCTATTTTGTTTGATTCTTATCATAATTCCTCCCCAATTATAGATCCCTCTGTAATGCTAATTAGCTGCTTTAAGTGTCTGGTAGACAATATGTTATTCTAGAAGTGCACAAGATTTGGGATTTGATAGGCAGAGGTCCTCCTGTTTTAGCCCCACCTCTGATAGCTCAGTGACCTAAATAGGATTTACTTAATCTCTCTGAAACCGGTTTCCTCCTGTGTGAAATTGGGGTAACACCTGACACATGATATTATAGACAAAGTATGATGTGTGTGAAATGCATAGCACATAGTTGGTGATTAACATGCGGTCCGTTCCCCAGTGAAGTTGAGATTGTATATTTCCTGAATTATAAGCTATGCCTTTCATTATGAAAGGCATACCAGTGAGAGCACCAAGTGTAACAGGCTCATGTCTTGATAGATAAATGAAATGAACAATGAGGAAGGATAGAAGGTGAGTAGTCTACAATGAAAGCACCAAGTGTAACAGGCTCATATCTTGATAGATAAATGAAACGAACAATGAGGAAGGATAGAAAGTGAGTAGTCTTTATGAATTCACCTTCTATGACCGGACCAGCTTCTAGTAGGAAAGGAACTGAGGGACAGCATTATAGAACGGCTAGATGAAAGTCCAGGTTTTAAGGAATCAAGCAGCCATTTCCCTATTACTTGTATAGTATTCTTTGAGAAAAGAATTAATATTGAAGCAGGAATTAAAATAATCTTCCCTGGCAAGGTTTTAGTGTAAGAGTGATCAACTTATTCGAAAAAGTAATTAAGTCCACACTTACACAGTGATTTTTCAGGTTATATAGTAATCACTATTTTAAAAAGACATGTCTTGAAGTTAAGTAATTTGATTTGAAAGTATAAAATCTTTCATGTACAACTGCAAAAAATAAGTATTTCTTATGCTTGGAAGTACCACGTCAGTGTCTGCATAGGGCAAAATAATACTAAAATTTATTTGTAATTATGTCAATATGCCCCAATCTCCTAAAGGAAGAGGGAGAAGCTGAAAAGATCAAAATGAATGTTGACACAATCTTGTTTTACTTAAAATTTCCAAGTAAATCTGATCAAGCTTCCAGATTCATGCTGTCCAAAACCATAGCTACTGGGCGCAGGTAGCTAACTAAGTACTGGAAGTGTGGCTAGTTCAAATGGAAATGTGCTGTAAGTATAAAATATACACTGAGTTTTGAAGGCAGTATAGAAAAAAATGTAAAATATCCCAATAAATCATTTAAAACTTGGTTATAGGTTGAAATATTTTAGACACATGGAATTTAATAAAACATCGTTTTAGGGTTTTAGAAAATATATCATTAGCATTAATTTCATTTGGTTTTTACTTTTTTATTGTAACTATTAGAGAATTTAAAGTTATACATAGGACTTGCATTATACTTCTATTGCATAGTGCTACTCTAGATACAACTACCAATATATAGAGGGTCATGTTAAAAGCCATGAAAGAAATCTGCAAAATCAGTGAGGAACTCACAGGGCAAACTTGAGTTTTTCAACAAATTGTGCACAGAAAGAAAGAAGAAAAAAAGGAAAAAAAGAAGAGGCAAAGAAGAAAATGTAAACTGAGACTTGAGAGGTCTACTTCAATGGCAGTCTGAAATCCATGGACCTGCTCCTTAGAACAACCGTAATCAGTAAGTTACTTTCAAAAGCCTAACCATTTAAAGTCTCCAGAAATTGGCTGGGCACAGTGGCTGAGGCCTGTAATCCCAGCAGTTTGGGAGGCCCAGGTGGGCGGATCCCTTGAGGTCAGGAGTTTGACACCAGCCTTGCCAACATGGTGAAACCCCATCTCTACTAAAAACACAAAAAATAGCTGGACATGGTGGCTGGTGCCTGTAGTCCCAGATAGGAGGCTGAGGCAGAAGAATCGCTTGAACCTGGGAGGCGGAGGCGGCAGTGAGCCAAGATTGCACCACTGTACTACAGCCTGGGTAATAGGGAGACTCTGTCTCAAAAATAAATAAATAAATAAATAAATAAATAAAGTCTCCAGAAATTGTTTTAAGGGTATACAGCAAATGAAGAAACATTTATTCAACACATTCTAATAAATCTTGGTGGCAAGAACAGTGAGAGTCTGTGGTACTCAAGTCACAAAGTTCTCCTTCCTCCTCTATTCAGCCAGCATGACAGAAACTCCATTCTGGGCAGCCGTGGCCAAAGATTCCTCTCCCCTCAGCTGTCAGCATTTCTCATTGCCTCCAATTCTCTGTTGCAGAGGCTACATTCCAGGCCAGAGGTTGGAATCTCCCTTCCTTCACCAATCTCCCTCCCCTACTCACAGAGTGGAGCCTCTACTCCAGGGATGGTAGGCTAAGAATACTGGAGCTCTGGTCACCACTGCCCCAGCTTGCTGATAGGCTACTGCCTCTGCCCAGTTTGTAAAGCAGGGGTGTCACTCTTGAGAGAATTGGTCCTTTGTGCTTACCCATGGTTCTGGAGCAGTGGCTCAGATATCTTGCCCAGGGGCAAGAGGCAGTCCATAAGAATACAGTTCTGACAGAAACCTCAAAAACAATGGAGATTTGGGTGGTAAGCAATTAAGACGAGGCTGGTAGCAGTGAAAATACTCTTGAGTAATACTATACCGATGGATACATACGTTGTGTAAATCCACAGAATTACACCAAGACTGCACCCTAATTCAAATTAGACTGGGTGATTATGATGGGTTGAGGTAGGTTCTTTGATTGTAAAAAATGTACCACTCTGGTGCACCAGAGATGTTGATAATGGAGTAGGCTATTGCATTGCATGTGTTGGGGGAGTGGGTATATGGGAAATCTCTGTACTTTCAATTTTCTTGACCTAAAACTACACTAAAAAAAATATTTAAAACAACAAAAGCAGCCCTGAAAAAGGATGTCAATTTTTTTTAAATTTCTACATTCCATCCCACCACCAGTAAAAGGGGACTCAATATAGTGGATGACTGTGGAGCAATTTATGTGCTATAATGTAAGTAATGTAAAATGCTGCAGTTGATATGTAAAGTCTGGTAGTTCTTCAAAAGGTTAAACATAGTTACCAAATAACCCAGTAATTCCACTTGTAGGTATACTCACAAAAGTGAAAATAAAAAGGAATGAAGTACTGGTATATCTACAACATGGATGCTAAGTGAAAGCAGCCAGTTACAAAAGATCACATATTGTATGAGTCCATTTACATGAAATGTCCAGAATAGGCAAATTTACAGAGATGGGATGAATAGTTGCATTGTTGGTGAGGTGAGGGAGCTTAAGGGAAATGGCTAGTTTTGGGGTGATGAAAATGTTCTAAAATTGATTGTGGTGATGGTGTGCAACCCTGAATGTATTAAAAACCACTAAATTGTCCTCTTTAAATGCATGACTTGTATGGTTTGTGAGTTACATCTCAAATCTCAATGCAGCTTATTTTTAAAAAATGTAGCCGAGGTGGGAGGATCGCTAGAGGTCAAAGAGTTCGAGACTAGCCTGGACAACATAGCAAGACATCTCTACAAAAAATTAAAAAATTAGCCAGGCGTGGTGGTGCCTGTAGTTCCAGCTACTTTAGAGTCTCAGGTGGGTGTTGGGGGCTTGAAAAAAAAAGTTAAGATTTTATATAAATAGTGATTGAAAAACATTTTAAGTCTGTTTAGGATGCTACAGACGAGGTGGCTTATAAACAGAAACTTAGGTCTCAGTTCTGGAAGCCGGAAAGTCTAACAAAAAGGCACCAGATTTGCTGTTTGGTGAGGCTCCACCTCATCGTTCCGATGGTTTTCTTCTTGCTGTGTCCCCACATATTAGAACGGGCCTAAAGGAGCTCTCCAGAATCTCTTTTATAATGGCATTTATTCTATTCACAAAGGCTCCTGTCTCATGACCTAATCATCTCCTAAAGGCCCCATCTCCAAATACCACATTGAGGATTAGATTCCAACATTTGAATTTTAGGGGGTGCACAAACATTTGGTCTACAGCACAAACTAAAAAGCCATTTGCAGCAATTTTTGTGAACATTCATTGAGATGTGCTCTTACAAACACTTTGTTTTTTGTGCTTTTAAATATAAATTTTACAGAAGTACATTAGGTAAGTGGAAAACTCAAAATGCTAGGTGGTTAAGATGTAGTAGCGTCACTGCTTTAACATGAAACAGGGGATTTGGATCGTTTTCTACTAGCAACGGGACTTTGGGCCAGATGATCTGAATTCAGAATTTTAGGCAGCCCATGTTACTACATAATATCCTCAGTGAGGTTTGTGGAACACCACATAATCAACTTGTCTCTAAATTTCTCTAAGAGAAATAAATACACTAAGAGGAATAAATCAGGACTAAAGAAACCTCACTCCAGCTCAGGTCATATTTGGCCACCAAATGAATTTCAGTGTTAAACTTAAGACAATTATATCAACAAAGACTTTTAATTTTCAAAACTTTTCGTATCTCCAAACTGCAGCTAAGGGGACATATGCTGTACAGTTCAAGTCTCAGTTCTCCTGTGTCACCTGTGAAGCAAATACCTACTTGTTTTATAAGGCTGACGTGTGACTCAAAATAAAAAAATGAGATGATGTGGTATACCAATGATCCAGTAACTCTAAGGCATGATGCAAATCCATGTTCATATTATGTTTTTTTTTTAAAAGCAAAGCTTAATATTTATTATCTTGTTTTTAGAACAGAAATAACATTAAAATAGATGTTTTTGGAATATCAACATACAATCAGAAACAAAGTCCAAGAATCCTCCCCATCTCCAAGGCCTAAAGGGCAGCTATCCAGCTGTAGTCTATTTTCCTAAATTTTCTCAGTTCTTTTTCTTCAGATTTTGACAACTGATGTATAATGTCCTCTCCTAAACCTGTGTTATTTGTATCCTGGACCTTTTCGATAAAATCATTTTCTTCATCTGAATCTTCACTTTCTTTTTCTTCTTCCATATCTACATCTTCAGGAATTTCTTTAGCACTTTAACAATAACAGAATAAAAAAACACTATTAAAAAAAGTTTCTAAACAGTAACTTTCTAATTTGACACCTATGTAGAAATACCATACAAAGTAAATGAAGACTTTTCTTACTAAGTACACTTTAAAAATTATGGGTTATTTATAAAAGAGCAGGTGAATTTACAAAAGTATAATTTTAAATTATGTACCAAACCCTTAGAACACACAAAGATCTTTTTTGAAACTTATTTTCAATATATTTTACTTGACTTAATAATCCTATAGCCTTTAAATCGGTTTTAATTTATGAAATAAAAAGAAATACAGTGGAAGAACATTCTAAAAAAGGATAAACACAAACCATCCTGTTTCCCAAAACAGTGCATCTAAACCTGTCTTAAGAACTGCTTTACCTCTTAGTCTCTGTAGACAGCAGCAATGAATTTACAAACATGGAGCACAGGAAAGCAGCAGATGGCAGGACATGGGCTGGAGTGTGAAGAAGCTGGAATCAAACAGAAAACAGAGTTCCAGTTAAAATGGTTATCCTCCACCGCAGTCTGTTCCTACAGTGTCCTCACAGAGGCCCTTTTATTGTAAATGCCAAGAGTGAAATGTGAAAAAGCTTTCCCCATACAAAAGCCAAACCAAAGAAAAATGCATTTTTACCTTCCTACATTTATGCCAACAACCACCTCTACCCCTACCCCAGGTCCAGGCCAAAACAATCCCAGATCACAAGGTTAACTTATTCAGTTTGTTGTTAGTTATTTATTTGGGTATTAAAGTTGTACAGCATACAAATTACAGATTGACTGTGTCAAAACTCCAGCTTCGGGTGCTTTAAGTGCATTTAATCTGTTTCACATGGTTTGCTTTCATAATTACTTACCTCACTAACTGCGGGTATGTTTTCTGTTAAGGGTAGTTGTACCAGCTCATTCTCTAAAGTTTCATTTAATTTTTCATCCTGCAGTTGCCTGTGTTTTCCCAATATGAAATAAAATGGGGTTGTGGGAAGACTTTCTTCTGCTAGCAGCTATAAGGATTTAAGACAAAGGGAAATTATTTCAGAAGAAAGGAAGAACTGCTTTTGACTTAACAGTAAGTACTACAGAATCGTAAGTCTGTGAGGAAAGGGATTTTACAAATTATCCAGCTAGTATGATTCTCTCATTTCACTGAGAAAGCAGCTGAGGCCTAGCATCGCACTTATGAGAAGAGCTAACAGTGGACACTTAGATGACAGAATAAAACATGCATTTACCACTAGTTCTTCACCAAATCCCACAAAAATGACAGCAAAAGGGTTTTCGAAGGGTACATACTCACAATGATAGAAAATGAGGGAAAAGGCCTCAACAGTAACATGTTGGAAGCTGGAGAGCAGGCTGAAGGATGGTATTGAGCTCAGTAGAGCTGAGAAAGCACAATTCTAAGCTGGCTGTAAGGAAAGCCAAGCATCCCAGTTCATACTACAGAATCCTGCACATGCTCAGGAGTTGGTAATAATAGTAACTCTGCATGTGGGGTGAAAATGGGACTAGACAAACCAGATGGGCTGGTCAAAAGTCTATTTAGAAAGCACCCAGATTGCTACAGCTCCTCCTCAGCCACAGCAGAGGGCTCTAGGTCTTTAGGCTGGGTATGGGTAGCAGTGGTGGTGGTGGTGGTGGTATCTTCATATCTAGGCAGTTGTACTTCATTAGGGGGTTCTCAGAACACTGGCAGGCAGGTCTAAGTCCTTCAGGCAAGAACGCAGAAGAATTTTATATGGTTAATTTGACCAGCCTAAGTAAAACCTAAAGATACAGCTGACCTTGGAATAACAAGGGTTCGAATAACACGGCTATGTCAAGTTTATTCTATTTCTGCCAGAGCTGAGATGGCAACATCAACCCCTTTTCTTCCTTAGCCTACTTGATGTGAAGATAAGGATGAAGACCTTTGTGATGATCTATTTCCACTTAATGAATAAACATATTTTTCTTTTCCTTACAGTATTTTTTATTTTTTTTGAGACGGAGTCTAGTTCTGTCACCCAGGCTGGAGTACAGAGGTATGACCTGGGCTCACTGCAACCTCTACCTCCCAGGTTCAAGTGATTCTCCTGCCTCAGCCCCTCGAGTAGGTGGGATTACAGGCGTGCACCACCACGTCAGGCTAATTTTTGTATTTTTAGTAGAGATGGGGTTTTGCCATGTTGGCCAGGCTGGTCTTGAACTCCTGACCTCAAGTGATCCACCTGCCCCGGCCTCGCTAAGTGCTGGGATTACAGGCATGAACCACCGTGCCCAGCCTCCTTATGATTTTCTTAACATTTTTTTTTTCCTCTAGCTTACTTTGTTGTAAGAATACAGTATATAACACATATAACACAAATAACTGTTATTGGTAAGGCTTCAGATTAAGTTCTGGAAAGTCAAAAGTTATACATAGGTTTTCAATCTCTATGTTGCTCAAGGGTCAATTGTAATGACATTTGAGATTGTCTCAATAAATTAGCTCACATAGTGGAAGCCAGGGGATAAGTTCTGCACAGGCAGAGAACTTCCAAGTGGCTTTTTAACCCACTTTTAAATCCAAAGACAGTCAAGAATCATCAGACTCTGATGAAAACCTCTAGATGAAAGGCAGCAACCAAAACAAACCAAAACCAAACAAAAATGTGATGGAAACAGACCATGAAAAAGAAAAAAAGATGTGATGATAAAGATGAAGAAATCTTCCAGAAAACAAACAAAAAATAGGTAAAACAATAAGAATCATAGAGAACCATTTTAGAAGGTCCAGCACTAAATAATAGGAGTTCTAGAAAATAGAGAAAATACAGGGAAAGAAGTAATTAGCTCCTCCTTAGTTCTCTACTCAAAACCCTCCAAGGGGCCCTATATGTAACTCAGATCAAAAGTCAGAATCTTTTCAAAAAGGCCTACCTAGACTTCCCTGTTTAAAATTATAAGCTGCATCCCATGCATGCCGTCTTTTCATCTATCCCCCACCCCACCGTAATTCTTACCACCTTCTCTATTCCATATTTTACTTAATGCATGTTGTTTACTGTCTCGATCTTCTGGTGGACTGTGAATACCACAAATTTATAGGGACTTGACTACTTTTCTCACTACTGTATTCCAAGGGTCTAGAATGGTCCCCGGCATACAGTAAATAACAAAAAAATTATTGAATTAATCCAATGAGTTTCAAAGGAAAATAAACAAGCCAAGTTACAGATGAAGGAACAAGAATAAGAATGGTATTGAACTTCTAGTAATACTGGAAATTAGAAAATAATAGGACAATAATGTCAAAGTTCTGCAAGAATGATTTTCAACCTACAACTCTATAATAATCAAGTGAAAGAGAATAAAAACATTTCCAAACATGCAAGGTCTTCAATTGACCTCCAATGCACTAAAAGAATGCTTCACCAAAACGGGGGAGTGACCAAAGAAAGAGAAAAACTATGCCACTAATAGAGTAGAGGTCAAATAAATCCCCAGAATGATGGTGAATATAGATCCTAGGATGACTACTCTGTAGCAGGTTTCCAGAGCAATCAGTCCACACTGAAGACAGTCAGAAGCCTCTTGGAAATAATCCTTCATGACTTGAAAAAATACCTAAGGTATCTGAAAACACTCAGAGAAGACTTATACAACTTGAGCAGAATTTGGGTTGAATTACATGAGAATAGAAAACTAAGCAAATGAAAAAAGAAGGCAATCATTAACTCCAGAGAAAATAAAAACTTGGTCACAAAAGGAAAAACAATCTGCCTATTACTACTACATGGCTTGGCTATGAATTGTGTTAATACAGCTATGACAATGACTACTAAACTAACCTATTTAACATTTACCCATATGGGGAAAATTGGGGGACAAGTAGGGAAAGTGTGTGTTGTGTATATGCAAGCAGTGCTGATGTAAAAAAGGGCTAAAAATTCAGCTTCAATAGATCAGAGTTAATAGATAATACCTAAATCTGAAAAATCTATAATTAGAAATATAAACATTTCTTAGAGATTTCTTAGAGATTCAGAGTTAAAAAAAAACTTCAGCTAAAAGATTTGAGAGTGTTTGTCTTTGAGGGTAATGGTAGTGGTGATGGAGTTTTTTCTGAAGAGCCTTGTAAAAATATTTGACTCTTTAAATCGGAAGCATGTTACCGATATTATAAATTAAAACAATTTTAAAAGAGCACTAAAACTTTCAAGAGAGACATATCAGTTTATAAGTATATGACTTCTAATTCCATTTTAGGGTCAAGTGAAATATTTTTCTCATAGTTGACTTCTAAAAGGTAATTGTATCCTTTCAGGTGGGCAATGCATCCTGCTATGAATGGCTAAAACATACCTGTTTGCTTGTTGGTGTGAGTTTTTCTTCTGGAGACTTTGTACTGAATGTCAATAAACTCTGAAAAGAGAGATCAATTAACGATGCAAAAGACAAACTGTAGAGTGCAAATCTAAACAAGGTGTTATAGGGTGTTAAAAAATGGGAAGGTCAAATTTTTCATTTTGATATATATATTTGACAATAGAAAAGGAATAAAAGATTTAAACCTATTTAATAACCACTATGAGAGTTACAAGATTATGTCTGAGAGATACTTAAGAAATGGAAATGAATAAAAAATAACTGACAGACCAAACTCAAGCCACCATTTTAAAAACTGCAAATCAAACACTAAAACAAAAAAAACAAAAAACATTTACGCAATTTGAAGTATTTTAGTTGTCTTCTGCTTCTTTGCTGTCACAGAGTTAATGCAAGCAATACCTAAGGAACCTCAAAGGTGTGGGGTAAAATGATAATACATTTACATTAATAATACTGCTGTACTGAGCATATTAGACCTAATTTTTGGGGAAATAATCCTTTAATGAAGTTATTTCACCTAGAACAAACTCACACCAACAGTCATGGGCTATTAGTCTAAAATTCCATGTACAAAGTGATTGCCTTTTTTGAGGGGGGCAGTTACCTGTGATTTTGTTAGGAAGTAAAACTGGGATCTATTTAGCCACTGGTAAGCTTCTGAGGTGAAAGACTCAGGGACATCTCGTGGAACAAACACTCCCCACTGGACTTCCTCTCTGGAGATACCCTTTTGAATATACAATGGCCTTGGCTCACTAGGTTTAAATACAAACACTAGAGGAAAAAAACAAAGAGACAATAACATTTTGCCTGAAAAGGTTAGTTCTAGCCTTAGACTGGCAGATCACACTAATCCTGGGACTCACCCCATTGAGTAACTGGCCCAAGTCATGACTGTTTTAGGCTGATTCAAGAGGTATCTACTGTGTGCCTACTATGGGCCAGGCAGGTTAGGAATGAGGGCTATGAGGATGAAAAAGAGAAAGAAGAATTCCTGTTCCAGAGGCCAGGGCCTACTGCAGAAGACAGAAACCACAGTAGTATTTTGTCTGTAAGTACTAGAAATGAGATATGTAGAAACTGCTTCAAGAACACAGAGGATGACCAATTAAAGCTTCTCAGGGGCAGTTGGGAATGTGTCAAAGTGGTGAAATCTCCTGAATTTTAAAGACTGAGTAGGAACTGGCTTGTGGAAAAATAAGAAACGTATTGGAGCTCTCCTAGAACTAAGTATGGACTTACACAATGACAAAGTGTTAGGGCGAGGAAGGGCCGTGCCTCAAGCAAAATGGCTTCCAATTAACATCTGATTTGAAGGCAAGTTTGACTCAAATTATATTAAGAAGAAAACTTAGGTCATAGATATTCTCTTACTACAAAGTGTGGTTTGTACTTACAGTCTGAACCCACTGAAGACTGAGAGATTGCTGCAATATTCTCTGAATTAGGATCAGGTTCCATAACTCTAACGTTTAATTTTGCATTCCACTCCACTGAGGGGGGAAAAAAAAGGTGATTCACTTCTAAGGAAAGATTTACCAAAAGCTTTAAAAAACTTCCATTATTCTTAGGAAGAGGAATCTTATGCTTCCAACTAACACACATGGAGACACACTGAAACGATCTGTGGAAGGCTGCACTAAAGTGAGAGGCCGAAAGAGAAACACACTGGAACTTTAGCGCTCCTTGTACAAACTATGAAAAGATTATTATTTCACTGAAATTTATGTCTAGTGCTTTTCTGATGCTGCTAAATGTGGATAGTATGTTAACCAGAGTTAACTGTAAAGAATACTGAAAAAAGTTACCACACACATTCATTTAATAAGCAACTACTATGCCTTCCAAACATACACTCAAATGGGTAAAATGTTCACATTTGTTAGGACTGTGATAGATTACATTTGAATTTAAGCTGTCAGGGGTAATGCAGATTAGTAAGCATTAAAAATGAGCAGAAAACATTATTCAAATTGTTATGAGGATGGGGATGTAGAGGGCATCAGAAAGTCACACACACTAAAAACAGTAGAAAAAGGTAAGGATAATGGAAGACCCAACAATTAAGCAGTTAATAAATAATGTCTATTACAGGCTCAGTATTCCAAATTTTGGTGGTATAATATGTCATGTAAAAAACTGACTATTCCAAGTACAGACCTGATGATATGATCCCTAAGTCCTAAAATGCCAAAGTTTAATGTCAACTCCCTATGCGCTTTGCTAGATCACTTTAGAGTAAAAAAAATCTTACATGCACAACTCAGCAGATTCCAACAGCAAAGAATGCCATTTTCAGTAGCACCAAGTAGATACTTTGAACATGTCAATCTCCCAAAGCAAAGGTGCCTAGATTAAAACCACAAGGAAGTTAGTAACAGTCAGTTCTATCAAATTCAGTTACAAAGAACTGCAGGCTTCCAGCGGCTGTATTAGTTCTATGTGATGCAGATTTTAATATAGACACATATGTTTTTGTTTATAATTATCCTGAAGAAAAAAGTGTCTAAGGAGTACAAAAGGAAGGGTTTAACTATTTCTTTAGGAAAATAGATCGGATGACCAATTCTTTAACATACTGTGCAGTATACCAATTAACATGTAACAGAGAAAATGTACATCAAATGTACAAAGTCATCTGACAAAAATCCTATTTTATTTACTGAGAAGAAGAAAACTTGCAATTTCAATTCTGAAGAAAGTTTTACAAAGTAAATTCAGAATCAGACTTGCTGGCAATTAGAGACGATCTCAGTAGGCATCTGATTCCGTTCTCAGGACCAACTACCTGAAAATGCTTCTGCTACTTTCCCCTGCGCCTCTCAGAAACGATGAGGTTGGCACATAACATGGTTTTTATGGGAATACACCGAAAATAAGAAGGTTTGGATCCCCTGAGGCTTATGTATGGCTTCTGTTATCATTCAGCACATCCATGAAAGTATTCCAAAGAAAAAATATGTAGGCCAAGAGTTAAATGTTAACCTGAATTTCAGAAATGTTGGCACACTTTGTGAACTCAGAATTTTTGGCTTTCCAGCATTTTTGGCTTTTCAGCTTGCCCCACTGACCTTCAGGCTACTTTTGGAGAGGGCATAAATGACTACTGAAGTTTTAAGACTTGCTTAAACAAGTTAAAAAATAGCACTACATACTTCCCAAATGATTTACCTACCTTATTTTCCCAGCTCGTTGGCAAAATGTACATTTAAGTTCCCATGTTATGGAATCCCATATTGTGACTATTTCCTCAAAACTAACGGCTAGTAAAGAACCATCTTCGGAGAAACAACAGTTAGTTGCCTGATATTTGTGATAACTACCAACAAAGTCACAGGTCCAGCCAACAGCTTTTTCTGTGGAAATATAAGCCATAATGTTCAGAAATTGTGTAAATGCTAGAGAATGCTACAGCAGTTCCCCCTAGTCTCCCGTTATCTGAGGGTTCACTTTCTGTGGTTTCAGTTCCCGGGGGTCAACTGAGGTCTGAAAATAGCTGAGTACAGTACAAAAAGATATTTTGAAAGACAGAGAAAGGCAGAGACAGAGCACACACATATTCACTTAACTTTTATTATAGTATATTATTGTAATCATTCTATTATTAGTTATTAACCTCTTACTGTGCCTAACTTATAAATTAAACTAATTTATTCCTATATGTATGTATAGGGAAAACAGTATATATGGGGTTCGGTACTATCTGCAGTTTCAGGCATCAGCTGGGGTGGTGGCGTGGGGGGGGCTCTTGGAATGTATCCCCCACTGTTAAAGGAAGACTGCTACACAAGGAACATTATAAGCAGTAGGGATTAAGAAACAAAGAAACAAAGATACACACACAAATAAAAAATAAAATAAAAAAGAAACAAAGACACAAAACAAAAAAACCTGTTCCCCACAACTTCTTTAAGTCAGAATTGCTACAAAATCTGACTGTTTTGAAATTTATGCCCTCTCCTGGAGACCTTGACCTCCCTCTAGTGGAGGAGTGAAAGGACTCTTGGTAAAAGTCCCTTTTACTTTACCCTAAAAAACCAGAATAATCAGCACATGATTAATCAAGAATGCCATTTAAAAAGAACAGATTTGAGGAAAAAGGCATGTAAAATGTAATCTCTTAAATCTATTAAAATTAAGCAATATCCTGTAGAATTCAATAAAGCAGAAAATGTCCTCCCTGGATGGATACAAGTCATGAGAAAAAGAAATTAATTCCTAAAATTGTGCACACTTTAAACGTAACATATTTAATTCACGTACTGTATATATCAGAGTCATCTGTTAATATCCACACTTTGAAGTAACCATCTTTGCTAGCTGTAACCAAGGTGGGCTGTTCAGATTTTTCTGCATTGCAGAAACAGAGAGCTGTAATGCAGTCTTCGTGTGGCATGTTAATCTTAGTGTTAAGAATAAACCTAGCGGGAAGGAAACCACAAATTTATTCTTGCATGAGGACAAAGTGATGTATAGAAGAATTTCTGACATGCTGTACATTTTACAATAGCATCTTGAACAACAGGCAACTGATAATCACCTAGAATGACAAACAATTGAGTGCTCTACCTTTAATGGCCACAGGATGCAAAGAGTTCTAATATATCACCTTTGCCCTTTTGTAACTTTAGAGAACATTACGTGTACTAGTCAACCCAGTGGTACAAAATGAGGATAAAACAGGTCACCAATCAATGATACTCAAAAGCCTACTGTATCAAACTCTGCAGGAACTTGTATAGAACCCAGATTCCTGCCTACTTTTGAAAATAAAAAATGGAATGGCTGTGAAACACCCCGCTTGGGCCAAGGAAAAATAGACAGGAAACTACTTAGTCAAACTGGCTGGTCATTATTTACTATTTTTAGTCACCTAAATGACCTCTTAAAGCTTGTTTCGAGCTTAGAGGGCAACGCTATGAATTAAAGATAACTAGGACTGTGTTCTTAAAAGAACATCAAGGCAGCATAGGGTTGTGATTTTTAAAAAGCACAAGTTATAAAAACAGTGACTAGGAACAACCACTTAATCTCTCTGGGCCTATTTCTTCACCTATAAAATATAGACAACAGGCTTATCTTACAGTGTTCTTTTGAAGAGTAAGACAATGGGTACAAAGCTCTAAGCCAAGTTCTTGGCACACAGCAAAGATTTGATAAATGGTTATTATAGCCACAGTACGAGAATGGATTCCTTATCTAATCACAACATCCACGCTACACTATACTACGCTACACTTCTACCTATACTCCCTCTTTTCCAAAGGCAGTATGCTGTTTATGGAAGTGCAAGGGAACATTTGGATTCTAATCCTGGATTTGTCTAGAATTTGGTATTATGCCCTTGAGGAGGTGTCACTTTTCCATGTGTCTTTATTCATTATGAGATGACATTATGATTTAGAGGACACCAGTGCTTTCTCAGAGCAAAAACCTTAAAGGTTTTATTAGAATAACACCTCTCCCGTATCTCTAAATCTAAACCTTGTCAAGATGAAACATCTTAAAGACAACTGAAACCGTAAAATGGGAAGTGAAATATTTTATACTTTGAAATTAAGTGGCTACACAGATAGTATTACCCTTGTGTTTTCTTATTATACATCCACAGTTTCATTTGCAATTCAAGCTCAGTTTCCTTTTCTTGCCGCTGTTCCACTGTTGCAAGCCAGTTACCAAAGCAGCCAAATGCAGCCTTTGTTAGTTCAATTTGGATCAGACCATAATCATTAATATATTCTTGCTGTATAATATCTAACTGATGAGTAAAAAAAAAAAAACAAAAAAACCAAAATGTTTATTAACATAAATACACAAACGTTACAGCATTCAAGGAATGATAATTAACTACATCCAAGACAACTTCTATAATCTATAGTAATAGATTTTTAAATAAAGGTAAACATGAACTAATTGTTACTGTGGACACTAGAATTATCATTAAAAAAGGGAACACATTATATAGTATCAATTTGGTGGTAATTATTCTTCAATGACCTTGAATATTAGCGATTACTAACACCCACTATATGATACAAGAGAACCGTTAATTTATAGTAGTGCTTTTCTTTTGTTTCTAAGAACATACAGCTTTACATCATCTCAAGGCTAGATTCTCCATCACTAGAAATAAGCAGAACAGAAATAAACCTACAATCTTTAAGAAATGAAAAAGATAGCCAATGTAAGTAGGCAGCATTTATTTATGGTTGTTTTACAAAATCCCATTTCCTTGCCTATACTAAGTAAATAAAATGCCTACTATTAAGTGTACTAAATGCCTACAATTTACAGGTATTATACTTGAGATAAGCATAAAAAGATTAATACGCTTCCTTTTTTTTCGGGGTCTAAAGGCCACGGTGAGAGAGCTAGTGTCACAGTTGCTATGACAGAGATCTATAAAGAGTACTGTGGGGCACAAGAAAAGTGGAACATCTGGATTGGACTTATCAGGATTGTAAGAAGTGTTCCTCTTTAATCGACACTGAACATTTTATCTTCAATATGTGAATATGACAGTGTTTCACTACGAAGCAGATACAAATTTGTATTGTCAATCTACCTATTTTTGTTTCTTTATCCTTGTGACTCAAAGGCACAGATGTATAGGACAGCTAATAGGAAGGCATTCTGAAACAAAAGATAGAGAGAGCAAGTGCAGGGGTGCCAACTGGCTTACATTTAATCTGCAACTGTGGCCTCAACGGAATTATGCTCTGAACAACGGAACTAAGTAACCATGAATAATACTATGTTCAAGTAAATATCTGCACAGGATCTTGTTTTAAAGGCTACTAAACAAGCTGCTTGACTCCAGTGGTATTGTAAAAAGCTTTCATTAATTTCAAGGCTAATGAATCAAAATCTTACATTGTATAACTGCTTATCACTCTGGAGAGAATAAAACTGCAAGTGGCCAGGCTTTCCATTCAAAACCAAAGCTTTAGTTCTTGGATCAATCATCAAACCAGTGAAGATACTCCTATCTGCAGAAGTAGTGACAAATAACAGGTGAAATCAGAGAAATATGCACTCTTTAAAATGTTCATGATTCCAAATCCACTGAGTTCTGCAATACCTTTCACTAGGCCTTGAATTACTGCGGATGCCTCAAGGTTTCGGTGAATAATTATTATCTCTGTGGGTAGAAAAAAAATAGGTATTTAAATATCAATAGGTTAGAGAAAGCTTGTCCAACCTGTGGCTCAGGGTGGCTTTTTATGCAGCCCAACACAAATTCATAAACTTTCTGGAAACATTATATTATTACTGTTTTTAGCTCATCAGCTATCATTAGTGTTAGTATATTTTATGTCTGGCCCAAGACAATTCTTCTTCCAATGTGGCTCAGGGAAGCCAAAAGATTGGACACCCCTGGGTTAGAGCTTCAAGGTGAAGGAGTCATCTGAGTTTATATCATTCTGAAATATACCAGAATACAAAACAACCCAGTAAGTTCAATGAACTCAGAGTACTACTAGAAAATCAGGAATATATTTTGTGATTTAGTGGAAAATCTAGGGGTGGGGATAGGGGTTTTCTGTTGGAGTCTTTAAGTTTTTTATCAGTTGCGCCTATTAACACATTTTAAGTGATAATGCAAAATCTATAAAGAATATATCTAATAAAGATAGTTTAACTCTTTCATGCCACTAAATGAACTGTTCACAGTTATGTTCTTTTTTGAAAGAAAAGGAAGTGGATTTACAAAGACACCATAGTCTAGGCTGAGCAGTCACTGGTTGAACAAAGTTTTGGAGAAATACAAGACCACCTCTATTTCTATCAAATCTACAGGACTCATGCCCCGAGGTAACAGCTGTATCAAGAGAATCTTGCAGTATTCTTTTGAAAATGCCACGTTTATGAAAGCACCAATGCCTTCTTCCAAACCTTCCCTTTACTTCCCCACGTCATCCCACACTAAGACTTTGAAAATGTAAGTGGCACATCAATAACCAAATATACTTAGCCTCCACTTGATAAAAATAATTCTCAAAAACGTTGAATTCTGGTGGTGCCTGGGGGTAGAGGGGGGTGGATAAGAGAGGAGTAATGCAAGGAAAAGAAGGCTTATTAAATCTCATATGCTACTCTTAGTTTTATGTCTCTTTATTCTCTGTTCCCTACAGATGCTAGCTAATTTATGGTGTTTATATATTTCCTCACAATAAAAGTTTAGACTTACTATTATCAGAGTGAGAAGTGCAGAATAAATCTCCTGCAGGCGAGACTGAGATATGTTCAATAGTAGCTCCTAAACGTGGGAGAAACTCCTTATTCTTCTCTGTTGCATCGCGCCACTCTACAAGTACGGATTCACGACCGCCACTCAGCAGGCTGGTGCCTTCATATCCATCAAAGAAATTAAAAGGACGGTGTTTTGGGGAAAAAAGAGAAAGAAAAATATAATTAACACTTTATTTTTTCCTACCGTACTAGAGAAATAAACTCATTTAAAGCTACAAAAAGTGTCTTCATATGTTTTAATATACTCTGAAGACAAATGATCACTGGCTCAGGAATTTTTTTTCCAGTGATATCTGATTAGTTTGTTGCTGACCAACTCTTCTGTCGACAACTAGAAAAGCTGGACAAACAAACATCTTTTAGGACAAGACAGCTTTACTGATAAATTTTTCGAAACACTTAAGAAATAAACCAATTTTATACTCTTACATGTAACCAAAAGAGGACACTTCCTACTTTGCTTCACAAGATCCTAATAATACTATACCAAAAATATTATATATATATAAAAAATACAAGCCAATTTCATGACAGATGAAAACTCTCAAGTAAAATACTATACCAACGATATATTAAATGGATATCATGTCATCACAGAGTTTACTGCAAGAGTGAGATTACTTAACAGCTGAAAAATAAATTAATGGAACCCCACTTACAGAACAGAAGGAAAAAATCATGATTATTTGAATAGATGCAGAAAAAGCAAATGACAGAATTCTATACCCATTCATGATAACACCTCTCAGAAACTCAGGAAGGGATGGGACCCTTTGAATCTCATCAAGAATACCTGGATAACATCTATAGAGAACACCACACTAAAAGTTAAACTATCGAAAACTTTCCCTTTGTGATTAAGAATACTATTACCATTTTGATTCAATGTTAACTGGATGTCTAGTGCACTGAAATGAAACTGGAAAGGCTTAAGGATTGGAAAGAAGGAAATAATCACTTCCATGTTCACAGACAGCATGACTACATCAAGGCACAGCCAAAATAGTTTACAGATAAACTTACAAAATAAGTAAATTTAGCTGATTATAAGAGAAATATACAACAATCATTTTTATTTTTCAATACTAGCAAGTCAATTAGAATATAGAGTAAAAAATACTATCAAAAGACCATCAAATGTCTAGTGAAAAATATATGTGAGAACCCTACAGAAAAAAAATCCTAACTCACGGAGATAAAGACCTAAAAAGTGGAAAAGTATTTATTATGATTACAAATTAAAATACTCAATACTATAAAAACATCAATTCTCCTCAAACTGATCAATAGCTGTATTGTCAACACGGTAGCCACCAGTCAAATGTGGCCACCTAAATCTAATGGTTTGAAAACAAACAAAAACCTGCAAGAGACTGTCTTAATGACTACATGGATAGATAGGACACTGTTTCAGACTGTTTTCTCAGAAGTATTCCATCAAATAACCATTTTTCATTCTTTCATGAATCTAAAACGACTGGTTTTAAAGATCACTGGTTGATAACGGGGTTTTTATCAAATTTTCTAAAGCTGTAGGCTGATAAAATCTAGCTAAACAGAAGACTAAAGGTATGTAGTTGTGATGTACACAAAATTAAGAAGTTGAATCTGATATATACACATATGATACATTGTGCATACAGTTCATATATGCCTTAAGTTATAAAGTTTTCAACAACAACTAAAATCTGTGTTTCTTTTACATTTACACAGCTATTTTTTTCTTTTTCTATTAACTCATACCTACACAGTCAGTAAGGACATTTCATTGAAAACTACATACTGTAACCATTATTTCTCATTTTAAAATATTCATGCTACTTGAAATATAACATCAAGAATTCAAATCGTGGCTGGGCACGGTAGCTCACGCCTGCAATCCCAGCACTTCAGGAGGCAGAGGCAGGGGGATCATCTGAGGTCAGGAGTTTGAGACCAGCCTGGCAACATGGTGAAACCCTGTCTCTACAAAAATACAAATAATTAGCTGGGCGTAGTGGTGCGTGTCTGTAGTCCCAGCTACTTAGGGGGCTGAGGTGGGAGGACCGCTTGAGCCTCGGAAGTCGAGGTTGCAGTGATCCAAGATGGTGCCACTGCACTCCAGCTTGGGTGACAAAATGAGACCTTGTCTTAAAAGAAAAAAAAAACAAAAACAAAAAACAGACCCTGCCTGGAACATATACAGATGTGTACATAAGGATACCAAGCACTCACTAGTATTTTCGGGGTGTGGAGTGGGAAGGAGGGTAGAGAATACAAATAAGTAGCCTACATTGTCTCCATACACTAGTCATTACTCCCTAAACCATAATCGGGTTGAAGGTGCCTCTTATTTTCTGGGGCTTCTGGGCATTAAACCTAAGTAAGCCTCTAAGGATCCCACAGCATATGGTACCATCTAAGACTTGTCCTTTCAGTCTCCAGGAAGACCTGCAGAAAGAAAAATCACTTTTCCTGGTTTCTCATTTTTTAAATTATTATTAAAGTTCTAGGGTACATGTGCACAACGTGCAGGTTTGTTACATATGTACAAATGTGCCATGTTGGTGTGCTGCACCCATTAACTCGTCATTTACATTAGGTATTTCTCCTAATGCTATCCCTCCCCCCTCCTCCCACGCCACGACAGGCCCCGGAGTGTGATGTTCTCCATCCTGTGACCAAGTGTTCTCATTGTTCAATTCCCACCTATGAGTGAGAACATGCGGTGTTTGTTTTTCTGTCCTTGCGATAGTTTCCTCAGAATGATGGTTTCCAGCTTCATCCATGTCCATGCAAAGGACATGAACTCATCCTTTTTTATGGCTGCATAGTATTCCATGGTGTATATGTGCCACATTTTCTTAATCTAGTCTATCATTGATGGGCATTTGGGTTGGTTCCAAGTCTTTGCTATTGTGAATAGTGCTGCAATACACATACGTGTGCATGTGTCTTTATAGTAGCATGATTTATACTCCTTTGGGTAGATACTCAGTAATGGAATGGCTAGGTCAAATGGTATTTCTAGTTTTAGATCCTTGAGGAATCACCACATTGTCTTCCACAATGGTTGAACTAGTTTATAGTCCCACCAACAGTGTAAAAGTGCTCCTATTTCTCCACATCCTCTCCAGCACCTATTGTTTCCTGACTTTTTAATGATCGGATTCTAACTTGTGTGAGATGGTATCTTATTATGGTTTTGATCTGCATTTCTCTGATGGCCAGTGATGATGAGCATTTTTTCATGTGTCTGTTGGCTGCATAAATGTCTTCTTTTGAGAAGTGTCTGTTTATACCCTTCACCTACTTTTTGATGGGGTTGATTTTTTTTCTTGTAAATTTGTTTGAGTTCTTTGTAGGTTCTGGATATTAGCCCTTTGTCAGATGAGTAGATGGCAAAAATTTTCTCCCATTCTGTAGGTTGCCTGTTAACTCTGATGGTAGTTTCTTTTGCTGTGCAGAAGCTCTTTAGTTTAATTAGATCCCATTTGTCAATTCTGGCATTTGTTGTTATTGCTTTTGGTATTTTAGACATGAAGTCCTTGCCCATGCCTATGTCCTGAATGGTATTGCCTAGGTTTTCTTCTAGGGTTTTTATGGTTTTAGGTCTAACATTTAAGTCTTTAATCCATCTTGAATTAATTTTTGTATAAGATGTTAGGAAGGGATCCAGTTTCAGCTTTCTACATATGGCTAGCCAGTTTTTCCAGCACCATTTATTAAATAGGGAATCCTTTCCCCATTTCTTGTTTCTCTCAGGTTTGTCAAAGATCAGATGGCTGTAGATGTGTGGTGTTATTTCTGAGGCCTCTGTTCTGTTCCATTGGTCTATATCTGTTTTGGTATCAGTACCATGCTGTTTTGGTTATTGTAGCCTTGTAGTATAGTTTGAAGTCAGGTAGCGTGATGCTTCCAGTTTTGTTCTTTTTGCTTGTCTTGGCAGTGTGGGCTCTTTTTTGGTTCCATATGAACTTTAAAGTAGTTTTTTCCAATTCTGTGAAGAAAGTCATTGGTAGCTTGATGGGGATGGCAT
Source organism: Papio anubis (assembly GCF_008728515.1). NCBI lineage: Eukaryota > Metazoa > Chordata > Mammalia > Primates > Cercopithecidae > Papio > Papio anubis. The sequence goes on along the minus strand of NC_044985.1, from coordinate 73,160,602 downwards.
CGAATCTATAAATTACCTTGGGCAGTATGGCTGTTTTCACGATATTGATCCTTTCTATCCATCAGCATGGAATGTTCTTCCATTTGTTTGTGTCCTCTTTTATTTTGTTGAGCAGTGGTTTGCAGTTCTCCTTGAAGAGGTCCTTCACATCCCTTGTAAGTTGGATTCCTAGGTATTTTACTCTCTTTGAAGCAATTGTGAATGGGAGTTCACTCATGATTTGGCTCTCTGTTTGTCTGTTATTGGTGTATAGGAATGCTTGTGATTTTTGCACAGATTTTGTACCCTGAGACTTTGCTGAAGTTGCTTATCAGCTTAAGGAGATTTTGGGCTGAGACAACAGGGTTTTCTAAATATACAATCATGTTATCTGCAAACAGGGACAATTTGACTTCCTCTTTTCCTAACTGAATACCCTTTATTTCTTTCTCCTGCCTGATTGCCCTGGCCAGAACTTTCAACACTATGTTGAATAGGAGTGGTGAGACAGGGCATCCCCGTCTTGTGCCAGTTTTCTAAGGGAATGCTTCCAGTTTTTGCCCATTCAGTATATTGGCTGTGGGTCTGTCATAAATAGCTCTTATTATTTTGAGATACATCCCATCAATACCTAATTTATTGAGAGTTTTTAGCATGAAGGGCTGCTGAATTTGGTCGAAGGACTTTTCTGCATCTATTGAGATAATCGTGTGGTTTTTGTCTTTGGTTCTGTTTATGTGATGGATTACGTTTATTGATTTGTGTATGTTGAACCAGCCTGGCTTCTCATTTTTAGGCACACAATCTTCTCTAGTATGTAGTAACTTTCTTACAGGACCAGTCACAATAAACTGACATAACTTTCACCACATGGGTGTGAGGACACTAAAAGTAAACAAAAACAAGATGTACTTCTCTGTATTTCTGTTGAAGACCACCTTACTTTAAAGGTATTTTTACTCTCTATAGCTACACTACACAAAGCTGCGACAGAAGTCATGCAACTTAAATGAAATAATGATGGAGATTAATTTAAAATAGTTAATGTCAAATAAGGCCATGTAACAGTTAAAAACAAGAGCTTTAAAATCAGAACCAGGTCTAAATCCCACCTACTCGCCATGTCATGTTAGGCTAATTATCAAATCCAAATCCTACTTCCTTTATCTGTAGAATGAGTATAATGCCGCTCATTTCCTAGGGTCAATGATTAAATCAGATAATGGATGTAAAATGTTAGAATAGTTACTTGCACCTGATAAGCTACAGTTATGGAGGACACACAGTTATGTAGACAGACATACCTTCAAAACGTCATATAATTTAAATAGGTTATTTATGTCAACAACAGAGATTTTTATCACAAATGTACACTTTAGAGCTTTGAAGGGCTTCAAAACCCTCAGTACATTGTGCTGAGCAAAGCCTCAAATACAGGGGTAATACACAAGTGTTTGGAATTCATTTGGCCTATGCACTTTTAAATCTTCCAAACTAAACATACAGTGAATTAAAACACTTGATTCATATACTTCAAGTTCATTTTAATAATTAAACCTGCACTTACCTGTCACTGAAAATGCCAAATCCATAACCATATCATGGTGCCAATGTAAACATGTGTATGTATATTTCTTATCATCATAAAAATTCCTCCTATTGGAGAAAAACAAAACTCTTATTTTGACCATAGGTTTAAGTTAGGAAAATAATGGCATGCCAAATATAATAAACATAATATATAACCAAACATAATAAATCATAATATGAAGCCTTCTGGTCTTAATGTGCACACTTTCTATTTCTAACCAGAGTGACTGACTTCCATAAATAATAAGCCATCTGTGGTACCCTCCTAGATATTCACTATTGTCAGTCTTTCCTTTTAGGATAAAGGCAAACAAAAAAAGTTTTCTTCAATAAATGATTATAGGCAACAATAAATTTTTCACTTGCTTTGTAAGCCCAAGGCTAGAAATCCTGAAACAGAAAGTCTGAAATGAAAAGCACACAAAAAAGGAAAGGGTGTTTCCTTGGACTCAGAGATAGCCCTGTTCTACAGGACTAACATAAAATAGTACATAAATGATCGCCATGCTCTTCATAAGTAAACTGACCAAAGACGAATTTTGCCATCCATGTGACCAGATGCGATGCAGTCTTCTGTTGGGTGACATGCTACACATGTAAAATTGTTCTTAGCATGCTTCTTATTTCTTGATGATGATAAAGTAAACCTAGGAAAAAAAAACAAATTCCCTTAATTATTAAAGTCTCTTGGTGAGTGGTGATGTAGTTAAGTAAGGCAGAGTTCCCAGCAATAGCAACCGAAATTGTAGAGCTCTGAATTCAATAAATATAACTGCAGGATTTTTTTTAAAAAGAAAATTTTGATCAAGAATCAAGCATGCTGTTTTGTAAACGTACATTAATATACAATATAAATTCATGTAACTATTATTCTACCATAATAATTTATCTATGGAAGCCACTGACATTTAAGTAGAGATTTTAGTGATTTTTTTTGGCCTAGGCAAAGCTTGTTCAAATTTCTCACTGAACCTACGTTTTAGCATGAGGCATAATCAAACCTGAGACATTAGATCTGAGACAATGGCTAATGCATCTGAAAGGACAAATAAAAAGGGATCAATCTACTTGTTATAATATCTAGCCTATTTCTTATTCTTTGGCTGAATACTTGTCAATCTTCAGGCTCTGAAGAAGTCAGGATCCTTATTATACTAAGAAGAAAGCAATCGGCCAGGCATGGTGGCTCACACCTGTAATCCCAGCACTTTGGGAGGCTAAGGCGGGTGGATCACCTGAGGTCAGGAATTCAAGACCAGCCTGACCAATATGGTGAAACCCGTCTCTACTAAAAATACAAAAATATGCCTGGCCTGGTGGCAGACGCCTGAAGTCCTAGCTACTCAGGAGGCTGTGACAGGATAATCACTTGAACCCAGGAGGCGGAGGTTGCAGTGAGCCGAGATCATGCCACTGCACCAGCCTGGGCGACAGAGCAAGACTCCATCTCAAAAAAATAAAAAAATTAAAAAAAAGAAAGCAATCTTGGCAAGGTAAAAGGGAAGAGGTAGTTATTACTTTCAAATAGTAACTACTCAATACTTAGCACTAGCTGCTCTAAATATGTCACCTTATTCATCATTACAACTCTGTTAGGTAGATATCTCCATTTCAAATATGTTTTAAATTGAGGTGCATTGGGGATCAAATAGACTAAATCTGATCCAATTAAAATTTACATATCCCAAAGCCTATATTCAGTCCTACATTCATAAAATGGCAATGAGAATCATGTGGTGAAACTCTGTCAAACTACATCCAACTCTGACTCTAAGAATGCAGACTAGAATTTAGGTGTATAGGGCTTTTGGCCAGAAAAAGCTTCCTAGGTTTTCGTGACAGTATGGTTAAAAACGATACCTCTATACTTCACAGTCTTACACTCTCTTGTAATGTAAAAGTAGGAATAGCTCTGGATTATAGGTACAAGGAAGAAATTATAATGAACCCTTGAGGAAATAAAATAAAGCTAATAAAAAATAATTCTTACCTTGATGTTGTTTTCTTTTTGAAAAAATAAACAGACAAGTAAAATTCCCGTACTGCAGCAACATATACTCCCTGGTATTTCAAAAAGAAGATAAACATTCATAAAAATAGTCAACGCTTTTTTTTTTTTTTTTGAGACAAAGTCTCGCTCTTATCCGCCAGGCTGGAGTGCAATGGCGCAATCTCGGCTCACTGCAACCTCCGCCTCCCGAGTTCAAGTGATTCTCCTGCCTCAGCCTCCCGAGTAGCTGGGATTACAGGTGCCTACTGCCACGCCTGGCTAATTTTTGTATTTTTAGTAGAGACCGGGTTTCACCATGTTGGCCAGGCTGATCTCGAACTCCTGACCTCAGGTGATCCACTCGCCTCAGCCTCCCAAAGTGCTGGGATTACAGGCATGAGTCACCACGCCAGCCTAACACTAAAAAGAAACATTCCCCCACGAAAGTTAACTGTAACTTTGTTCAGCTGATAAGGGTATATTAATATGATATCTTCTACTTTGGCTGTAGAAAGAATAATCATACTATTAAAACAATGATAGAAAATTAAAAGATGAACTTAGGTCTTAAATCCTAAAACTAGACTCTCAAGCTTAAAGTACAATGATTAGAATTTTTTTCCATTAGGAATAATTTACATACACTAAAATGCAATGTTTGACATACATGTACATCTACATAACCACTGCCACAATCAGGATCTCGAACATTTCCTTCCTCAGAAATGCACCCCGCCCCCTTTACAGTCATTCCTTAATGTCCCCACCCCACCTATCTGTTTCTATCACCACAGCTTATTTCTCTGCTTGTTGTAGAATTTCACGTTCATGGAATGGTAAAATACACACTCTTTTGTGCTTGTCCTCTGTGGCTCAACATCATCCATCATCTTTCTGAATTTCACCTACATTTTCATGTGTGTTATTAGCTCCTTTTTACTGCTGAGTGGCATTCCACTGCATACATATCACATTTGTTTATTCTCTTGCTGAAGAACATTTGGATTAATTTATATTTTGGAGCTACTATGAATAATCACTCTTGTACACATCATTTTGTGGTTATGTTTTCATTTCTTTCTATGTAGGAATGGAATCGCTAGGTAAATGGATCTAACTTTGCTCTATATCCTGTCAAAATTAGCTATTCTAGTGGACCTAAAGTGGTACGTTGCTATGTTTTTAATTTGTATTTATTTGATGACTAACAATGCTGAAGAATGCTGACATTAATGATGTTAAAAAAGTTTACTCTGAGAAATTAACTCTTTTCAGAATAATGCCAGAATAATGCTACAAAACTTAAGACTAAAGAAACATGCTCCTATAGTGATGTCCGGAGGCTTTTCATAGCATTTGATTTTAAAATAGTAAAGTAACTGTTAACAGCGAATGGCTGAAGAAATCACAGTATAAACATCAGTTATTATTTATGAAAAAACATGTTAGTATACACACAGGCTGCAAAGTTAAGTGAAAAAAAAGATAAAAAGACTTCTGATCTTAATTCTTTTTGGGAAAAGCTATTTTAAGAATGTTAAGAAAAAAGCCTAGAAAGAGATTCTTCAATGATCACTAGTAAGATTATAGGTTTTATTTCCTCATTATATTTTTCTGTAGTTTCCAAATTTTCTATAATGGGCATATTAATTATGAACAGGGAGGCCATAATTTCTAAAGACACATAGTCTAAGAGAGTTTACCAAGGCAATAGGACAGAATACACAAAAATAAGGATAGTCCTAAAAAAATGTATACCATAAATACATGCTAAAGCAATGAAGAGGCTTCTTAGTGACTAATCAAAATATAGTAATTCAAGGGAATATAAAATCACTGTAACATAAAATGCTCAGAAGAGAGATTGCAGGAAAGAAATTTTAGGTACAAAACAGAAAACCAACAAAACAAAATTTACCTCGTTTCCAAAGGCAATGCACTTGGGTGACTGGTTTATGTAATCCAAAACAAAGGACAGCTCCTTGGCTTCTACTTCCTGGCTTGATGATTTTGGCAGTTTCACTGAAACCAGCTGAAATATATCTAGCCAAAGGAAGCTATATTAATATAAAGCTTCTCTAGAGAGAGCAAACGTGCATTTATTCATATGATTTTTTTTTTTTTTTGAGACGAAGTCTTGCTCTGTCACCCAGGCTGGAGTGCAGTGGCGTGATCTTGGCTCCCTGCAACCTCTGCCTCCCAGGTTCAAGCAATTCTCTTGGCTCAGTCTCCCGAGTAGCTGGGAGTACAGGCCTGTGCCACCACGCTTGGCTAATTTTTGTATTTTTAGTAGAGATGGGGTTTCACCATGTTGGCCAGGCTGGTCTCGAACTCCTGACCTCAAGTGATCCACCTGTCTTGCCTCCCAAATTGCTGCGATTATAAGCGTGAGCCACTGTGCCTGGCCCTATGAAACTGCTAATCAGTACTCTAGAATGTATTTGATGCCAAGATAATAATTCTAGGCTAATCTTGAACAAAATATATCTTAAAGTTGGACTCTTTGTTTGAATGAACAAGTTTTAAATGGAAGTCTAATTCCATAACTCATGTACATAAATGCCCCAAATATATAGAAATAGAAATCAACTTGTGTCTTACTGGTGCATTGTACATTCCAAAGTATTAAGCTGAGTGTTAAAATGGAAAAAGAATATGAATGTTGGTGAATTGAGTAACCAAATGCAACAAACCATCTGAGAGTTTTCAGAAATGCTATCATGGGCCTGCCATAATATTTATAGGGTAAAATCTCCTTTCTTGTAATACCAACAAATTCTTCTCTTTATATCCCTTTAAAAAGTATCTCCTTAAGGGTATTCTTTTTACTCACAGTAAAAGCAAAAGTCCTTCCAATAGCCTATGATGCTAAATATAATCTATTCTTCACTGGCTCACTCCCGCCTGCCTCCCTTCTCCAATATAGCTGCACAGCTCTTCTTCTCTTATTTAATATTTATTCCTCCTATGTTGCCCATTTCCGCCCCCTGCTTTATTTTTCTCTAGACCACCTTTCATCTTACTGTATCATATTAACTGATCCAGTCAGTTTACTACTGGGACTTAGAAGTGTTTTGTTTTGTGCAACCATAACAGTATTCAGCACACGGTGGGTGCTCAATTAAGTGGTGAATGACTATATGACACATAGTCAAGAAATAATACCATCAAAAATAACATGTAAACAAGAGCCTAATTTGTTTTTAAACCAGATAAGTAACTGCAATATGATTTTCAGAGACTCTGCTTTTGGGCTGTGGAACACAGATAACACAAAAAGGGTACACATATATGTATATGTTTTTGTATTTGAGTATGAGAGGCCCATGGTACAGTAAGTAAGCCATAAGCACAGGGGATCTTTTCAAGACTGACTCACATTTTTATGTAGCAGCTATCCAGATTTTCATATGCTGGCTGCCCATTATATGCCAAGTACTGAAGACTAATAATAGATCTCATTATGAGAAGAATTTAGATTACAACACAGGATCTTTACTTTAGATCAGTAGTTTTCCACCCTGTCTTGCATATTAGACACAACTGAGAACTTTTTCAGTAAACTAGGCCCCAGCACACAGAAACTTACTAAGTTCTTCATGTTATGTGCAGTCAGTGTTTCGCATCATGGCTAAAAAGTTTTGCTACAGCTATTGGCAACTACTTTTCCAACTGAGGAATTATGGAGTGAGTATAGGAAGTTGCTAAGAAATATGAGTGATGAGCAGAATCACCTGGGATGATATTAAGAATGCAGATTCCTAAAGTACATCCCAAACCTAGTGATCAACTGCTCATCAGGAAGATTAGGAATCTGAATTTTTCGTAAACATGTGAACTGTTATCAGGAATCCATGTATTCAATATACAAAATCGAACTTAAATATCAAAAAAAGTGCTATGTTTGAAGTAGTCATCTGGCAAGATGACTGAATTATTTTTAAGAATGTTGCCATCTCCAGAACATTTTTTGAAATGTCCTTTGGAGGTGGTTTAGTGATCCTCCCACCTCAGCCTCCTGAGTAGACAGGACTATAGCCACCATATCTAACCTACTTTTCTTTCTTTTTCTTTTCAGAGACAGGGTCATGGTATATATTGCCTAGGCTGGTCTCAAACTCCTGACCTCAAGCAATCCTCCCGCACTGGCCTCCCAAAAAAGTGCTGGGATTACAGTTGTCAGCCATCATGCCCAGCCCCACTATCATCTTAAAGCTGCTTCATATTCTTCATTCTGAACACAACTGTATTTTATAGAGGACACCACAGGATACAGTAGCATTCTTGAATCTGGGGATCAGAAAATTTCTTTAGATGTGACCTCATGTCAGTGTTCTGTTTTATCGAATTCTATGATAAAGGACAATTATTTGTAAGCACTGACAATATTCTAGGAATTCCTAAAATGCTGATGCACGGCAGTTTCAATGGAGTAATGTTCCAAAGACAGTGAAAATGTAATTAATGATAACTGAGTCACATTATTGGTTCTTAATATCAACCAATTTTTTTTTTTTTTTTGAGACAGAGTCTCGTTCTGTCACCTAGGCTGGAGTGCAGTGGCGCTATCTCGACTCACTGCAAGATCCACCTCCTGAGTTCACGCCATTCTCCTGCCTCAGCCTCCTGAATAGCTGGGACTGCAGGTGCCCAACACCACGCCTGGCTAACTTTTTGTATTTTGTTTAGTAGAGATGGGGTTTCACTGTGTTAGCCAGGATGGTCCAGATCTCCTGACCTTGTGATCTACCCACCTCGGCCTCCCAAAGTGCTGGGATTACAGGTGTGAGCCACCTCGTCTGGCCAATATCAACCAATTTTCTATGCCATTTCCACCTTGACTCAAAAGAGTAAGAAGTGTTCAATGATGGATAAAATGATAGTGATGCTTAAGAATAACAGATTTAAGTTCAGCAGAAAGACAAATTCTATCCATCTTTGTAAAGCAGATTTAAAATTTGAGGTCTGCAGTCTGCTATTGCAACTACATATAAAATAATCCTTCCCTCACTGCGTATTTCAGAACTTATACAAAGCCTCTCCAAATGAACACAATAATGACAAAAGCAATTTAAATGCCCATTCTAAAAACTGTTAGCTTCAGATTAAAACCAAAATGTTAAATTTTGAGAAACTGTAAAATGTAAAGAGCCACTCAGTGCCATACATAGTAAGTTAATTACACCATACCTGGTTTTTCTTTATTTACTATAGCAAAGACAGAATCCTCAGCTTGGGCAACAGTAAAGAGGGCATGAAGTTTACATCCAACTGTGAAAGTCTGAAAGATAAAGAGCACCATAGTGTTTACTGTCTGTTCCTTCCAGTAGAACATAAAATCCATTAAGGCAGGGATTTTTACCTATTTTGCTCATTGCTGTATTCCCAACATAAGGAGAGTACCTGGCCTATAGAAGACAACTGATACATATTTGTTAAATACCCTTTCAAGTTTCCTACATATAGATCTGATTCTTTTTAATGGTTTTATGGTATTGTATTGAATGTATCATAATTTTAACTGATTTCAAGGTCATATTTAACTTTTTTCCTACCATAAACAATGCTATAAGGCCTTTGTGTACAGGCCATTATTTCAACAAGAGATTCTTAGAAGTGAGACTGCTGTAGCAAAACGTGTTTATTGATTTTCAGTTTTAACTCTCATTGTGTACAAAAGTGCCTGTTTCTCTATACTTTACCTATCACTAGATTTTTTTCAATCTACAATTTGGCTAAATTTATGAGGGGAAATATTGTGTCATTTGTCTTAGATTTCTTTATTAATGAGTTTAAGCAGCTCTTTATATTTATTGGCTAATTGTATTTCTTTTCTGTGAATTTACATATTCCTACTTTATGCCAATTTCTTCTACCAGGCTTTTAGTTTTTCCTTATTGGTTTTTGGGAATATTTTTGTATATGTGGAATAGTATCTTTTGTAAATATCTTCTCTCAGCTTTAACTTGTCTTTTACAAGTGGAAAATTTTTATATAGTCAAATTAATTTTTTTGATGCTATTTTGTAACTTGTTTAGGAAGTCTATTTAAATATTTGGCCTTATAGAAAGAAACAGTACATCTACCATTAAATTACACTGCCTTTTTTTTTCACATAAGGAAAAGTAAAGATCAATCCACATACCTTTATTAAGATGCCATCTATATAGTCCCACAGTTTAATTGTGCCATCAAGGGAACAAGAATATAGCTAAAAGGGTAAAACAATACAAAATTGATTAAAAAAAAGAAATTCATCAATATATCAAATGAATAATTAAACGCTGATGGGGCATTTTCTATTCATTAATTCACGGTTAATCTTAAAGAGGTAGAGTCATTTATTTACATTGCTTCTGCAAAACAATCTTTTCACAGCTTTCTGCAAGAAGCAGATCCATCCTTTTCAAGTTTTAACTAAAAGAGAGAGGAAAAAAGTCGACATTCTATCTTGAAGAGGGAGATGTTAAGGTTTTGAATGAGATATGAAAAGTACCTAGGTGCAGTGGCTCCCATCTGTAATCTCAGCACTTTGGGAGGCTCAGGCAGGTGCATCACTTGAGGCCAAGAGTTCGAGATCAGCCTGGCCAACATGGTGAAACCCCATCTCTAGTGAAAATACAAAAATTAGCCAGGCGTGGTGGCACATTCTGTAATCCTAGCTACTCGGGAGGCTGAGGTTGCAGTGAGCTGAGATCACATTGTTATACTCCAGCCTGGGAGACTGAGACTCTCCAAAAAAAAAAAAAACCAAAAACACACACACACAAGAGCTTGTTGCTCTTCCTGCCAGAACTCAGTTTACTCAGTTTTATCAGCCAAACTCCTTTCACCTTATATGAATATTAAGGGAGTGCTTCTCAAGTGACTGAAGAATATTCTGCTTAAAAAAAATTTCTTCCAATCCATCAAGGACCAATACTTTCATAAAATACAATAGAAATTATAATACACTTGGATGCTATGGCAATGTCAAAGTGTTTTGTGACACCCACTTTCTGTACTCTTATACAGAATAGTAACTAATGGTTTAGGACACTGGTCTGTGGACCATACTTTGGTAGTACCGGAAAACCTTACTAACACATAGGTTTACTTTTGTTCTAGTGTACTTAGTTTTAATAATACTAAGTTTCCACTAGATTTTTTTTGTTGTTGTTGTTACAGGAAAATACTTTGCTTATAATGTTGACAAAGAATTTTAATATTTTTAAAGAAAGCGGCAATTTTAGGATTTCTGTAAATAGAGACATGGACTCAAAGAAGAGAAATGTAAAAATGTTGGAGTAAAACCATGTTATCTATCCAAGTCAAAAAATTATAGTAACTAGGAAATTTATATCACAATTACTGCATATCAGAATCATAAATATGGACTAGTAGAATGTAACAAGTCAAACATATAATTACTGTCAAAACGATGGTTAATACACAAATGCTGTGACTCCTAAGTCCAGAACTGCTGCCCCTGCACCTCAACCAAATCTACTGATAAAACTGCCCTTCTCTAATTTTATTCACTTTTAGTCACCTGAAACAAAGATTTTATGCAATGTGTCTACATTTTTTTTTTTGCTATAAAACTTAGTATATGGACTTCACAAATTTCAATTTTAACAAAATAATAGTTTTGCTATTGAAAACATTCAAATACCACACATAGTGATAAACTTTTGTCAAACCCTCAGAGGATGGCAAGGATAAAATATGTACTTGGATCCTGCAGGAAAGTTACCTAACTTTGATTTTTAGGAGTAGCTCATTTAATTTTGGAAAGAAAAGATCGGTGCTACTTTATTTCCTTTGGAATAAGAGTATATGGCAATGCAAATCCATCCTTGATCAGTAATTTCCAAGTTGGCTGTGACTTATCCAGGAAAATGGAATTGGATTAAAAATAAGAACAAGAACAAAATGTTGTTGAGATAAAATTTTAGTAGATTTGCTGAAACTTAAGAACAGAATTAAAATGACCATTTCATTATTCTTAAATACTGAGAAAGAAGGGCTGCTTTGTGGGGGAAGTGGGAAAATCTGCACTAAATTAAATTCCCAAATTTGTCTTGAAACTAACTAATTGACCCACTCACCAAATAAATTTTCTTATCTAGATACCGGTATTAAGACTAGGCAATATCTAGAGTAAGCCAGAGCCTCACTTCTAAAGGAACAGATCTACCAAATCAATACCTCCTGGCCCACATTTTTCAAAATGTGTTCTAGAAACCAAACGGTTCACAAGTCAAGTAAGTTTGAGAAACACCAAATACTACATACCCCTTTTGGACATTCACAATGCATGTAAGGGAACCTAAGAAGACCTACAATCAATAAATACATTTACCTGTGCCAAGCCCTTAATTTCAGAAACTCATACAGCCAAGAATATCCTTCTCAAGTAACACTTATTAGCATTCTGTGGAACAAATGATTCACAGAATACGCTATAGGCAATGTAGTTTAGTAAGTGAAAAATACCCTACAACTGAAAATAAATATTTTGCTTATAACCTGGAAAGTTTCCCAGCCAAATTCGACTCGAATTTTTCTGTAAAGAACAAAGCCAATCTTAAAGTATTCAGCTATAACTGTATGACACCTGTAGATGGTTGTTGGGGTTAAGTTGGATTCCAGTCACCAGATTTCTGTGTCCATGCAGTATGTGTACACACTCTTCTGTAACTGTGCTGTAAACTTTAACAAAGTCTCCAGAGACACAGAAGATATACCTGGAAAAAAAAGAAAGAAAAGTAAGTTTTACATACTGTATTAGTCTGTTTTCACACTGGTGAAAAACACATTTTTCATCATTGTTTCAGTGGTCTTGAACTCCCAGCCTCAAGTGATGCACCTGCCCGGGCCTCCCAAAATGCTGAGATTACAGGTGGGAGCCATTGTACCTGGTGCTTTTCATATTTCATTCAAAACCTTACCATCTCCTTCTTCAAATTTATAAAGGAAACAGATTTAATGGATTCGCAGTTCCACGTGGCTGGGGAGGCTTCACAATCGTGGTGGAAGCAAAAAGCATGTCTTACATGGTAGCAGGCAAAAACAGAACTTGTGCAGGGGAGCTCCCCTTTATAAATCCATCAGCTCTCGTGAGACTGATTCACTACCACAAGAACAGTATAGGGGAAACTGCCTCCATGATTCAGTTATCTCCAACTGGGTCCCTCCCACAACACGTGGAGATTATGGGAGCTACAATTCAAAATAAGATTTGGGTGGGGACACAGCCAAACCATATCACATACTCGACAGGTAGTAGGATCTTTTTACTGTCCATGATAAAAATGCAACAGAGGTTTCTTTTGGTATAGTTTAAGAATTGTGGCCGGGCGCGGTGGCTCAAGCCTGTAATCCCAGCACTTTGGGAGGCCGAGACGGGTGGATCACGAGGTCAGGACATTGAGACCATCCTGGCTAATACAGTGAAACCCCATCTCTACTAAAAAATACAAAAAACTAGCCGGAGCTTGCAGGTGAGCTGAGGTCCGGCCTACTAGCTCTCCAGCTACTCGGGAGGCTGAGGCAGGAGAATCCGGCGTAAAAAAAAAAAAAAAAAAAATTGTATACTCAAATTTGTGTGCCTTTTGTCTATGGGGACATCTATGACCAATCAGTTCATTAACTCAGAAGAGATTATTAACTCAGAAAAGATTAATGACGCCAATGTCATATCTCTTGCCTGTTTGTAGACAGAGGCTATAAATGGAATTATCCTGCAAAAACAGCCAACTTAACCAAGTTGCCTGCTCATTCAATGGATGCAGACAGTGTGCTAGTCACTATCAACTATTATTCTTCAATAGTACTGCCAACAGCAGTGTTTTTCCATGTCCCCAACCTCTCCATGGTTCACTGGCAACACCAGCTTACAAATGCTAAGTCAAAGGTTCTGCTCCAGTTGGTGAGGTCTGGGCCTTTTGTACAGAAAAATACAAAGACTTTATTCCATTTTTTTTTTCTTGTTGCTGAAATGCTGGCTTTGCTTTGTCTTTCTGGATTTGTGGATTTCTTCCATGTAGTAGCAGCTACTAAATTACTAAAAGTGGTTAAGTTGGGGCACTATTTGACTTTCATGATACCATCACAGAACAAGGCTCAGAAATATAAATCTTCTTGTATCTTCCAAGTAAAAAATATTTGCTCCGTGCCTATTATATCTATAGCAGTACTCTTATTTATGGTTTCACTTTCCCTGGTTTTAATTACCTACAGTCAAGATCAATCTGAAAATATTAAATAGAAAATTCCAGAAACAACTCCTAAGTTTAAAATTTTATGCCATTCTCAGTAGTGATGAATTCCCCTTGTCTCACCTGAGATATGAATCATTCCTTTTTCCAGCATTCTCTGCTGTAGACACACCTGCCAGTTAGTCACGTAGAAACTGTCTAGGTTATCCTATCCACTATTGCTGTACTGTAGCACTTATGTTCAAGTAACCCTTATTTTACTTAATAATGGCCCCAAAGTGTAAGAGTAATGATGCTGACATACTGTTATAATTGTTCTATTTTACTAGTTATTGATGTTAATCTCTGTGCCTAATTTATAACTTAAAATTTATCATAAGTATATATGTATAGGAAAACATATAGTATATATAGCATTTGGTAGTACCTGTGGTTCTAGGCATCCACTAAGGGTCCTGGAACATATCCTCTGTGGACAAGGGAGGGCCACTGTATTACAACACACTAAGAGTAAATCTGTTGCAAACTGGGACCACTACTATCCTATTTTATCAGTTCAAGATATTTGATTTTCACATGTTCATCTCTTGGAAATTAGGATGCATCTTATAATCCATGGAACCTTGTAAGTGCTGTCAGCCAGGAGGCATGGTTGTATGAAATGGTATAAGATCAAGAATGTATGAGCAACAAAGCATTTACATAACCTCCCCTTTGGCTGCAGCCTCTTCTCCACTCCCATGAGTACTTCACTTCAGAGGCTTAACATCTCCAGCGTGGACCACTCTTCAGGGCTTCCTACAGTCTCCAGGTACAGTCCTTCAATGCAGCTTTGACAGTCACACCAGACTAATTTTGCAAATTTGACCATATCACTTCCTCAGATAAAGTTAAAATCCTTTAATGTTTTCCCTCTGCCTTTAGGAAATGATCCAATTTCTTAAGGCTTTGGTAGTCTGATCCCAGTCTAACCTGAACTACTTTTTCACTTAACATTGTGCTCTATTAAAATAGTTCATAACTCCAACAATTTCCCCCATCCCCCAGACACACCCTATCAATATGAAAGAAATTGTTTAGATATGGCTTCCTTGAGACAGTGGTGGGTAGGGGGCTACTGCTGGCCAAGAAAACTTTCCCTAATCGCTTCTGATAAGCTTCCTCAGAAAAAAGGAATGTCTTCTCTTCTGGTTTCTCAGCAAAGAACAATGGTTTCAATTACTTAAGTGCAATCCTTCAAAGTCAACTTTCTCTCCATGATTTTGCACTCTCTGGTATCTACATAGAACACGTTTTCTAACTTTTTTTTTATTTCCTAAGAGTAAGCTTTTTATTTTTCAACTTTTAATTTTGAAATCATTTTAGATTTACAGAAGAACTACAGAGTTCCTATATACACTTCACCTAGCTTCCACAAATGTTAGCACTTTACATAAGCACAGTACATTAGTCAAAACTAAGATATTAACATTGGTACATGACTATTAACTACATAATTTATGAGTTCTTCACGTTTTCCATTAATGTCTTTTTTATGTTCCTAGAATCCAATCCAGCATACCACATTAGTTGTCATATCTTCTCAGAACCTTCCAATCAGTGACAGTTTTCAGTCTTTCTCATTTCTCAGAACTCTTGACTACTGCTTTAAGATTTACCTCAGAATTTTCTCCCGGAAGCCCTTCCTCATCTTCCCATTCTAGATCAGCACCAGTCCTAATGTGCTTCTACACAACGGTGGGCTTAGCTCCATGACTGAACTTACAAGGCATTAAGACTGTGTACTATGTTTCTCCTCTACCAGACTGTGAGTTCTTGAGGTGAGACACTGTGTTTTCACTTATTAGAAACAATAATAAGTCAAACACAAATGGATTCGAATGCCAGCTTTATTATGTATTAGCTGAATGACGTTGGAGAATTTAAACTTCACATCTCCACTTACAGTTATCCATTGTAAAATGCAAATAACACTTCTCATAAAGTTTAAGTGAAATAATGCATGCAAATGCAAGCTTAGCATACACAGTAAGCACTCACTAAATAGGGATAATACCTTAACCTTGTAGACTGGAAGGTGTGTAATGCACCCACCACAACACCTGTCACATAGGATTCATTTTGTTGAGAAAGTGAAGAAGTAAGAAATTAGGGATGTTTCAAGTCAGAACCAGGATTTAAACTGGACTCTGAAGAACGTATGATTTAAGGGGTGGGAAGAAAAAAATAGCAACATAAGCAAAAGCAAGGAAATAGTATGATTATGTACAAGACAGAGATAATGTACTTATCTGACAAGCAAAGTGTCTATAATGGGTAGTTTCAGGAAACAGTTGGGTAAGAAGAGTTGAGCTATATTAGAGAAGGGAATGAAAGCCACATAGAGGAGCTATAGTTGAGGCAACAAAAAACTGTTACAAAGTTCTGAGCAAGACTAGGAATAAGAGTTAGAGTAAAAATGTTATAACAGTAACAACTTAGGAAAATTGTTACAGCAGCAATACTCAGAATGATCTGTAAGGGAAAAATAGTGAGTTTGGGACATTAGCTTGTGGGTAGTTTAGGAAAGTGAAAGGCAAGGATGACTCATTGTTTCAGTTTTCTCTACCCTAACAACCCCAGTGCAATAATTCATAGCACCATATAATTGCGGGATGCCGCAGAATGGGATGCAAACAGAACTGGACTGTGAGTCAGTAATACCTAATACGGAACACCAGGAACTTACATGTATACCCACATGCCCCTCAGAACAACCCACTCAAGTACCCAGAACAGAGTTTTTGTTTTAGTTTCAAGAGGAAGCTGCCAAAATTCCACAAGTCTGTCGTTTTATGATTTTGGCTTTCTTGATAAGCACCTTGAGGTAAAATGCAAAATTATTCCTCTTTGTATAAGGCAGTCAACCCATTGTGGTACCTTGTAGATAATATTCAAATCTTTGCTGAGTTCATTATAATCCTGTTCATTTGTTCGAGAAATGGTTTTAATTATCAGCTTATATATAAATGACAAAAAAAGAAAAAAAAAGAAAAAAAACCAACCTCTAAATCTTGACCAAGTTCCCCAAACTTCAGTCCTGAATTTCTACCTACTACTAGCTATATCCATCTGTTTTACAGGTACCTTAGAGTTAATAACCCTGAACTGAACTCTATCTTCCCATTAACACTGACTGTGAAATCACTCTAAAACCCTGTCTCTTTTTTCCATGTTCAATATTACCTTAGTTTGGGCAAGAGTGATTTCTTGCTTGGATGCCAGCACTGGCTAACCCCTGGTCTCTATTCTTTCAGAGTCTGTTCTTGCCATCTCTTATACCCTATGCTGCAATTACACTGACTTTACACAGAAGGCTCAATCCCCCCAGTTTTCAAGGCCCCCAGATTTCAAGCTTGTTTGCCTGGCATTCCACCCCCCAGTATCACTGGCGAGGCAAACTCTTGCCATTGCTGCAAGATCCACTACTGAAGGGAAAACTGACTGTGTAACTCCCTCTTCTATGCCATCACTGTACTTTGGGTACACCAGCCTACCCAGCTTTCATTTCTCCACTCACCAACATGTATCATAGTTTCACAGTTTTCAGGTTAACATTATTGAAGAAACACAATCAAATTACAACTGATTACTGCTGTCCCCTTAAAGAATTAAAAAACCATTCTCTTTGGTCCAAACAACAACCAACAACTGGCTGCACGTGTCCTTTCCAACCTCATTTCCCACTATCTCCCTTATATATCATTCTCACTAGCTAACTGTACCAGCCTGTTCAACAGATATCATTTCTGTCTGTCTTGCTTACACTGTCCTCCCCACCTGAAATGTCTTCTGTCCATATTCCCCACTTAAAATATCATCTAGGCCTAGCACAGATGTCACTTGCTCAGCAGCCTTCTCCATCCTTCTTAGTTTGGGAAGTAATCTCTTCTTATGAGCTCCTTCCTACAGGACCAAAGTAAGAAAAATCTGTTACTGAGTATTCCTTTTCCTCACTAGACTGTAAACTCCTCGAAGGCAGGATCAATATTAAAATTATCTTAGTTTTTGTCATTGCAGCATATTATACATAATATATAGTTGACAAATACTTAAAAAATGAATTGTTGGGCTTAGCAAATGAAACACATAATGGACCTCATTATAATGAATAAGGTATAGAAACAGTACACTGAAGAAACTGGTTACATGGATATGAGTCCGAAGTGTCAGAGTGTGAGCCTCTAAAAGTCTGTTTCTTCCTTTGATTCATAAGATCAATGTAAACAAAGCCTAAGGACTCATTTTTTTTTTTTTTTTTTGGCTTCTAAGGCAATTTATGAAAGCTCTTTCAGTCAAGCATGCATTGCCTTCAACAACTACCTGTCATACACTCATATGCAGAATATTGTGGGGGTGACCGGGCACGGTTGCTCACTGTAATCGCCGCACTTTGGGAGGTTCAGGTGGACAGATCACTTGAGGCCAGGAGTTCCAGGGCAGCCTGGCCAACATGGCGGAACCCTCTCTCTACTAAAAATACAAAACTTAGCTGGTGTCGTGGCCCGCGCTTATAATACTTGCTACTCGGGAGGCCGAGGCACTAGAATTGCTTGAACCAGGGAGACGGAGGTTGTAATGAGCCTAGATTGAGCCACTGCACTCCAGCTTGGGTGACAGAGTGAGACTCTGTATCCAAAAAAAAAAAAAAAAAAAAGAATATTGTGGAGGCTACAAACTTTCATAAAATACTCTCTCTACTCTTCTAAGACAGAAAGGGTTTTTTGATTTTATTGAGTGTCACTCTACCTAAAGTTATTTGAAAACCTGACAATACAGTAATAATGATTACAGCTACATACATTGAGCCATTATATGCTGGGCATTGCTGTCTGTAGTTTTAACACATTGAGGCATTTGATCCTCCCAATAACCGTGTGAGATGAACTAAATATTATCCCCCTTTTACAGACGATGGCAACTGAGGCAAAGATTAAAAAACTTACAAAGATTTCATAATGTAAGAAGTGGATTTTGAAGCCAGGGAGTGGTTTGGTTTCCAGCTACACTGAGAAAAAAGACCAAGTCTTAGCGTATTTTTTTACCTCATAAAGATCTACCATCTGTTTTCACGTAAAGTTCCAAACAGACTGCACTATGCTCTATGCTTCAGGGGTGAGGAGTGGATTAAAAAAGCCTAATATTTTTAGGTTTTAGTCACTCCAAAACATGATTCTGTACGAAAGAGTAGGTACTGCAAAAGTAGTGGCATACACATCCACGCATGGACCATTTTCCAGCCGCCCGAGCACCTTCCAGATCCTCGACACGGAGACCGGCTCCAGGGCCTTTCAATCTACCTGCAGGTAAACTGTCCAGGAATCGGGGGGCGCACCCCAACCTGCAGTGCTAACCGGACCTCCCGGGTACCCTGGGGATCCCCCACACGCGCGTGCTCTACCCAAAGCCCATATCCGCCAGGCTGGCGAGTCCGAACGCGACTGACAGTTTCTTCTCCCCGACCCTCGAGAAACTCACGCCCCGCCCCTCAGCCGACAAAGCGCGGTGCCCCTCATACTTAGAATCTGCAGAGAACACAGCTCTCCTAAAGTTCAACTCGCTGCCGCCACAACGAACCACGCGGATGTTCTCCTCCTCCACCATCTTTGCGCAGTCGCAGAATGACCAATCGCTGGTCCCGCCCTGAACTTCCTATATTGAGCCGGGTGTAACACGGCTGTTCCCAGCCCACAGAACCCACCCACGGGCCCTTCTAGGCCTGAGACTCCGTGGTTCCGTGCAGCCATCTTTTGTGTGGGCAATGCCAAACTAAGACTCGGCTTCCGTGCAGCCATCTTTTGTGTGGGCAATGCCAAACTAAGACACTTGTAAGAAAAGATGAAAGCAAAACAGAGACTTAGAGAGAATCAGTGTTTTATTATATACCTATACACAATTATTTAATACAGACATATTTCTCTCAAGCCTTGTCAACCTGACTCTATGGCTTTTTCTGCCAGAAGGGAAAGGTGGTGCACAATGTACCACGTGACCTCCAGTAGTCTCATCGGAGGCGTCACTTTCTGGTGTCTGTGATCTCGGCGCTGCAGGATGACGCGAGCCTCTCGCGTCCCTGGTTTTCTTGTTCGCCGCGTTGCGTTATTGGGTGGAAAGGTAGCTTTCTCCTCCTTGTACAGCTTTTTGTTCCTCTTATTAACCATTCTTCTGTTCTTGTGAGCATCGCTTAGGTTCCTACAGAATCTCCACAGTCCTAGGGCCTAGCTTTCTTCCTTTGGAAATCTGGCTCCTACTGCGGTATTCTGGTGCATCTTCCCCAGCGTTCAGTGTAGCTGCTCGGGCTAATCTGACATTCGGCCAGTCCCGCCAGGTTTCAGGGCGCTGCTCTCTGGTTTCCTGGGTTTTACCTTTTCCCATTAGTGGATAGAGCCTGTGGGTTAGGAACCCCTAAAATCCGAAGATGTTTATTTTTGCCAGTTTGTCTCCAGTTTTCCTTTGTAAAGTTACACGTATCATATTCTTGGACCCTGTATATCATGTTGCCTATTTTGATTTCGCTTCTTGATTTGTTGATTTACCACAAAATTACCAAAGTCACAAGTGTAGTCACATGTCACGTAAGGATCTTTCAGTCAGTGCATGTAACATAGTGATTCCTTAAGATTGTAATACTATGTTTTTACTGTACCTTTTATGTATTTTAATACATCAATACTATTAACAGAATAGTATTGGTGTATTATGGCCGGGCGTGGTGGCTCACGTCTGTAATCCCAGCACTTTGGGAGGTCGAGACAGGGGGATCACGAGGTCAGAAGATCGAGACCACAGTGAAACCCCGTCTCTACTAAAAATACAAAAAATTGGCGGGCGCCTGTAGTTCCAACTACTCTGGAGGCTGAGGCAGGAGAATGGCGCTAACCCGGGAGGTGGAGCTTGCAGTGAGCAGAGATCATGCCACTGCACTCCAGCCTGGGCAACAGAGTGAGACTCCGTCTCAAAAAAAAAAAAAAAAAAAAATTGGTGTATTTAAATAATACAATTGTGTTAATAATACAATTACCTGTAATACTGAGTATAGTAACATGTTGTTCAGATTTGTAGCCTAGAAGCAATCAGCTATAAGGTATAGCCTAGGTGTGTAGTAGGCTGTACCATCTAGGTTTGTGTAGGTACACTCTATAATATTCACGCAATGATGAAATCACCTAACATGCATTTCTTAGAGCATATCCCCATCATTAAGCCACACATGATTATACCCGTAAGTTTATTTATTGTGGAGAAATACAGTGTCCACGAAGGTCAAGACATCCTGGGACAGCACCACTGTAAAAATCAGGGATAAATTTACTTTTTAACTGAGAAGTCTAGCTTATTAAAGGGCTCAAAACTTTATTATTTGGGGAGCCAGAACTAGAAAGAGAGATATTTAATAATTCTGGTTTATCTCAAGCTGTAACGAGCTTTCTCTTTCATGACTGTGATACCCTTTGTCACAGTGGATGAAGCGTAAAATATCACTTTTGATTCTGCAGCCTTAATCTCTTTTTGTTTAGTCTCTTGATGTCTGCACAGTAAATCTTTTAAAGACTCGGTTGGTACTTTGTAACCTGATACAGGCTTTTCCTTAGGGCCTGAGCCAAGAAACAAAATAAATATTTTCACTCAAATAAGTGTGACTTTAGTTGTATGTTACTGTATGGTAACTTTAGATTTTTCAGAAAAGAATCAGAAATCCTGATATGGACAAAAACTAGCTGGATTGATAAACCTATAGGAGGATTATTTTACACAGGGTTTTAATTTACCCAAGTGCCCAGAAAGATAAGTCATTTGTATTTTGATTTCTTTTTACATAATTTTTAAGGAACCAATGCCGTTTAATTAATAGTGCCTTGTCTTTATCATATAACAAGAGGGCTGAGGTATGCAGAATAGGGCTACTGTAGTGGTTCATTCATGCCACCAGGGACCTATGCTTTCTCTACTTTGTTCTTTCCATTTACTGTCCTTAACTATATTGGTTTTGTCCTTATGCTCACAGTTCATGTTCCTTTCAGTTAGAAGAAATAAGGGAATAGCAAGAAAGAGCATAACCTATATACAGAAGAAAAAGGATTTTCCACAAACATTTATTTTGCCTCTTCCATCCAGGAAATACTTACTAAGTGCCTAGATATGCCAGACATTCTTTCAGGCTCTGGGAATACTGGAGTGAGAAAAATAGTAAACAAAATCCGTGTCTTACTGAACCTTACCTTACCATGGGAAGAAACAAAAACTTACTATACTTTTGATGTCTTTATGTGCCAAGGGGAAACTCAAAGTAGAAAAGAAAGTGAGTATAAGGGTTTGATTGCATTTAGAATGGGTTTTCAGGGAAAGCCTTACTGAGAAGATAACATTTGAAATGACCTGAAAAGGTTGAGAGCGTGAATAAGCCTGGAGCTGTTTGGTGAAAGAGTCAGCCAGAGGCAAGAGTATTCCTTTCCATGTTCGAGATAAGGCAAGAGGCCAGTGTGGCTGGAGAATAATCATCAAAGGGGTATAGTAAAAGATGGGGTCAGAGAGGTAATAAGAGGCCAGTTCATAGGGTCTCCTAGATCATTGTAACAGCTTTGGGTTTTATGAAGACAGTGTGGCCTTTGTGTTAAAAAGTGAAATGATTAGGCTAATTTAAAAAATGTAAGTACAATAAAATCTGCTTTCTTTGATATCTATAATGCACAAATTATTGTATCCACCATCACAAATAGGATACAGAAGAATTCCAACACTCAAAGAATTCCCTACTGCTTCTCCTTCGCTCCCCAAGACCTATCCCCTGGCAACCACTAATATGTTCTCCATCCATAGAGTTTTGCCTTTTCCAGAAAGCCGTATATAAATGGGATCATATAGTATATAACATTTTCAGTCTAGCTTCTTTCACTTAGCATATTGCACTTATGTTATATGCATCAGTGCTTTATATTGCTGAGTGGTATTCCATTGTATGGCTATTTCACAGTTTATTTGTTGAATGTGTGTATTTTACCCCCAGATTTTAGAAATTACGAATAATACATCTAAACATTCATATGTAGGTTTATGTGTGAACATAAGCTTTTGTTGCTCTAGGATAAATACCAGCAAATGGGATTGCTCAAGTCATAAGTGTATGTTTATTTAAGAAATTGCCAAACTCTTTTTTTCCCCAGAGTTACTGTACTATTTTTGCATTTCCATAAGTAATGTGTGAAAGTTGTAGTTACTTTACACCCTTGTCAGGGCTTGGTATTATCAAGCTTTGTAAATTTTATTTTAGCCATCATAATAAGTTTGTAGTGGTATTTCATTGTGGTTTTAATTTTCACTTCCCTAATGACTAATGCTGAGCATCATTTTATATCCTCTTTGGTGAAGTGTCATCAAGTCCTTCACCCATTGCTTTATTGGTTATCTTCTTCTTGCTGAGTTTTGAGCATTCTCTTTTAAAATTTTTTTATTTTTATTTATTTTTTATTTAATAAAATTTAAAAAAACTTTCCCATTAGTGAGAAGGATTTAGCCACATTTTTACTGCTTAGTATCTTCATATATGTTTCTGTTCCCTTCAACAGATAATAAACATCATGTACAGTCTTTCACACCGCTGCCCTGCATAATGTACTTAGGAGACATCTTCAAGCAGATTACATTAATTTGGTATTCATGTCATGAATTACTTAGCGATAGTCCCTTGGGCTCTGCTGTTTCCTCATTCCCTAATAATGGTGCAATTTTTATCTTTTCTTAGGTTTTCTGTGATGCTGAAATCTTTATCTGTCCTATATATTTTTCATTCTGCACTTTCTTTCTTGTATACCTGTGCCCTGGGACCCCCAGGCAGTTAAGTGTATTAGTGATGATTAACACAAGTGGGTTATGTTCCATTTAAGGCTAACAGTTCTCATGGTTATAATTACACCTTTTCTGTTTGGGCTATGCTTAAACTCATAGATTAAACCTAGTATTTTCCTGGGAAAATATCGTATGATCTCTTGTACCCAGTGGCTAAAACGAAATTTTAGAATGTGTTGATATATTGTTGTACAAAATGTGGTCCATGGACCAGCAACAGCAGTGTCACCTGGGAGCTTGTTAGAAATGCAGACACTCATGTCCTACCCAGATATGTGGGATTAGAATCTGCGTTCTAACAAGATCTGCAGGTGATTCCTATGCATATTTAAATTTGAGAAGTATTACTTTAAAACATAATCTAATGACAGATCTACATACAAATGGCTCTCAGTTGGTGCCTCCCATGGGCCAGCCACATGCTTGATGCTTCATATATTTCTTTTTTCTTTTTTTTTTTTTCCAGTGGAAAATAACTTTTATTGAGACCCCACCAGCTGCAAAATCTGTTCCTGGCATTAAGCTCCTTCTTCCTTTGCAATTCGGTCTTTCTTGAGTGGTCCCATGAATGCTTTCTTCTCCTCTATGGTCTGGAAGCGGCCATGGCCAAACTTGGAGGTGGTGTCAATGAACTTAAGGTCAATCTTCTCCAGAGCCCGCCGCTTCGTCTGCACTAGCAAGGACTTGCGGAGAGTGAGCACCCGCTTCTTGGTTCCCACCACACAGCCTTTTAGCATGACAAAGTCATTGGTCACTTCACCATAGTGGACAAAGCCACCCAGAGGGTTGATGCTCTTGTCAGACAGGTCATAGTCAGTGGAGGCATTGTTCTTGATCAGCTTGCCGTCCTTGATAAGGTAGCCCTGGCCAATCTTATAGATCTTCTTATTGATCTCAGTGCGGTGATGGTAGCCTTTCTGCCCAGCACGTGCCACAGAGAAGGCCACACGAGCAGGATGCCATGCCCCAATACAGGCCACCTTGCACAGGCCTCGGTGGGTCTTGCGGGGCAGCTTCTTGGTGTGCCAATGACTGGTGACCCCTTTGTAGCCTTTGCCCTTGGTCACCCCGATGACGTCTATCATCTCATCCTGCCCAAACACTTGGTTCACAGGTACCTGCTGCTCGAGCCTCTCGCGGGCCCAGTCCAGCTTCTCAGCCACGGTGCCTCTGTTCACCTGGATCTCCATCAGGTGGGCCTTCTTCTGGCGCAGAGGAAGCAGGCGCATCTGGGTGTGGGCAATTACACGGATGACTTGGCAGTACTTCTTCATGTTGCTGAAGTCCTTCTCCAGCTGCTTCTTGCCATCCTCATCCTGCCATTTCTTGCAGTACTTGGTAAAGGCCTTCTTCTTAGATTTATGCCAGTTCTTATAGAAACGCCTCTTGCATTCATCACCGATGTACTCAGCGAAGACAGTCTTGAAGGTTCGGAGGCCTCGAGGGGTTTCCACGTAGCCTGCAATGCCCACAACCACCATGGGTGGCATCTCCACAATGGTTACAGCCTCCACCACCTCCTTCTTGTTCACCTTCTTGTAGATCCTGGCCTGTCGACTTCCCGCACGATGTGGGTCATGCCAGCCTTGTATCCCAGGAAGGCTGTGAGGTGGACCGGCTTAGACGGGTCATCTTTAGGGAAGCTCTTAACCTTCCCACGATGCCTGCTGCTGCGCTTCTGAGGCAGGAAGCCAAGGGACCCATGTCTGGGAGCAGAGAACTTTCTGTGAGACATCACGCCATCAAATCCCACCGGTAGAGAATGCTTCATATATTTCTAATTATCTCAAGAGCCCTGGAGGTGATATTTCTGTTTTACAGGAGAAAAACATATTATGCTAACTTACCCCAGATCATTCTACTTATAATCAGTAGCACTGATCTTGGAACACAGCACTGTCTGCTTCAAAGACTACCTCTTTCAGAGTTTCTTTCTTTTTTTTTTTTTTTTTAAATCAACTTTTATTTTAAGTTCCAGGGTACCAGTGCAGGATGTGCGGGTTTGTTACATAGATAAATCTGTGCCATGGTGGTTTGCTGAACAGATCAACCTATGACCTAGGTACTAAGCCCAGCATCAAATTAGCTATTCTTCCTGATGCTCTCCTTCCACCTGGCCACCCCTGCGACAGGCCCCAGTGTGTGTTGTTCCCCTCTATGTGTTCATGTATTCTCATCACCAGCTCCCACTTATAGGTGAGAACATGTGGTGTTTTTGTTTGTTTGTTTGTTTGTTTTGTCTGTTTGTTTCCATGTTAGTTTGCTGAGGATAATGGCTTCCAGCTCCATACATGTCCCTGCAAAGGACATGATCTTGTTCCTTTTCGTGGCTGCATAGTATTCCATAGTGTATATGTACCATATTTTCTTCAACCAGTCTATCACTGATGGGCATTTAGGTTGATTCCACATCTTCAGTATTGTAAATAGTGCTACAGTGAACATACACATGCACGTATCTTTATAACAGAATGATTTATTTTCCTTTGGGTATACACCCAGAAATGGGATTGCTGTGTCAAATGATATTCCAGATCTTTGAGGAATTACCACACAATCTTGCAAAACGATTGAGCAAATTCACATTCCCACCAATAGCGTAAAAGTGTTTCTTTTTCCTTGTAACCCCACCAGCATCTGTTGTTTCTTGACTTTTTAATAATCACCATTCTGACCGGTGTGAGATGGTATCTCATTGTCATTTTGGTTTGTGTTTCTCTAATGATCAGTGATGTTGAGCTTTTCTTCATATGTTTGTTGGTTGCATGTATGTCTTTTTTTTGAGAAGTATCTGTTCATGTCCTCTGCCCACTTTTTAATGTTTTTTTTTTTTTTTAATTGTAAATGTGTTTAAGTTCCTTGTAGACTCTGGATATTAGACCTTTGTCAGATGACTAGATGGCAAAAAATTTCTCCCATTCTGTAGATTGTCTGTTCATTCTGATGATAGTTTCTTTTGCTGTGCAGAAGCTCTTTAGTTTAATTATATCCCATTTGTCAATTTTTGCTTTTGTTGCAGTTGCTTTTGGTGTTTTCATCATAAAATTTTTGCCCATGCCTATGTCCTGAATGGTATTGCCTAGATTTTCTCTAGGGTTTTTATTGTTTTGGGTTTTACATTTAAGTATGTAATCCACCTTGAGTTCATTTTTGTATGTGGTATAAGGAAGGGGTCCAGTTTCAATTTTCTGCATATGGCTAGTCAGTTCTTCTAGCACCAGTTATTAAATAGGGTATCCTTTCCCCATTGCTTGATTTTGTCAGGTTTGTCAAAGATCAGATGGTTGTAGGTGTGTGGTCTTATTTCTGAGGTCTCTATTCTGGTCCATTGGTCTATATATCTGTTTTTGTTTGTACCAGGACTGTGCTGTTTTGGTTACTGTAGCCTTGTAGTAGAGTTTGAAGTCGGGTAGCATGATGCCTCCAGCTTCGTTCTCTTTGCTGAGATTCGTCTTGGCTATACCAGCTCTCTTTTGGTGCCATATGAGTTTTAACATGTTTTTTTCTGATTCTGTGAAGAATGTCAATGGAAGTTTAATGAGAATAACATTGAATCTATAAATTACTTTGGGCATTATGGCCATTTTCATGATAATGATTCTTCCTATCCATGGGCAGGGAATGTTTTACCGTTTGTGTCCTCTCTTATTTTATTGAGCAGTCATTTGTAGTTCTTTTTGAAGAGGTCCTTCACTTCCCTTCTTAACTGTATTCTTAGGTATTTTATTTGTAGCAACTGTCAATGGGAGTTTATTAATGATTTGCTTCTCTGCATGTCTGTTGTTGGTGTGTAGGAATGCTAGTGATTTTTGCACATTGATTTTGTATCCTGAGACTTTGCTGAAGTTGCTTAACAGCTTAAGCAACTTTTTGGCTGAGACATGGGGTTTTCTAAATATAGGATCATGTCATCTGCAAACAAAGATAGTTTGACTTCCTCTCTTCCTATTTGAATACCCTTTATTTCTTTCTCTTGCTCAATTGCTCTGGCTAGAATTTCCAATGCTATGTTGAATAGGAGTGGTGAGAGAGGGCATCCTTGTCTTGTGCCAGTTTTCAAGGGGAATGCTTTCAGCTTTTGCCCATTCAATATATTGGTTGTGGGTTTGTTATATGTGGCTCTTATTATTTTGATGTATGTTCCCTCAATACAAAGTTTATGGAGAGTTTTTAACGTGAAGGGATATCAAAGGCCTTCTTTGTTTCTATTGAGATAATCATGTAGTTTTTGTCTTTAGTTGTTTATGTGATGGATTATATTTATTGATTTGCATATGTTGAACCAACCTTGCATCCCAGGGATGA
The DNA here is from genome assembly GCF_008728515.1 of Papio anubis. Lineage (NCBI taxonomy): Eukaryota > Metazoa > Chordata > Mammalia > Primates > Cercopithecidae > Papio > Papio anubis. Next base: position 73,132,654 of record NC_044985.1, on the reverse strand, counting down.
AGCCAACTTGATTGTGGTGGATAAGCTTTCCGATGTGCTGCTGGATTTGGTTTGCCAGTATTTTATTGAAGATTTTTACGTCAATGTTCATCAGGGATACCGGCCTGAAGTTTTCTTTTTAATGTTGTCTCTCTGCCCAGTTTTAGTATCAGGTTGGTGCTGGCCTCATAAAATGAGTTAGGGAGGAGCCCTCCTTTTCAACTGTTTGGAATAGTTTCAGTAGAAATGGTACCAGCTCCTCTTTGTACCTCTAGTAGAATTCAGCTGTAAATCTGTCTGGTCCTGGGCTTTTTTTTTTTTTTTTTTGGTTGGTAGGCTATTTATTATGCCTCAATTTCAGAACCTGTTATTGGTCTATTCAGGGATTCAATTTCTTCCTTGTTCAGGAAGGTCTGCAGATAAGGTCTCCCCAACCCCCACTGGGGCTTCATCCCTGGGAAAGATCAGAGTTCTGTCCACAAAATCCATGCTGGAGTTGTTGAAATTCCTGCAGGGAGGTGCTAACTAGTGAGAAGGGAAGGATGGGGGTCCCACTTAAAGAAGCAGTCTGGCCACGATCTGCCATAGCAGCTGTGCTGCGCTATGAGATATTCCTCCTGGTCTGGCTGCCCAGGCTCGATGGCAGGCCAAAACAGTCAACTTGAGCTCTAGAGATGGCAGCCACCCATCCCCACACAAACTCGGTTGTCTCAGGCAGTCTCCAGCCTGCTGCTGCTGGCCGGCTGGAATTCCAAGCCAGTGGTTCTTAACTTGTGAGGTACCGTGGGAGTGGAGTCCAAGGAAGGACACCACTTGGCTCCCTGGATTCAGCCCCCTTCCTAGGGGAATACACGGAGGATCTCCCGTCTCACTGGAATTCCCGGGGTAGCAGTATGCAAAAATCTCCTGTGTCTCTGTGCAAGCCTGAGTGGCCACGGAGAGTCTGCTCAGCTGTGTACTTTGGACCCAAGGCGTTGGTGGTGTGAGCTCACGAGGGGGTCTCCTGATCCACGGGGGTTGCAAAGATCCGTGGGAAAAGCCAATAATTCTTTATATATTTGGATACACTTCCTTTGTTGAATACGTGAATTGTAAATATTTTCTCCCAGACTGACTTTTCATTTCATTTTGTTAGTAGCGTCTTTGATGAAACCAAAGTTTAAATTTTTCATTAAGTACGGTTAATCAGGTTTTTAAATCTTATGAATTGTGCTTTTGTTGTATCTAAGAACTCTACCTATTTTAAGTTTTTGAATATTTTCTCCTCTGTTTTATTTGAAGAGTCTTACAGTATTTTTTTTTTTTTTACATATTAATATTTAGGTCTACGATCCATTCATTTTAAAAATACTTACTCTTTTTGGAGTATTATTATTATTATTATTGTTGTTGAGACGGTGTCTCACTCTGTCGCCCAGGCTGGAGTGCAGTGGTGCAATCTAGGCTCACTGCAAGCTCTGCCTCCTGGGTTCAGGCCATTCTCCTGCCTCAGCCTGCCGAGTAGCTGGGACTACAGGCGCCCGTTACCATGCCTGGCTAATTTTTTGTATTTTTAGTAGAGACCGGGTTTCACGGTGTTAGCCAGGATGGTCTCCATATCCTGACATCATGATCTGCCTGCCTCAGCCTTCCAAAGTGCTGGGATTACGGGCGCGGCACGCCTGGCTTGGAGTATTATTTTTACAACCAGTTTTCCCCACTGTTCCTCTTCTTCTTTTCCCATTTCCAACATTTCCCCACCATCCCTCTTCTTCTTTCCCACCATCCCTCTTCTTTCCCACCATCTCATTTCTTTCCCACTATCCCTCTTCTTTCCC